>NC_143257.1:16330000-16955000 GCF_984573655.1 Nuphar pumila
TATAATGCAGATGGAGATGCAAAAAAAAAAAATGACGTAGTATAAACTATGAACATCCTGTACATAAAGAAAACAAAGATATAACTAAAAAAAAAAAACTAACAAGGGGATGATAGAACTATCCGATTAAGCAAGATAAGGAAAAGAAATCAAATGTTAGGAGATGATTATTTGCCCAAAAAAAAATTTGTAGGAATGAGGAAGCATTCCCTTGACTGTAGCAAACAGAGGGTCCGCTCCTGCTATATGCAGGATGATCTCCTCTTTAATTCTCTCATAATTTAATGAAAGAAAAACGAAGTAGAAATAGAAAAAAAAATAAACTAAAATAAAATTAAGACAGAGTAGCACTGAAGATAAAGGGGAAAATAATGTTTTGGCAATGAAAAGAAAGGAGGAATATGATTTCATACCTGTAGTGGGTGTCGATTTCTTAGTTGCTTGAAGGGGGATCATTGTATGATAGTTAATGATGTGATTTCTTGCAGAGGATTGGATTATGTCCTTTGCTGCTGAGCTTTAATCCAGGAGAGCTGGAATCGGCTGAGCTCCTTCAGTTGAGACAGATAGGAACCAGGCAACGAAGGAGGGGAGAGTTGCTGAAGAAGATCTTTGTATGAAATGTTGAAGAAAAGAGGACCCGATGGATGCTGGAGGTTTTGATCTCCTTCTACCGCTTGCGGGAAGGCGCCAGAGGGAAAGAACAATGAGGAAGGGTTTTCGCTTAGGAGAAAAGATGTGTCTCGTGGACTATGTCGATCCCCCCTTTTCATCCCTAATTGCGCTCCTTTTATAGAGAGGGGTGGAAGCCGAGAAGATGGGGGGAAGTTGAAGATGATGGCGACGATCAAGGGTTGCTTTGAAGCAAAAGGGGGATGAGCGGGTGATGGAAAAGGGGCGTGCAAAGCCGTTGCAGATGAAGGGCGAATGGAGGCCATGGGGGTTTCCAGAGGGGGTCTCGCACATGGGGGTGGCTTGGTGATGGCGAGATGGAATGGAGGAGATGAAGGGCGAAGGTGATGAACGAAGGAGGAGGAGGTCGTTGGGGATAGGACGGCTGAAGGATGAAGGATGCACATGGGGGGTTCGGACGAGAGCGGCTGAAGGAGAGAAACAAACTTGGGAAACTTTGAGAAAAACCCTAACTCAACTATTTAGCTTTGTATTTTCCAAAAGAGATCTTCTTATAAAAAGATTTTCAAAAAACGGGTTTCTAAAAACCATTTCGCAATTTTCTTCATTCATTTTTTATTTTTTTTTTTGTTCTTTTCTGAGTATTTTTTTTTTTTTTTTGTATTTTGGGAAATACAAAATTCTAAAATGTAAGGTAAAACAAGGATTTAAACTAATTCTTTTGTATTTTTGAGAAATATTTGAAAAAAGGAAGATTTTAAAGGCTATTTTGAGGAAGTTTCTATAGAAAATGGGTTTGGACCCGAGTTTTGAGAAAATATTCGAGTTTTAAACCTCGAATCGAGAAATATAACTCGATGGATCCAAACGGATACCGGATGAAGTGTCTGAGCTTTCCAAAAGATTATTTTGGTAATTTTGAGATTTTAATTTGAAATTTGGATAATGAAGCTCAGATTTGGATTTTGATAATGGATCCGGATCCAAAATTGAGTCAGATGTGGAAAATGAATTTAATTTCAACCAAATTTTGAGAAACAAAATGGAATTTAGATTAAAAACTGACTCAATTACCCAGAAAATGGGGGCAAAGGGCAGAAAGGGGATATTTACAATATTTTGAAAAATTTGGGGTGTTCACAGATGCCCCTCTTTGCTACTAAGTCGGTTGAGAGCCGAGCTTAGTGGCAAAGAAACACTCCAAATTTTGAAAAATGCCCCAGTCAGCTGATCTGAGCTGGGTGTGGAAGACTTATTTTGAAAACACGGCTCTTTGGGCTTGAAACCTTTTCTTGAATGGTCCTGGGGGGATGAAATCCTCGACAATGATACGACTGAATGATAGAAATGAGGAAATCGTGATGGGACTTTGGGTGAAAATTCCAGGGGTGGTGAGAGACAAGAGTTTTGATCAAGTTCATGGGTGAGATAAGATCAACCCTTTGGAATGACTCAGGTTTAACCCTTAACCTGGATGGGACGAAGATAGATCAAGATAGTTTGGATGGGGAAAGGAAAATGGACCTCGATGGGACATTTTGAGAGAAATGCCTCATGAGATGAAACTTAAGGACGATCCCTTCCTGGATGGATATACAAAGAGCATGGGTTCCTTTGTGGAGAAAACCATGATGGGACGGGGATTGCCTCGTCAAAACGAGGCTCAGGTTTAACCCAAACCTGAAAGGAAGGTACCTCACGGAGTGAGGTTTAGGCTTAAACCTTTAACCTGAAAAGGGGCGACCATACGGAATCCTCGGATGAAGAAAAGCCGTGATGGGACAACAAATACATCGCCAAAGCGAGATTCAGGTTTAACCCTTGACCTGAGTGGGAGAATGATACAGAATCTTCAAGCGACAAAACCGTGGTGGGACTAGAAAAGATATCTAGTCGGAAATGGGACTCAGGTTTAACCCTAACCTGAACGGAAGGTACCTCATGGAGCGAGGTTTAGACTTAACCCTTAACCTGAAAGGGATGACCATACGGAATCCTCGGATGAAGAAACCATGATGGGGCCTTCGGAATTTGGACGAACAAATCCAGAAGGGGTTTGCGAGAAGAGAAAAACAAGGGGTTCCCTAAAGCTTGGAAAAGGGATGATCTTGGGTGCCTCATTACTGAGACTAAAATCAGCTTTCTGAAAACAGACGACCTCTCGCAGAAGGTTTTGGGTTTGTACCTCGAGGAGCAAGGTAACAGGTTTAATCCTTAGCCTGAATGGATACAGAACCCTCGAGGAGCGAGGAGAACTGTGATGGGCCTCTAAACCTTGCACAACAAGTCCAAGAGGGATTTTTGCAAAAGGATAAAAATGGGGGTCCCTAAAGCTTGAAAAGGGGTTGTTCTTGGGCACCTCATTGCTGAGACTGAAAATAGCTTTTGACAATAACAGATCTTTTGCAAAAAGTTCAGGTTTAACCCTTATCCTGAGCGGGTACTGTCTATGGCGGGACAGTTGGGAGCACAGGGAAGTGTGCGGATCTGAGAGCGCTCAGATTAGACGGAAGGAAAGGACTTTTCAGTCCTAAGGAGGGATGACATCAGGATACGTCAAAATGATCTCAAGTTCACACTTCATGTTGGGATAATCAGAAAAATATTGCCAATAAGATGCCAAAAATTGTAGTTGATTCAGAATGATTGAATGGTGCTCATGTGTGAAGATATCACCTCTTTCTTACCTAGAGTATTAGCTTCAATTGGGCTAACTCAGTAGATTTTGAGATCTAAAATTCAAATTTGTTGTTGTTGAGTTTCCTCAAGGAAGATATCAATTTCCCTAATATGAAAAGAAGAGGAAACATTCTTAGCTTCATAAAAGCAATTAAGCGAAAAGACATTGATAAAGAATTTCACATAGATAAAGATGATTCTTTGATAGTTTCGGGCAGTTTGATATCCTGGGCATTTTCTATGATGATCTTTTTGTACTCTTTTGAACCATGGATCTTTTCTGGATTCTTTTACATCCTCCTTTATTTTGGAGATGTCCTAACTTTTCTTCCTTTTTCGAGGAAGGGTACGTCACAAACTCCTTCATCTTGGAGATGCTCCGATCCTTCTTTCCTTTCTCAGGGATTGGTTCTTGGGTTGAAATCTCTAAATGATAGTAGAAATCAAATATCTTTTAGGGTTTGTCGGTAGGTTCATCGCATCCGCCTTCATCTCGACGGTGATCCGAACTTTTCCTGGAAGGATCCGTCGCAAACTCCGTCATCTTGGAGATGTTTCAAATCTTCTTTGGCCCCAGGGGTCCACTCGCTTAATTCGCCTTCATCTCGACGACAATTGAGAGATCCCTTTTGCGGATATTTGATTACAGCTTAGCTTGGATGACTGAGGATATATAGATTGGGTAGGTTCTTTTTACTGCCCAGGATATTTCCACTGTCTTACCGCCAAAAGAATAATCTTTAAGAATGCGCCACAGCTATGATCAATACCAGTTCACTTATGGCTTTTCAACATCATTGAATTTTTCTTTGCCGATCATATCGAAGATTTTTCTTCATCCTCTCGGTTGACCAGCAGAATAAGCTTGAATTTAGCTCTTACTTCGCAAGAGTCTTGCTTTTTTTGAAAATGATACTGAAGGTAGTTTGAGGTAATTCTTTGTGCGATGAAAATTTTGAGATCAACAATGACTTTTTGATAGCAAATTGGCAACGTATTCTAGAAAATCCTTGACGAAGGTCGCTTGATATCGAGTCGACACATCCATGACAAAATTCTCCTCTCTTTTTCCCCAAAAAGAGAGACTCAGGCTTAAGCCCTTACCTGAATGGGAAGTTGGAAATACTCCTCTCTTCCCTGAAAGAGGAGGTGTTTGCAAAACGGAACTTTCGAAGAGAAATTAAGTTTTCGTCAAAACTCCCTATCTCTAGGCTTCTCTTATGGAAAGGTGGCCGAAAAACAAAGTTGAAAGTATCACAGAGGAACGAGTCCATCATACTCTCCCTAGAAGAAGGTCCTCTGTGAAGGAGTTGGCCAAAGATGATAAAACGAGGGCCACAAAAGAAACGAGCTTCCGTCGAAGCTCTTCCTGGAAAAAGGGTTCTCTTGTGTAAAGTTGGCTGTTGTTTTGCAAACTGTTCGCGAAGAAAATGAGTCCCTTCAAATTCTCCCTGGAAGAGGGTCCTTGCGAACGAAAGATGGTTGCATGCGAAAAGAATGAGCTCCCTCGAACTCTCCCTGAAGAGGGTCATTCGCAAGAAAAGATTGATTTTTGATACAATGATAACCCGAAGGTTGAAATTGAGAATTTAGAACTTTGAAATGATGATGCTTGGTTAGTGCAAAGACTGAACCTGGATGGCTAACTGATTAGTCAGCCAAACACTAGCACGAGCGCTAGATGTGCCAGCACGAGCATTGGATTTCGAAAAATGCCCCAGTACGAGCGCTGGGTTTTTGAAAAAAGCACACCAGTGCGAGCACTGGGTTTTCAAAAAATGCCCCAGTACGAGCGTTGGGTTTTCGAAAAATGCACACCAGTGCGAGCACTGGGTTTTCGAAATGCATACCTAGTACTGGGTTTTTCAAAAGGAGGATTTGAAAAATGAGACCGACATTCGAAGATATTTGAGAATTGAGCGAAAGTGATTGCCGGTGTTTCAAGATTATCCCTTATTCTGAAGGGGAAATAGAATGGACATTTTAATGCAAATTTAGGGAAAATGAAAAATCTTAGTCGGAACTCGGTTTTTCCAAATATAAGAAATGAGTGAGAATTGAGTTTGAAAACTCGAATTCTCAACACGAGCATCGGATTCAAAAGGAAGTTCAAGTCGGGACTTGAGACTTCAAAAATAAGAATATACAAAAAAAAAGGGAAAATCCGAGTCGGAACCCGGTTTTTAAATACAAAAAAGAAAGTGAGAATCGGGTTCGAAAACTCGAATTCTCAAAACAAAGAATTATCCAACACGAGCGTTGGACTCAAAAGGAAGTTCAAGTCGGAACTTGAGACTTCAAAAATAAGAATATACCAAAAAGGGAAAATCCGAGTCGAAACCCGGTTTTTTAAATTCAAGACAGAAAGTGAGAATCGGGTTCGAAAACTCGAATTCTCAAAACAAAGAATTATCCAACACGAGCGTTGGATTCAAAAGGAAGTTCAAGTCAGAACTTGAGACTTCAAAAATAAGAATATACAAAAAGGAAAATCCGAGTCGGAACCCGGTTTTTAAATACAAGAAAGAAAGTGAGAATCGGGTTCGAAAACTCGAATTCTCAAAACAAAGAATTATCCAACACGAGCGTTGGATTAAAAAGGAAGTTCAAGTCGGAACTTGAGACTTCAAAATAAGAATATACAAAAAGGGAAAATCCGAGTCGGAACCCGGTTTTTAAATACCAGAAAGAAAGTGAGAATCGGGTTTGAAAACTCGAATTCTCAAAACAAAGAATTATCCAACACGAGCGTTGGACTCAAAAGGAAGTTCAAGTCGGAACTTGAGACTTCAAAATAAGAATATACCAAAAAGGAAAAATCCGAGTCGGAACCCGGTTTTTTAAATACAAGACAGAAAGTGAGAATCGGGTTCGAAAACTCGAATTCTCAAAACAAAGAATTATCCAACACGAGCGTTGGATTCAAAAGGAAGTTCAAGTCGGAACTTGAGACTTCAAAATGAGAATATACAAAAAGAAAAATCCGAGTCGGAACCCGGTTTTTAAATACAAGACAGAGAGTGAGAATCGGGTTCGAAAACTCGAATTCTCAAAACAAAGAATTATCCAACACGAGCATTGGATTCAAAAGGAAGTTCAAGTCGGAACTTGAGACTTCAAAATAAGAATATACAAAAAGGAAAAAAAATCCGAGTCGGAACCCAGATGAGAAGGAGATAATTCCTACCCAAGAGTCGAATTTGAAAGGATTGACAAAAAGCATGAATAGATCTCGCTGATTACAAAGATTTATTCAAGACTCTTGACCCAAGATGGTTTGAACTTTGATGACTTCAGGATTTTCCCTTATCCTGGGGAAGAATGAATAAAAGATTGATATGGATTGAAGAGTTTATGGGAAGTAGTTCAGGTTTTATCCCTTAACCTGAAAGGGATGTAAAATAAAAGATCGATAAAATTTAAAAGTTTGATAAAAACTTGATAAAAAAACTTGACAAAATGAACAAATCGATGAAAATTCAATTAAATTGGAAAATGAAATAGATGTAATTAAAAAATAGATCAACTGAAAGATTGACAAGTTTTTCAGAAAGAGAGTTCGTCTAATCCTGCCTGCATATGACGGAGGAAGACATATATAGATCAAAAATAAAAATGCCCCAGTATCAGGGAGAAGATATGAGAATTTAATAGAAAAATCGTCGATTTATTGAGAGAGATTCTTTTGAAGAGTACAAAAGGCTAGGAATTTAAGTGTAAAATCTCTTCAAATGTAAAGCATTAATAGGATCTGGCAATTCCGCTCCATCTGCATTGATCAGACGATAGGAATTATGGGGTAATGCTTCTTTAACCACATAAGGGCCTTCCCAATTGGCTGACCACTTGCCCTTTGGCCGATGTTTGAGATGAGCTGTCGATCTGAGCACAAGATCATTAACTCGAAATCTTCTCTCAATGACTAACTTGGCGTAGTGTCTAGCTATCCTCTGACGATAGGCTTGAGCGTGCTCTGCTGCCTTGAGTCTTTTCTCGTCTAATAGATCAAGCTGTACCAATCTCTGTTGCTGATATTGATCAAGCGGAAGTTCAACGAGTGACGCAAACTTGAGTGCGGGCTTCTGAACATGTAGAGGTAACACCACCTCCGTCCCATAAACAAGCTCTGAAGGCGTAGCATTGGTTGGGGTTCGAATGGTGGTTCGGTACGCCCAAAGTGCGTCGTGCATCTTCTCGTGCCAATCACGGCCCGTTTCCACTGTTCTTTCCAGAATGTGGATCAAAATCTTGTTGGTGGCCTCAGCCTGACCATTCCCTTGGGGATAGTAAGGAGCTGAGAAGTGGTGATGAATCCCGAACTTCGAGCAGAAGGTCTTCATCTTTTCATTCTTGAAATAGCTGCCATTATCTGACACAATATCATGTGGGACGCCGAAGCGACAGAGAAGATTTTTGTGAATAAATGAAACCACATGCCGGCCTTCTACTGTTCGCAGAGTTACAACCTCGACCCATTTGGTGAAGTATTCTGTAGCCGCGAGAAAGTATCTGTGGCCATTAGATGCAGAAGGAGTGATTGGACCAACTACGTCGAAGGCCCACATTGAAAAGGGCCAAGGAGAGACCACAGATTGCAAGTATGCGGCTGGCGCATGAATGGAAGGTGCGTGCATTTGACACTTGACGCATTTCCTTACAAATTGATGGCAATCTTGTTGCATGGTTTTCCAATAATATCCTGCGCGGATAATCTGCTTGACGAGTGTTTGGTAGCCAATGTGACCGCCACAAATTCCTTCATGTGCCTCTCGGACTACTTCCATGGCTTCATCCTTATCTAAGCATCTAGCATACTCAGAACTGAACCCACGACGGTAGAGAGTATTGGCAAGGATAAAATAGCGGACTGACATGCGTTGAATCGCATGTTGTTCCTTTCTTGGCATTTCTGCTAGAAACTCACCGGTTTCAATAAAATTTTTGATGTCTTGATACCAAGGCTTTTCCTTCTGAGCGGCCTGGTTCGCTTGCTCAACTGGAATGTAGGCAGGCTGATCAAGTCTGCCGATCTTGAAGGAACGACAGGATTCACTGTCTTTAAAAGACAAAATAGAGCCTAAGCAGGCTAAACCATCGGCTATGTGATTGTATTCCCTCTTGACATGATTGAGCTGAAATTCTTCAAAGTTGCCTATAAGAGCTAAGGCAATCTTCTGATAAGGGATTAACTTTGAATCCTTGACTTGCCATTCAGCATTAACTTGGCTGATAACAAGTAATGAGTCACCGAAGGCGTGTACTCTCTTGACATCAAAGCTTTACAAAATTTTGAGGCCTTGTATTAGAGCTTCATACTCAGCCATGTTGTGGGTACATTGGAAATTGAGCTTGAGGGAATAGGGGAGCATCTCCTTTTCAGGAGTGATTAATAAGATCCCAATTCCTATACCAGACATATTTCTAGCTCCATCAAAGAATAGAGTCCAGAGTGGAGATTCCTGAATACTGCAGATGCGATCGTCAGGAAAATCATCTTCTGCTCTGATCTCTTCTGTCAACGGGAAATCTGCTAACTGATCTGCGATGGACTGACCCTTGACCGATTTCTGAGAAACGTACTCCAAATCATACTGCATCAGGAGGACTTGCCATTTCGCAATCCGTCCTGTAAGGAAAGGCTGCTCAAGGATGTATTTGAGAGGGTTGAGTCTCGACAGGATCTTGATTTCTGATGCCATTAGATAATGTCTCAGCTTCTGACACATCCACACTAAGGCTAGACATGTCTTTTCCATCTGAGAATATCTCTTCTCGTAATCGATGAAGGTCTTGCTGATGTAGTAGATGGCATGCTCTATCCGACTGCCTTCCTCATACTGCGCAAGAAATCCGCCACAAGCATTGTGGTTGACAGAAATATATAAGAGCAACGGCTTTCCCAGTTCGGGTGGTTTCAGAACTGGTGGATTGAGGAGATACTGCTTGATGCGTTCAAATGAGAGCTGGCATTCTAGTCCCCATTCAAATTTCACTTCTTTTCTTAGCAAGTGATTGAAAGGCTCGCATCTCATGGCCAAATTTGAGATGAAACGTCGAATAGACTGAATGCGCCCCTGAAGGCTCCTTAATTCTTTGAGCTTGGTGGGAGGCGGCATGTCAATGATCGCCTTAGCTTTGGCCGGGTCCACCTCTATGCCTTTCTTGCTGATCATGTAGCCAAGCAGCTTGCCTGATTCTACCTCGAAGACACATTTCTGCGGATTGAGTCTCAACTTATAGAGGATAAGTCTTTCAAAGACTGGGCTGAGAGCATCAAGATGATCCTCGCCTTCTTTAGATTTGACCAGGATGTCATCCACGTAGGCATCCATGTTCTTGTGCATCTGATCATGAAAGATCACTGCCATAGCCCTCTGATAGGTTGCCCCGGCATTCTTGAGTCCAAACGGCATGACTGTATAGCAAAAGGTTCCCCAAGGCGTGGTGAAGGAAGTTTTGGATTGGTCACGAGCGGCCAACTTGATTTGATTGTAGCCTGAGTATCCATCCATGAAGGAGAACATGGCATGGCCTGCCGTGCTATCAATCAGGAGATCGATGTTGGGGAGTGGATAATCATCCTTTGGGGTTGCTTTGTTCAGATCTCTAAAGTCAATACAAATCCGAACTTTGCCATTCTTTTTGGGGACTGCCACAATGTTTGCCAACCAGTCTGGATATTCAATGGTCCGAATGAATCCTGCCTTTAATAACTCCTCAAGTCCTTCTTTAACTTGTGGTGCTACTCGAGGATCCATTTTTCTTAGTTTCTGCTTGATTGGTTTGCAATCCGACTTCAACATAAGGCGATGCTCGACTAACTTGGAGTCTAAACCTGGCATATCTTCATAAGTCCAAGCAAAGACTTCCTGATGCTGTTTGAGGAAGTAGATGAGCCTTTCCTTCTCATCAAAACTTAGACTGGAACCAATTTTGAGGATTCTTGGATCATCTTCTGAACCAATATTGACATCCTCTGTTGGATCCTGCACCAACGGCGATGGTTCATCCTGCTTCCGAATGCTGGCAAATTCTGGCAAATCTTGAATTGTCGAGTCGAATTCTGCCAACTCCTCAATCCGCTCTGTCATTTTGCTGACTTCTGCCCCTGCCTTCGCTTTGCACGCTTTGGCTGATTTATTTTGAAAAAGGTTGGCATTGATAACGAGCTTTTTGAATGATTTAGGAGCCATGATCACGGCAATCCTGTAAGTGAAAAGGAGGCTTTTGAGAAAAAGGTAAAATATCTGAAAAATAGCCTTTTGTACAGAGATAGAAAATGACAACATAGATAAGGATATAAGCAGAGAATTTGTGTACACCAAGATGAACAAAGCAAAACAAACTTTTCATTGATTGAATGAACTTGGATATTTACAAGCGACCGTTTGAGACAAGGAAAGAAATTGGGGCGGATCTTGCCCTTACAAGATGACCAAAAAGGAAAGAAAACAGAAAACACTGGCATTGTCTTCATTACTGAGCTCCCTTGACGAGGATGGTCTTTCTGCAAGATGACTGACCTGTGAAACCCAAGCCTGTGCCGGTGGCATGCTGAATAGGGATGATCGGCTCCAGAATGTCGTCTTCATTTTTGCCTAGGCCCCTGAAGGGTTGATACCCATGCTTCATCAGAAGATCAAATCCTTTCCTTGATTTTGAGAATCGAGGAAACAGAGGGTGATCCTTAATTGAGGTGCAATCGAGGCGTCCTCCTAGCTTGAAGAAGCGAGGTCCCTGCCACTGAACAACTGCAATGACATTTTCTGTTGGCTGGACCTCCTTCAGATTCAGCATATCCAGGCTTTCACTCAGATTGATCTCGTCGACTTCCCTAATGCTTGGGATGTCGGCAGTGAAAGTGGGACGGGGAATCATCGGCTGTGGGAGTCGTTCTTCTGGATCCTCTCCTAGGACCGTGGTGATCATGCCCCCCTTCGACCATTTGATGCACTGGTGCAGGGTTGATGGGACCGCATTGGCATTGTGGATCCAAGTGCTTCCGAGGAGCAGATTGTATGTAGGTGGCACATTCACTACATGGAAGAGTACAGTATGCACTGAATAGTTGATGAAGATCTCGAGAAATATCTTCCCCTTGGCTGTCTGCCCATGGTTATCAAAACCGTAGATAGTGATCGGATCTGGGGTGTATTCCTCTTCTTTTAGGCCCAATGCCTTGGCCGTCATCTCTGGACAGATATTGAGGCTGCTGCCTCCATCAACGAGCACATGAGGGACTGTCATGCCCCTGGTCCGCACTACTATGTATAGGGCGTTGTTATGAAACGAATGAGGCTTTGGCAAATCCTCATCAGAAAAAGTGATTGGTGCATTCATCATGGCCTGATTGACAATCTGAGCCATATCTTGCGGGGTCGTGCTAGGCTTGACTTTGATCTTTCTAAGAAGATCTTCTAGCACTTGTTGGTGCTCAGATGAAGCGTGGGTCAGGTCCAAGATAGAGATGTTGGATAATGCAGTAATTGGCTTCTGAATTGACCCTGAAGCCTCTTCTTTCTTCGAAGCTGCCTTGATGAAGCGCTTCGGGATCCTGGGAACTAGCTTGGCAGTTCCTGTTGCTGCCTTTGTTGATTTATTGGAAAATGGGATGACATCCGCCCTCTTGACGGATGACTGCGCCTGGCGAAGGACTAGGACCTGATGTTGATCCTGAATGTCCTGCCTAGAATACGGCTGGATACTGCCTTGCAGAGAGAATGCTTGCTCTGTAACGACTGAAGCTGAATGCTTAGGGAAAGGTTTGGACAAGACTTCCGGCTGCTGCTCATCCTCGTCCTCAATCAGCATGTTTTTGTCAATACAGTCCTGAATGATGTTCTTGAGAACAAAGCAATGCTCGGTGTCATGTCCGACAGTCCGATGGAATTTACAGAATTTGTCAGTCCATTTACCCATAGCGACAGGAGGATCGGCCACCTTGGGAAGTTTGATCATTCCTTTCGACATCATATATTCTAAGATGTCTTCGCGGGACTGCTCTAATGCTGAAAATTCCCGATCATAACTCCAACCTTCGTGTTTCGGCCTTTCTGGCTGCTTCGCTTCTGGCTGGGGCGCTGGTTGGATGGGCTTAACAAATTTTCCCTTCTGGGTTGCCGAGTTTGTCCTTTCGGCACTGGGATGTCCTGAGTTCTTGTTGCGGCCCTTCTTGTTCTTCTTTCTGCCGGAACCACTGCTGCCCTGATCTGTCAATCCTGCAGCATAAGCGACATGCGCCTTTTTCTTTTGATCTGGATTTCCTCTGACAAAAGGATATCCTTCGTATAGACCATTGTCCAGGCCGGTCTCGAGCCACTCGGCTCTCTCAATTAATTTAATGAATGACTTGGCAGGTGAAGTGGAAATGAGGTTCCTCAAAGGCTGGGCAAATTTATTCAGAATAATCTGCAGGGCGTGCTCCTCCGGGATGGGAACCTTCATTCTGTTACAGGTGCTTCTCCACCTGTGGACGAATTCACTGGCTTTCTCATTTTCCATCTGTTTTAAATTGTACAGATGATTGAGGGTTGGTGAGGCTTCAACATTAAACATGAAGCGCTCAATGAACATGTTCACAACTTTATCGAACTCTCTTAGTTCGATAGGATTAATGTGGTCTGCATACCACCTGGCCGCTACCCCTTCTAAGCTGCGAGGAAAGCAGATGAATAACGCCCGATTATCTTTCCTGAAACGGCCACATTCGGCATAAAAGGTGGCCAAATGAGCCTTGGGATTGCTAATTCCGTCGAATTTAATGAACTTGCAAGGGAGATTCTCCAAATTGTCATCCCCGTCCAGACCATGATAGAAGTCTTCACCGGAGTAGGTCTGCTTGCCCTTGCTTTTAGCTTGAATATCCTTGATGGCCCGATTCATTTCTTTCATTTGTTCCTGCATCGGGTCATTAGTTGGAATGGGCTTGTTGATTGATTCGGGCTCTGCAGCGGTCCTTGCAAACTGCGGTGGAGGATTCTGATAGACAAGCTGCTCTTCCTCTTCTGATTCCTCAACTGACTCTGTTTCTTCAGAAGTGGTGTCGGGCTGTACTTGCTTCCTAACAATCCTGACTGGCTTCTTCACGGCCTTCTTCTTTGGCTTGCTCTTCGGAACGGCTTCTTTTTTACTGGCCTCGTCCTGCTCAGCCGTCATTTTGGTCATCATTCTTTTAAACAGATTATACATGGCTGGATCGATATCATCTGTTTGATTCTGATTTTGTCCTCTGACTGATTTGGGAGAATCTATCCCTTTGGCCTCGCTGTCGTTGTGTTGAGGAACTGTTTCTTTTCCTGCCCTTGTTACGACCATTTTGCCAATGCCAGTGATTTCCTGTTAAAATATTATAAAAAGAATGATTAGGGTTCGGAGGAAACTTTTGAAAATGTGATTTCTTTTAGAAAAGGCATGAGGGAAGGAATTGACAAATTTTAGCAATGATCGCGTCATCCTTTCATGGTGACAAAATGCGCCTTATGATCTAGGCGAGGTCATCTGTCATGACGAGGGATAAAAGAATAGACAAAATGAATCCGTATGAAATAAATTAAGATTTGGCCAAAAAAGCTTTTCATCAAAATAAAAGTTTGCATTTTCATTGATGACAAAATTTAAATACAAAGAGAAGGTGGGCAGACAGTTTGCCACCATTCTCGATATTCTGATGATACATTAGGACCAGAAAATATAGACAAAGGAATAAAGGAGTCCCAAGTGTATTTGGCGACGTGGTATGCTCCAGACCACTAATCTGACCGTAGATCGAACTCTGGCATGCGGCCTGTCGGGAAGCGAGTGTTGGCACGAACCTGCCGCTGCGAAAACTGTCTGAGACATCTCTCTGGCTGATAGTCTACGCAGAAGAACGGACTAAGCAGTTTGTAACATTTGTCACGAGCATAGGTGTAACGAGGAATGGTCTCTCTTCTGTCGAAGAAGTCTCAAACTATTTCCTCCTGATGCAGTTTCTCGATCAAAGCCCGGCACTGAATGGCTGACTTCGGCTGCTTGCTTCCGAATCTGAAAGAACTGGCTTTTGACGATACATGTCGCAGGAACCACGACTGCAAGGCATACGTGCATCCTTCCACCAGAATGGTTTCTCTGAGGGCAAATCGAGCTAAACCTCTATAGAGAAACGCTAGAGCTGCCATGGATACTGAAAGCTGACGGGTCTGCTTGCTTCCCCATCTTCGAAAAAGTTGGGCGACTCTGATATCGATGAAATTCTGACCATCTTGAAAGAATGCCAGCCCCACTGTGCATAGGACCATGGCATGCTGGATTCTTTCCTTCGCTGCTCGAGATAAGGTATCGACTTCTTCGTAGGCCCCATATTTGTTGTAGAGTTCGAATAGATCGATAAACTGACTTCCGCTGATCTCTGTGAGAGGCCAGGATCTGCTCCCTGTAGCTCTGGCCAATGCTTCTCGGACATCTACCCCTTTGACATTGATCAAAAATTGTTGCTCGACCGGATCATCTGGCTGACCAGCTGGTTCTGGCAATCCCATGATATCATTGAACTCGTCCATTAGCATAGTCATCTCTCCCCACGGAAACCAAAACGTGCAGGTAAGCGGATTCCATCGCTCTGCCATAGCTCGAATTAGACTGCCGTTGATGGTTCGCTTGCCAACTGCCGAAGCCATCTCCAATCCACAATCGTCCAAGTGGTCTGGGAACATACGCGAGAAGGCGGTGAACCAAGAATAGTACCACCGAGGGAAGAAGGTACGGGACTGAATGACCCGATGATCTAGGGTTTCATCCCTTATTTGATAGAAGACATGATCCCAAGGAAAGATAGTATCGGGAGATTCGGATGCCATCGGAGTGATACTGTGGCAAAAGAGGAAGAGAGTCAGGTAGAATGCAGGACTTACGGATAGACTTTTCGATGAAAGGAAGGGAACAAACATTAATCCTGGAAATTTTGAAAAGCACAGGGGGTTTGAAAAAGACTTTCCAGGGTTTTGAAGAAAAAGTTTTGACATAAAAACAAAAAAGGAACAGAATATAGGCAAGGGGGAAAAATATGCACCTGGGTTTTTTTTTGAAAATAGAGGAAGTTTAAAATAGTATACCCAGGGTTTTAAAAGAGGTCGATATAGGAGAACACAGGAAAAACATCGCATACTCATAGCTGCACAAACAAGGATGCACACACAGCACTCCCTAAGGTCTGACTCTATATGCAATATTTGAAATAGCTTGTGGGACCTTAATCCTAACTCTATGGTTCAGATCATCTGATTCCAATCAAGGTATGCCGATATACTCAAGCCGAAGCTCGAAGTACGTGGCATATAAGATATTTCTCTGATTCTAAGGTAAGGGCCTCCCAACATCCTTGAGCACCTACCGATATACCTCGGACTATGGCCCTTAGGTACGTGGTAGGGGGGCGCGAACCCAAATAAGTGGTCCAGTTGTGAGGCTCTCTCCCGAACTATGGTTCAGTGAGACATCCCAGCAACGTGAAGACCGGGACAATATAGGTAGGGATGTTTTCAAAATATGATCAACATGCAATGAAATCAGAAGGCTTTAATGCAAGTCCTAAAGAGATAGATTTAAATGAAGAGAAGCATACACTTGCATACATTGTTTTTGCATTCAATCCCTAGATTTGAGGAGAGTTGTATTTCAACCTAAATCTAATGTGAACATGGATAATCCCCTCAATATGGTCCTACCAAACCATACTTAGATCCTATATGCAATGATGGCAGCTTAGGACAAAATCTAAGCTTCCTAAGGTTTGCATGAAAATGTAGCTGACATATGTTAGAATAAAGACTTAGATTATATAAGAGCAAAGCAAAGGCATAGATCCAACCGGACGAAGACGAGTCCCATCTCGGTCGCCAAAACTGTGATCATCGCAAAATTTTTCCTCTTGTGGTTTTTCTCTCTCTTCCTTCTCTTTTCCTTTTCTAACCTCTATTTTCCTCCTTTTTGAAGGGAGAAGAATAAAAGAAAGAAAAGAGAAAGAGAAGAGAAAAGAAAGAAATAAAGAGAGAGGAGGAACAATTTTGCACGGTCTCACTTGACCTTAATTTGAAAACATTTAGAAATTTAACTCGCCTCCGTTTTTGAAAATATTGCAGGAAAATGGAGAGATGGGATTCGCTCGTCGGTACGAGGTTCGACCGTTCCTGGCGCCTTTACCAGGGGTAATCGAACCAAGGATTGAATCTGTGCCTTTTGCTTTGCCTAAACATAATCTAAGAATTTATCCTAAAAAGATCTGAATGCACAAAGAATTATGCTTGTGCAATGCAATAATGTATGCTCTTTTGAAAGATATTTTGAAAATCTCCAAGTTATTCTGAGGTGAACTTGATAAGGGAGTGAAGAAATGATTGAATCTAACTTAGAACTTGAGATAGATCAGGAAATTTCTAAGTCCAAGTAAATCGGAGTCGAAAGAGTAATTCTTTGACTTAGAGAAAGAATGATTTAAAGTTTTGAAAGTGAAAGGAAATGAAGTTTCAGAGTCAGAGGTGAACTTTGAATTTAATCATGGATTTAAGAAAAAGAAAGTAAGATTTCGAAAGTGGAATTGAATTGGAAATCTAGAATTGGGAATGGAGATTGGGTTTCGGATCCTAAAATAGATTCGGATCTGAAGTCTAAGATCCACAGTGAAATTGGAGTCTGGATCCTAGAGGAGAATTGGATCTGAAATCTAAGATCCAAAGTATGATTGAATTCTGGATCCTAAGATGGATTTTTTTGATCTAAAAGCCTGAGATCCAAAGCAAAATTGGATTCTGGATCTTAATTGGGAATTGGATCTGGAGTCTGAGATCCAAAAGTGAAATTGGATTCTGGATCCTAAAGAGGAATTGGATCTGGAGTCTAAGATCCAAAAGTGGAATTGGACTCTGGATCCTAAAGATGGAATTGGATTTGGAGTCTAAGATCCAAAAGTGGAATTGGACTCTGGGTCATAAAGAGGAATTGAGTTTGGAAAAAGTGGAATTGGACTCTGGATCCTAAAGAGGAATTGGATCTGGAGTCTAAGATCCAAAAGTGGAATTGGACTCTGGATCCTAAAGAGTAATTGGATCCGAAGTCTAAGATCCAATATGAGTGTTGAATTTTTTGATCTCAAAATGAATTTGGAATTAAATTCAGAAGAGGAATCAAGAATTTCTAAGTCCGATTTGAATTTGGGAAAAAGGGAATTTTAGACATTGAATTTTGGATATACAGATGAATCCCAAAGTCAATTTAGACCTAGGATTTGAAGCTTGAAATGAATCAAGAATCTCAAGGTTAAACTGAACTTTGAGTTTGATTGAAGCTTTTGAAAATGAATTTGAAATGTCAAAATAAAATTGAACTTTGAAAATGAATTTGAATTGGAATTTTTGAATAGGAAATGAAATTAGAATTTCAAAGTTGAATTGGACTCTGAGATGGAAAATGAGATAGGATTGAAAAAGATGAATAGGATTGAAGATTGATTGAAGAAGATATTTACATCACTTGGAGTTTTGAAAAAAAACTAATTTTGAAAATATGATGCAATTCTATCCTAAATGATGAATGAATTTAAAGGATTTTGAAATTGGATTTCATTCTCTAGATGAATTAAAATAAGATTGAAGATATAATACATCCTTGACTATGGTCATTGTAATAATCTATATTTAAATTCAGGTGGAGAATAAAACACATTTGGTGCTTTTATAGAATTTAAAATGAAATTAACTCTCAATATACCCTGACTATGGCCATTGGTATATATTTTGAATTAATTTTAAGTTAAATTCTAATAAAAGAAGAAGATATTTAAGGGAAATATGATGAGTTTTAAAAACGGATCCCGTATGGGTCCAGTGTTATTTCGTAAAAGATTAAAACCTAAGTTTTGTCCATATCCGGACTATGGCCATTAATATGGATCATCAACTTAGGATTAATTTACCTCTTACGAAATGGTGCACGTGCCATTCGTGTTTCACCATGGTGAGATTTTGAGAAATAAAGGAAAAATGCATGAAGAACAAGTAATTCATGGTATCTACAATGCTCATTCATTCTATCTAAAGCAAGAAATGTAAGTTCTCATTAAAATCTGACTATTACAACTCATAAAATCAAATTTATAACTCTCAGTAGTGACAGTTCCCATATATCCCCTGCAAAAACCCTTGATTAGTATGAAAATAAAAGGAAAATGGCACATATAATATTGACTTCAAAGATACAGGTTATGAGACATTCGTATACCTACCTTGTACTTATCATCTTAAGGAAATAACCTTGATAATCTAAGATGTGGAAGGATAACCATTTAATATATTTACATATATATACATATGTATATATATGTACATATATACACACATATATATATATATACTTACATATATACATATATATATATATCACATGGATGTAGAACAGGTGAGTCAAATAATGGAAACTGGTAAAGTGTAACAAGACCGCCACTATGTAGTAGATATATGATGGCTGTAAGTAAATGAAAAATGCAACTATACCTAAATATATGATATGCTGTGGGTAAATGAAGAATGTAACTAGGCTTAAGTGCATGGTATGCTGTGAGCATATCAATCGATATGTCATGAACATATCTGATAATATGCGGCTGCAGATGGTGGAAGATGATGATGGGCCTGCTGTATAGGTCTTTGCAGGGTAGTGTGGCCATGTTGTGAGGGCACAATTGTGATATGAAGGAGGTATGTAGTAATGCATAGATTCCGCAGGGGATGCAACAGTAGATGTTGCAGTATGGGGACACAGGGGATGATAATAGGCAGGTGAAAAACTATAATGAGAAGGATATGGGGAGATGAAAAATGAAGTGCTGTACTGGTACCGCTGCGTATAGGACTATGGTAGAAGGATGCTATGAACGGAGGGTTTCAATAGAGGGGAAAATACAGTGAAGTGATAGTACCACAGTGTGCACATGATTCTAATATGACAGTTGTGAAGAGGCCTTGTAGTAAAGTGTTATCTTATTCCCCTAAAAAAGAAAATTTGAATAACCACGCAAACCTCAGATTTCCAGAGATTTCACCATAATAACATTTAGCTAATGATATACCAGACCTTACGTAGTAGATCAATTCTCCAAGAATCTTAGGATATACATCTGATAAACCTTACAAACTTAAGAAAATTTTATGTGAATTACCGCACATATCATGGTAAGCATAGGCAGCATCGTAAAATAAATAGGGTGTGTATGGACCAACAGGCCTATAGAACACAAGCAATTTTGATTCAAGAAAAGCAATCAATCTGAGTCCTACCCACATACTTACTAGTGCTGACACGGAATGATGCAAGATTTATACCCTGATCATCATATTACATAACTGCAGAAGAGTTGCCTTATGGAAACCTTATATCAGTAAATAGCACTAAGAATGTAACATTACTGGAACTGTCACCAGGGATAAGAAATATATCTTATCATAAGCTATTTTCACATGTTAGACGTTCTTTATGAAACAAAAGGATGCATATACAGCCACCCAGAATTCTCACATAAATAAAACTGTAACCAATAAGAAAGACATCATCCAAATACTGTAACTGGCTTAATTTTCTCTAAATAACAACAAAATTTAGAAATCCAGGTTTCATGAGATTGGCACCCAGACCATAGGTAACTCACAATTTCCTGAGTTTCTGGCCGACTCCTATTAAGACCATTGCCCAATGATGCATTGCTGGCCTAAACGCGGATGTGTCAATGACATAGTATGCAATGGGGCAAAATGCAATATGCAGACATTCCGAAATATGTAGTTTATGCAGAGTTTGCAGAATTCCACAGCAAACCCGAGAGAGTTTCGCAGTGGATTAGATCTGCCGTTGTAAATAGAAAATCGATGCCAGTTTCAGGTTGGCTTACCAATGAGTGTGATGGTGCTGGTTGTGTAAGCCGCAAACAGGGGCAATTTGCAGCAAAAATTGAAAGAAGTAACGCCGACGAGGGTGGTGACTTATGGATGGATGGAAGGTTTTGAGATAGAGACGAAGAACTAGGTGGATCTCACCCTTATTGCTATGCTGTCAAATTGATTCCTGTGGGTCAACCAGGAGGCAAGAGTGGTCTAAATTGAGATATAGAATGGGAAAGCAGAGGGGAACTTCCACATAGCGCCAGATGCCAAAGGGGTGTGGCTCATGCATCAGCCAGGGGTATGGGCGTAGATGGTGGAAGAAGATTCTGACATGAATCCGAAGTCACAGAACTTACCAACTTAATGTCAAATGAGACACAATGGAAAAGGATGTGGCATTGATCCAGTCACACATGGTTGCAGTGAATTACGATGGTAATGTAATGAAATGGACGAGGCTAGAACTGAAGAGATTATAAAGGCAGCAAAAGGAGGATAAAATGCTGAATGAAATCTAATTGTATAATGCAGATGGAGATGCAAAAAAAAAAAAATGACGTAATATAAACTATGAACATCCTGTACATAAAGAAAACAGAGATATAACTAAAAAAAAAAACTAACAAGGGGATGATAGAACTATCCGATTAAGCAAGATAAGGAAAAGAAATCAAATGTTAGGAGACGATTATTTGCCCAAAAAAAAATGTAGGAATGAGGAAGCATTCCCTTGACTGTAGCAAACAGAGGGTCCGCTCCTGCTATATGCAGGATGATCTCCTCTTTAATGCTCTCATAATTTAATGAAAGAAAAACGAAGTAGAAATAGAAAAAAAAAATAAATAAATTAAATTAAGACAGAGTAGCACTGAAGATAAAGGGGAAAATAATGTTTTGGCAATGAAAAGAAAGGAGGAATATGATTTCATACCTATAGTGGGTGTCAATTTCTTAGTTGCTTGAAGGGGGATCGTTGTATGATAGTTAATGATGTGATTTCTTGCAGAGGATTGGATTATGTCCTTTGCTGCTGAGCTTTAATCCAGGAGAGCTGGAATCGGCTGAGCTCCTTCAGTTGAGACAGATAGGAACCAGGCAACGAAGGAGGGGAGAGTTGCTGAAGAAGATCTTTGTATGAAATGTTGAAGAAAAGAGGACCCGATGGATGCTGGAGGTTTTGATCTCCTTCTACCGCTTGCGGGAAGGCGCCAGAGGGAAAGAACAATGAGGAAGGGTTTTCGCTTAGGAGAAAAGATGTGTCTCGTGGACTATGTCGATCCCCCCTTTTCATCCCTAATTGCGCTCCTTTTATAGAGAGGGGTGGAAGCCGAGAAGATGGGGGGAAGTTAAAGATGATGGCAACAATCAAGGGTTGCACTGAAGCAAAAGGGGGATGAGCGGGTGATGGAAAAGGGGCGTGCAAAGCCGTTGCAGATGAAGGGCGAATGGAGGCCATGGGGGTTTCCAGAGGGGGTCTCGCACATGGGGGTGGCTTGGTGATGGCGGGATGGAATGGAGGAGATGAAGGGCGAAGGTGATGAACGAAGGAGGAGGAGGTCGTTGGGGATCGGACGGCTGAAGGATGAAGGATGCACATGGGGGGTTCGGACGAGAGCGGCTGAAGGAGAAAAACAAACTTGGGAAACTTTGAGAAAAACCCTAACTCGACTATTTAGCTTTGTATTTTCCAAAAGAGGTCTTCTTATAAAAAGATTTTTAAAAAACGGGTTTCTAAAAACCATTTCGCAATTTTCTTCATTCATTTTTTATTTTTTTTTTGTTCTTTTCTGAGTATGTTTTTTTTTTGTATTTTGGGAAATACAAAATTCTAAAATGTAAGGTAAAACAAGGATTTAAACTAATTCTTTTGTATTTTTGAGAAATATTTGAAAAAAGGAAGATTTTCAAGGCTATTTTGAGGAAGTTTCTATAGAAAATGGGTTTGGACCCGAGTTTTGAGAAAATATTCGAGTTTTAAACCTCGAATCGAGAAATACAACTCGATGGATCCAAACGGATACCGGATGAAGTGTCTGAGCTTTCCAAAAGATTATTTTGGTAATTTTGAGATTTTAATTTGAAATTTGGATAATGAAGCTCAGATTTGGATTTTGATAATGGATCCGGATCCAAAATTGAGTCAGATGTGGAAAATGAATTTAATTTCAACCAAATTTTGAGAAACAAAATGGAATTTAGATTAAAAACTGACTCAATTACCCAGAAAATGGGGGCAAAGGGCAGAAAGGGGATATTTACAACATTTTGAAAAATTTGGGGTGTTCACAATCCCATCACAATATACGGATTTGACAACCATGGTCAAACAGCAAAAGAGAAGATATTTCTGGAGGTATTCATCAACTATTCGGTGCACTCCGTCCTTTTCCATGTGGTTAATGTACCACCCACCTACAACTTGCTGCTCGGAAGGACGTGGATTCACAATGCTAATGCAGTGCCTTCCACCCTCCATCAATGCGTGAAATGGTCAAAAGGTGGAATGATTACCACTATACTGGGAGAAGACATAGAAGAAAGGCTCCCATACCTCATGATTCCCCGGCCATCATTCAATGCAGATATTCCCAGCATCAGGGAAAGTGAAGAGATCAGTCACGGAGAAAATCGAGAAATACTCCTGACATCATCAAAACTATCTCCGCACACCGTAGCCATGACCCGATGGAGAGGTCCTCAATTCTTCAAGGTTGGAGGCCGAATCGACTACAGCACCATTAAGGATCACCCATTGTTTCCACAATTCATGAAGTCAAGAAAGGGATTTGATTTGCTTCTAAAACATGGTTATCAACCCTTCAAGGAACTCGGCAAGAACGAGGATGGCCGCATCGAGCCAGTGATCCAGAAGCATCGTCCCCACAGAGCAGGACTAAGTTTCTCCGGAAGAAGCTCATCAAAGAAGACTATTTTTGTCAAATGGGCACAATAAAGACCATTTGTTATTTCTTTCCATTCTTTCCAAAATAAATGTCGCATTTTATCAAATTTCATTGATCAATTCAATCAATAAAATTCCAAGTTTTTTTGTCTATCCAAATGCCATCTACTCCCTTTCTGTTTATCTCTTCATTTTATAATTCAATGTCATTTTATGCATGGTTCTCTTCAAATGAATGCTTGTCGTACTATAGGCCGATTTATCTGAACCAGATTTCTTCTCCCACATTTCAGAATGACTTCTCGGACAATCAAGAAACTCGTTCTCAATCCCAAGGCTTTTCAGAAATCGACAACAATTCACAGGATCAAAGCAAGCATCGGAAATGATAAGAGCGCAAAGCAGTCAGATGATTGTGCAGAATATGATCAGTCTCTTCAGGATATACCAGAGTTCGCCGTTGTTCAGAAGCAAGATGAACCATCTCCTCTAGTACAAGATCCGACTGAAGATGTCAATATCGGTTCAGAGAAAGATCCCAAAATTCTCCAGATCGGAACCAGTCTGAGTCCAGAAGAAAAGAAAAGGCTTACAGATTTTCTCAAGCGGCATGAAGAAGTGTTCGCACGGACATATGAAGACATGCCTGACTTAGACCCCAAATTGGTCGAACACCGACTCATCTTGAAGCCAGATGCTAAACCAGTTAAGCAGAAGCTGAGAAAAATGGATCCAAGAATAGAACAGCAGGTCAAAGAAGGACTTGAAGATTTGCTCAGAGCAGGATTTATTCGAGCTATTGACTACCCAGATTGGTTAGCCAATATCGTCGTTGTCCCAAAGAAAAGTGGCAAAGTAAGGATCTGCATAGACTTCAGAGACCTCAATAAGGCAACTATGAAGGATGACTATCCACTTCCAAGCATCGATCTTCTAGTCGATAGCACGGCAAGACATGCCATGTTCTCTTTCATGAACGGATATTCCGGCTACAATCAGATTAAGTTGGCCGCCCGCGACCAATCAAAAACTTTCTTCACTACGCCTTGGGGCACTTTCTGCTATACCGTCATGCCTTTTGGGCTCAAGATTGCCAGAGCAACATATCAACGGGCAATGGCCGTTATATTTCACGATCAGATGCGCAAAATTATGGATGCGTATGTTGATGATATCCTCGTGAAATCTAAAGAGGGAGAAGATCACCTCGGAGCGCTTGATCAAGTCTTTAAGCGACTCATCCTTTATAAGTTAAGGCTTAACCCGCAAAAGTGTGTCTTTGGAGTCGAATCAGGCAAACTATTGGGTTTTCTGGTCAGCAAAAAGAGGATTGAAGTCGACCCAGCCAAAGCAAAGGCTATCATTGATATGCCACCCCCAAAGAATCTCAAAGAACTGCGTAGCCTTCAGGGACGTATGCAATCAATCCGGCGATTTATTTCCAACTTGGCGATGAGATGCGAACCTTTCAACCACTTGCTCAGAAAAGGAGTGAAGTTCGAATGGGGGCCAGAATGCCAGCAATCATTCGATAGAATCAAGAAGTATCTTCTCAATCCTCCAATCCTGAAGCCGTCAGAATTGGGAAAACCTCTTCTGTTATACATCTCAGTCAATCAAGTCGCATGTGGCGGATTCTTGGCACAATACAAAGAAGGTAGCTTGATAGAGCATGTCATTTATTACGTGAGTAAGACTTTCATAGATTATGAAAAGAGATACTCTCAAATAGAGAAGACCTGCCTAGCTCTGATATGGATATGTCAGAAGCTAAGACACTACCTGCTAGCATCTGAAGTCAAAATCTTGTCTAAACTCAATCCTCTCAAATACATATTGGAGCAACCTTTTCTCAGCGGACGAGTCGCCAAATGGCAAGTCTTACTGATGCAGTATGACCTAGAATATGTCTCGCAGCAATCAATCAAAGGCCAAGCAATTGCAGATCAATTGGCAGACTTTCCTTTGGCAGAAGAGGTGAAAGCTGAAGATGACTTCCCTGATGAGCAGATTTGCAATATCCAGCAATTTTCAGTCTGGAATTTATTTTTTGATGGTTCTAAGAACATGGCCGGAATAGGCATTGGAATCCTATTAATCACTCCTGAGAAGGAGATGATTCCATTTTCTCTCAAGTTAGATTTTCAATGTACCCACAATATGGCTGAATATGAAGCCCTGATTCAAGTTTTAAAGATTCTACTAGACTTCGATGTTAAGAGAGTGCATGCCTACGACGACTCATTACTTGTTGTCAATCAAGTTCGAGCCGAATGACAAGTCAAAGATCAAAAGCTATTTTCCTATCAGAAAATTGTTTCAGCTCTTGTCAGCAAGTTCGAAGAATTTCAGTTATTCCATATCAAGAGAGATTTCAATCAAGTGGCAGATAGCCTAGCCAGTTTAGGCTCCATTATGGCATTCAAGAATGGAGAATCTTGTCGCTCTTTTGAAATTGGCAGACTTGACCAACCTGCTTTCCTTCCAACAGAACAAGTAAACCAAGCTGAGCAAAGGAAGAAGCCTTGGTATTACAATGTCAAAACTTTCATAGAAACTGGCAAATTTCCTCTATAACTCTCAAAGAAAGAGCAGCGAGCAATCCAACGTATGTCTACTCGATACTTCATTTTGGCCAACATCCTATATCGTTGTAGATTCAGTTCAGAGTATTCCAGATGTTTAGATGAAGACGAAGCCAAAGAAGTCGTGCGAGAAGCACACGAAGGCATCTGTGGTGGCCATGTCGGCTACCAAACCCTTGTCAAACAAATCATCAGAGCAGGTTACTACTGGAAGACTATGCAATAAGACTATTATCATTATGTGAAGAAGTGTGTGCAATGTCAGATACACACACCTTCCATCCATGCTCTGGCAACATATTTACAATCTGTTGTTTCTCCGTGGCCGTTCTCCATGTGGGCCTTCGATGTCGTAGGTCTCATCACTCCTTCAGCTTCAAATGACCACAAATACTTCCTTGTCGCAACAGAATACTCCACCAAGTGGGTAGAAGCTATCACTCTTCGCACCGTAGAAGGACGACACATGGCTCTTTCATTCACAAGAACATCCTTTGCCGTTTCGGCATCCCACATGACATCGTGTCAGACAATGGCAATCATTTCAAGAATGAAAAGATGAAGACATTCTGCTCAAAGTTCAAGATTTATCATCATTTCTCTGCCCCATACTATCCTCAAGGGAATGGTCAGGCAGAGGCCACCAACAAGATTTTAATTCGTATCTTAGAGCGAACTATGGAAACAGGTCGTGATTGGCATGAGAAGATCCACGATGCACTATGGGCCTACCGGACCACCATTCGCACTCCAACGAATGCTACTCCATCAGAATTGGTCTATGGAACAGAAGTAGTATTGCCGCTACATGTTCAGAAGCCCGCTTTGAAATTTGCTTCACTTCTACAATTACCTCTTGATCAATACCAGCAGCAGCGACTAGTGCAGCTAGACTTACTCGACGAGAGAAGGCTAAAAGCAGCAGAGCATGCTCAATCCTATCGCCAGAGAGTAGCCAGGCAATATGCGAAGTCCATCATCGAAAGAAGATTCAAAGTCAATGATTTAGTACTTCGATCCACAGCTTATCTTAAGCATCGTCCCGGCGGCAAATGGTCGCCAAATTGGGAAGGCCCCTATGTCGTCAAAGAAGCATTACCCTTCAACTCATATCGGCTCATCAATGCCGATGGGGTAGAATTGCCAGATCCCATTAATGCTCGACACTTGAAAAAGT
Source organism: Nuphar pumila (assembly GCF_984573655.1). NCBI lineage: Eukaryota > Viridiplantae > Streptophyta > Magnoliopsida > Nymphaeales > Nymphaeaceae > Nuphar > Nuphar pumila. Next base: position 16,356,881 of record NC_143257.1, read on the forward strand.
TTTATACTTGAAACATTTATTCTCCTCTTGTAATCCTTCCTATTTTCCTTCAAATAATGATCAAACTTTCTTTCCCAGTTACACTGGGGCATTTTTAAAATTTCATCCTGTATGCAGGCAGGATAAACAAATGTCTCATTTCACGCACTTGTGCATTCATATGCATCAATTCATATTCATTTGCATTCAACTGCATTAACAGCAATCTGGTCAGTATTGGGATTTGAACAAACAGTCCCATCACAATTCCTAATGATTCAAAATTGAAAGGTCATCACCCATACTGAACCAAAACCCAACGCTCAAACTGGTATTATTTCAAAATCCAGTATTCAAACTGGTACATTTTCAAAATCCCAAAACCGAGTTCCGACTCGGGTTTTTTATTCAAATAATTTTCTTTTGTTGATCCGGGTTCCGACTCGAGATCTCTTTATTCATTCGAGCTCAGATTCGAGCTCTTCATTTTTCTCTGTTGATCCGGGTTCCGACTCAAGATCTCTCTATTTATTCGAGCTCAGATTCGAGCTCCTTATTTTCTTCTTTTGATCCGGGTTCCGACTCGAGATCTCTTTATTCATTCGAGCTCAGATTCGAGCTCTTCATTTTTCTCTATTGATCCGGGTTCCGACTCGAGGTCTCTCTATTTATTCGAGCTCAGATTCGAGCTCCTCATTTTCTTCTGTTGATTCGGGTTCCGACTTGAGATCTCTTTATTCGAGCTCAGATTCGAGCTCTTCATTTTCATTTGTTGATCTGGGTTCCGACTCGAGATCTCTCTATTTATTTGAGCTCAGATGCGAGCTCTTCATTCTCTTTTGTTGATCTGGGTTCCGACTCGTGATCTCCCTACATCATTCAAGCTCAGATTCGAGCTCTCCATTGTCTTTTGTTGATCCGGGTTCCGACTCGTGATCTCATTACCTTACTCGAGCTCTTCATTTTCTTCTGTTGATCCGGGTTCCGACTCGAGATCTCTTTATTCATTCGAGCTCAGATGCAAGCTCTTCATTTTCTTTTGTTGATCCGGGTTCCGACTCGAGATCTCTTTATTCATTCGAGCTCATATTCGAGCTCTTCATTTTTCTCTGTTGATCCGGGTTCCGACTCGAGATCTCTCTATTTATTCGATCTCAGATTCGAGCTCCTCATTTTCTTCTATTGATTCGGGTTCCGACTCGAGATCTCTTTATCCGAGCTCAGATTCGAGCTCTTCATTTTCATTTGTTGATACGGGTTCCGACTCGAGATCTCTAGATTTATTTGAGCTCAGATGCGAGCTCTTCATTCTCTTTTGTTGATCCGGGTTCTGACTCGTGATCTCCCTACATCATTCAAGCTCAGATTCGAGCTCTCCATTGTCTTTTGTTGATCCGGGTTCCGACTTGTGATCTCTATATTTTATTCGAGCTCTGACTCAAACTCATCATTCTCCTTTGATTGATCTAAGTCATTTTAATCGTCAGGGTCTGTCAATTGCTCAAATTTGATATTTTGCCCTCCAAATTCCAATTTAAATCTTCAAATCAGGCAATTCTCCAATTTCGACCTTCGGGTCACCCAATTTCCAATGCTCAATTTCAATTACCAATTTCCAATTTTCGACCTTCGGGTCAACCAATTGCCAATTTTCGACCTCCAGGTCAATCAGTTTCCAATTTTTGACCCTCGGGTCAATCAATTGCCAAATTTTCGACCTGCAGGTAAATCAATTTCCAATTTTCGACCTTCGGGTCAATTAATTTCGAAATTTTGACATTCGGGTCGCCCAATTTCCAAAATTTCGACCTTTCGGTCAACCAATTCTCAATTTCGACCTTTTGGTCAACCAATTCTCAATTTCGACCTTCAGGTCATCCTATTTCGACCTTCGGGTCATTCGATTTCCAGCAACCAATTTTCCAATTTTCAATTTCGACCTTTGGGTCAATCAATCTCAATATTCAGTTTCAATCATTTTCTCTTGCGAGAAACCCTTTTTAGGGAGAGTTCGAGGGAGCTCGTTCTTTTCGCATGCTATCCAATTCGTTCACTTAGCCCCTTTTTCAGGGAGAGTTTTGAAGGGACTCGCGTCTTTGTGAACCGTTTGTAAAACATTTTCCAATTTTACACAAGGAACCCTTTTAAAGGGAGAGGCTCGACGGAGACTCATTTTTCTTGTGACCCCCCAATTTCATACTAGGCCATTTCTCGTCATGAAGGACCCTCTTTGCAGGGAGAGTGTGATGGACTCGTTCCTTTCAAGACCCAATTTTCAGACCTCACTATTATTGGCCCCCTTTCCATAAGAGAAGCCTAATATTAGGGAGCTTTGACGAAAGCTCAATTTCTCTTTGAAAGTCCGTTTTGCAAACACCTCCTCTTCAGAGAAGAGAGGAGTATTTCTCATTTCCCATTCAGGTAAGGGCTAAGCCTGAGTCTCTCTTTTTGGGGAAAAAGAGAGGAGAATTTTCGTCACGGATGTGTTGAGCCGGATTTCAGATACTCACTTTCACTAAGGATTTCAAGAAAATTTTATCAATTTGTCAATCAATTAATTGTTGATTTCAGAATCTTTATTGCACAAATCTTTATTTCAGTTTACCTTCAGCATTACTCCCAAGAGAGTGAAGCTTTTGCGAAAAGAGATTCAAACTTCAAATTCTTTCTATTGGCCAACCAAAAGGATGAAGGATAAATCCTCGATATGGCCATGAAAGAAGATTCAATGTTAGTGAAAAGCCATAAATGATTGATATTGATCGCAGTCAATGGTACATCTTTAAAGGCTATTCTTGTAAAGACGAGGCAGTGGAAATATCCTGAGTGCTAGAAAAGAGAGCATTTACCCAAGCCCTGTCTCCTCAAAATCACCTAAGCTGCAATTAAGTATCCGCAAAAGGGATCTCTCACCTGTCGCCAAGATGAAGGTGAATTAGGCGAGTAGACCCCCGGGGCCAAAGAAGATTTGAAACATCTCCAAGATGACGGGGTTTATGACGGATCCTTCCAGGGAAAGTCCAAAGCACTGTCGAGATGAAGGCAGATGCGATGAACCTCTCGACAATCCCTAAAAGATATTTAATTTCAGCTGTCATCCAAAGATCTCCAAACCCATCGTCCAAGAAGGATCGAAACATCTCCAAGTTGAAGGAGCTTGTGACGTACCCTTCCAAAAGAGAGCAAGAGAGGAAAAAGAAAGAGAAAAAAAAAAGAGTCAGAATATCTCCAAAATGAAGGAGAATGCAGCCAAAACACAAGAGAGCCAAAAGAGTACAGAAAGATTATCATGAGAGAAGCCCTCAGGATATCAAATTGCCAGATCTACCAAGAATCCTCTTTAAATTTTTGAAATTCTATTATCAATACTCTTTCATTAATCGCCTTCATAATATCAAATTCTCTTTCCTGTTCATATCAAGGAAATTGATAACTTTCTTGAAGAAGGTCAATCACAAGTAATTTGGATTCCCAATCTCGATTCTACGAAGTGAACCTTGTTTGGAGGTAATGCTTTGGGTAGAAGAGAAAGAACATCTTTGCAACAATATGCAACATTTTCAAAAATTTTGAATCAACAACAGAATTCTCAATATTTTGACAATATTTTCTAGTTATCCTGACGTGAAGTGAGAGCGTGATGTCCGTCTTTGATACATCCAGACACCAATTTTCAATCCCTTCTAAGGACTTGATTCCTTCCCTTCTTTGAGAGCATGAACTCTCAGGTTTGCACAATTCCCTGTGTCCCCACTGTCCCACCATAGACAGTCCCATTTCGGTTCGAGGTCGAACCACCAATCATTTTCTTGCGAAAGGCAATTTCAAAAGCTGATTTTAGTCTCAGCAATGAGACGCCCAAGATAAACCCATTTTCAAGCTTTAGGGACCCCATTGTCCTTCCTTTTACAAAACCCCTGTCGGATGTACTGCGCAAAATCCGAAGGTTCCATCATGGTCTCTTCCTTCGAGGATGCCATTTTATTTTCCACCCGATCAGGATAAGGGTACAAACCTGAGCCTCCGTCGAAGAGGTATTTCATTTTCCGCCCGATCAGGATAAGGGTACAAACCTAAGCCTCAATCAAAGAGGTATTTCATTTTCCGCCCGATCAGGATAAGGGTACAAACCTGAGCCTCACTAAAAGAGGTATTTCATTTTCTGCACGATCAGGATAAGGGTACAAACCTGAGCCTCAATCAAAGAGGTATTTCATTTTTCGCCCGATCAGGATAAGGGTACAAACCTGAGCCTCACTCAAAGAGGTATTTCATTTTCCGCCCGATCAGGATAAGGGTACAAACCTGAGCCTCCGTCGAAGAGGTATTTCATTTTCCGCTCGATCAGGATAAGGGTACAAACTTGAGCCTCAATCAAAGAGGTATTTCATTTTCCGCCCGATCAGGATAAGGGTACAAACCTGAGCCTCAATCAAAGAGGTATTTCATTTTCCGCCCGATCAGGATAAGGGTACAAACCTGAGCCTCAATCAAAGAAGTATTTCATCTTCCGCCCGATCAGGTTAAGGGTACAAACCTGAGTCTCATTTCGATGAGATATTCCATTCTCCAATCAGGTTAAGGGTCAAACCTGAGCTTCGTTCCATGCGAGGTATTTTTTGTCCCATCCAGGTCAAGGGCATAAACCTGAATTTCACTCTCACAGAGTGAGTCTTTTCTCTTCATTCTTCGCTTCATATCTACCATCTTCCTCGGGCTAATTTCTTCACACCCAGTCAGATCCTTCTAACTGGGGCATTTTATATATATATATATAGCCCAAATTTGGTGTGTTTTTCTTTGCCACTAAGCTCGGCCACAAGCCAACTTAGTAGCAAAGAGGGGCTTCTGTAAACACCCCAAATTTTCACTCACCTCCCCGACATTTCCACCAAGCATCATCATTCAGCCTTTGAAATCGCCGGAGGGCAAAATGGTCATTTTCTGAGCTCGAACCTTGCAAAAGTCCAAATTTCATCTGGAACTCTCAAATTTTTTCTATTTTTAGCTCAGATGTTCAAAATTTAACTCTTGACAGAAGACCGGAATCTCCAAGTCTCGGTTCAAGAATCTATTGCATAAGACATGACATTGCATATCATTGCATGAGCATTTCATATCACTGCACTACACAGCATGTCATTTCGAGGTCCAGAACTCTTGATTTCAAAATTTTCAATCCAGATTTGAATTTCAACTCTTTTTAAAATTGATTTCAAAACCCTGGGTCTTCAAAATTATCAATTCTTCCCATTTTACCCTCAAGGCTCTGAATTTCAAAATATTTCCTCAGGAAAACAATCTGGATAATTTTACAATAAATTTCAATAAATTTCAACTCAGATTTTGCCTTTTGTCAGCTATTTCAACTATCATTCTTTTACAAAATCGCCCTACAGGGGCCAACTCTTTTCAAAATTTCTGTTTTACCAATTAGTCCAGATTTTATAAAAAAATCCAAAAAGAAGTTGTTGTTTTATCCCTATTTCAATAAAGAAGCAATGTGGGACCCACACTGAGGTGGTGTCACATAGACTTTTCTCTTGAAAAAATTGAATTCTGAAAAACCCAAAAATATAGGAGCCTTGTCCCCTGGATTGGTGCCACTTGTTTTTTCTCTCTCCTCCCATTTCCATGCCAAGTGTTAGTGTGGGGCTACCTTAAGAAGCCGCCACATGTCATCCCATTTATCTGCCATGTATCACCCTATCCATCCTGCACCATGTGTCATTCCAAAGATCACCAGGAGATGCCATGTGTCATAGGTTGTCCTGTCCAGAAAAAGTAGGCTTGTCTCCTCTGAGGTGGCGCCGTTTGAAGTGTGTCTCCTGCAGAGGACACATGTCAATCTCTCATTTCCTCAGAAAAAGCAAATGCCATGTGTCATTCTCTGCTCTTCTCAGAAAAAGCAAATGACACATGTCATTCTCTGCTCTTCTTAGAAAAAGTAGAGGACACGTCATTTTCTGCCTCCTTCAGAAAAAAGCAACAATTCAAATATTCAAACTCCAGGCTGAGGTGGCGCAAATCCTGAACTTCACCTTTTCTATTTTGTCTTAGATGGTGCCACGTGTCCCTTTCCCTCCTTTTCCTCCCTCTTGCCACATGGCATCGTAGGAGCCACTCTGAGGAACTGCCACATGTCCATCCTTCATTTCTTCAGAGCCAACCTCCATTTGAAATTCAAATTCACCTTCTGAGGTGGCGCCATTTGAGAAGACCTCACCAGACAGCTGACACTTGTCTGCCACATGTCCAGACCTCCCTGCATCAGAAAAAATAGAAAAGCCCCCCTCTGAGGTGGCGCATTTTGCTTCCTCCATTCATGTTCTCCTGCCACATGGCATCGTAGGAGCCACTCTGAGGAAATGCCACATGTCAGTCTCTCCTTTCCTGCAGAAAAGTAGAATTTGAATTCCTCTGAGGTGGCACAGCCTGCTTCCTCCACTCCTGTCCTTCTGACACATGTCAAGAGCCTCCAGAGGTGGCACCACATGGCATGCTCCTATTGTTTCCAGCTTTACACCTCAGAACACCTTTTGAGGTGGCACCAATCCAGCGTCCCACTTGGCTTCAAATTTTTTTTTTTTTTTTTTTTTTAATAAAAGTAGCACACCATGAGGTGGCGCCACCTGAGGGCTCCCTGCAAAAGCCAAATTCGAATTTCAAACCCCCAGATAGCACCCCTGAGATGGCGCCACATGGAGGGCTCAGATTGAGCCTGTTTGAAATTCAAATTTTTCAGAAAAAACTATAAAAACAAGGCTCCACGCCCAACCTAAGGAGACCATCTTTTGAGAACTCCTGTTGGACTTGAAAATTCGACCTAGCCTTCTTGAGAACCCGATTTGGCACTTTGGAATTCATGCCCCCTTTGGCTCAGTGAAGAAGGCATGGTGGGTTGATTTTGGTGAATCATCCGAAGCTCGGATCGAAGGACGAACGAAGCCCGTGATAGCCGTCCCTTTCAAGAGCTTCAACGCTGCCTAACAAAGCAAGGTGCACCTCTTTTCCTCTTGATTTGATTTCATAATTCGATTCGAGAGTCCTTTGAAGAAAGAGCTCATCCGAGAGATGGATTGAGCTATTCTCATGAAACGGCATATATAAAAATACATGATTATGCTTCCTTGATGATTTTTAGCATTCATGCATTTAGCTAGATTTAATTTGCATTTTATTTCGTTTATTTAGCACGTTTCATGAATTAATTAGGATTAATTTAGCATTTATTTCAATTCTGCTCATTTTCAGTAGTTCTTTGTTTTTGTCAGTCAGTCCACACGTCATTTTATGCATTTATTTTTTTTTTAAATCCCAAAAACATCACGGAATGCGCCCTTAGGTGTCCCTAGAATTGTGCCAAAAATTCGGAAGCATTTGAATTTGTTTACTGCGGTAAACATTCAAAATGACAAGTCGGGTTTTGTTACCCGGGATGCGTTTTAAAAATTATTCTCTGACTCGTAAAATCGAGATCTCCCTCATGGGAGATCTGATTTTTTATCCAAAAGATTTTCTGAACTCGGGAGAATGTCTAGTTTGTAACCTGATTTTCTCAGATTTTTCTGATTTTTTTTTTATGTCTGACAAAAATCTGAGAGCTCGGGACATGTGTCAGAGCCTGATTTGGGCCTCTGAGACTTTTGATCGACTTGGGTCGATGGGTTCTCTTTGTGTGTTGCTCCAAATCCAAAACTGTAAAAAGTGAAAGTTATGTTCGAGGTGTCCTCTGTTTGCATCTGAAAGACTGCGATTTTTAAAACAGTAGTGATACCTGTTCCGGATTTTTCTTGTCAGTCCCCTGTTTGGTCACATTTGTCTGTTCTGTCAATTTAGGAACACAAAGTTATATTTTTATCTATGTTTCTGTTGATCAAATGCCAAAGTTATGAACATGAAAGTTGTCCATATCGGTGGCGTGAGTAGCTCTGTTAAATATCATAAATTTCCATGGCTGTTTTCCATTTTTTTAGCATTTTACATCAGATTAGGGTGATTTTTACCTCTGTCTGAACCAAATCCCTGTTACTGAACTCACCATGGCTCAAATCCCGAGGCTGTAAAAACCAAAAATGTTCCATTTTGGGTCCTTTAGCAGTCTGAAAAATATCAAAAGTTTTCATGGTGTAAATCTTGCATTATCATATTAAGCATTTCATTTGATTCGGATCCATAGGCAAAATCCACCATTTTAAGATTTCCTTCAAATTTTAGCATTTAAATCATATCATTTCGTAAATTTTAGCATTCTAGGCTGTTTATCAGAGTAGGAATATGCTTCATACCGAATTTGGTTTAATTTAGAATCAATTTGAGGTTCGGTTTGGCCATATCATCAAAACAGGGCCCCGCAGGACCCATATCCAAGCGAAAAACAAGCGAAATTCGTTATTTTGGATAAATTGCAAAATGTCAAATTCTGATTTTACAGTCCTAATGTGTTTAGCAGCATGTCATTATGCCTCATCATGCATTTCATCATCATTTGATTCACTTTGAATTTCAAAATCTCAATTTTACCAAGTTTTCCTTCAAAAAAAACCCTGATTTTAAAGGTGTAACTTTAATATTAGGGATATTTTGGTCATTTTGACCACCATTTCGAATTTCAAACTATTTTATACTAAATTTTCTGCATTTACATCATTTCAAATATCAAGGAAGCATGAGATTAGGGTTTATATCCAATTAAATCCAATAATTTCATAATATTATTGGAGAATCTTGAAAAAACCCACATTTTTGAGTTAACCTTATTTCAAGTTTGGCAGGGACATTCAAATGAAGGAGCTGAAGTCTGCAATTCCCTTTATTTCATTTAGTTAGTGATGTAATAATGTAAATTTTGGAATAAGATTTTAATTTCCTGCTTAGACTAGGATGCATATCATATAGTTTGAATTTATGCAATATCCTGCTTATATGATTCATGCATTTTATTCTAAAAGCACTATGGATGTTCACGAATGGCACGTGCACCAACTCTTAGGGAGTTGATGAACTCGATGGAATCCATATTTACGGCCCTAGTCGGAATATGAACGAGACCCAAATCCATCATCTTTCTACTAGTCACATTGAGCCTACACTCTTAGGCTATCTTAAAATGCACATCATATTTCCAATATTTTCAAAGTATTGTGCATTAAATCAATTAAACTCTGAACATATTCATGGCCACAGTCGGAATATGTGAAGGATTTATTTTGACTTAATACACATTTTTCCAACAAATTTCTTAGAAAGTCTTCCAAAGTGATTCATACATTCATATCATTTGCATCATAAAACCATTGGTTTTCTCATGATTCTCTCAAGAAAACTTCATTCTCAAGAAAATCGATTTCTCAAGAAACTCTGAAGATTTTCCAAAATCGTTTTTCCCAAGTCAAGTTTTTCCACAGTTTTCCCTGGAAAAGGTTATTTTCTCAAGATTTTCAAGAGAAGTCTCTCACCTTTCTCAAAGTCAAAATCGATTTCCAAGTATTTCAAAGTTAAGATTCTCAGGTTTTCAACTTCCCAAGTTTCAATTTTCCTTTTCCACAAGGGCTTTCCAATGAATTTCCATCATTTTCCTAAGAAAACTCTAAAGGCCAAGTTTTCCTAAGAAGTGTTTTCCTTTTCAAATGTTCACCTTTTTCTCAAGAATCACTTCCATTTCCCCAGGATTTTCAACCATTCGTGATTTTCCCACATCTTCATGAACTTTCTCGTGATTTCAAAACTTCTTTCACATGAGTTTTCCTGAGAAATTGACTTTTATCTTTTTCCTGAGAAATTCTTTTCAACTCTAAATATTTTCTAAGCATACATCATGTTTTCCCAAGCTGCATTTTCTAAAATCTCATAGCACATGCCTGAATTCTCTGTGCATATAGGATAGAACACGATTTCGATAATTTTACTAAGTCAAGCACAATTTTGGTCCTTGGTTCGATTACCCCTGTTAAAGGCGGCAGAAACGGTCGAACCTCGTACCGACAGGTCGAGCCCCATCCCATGGATTTTCCCGCTATTTTCAAAAACGGAGGCGAGTATTTCAAAACAAATTTCCAAAATCCGGTCAAGTTTGAAGCGCGAAAGCGTTTCTCTCTCTCTTCCGCAAGGAAGGGAAGACGGGAAAAAATTTTGCGACGAAAATACATGGTCATCCTTGTTACCCTTGTTGTCGGACGAGGGACCAGCGGAAAGAGTGAAATGGGTTTTCTTCTTTGCATCTTGATTGCCCCTTGCCAAGGTGGTACCGTCATAGACTCCGTTATCTATTCCCATCTCGAGCCATTCAGCTCAATCAGTCAACTTAATAAATGACTTGGAAGGGTATGGGAAAATGAGGCTTTTCAGTGGTTGAGAGAAGTTATTGAGGATGAGTTGAAGGGCATGTTCTTCTGAAATTGGGGTTCTCATCTTGTTGCAGGTATCTCTCCACCTACGGATGAAATCTATGGCCTTTTCGTTGTCATCCTGCCTCAAATTGCATAAGTGATTGAGGGTTGGCGGCGCCTCAGTATTGAACATGAATCTCTCTACAAACAGGTTGACAACTTTATCAAAATCACGCAGCTCGACAGGGTTGATGTGCTCTGCATACCATTTAGCTGCTCTGCCCTCTAAACTGCGAGGAAAGCATAAGAAGAGGGCCCGATTGTCTTCACTGAACCTGGCACATTCGGCGAAGAACATTGCGAGATGGGCCTTTGGGTTGCCGGACCCATCGAACTTAATAAACTTTCGGGGGAGATCTTCCAAGTTGTTGTCCCCATCTAAACCAAGGTAGAAGTCTTGTCTGGTATATACCCTTTTTCCTTTATCTCGAATCTGCAGATCTTTGACCATCTTAGTCAATACTTGAACTGAATCTTCTGTCGGGACCCCTTTTTTAGGTTTGTTGAGTGAGTCAGGTTCTTCTGCCACTTTCTTGGGCTGTCGCAGATGTTTTGGGATGAACACAAACTGTTCTTCTTCGGAATCCTCTTCTGCTGATTTTGTGCCCTCAGAGGTGCTATCCTGCTGGACCTTCTTCTTGCTGATCCTGGCATGCTTCTTCACTGGCTTTCTCTTGGTCTTGCTCTTAGAAGATGTCTTCTTTGAACTTGCCCCTCCTTGCTCAGACATCATCTTTGCCATCATTTTTTGAAAGATCTTATACATCGCTGAGTCAACATCATCTTCCTCTGAATTATGTTTTCGAGACAATCTGGAAGAGTTTATTTCTTCCACTTCGCTGTCATTGTGCTGCTGAGCTGCCCTTCTTCTCGCTCTTGTTTGAACCATGATGAAACGTTGATGTTTTTACTGTTGAATAAATGGAGGGTTTTTAGAAAAAGATCTAGGAAGGAAATTTTAATAAAGGAAGAAATCACAATTTGACAATGAGAATATCCCATTACGAGGGATCGGGTTGTCACCAAAATTTGTGACAACCGCATTGTTTTTCTGAAAAAGGATAAACAAGTAAAATATGAACAAAGATTAATTTTGAAAAGGACATCTCCTGACAAAAGATGTGGGTAAGGAATAGAATATAGAAAAGGATTTCAAAATTTTTGAAGAATTGCAGGCAGGATTTAGAAGAAATTAAGAGAAGAAAAGGAAAATACACCTGGGTTTTTAAAATAAAGAGGAAACTTTGAATAATATATACCCAGGGTTTTGAAAAATATAGGGAATATCATACAATCATAGATATACAAACAAGAATGCACAAACAGCACTCCCTAGAGGCTGACTCTAAATGCAATATTTTGAAATGGCTTGTAGGACCTTAATCCTAACTCTAGGGTTTAGATCATCTGATTTCAATCAAGATATGCCGATATACTCAAGACGAAGCTCGAAGTACGTGGCATAGAAATATTCCTCTGGTTCTAAGGTAATGGCTTCCCAACATCCTTGAGCACCTACCGATATACCTCGGACTATGGCCCTTAGGTACGTGGTAGGGGGGCACGAACCCAAATAAGTGATCCAGTTGTGAGGCTCTCTCCCGAACTATGGTTCAATGAGACAGCCCAGCAACGTGAAGACCGGGACAATATTAGGTAAGGAGGTTTTCAAAATATGTTCAACATGCAAGAAATCATATGCAAGTCCTAAAAAGATAGATTAAAATGAAGAGAAGCATACACTTGCATACATTGTTTTTGCATTCAATCCCTAGAATTGAGGAGAGTTGTATTTCAGACCTAAGTCTAATGTGAGCATGGAATAATCTCCTCAATATGGTCCTACCAAACCATACTTAAATCCTATATGCAATGATGTCAGCTTAGGACAAAATCTAGGCCCCTAAGGTTTGCATGGAAATATAGCTAACAAAAAGACTTAGATAATGTCAAAGCAAAAGAAAAGGCATAATTCGACCGGACGGAGATGAGTCCCATCACGGTCGCCAAACCTGTGATCATCGCAAAATTTTTCCTCTTATAATATTCTCTCTCTTCCTTCTCTTTTCCTTTCCAACCTTTATTTCCTCCTTTTTGAGGGGAGAAAATAAAAGACAGAAAGAAGGAGAGAAGAGAAAAGAGAAAAGAAAAGAAAAGAAGAGAGAGAGGAATTCTTTTGCGGGGTCTCACTTGACCTTAATTTTAAAAATATTTTGAAATAACTCACCTCCGTTTTGAAATATTTGCGGGAAAATCGGGAGACGGGATCCGCTCGTCGGTACGAGGTTCGACCGTTCCTGGCGCCTTTACCAGGGGTAATCGAACCAAGGGTTGAATTTATGCCTTTTTGCTTTGCTAAGAAATTATTCTAAGTCTAAATGCACAAAGAATCATGCTTGTGCAAATGCAAAGATGTATGCTCTTTTTTAAAATGTTTTGGAGAATTCCCAAGTGTTTCTGAGATGAATCTGATAAAGTGAAGAAATGATTTTTAACTTAGAACTTAAGATTAAAGTTCTAAGTTTTTAGAATAATCAAGAGCTTGGGAAAATAAATCTGGATTTTGAAAAATGATTTTGAAGTTTTGAGATAAAAGAAGAAGAAAGGAATTTTCAAAGTCATAAATGGACTTTGAATCAGGATAGAAATGAAAATGGAGTTGAATCAGAAGGAAAGATAAAATTGGGAAATCTGAATAAAATTGAGAAATGAAATTGATTTAAAAGTTGGAATTTCAAGATGAAATCCGAATCCAAGATCTGGATTCTGAATAGAGTTCAAAGTTGAATTTTGAATTTAGGATCTGAAATGGGAACTTGATTTGAAATATGGAATAAAATGGAACTGGTTTTAAGAATTGGAATTAAAGTGGAATTTGGACTTGGAATTTTGAATGGAATTGGATTTAAGATTTGGAACCCAAGATGGTATTTGGATCTGAAATCTGAGATCCAAGATAGGGTTGGACTCTAGATCCTAAGATGGAATTGGATCTGAAGTCTGAGATCCAAAGTAAAGTTGGATTCTGGATCCTAAATGGATTTCGGATCTTCAAGTTGAGATCCAAGATGAAGTTGGATTTTTGGATCCTAAATGGAATTGGATCTGAAGTCTGAGATCCAAAGTAGAATTGGGTTCTGGATCCTAAATGGAATTTGGACCTGTAATCTGAGATCCAAAGTAGAATTGGATTCTGGATCCTAGAATTGGAATTTGGATCCATAATCTGAGATCCAATGTAGAATGGGGATCTAGATCCTAAGTGGAATTTTGGATCTGTAATCTGAGATCCAATGCAGAATGGGGTTCTGGATCCTAGAATAGATTTTGGATCTGTAATCTGAGATCCAAAGTGGAATTGTACTTGGAAATCCAGATCCAAGTTGGGATTTAGGACCTAATTTTAGATTTGGATTCTGAAAGCCCAAAGTGGGACCTTTAATAATGGATCTGGGTTTTGAAAACCCAGATTGAATTTAAAATTTCAAGTTTTGAGATTCAAGTCCAAACCTTGATTGAAGATAAGAGGATCAGGAGATAACTTCAAAGTTAAATTGAACTTTGAAATTGAATTTTGGATTTGGGTTGGAATTTTGGAGTTCGAATATAAAAATGATTTTGGAACTTCAAAGTCAAATTGGCCTTTGAAATTGAATTTTTGAATCTTGAAATAAGATAGAATTGGGTAAGAAGAAGAATCACTTGGAATTTTGAAAATATGATGCAATTCTATCCTATATGATGAATGAATAAGTTTGAAATTGGATTTGAAAATTATATTTCATTCTTCAAATGAATTTAAATAAGATTAATAATATAATACACTCCTGACTATGGTCATTGAATGTATTATATAATAGTCATATCTAAATTCAAATGAAGGATAAAATACATTTTTGGTGCTTTTATAGAATTTAAAATGAAATTAACCCTCAATATACCCTGACTATGGCCATTGGTATATGTTTTGAGTTAATTTTAAGTTAAATTCTGATAAAAGAAGAAAATATTTAAGGAAAATATGATGAATTTTGAAAGTGGATTCAGTGTGGATCCAGTGTTATTTTGTAAAAGATAAAAATGCTAAGTTTTGTCCACACCCTGACTATGGCCATTGATGTGGATCATCAACTTAGTATCAATTACTTCTTACGAAATGGTGCACGTGCCATTCGTGTTTCACCATTGTGAGAATTTGAGAAATAAAGGCAAAAATGCATAAGAACGAGCAATTTATAATGGCTATAATGCTCATTCATTCTATTCTAGTGCAGGAATGTAAATTCTCGTCATAATCTGACTATTACATCATCTAATTGGAATATACATTAATCTCAAAAAGGGAAATAACACTCTTTATATGCTTCCTGCAAAAGTCAGAGTTAGTACAAAACAAGGCTGCCGATATGAGGCGAAATCTAGATATTACGCTCGTGTCAAATAGGAAACGCATAAAGACATCCATTTACATATATACAGGGATACATTAACTGAGGATGAGGATGAACCGAGAAGTAAAGATGAGGACGTAGAGGCTATGAGAGTCACTACTCAACAATAAGCAAGGACATAGTAAAATCCAGATGTAAGAAACAATTAAACTTAGTTACGAGACTTAGATATAAAACTCAAATGTAGAACAATAGCTGTAACACACTACCTAACACACTCAGTTATTGCTAATTATACCCTATACTAACATAGTGTACTAATATATACTAACTGCTAATGTGTATATACTGCTAACAGATACAATACTAACACCCTTTGTTAACTTCCAGCAATACAGACTATTAACTACTAATGCTAACACCTATTCGCTGTTAATCATGATTTCCACTGATTGCCTTAACTACGCACCTACTGATAGCCTAACTGCAGACACTATAACACACTGTCCTTGACATAGGTAAAACCAGCACTCTATGTTATCACAAAACATTTTAACAAATGCTAACACACACACCATAACACAGACTTACTATTTAACATACTGCTAATACACCCACCTTTACTGTCGATGCTCACTATGCTTGCATTGTACACATTATGCCCTATGCTGGAAATATAATTATTAATCGCATACATTTATAAAGATCGACACACAATACTAACAATATACACACTACGCAGATTGATGACCTTGTATAATGTTAAGACACTCTGCTGACGCCGACTCATTAAATACTAACACAAATTAACTGCTAATGTGCCTACTGGCTGCCAAAGACTAAACACATTTTGTACTGATGTTCAATACTTAGCACTAAACCACTTAATACTCAGTTGTGACAATCAAATTCTACTTCCAAACTCAAAGGTAGCACAGTAAAGTTTATGTGTAAGAAAACAATTCAAATGTAAAACACAAATATAACACATTAAAATCTACTGCAAAACTTAGATGTAACAATATCAAATGACAATTGGTCATGAATGCAAAACGGGCCCTGCTGAAGAATCGATCACCAGACTTATTTCTGGAGGGCTATGAGAATTCAGTGAAGACAGGATATTGAAATCGGGATGCTGACCAGAGATGTCCCTTGTAGAGACTTCTTTGTAATGTAACCAGCCAGTTGCCATTCTAGAATTTTGAACTACCTCATCGAGCAGTAGCATGTGGAGAACAAGTTGCTTGATCTAAAGCGACCATTGTCTCCAAAACCAACAAAACAACAAAAAAAAAGGAATCTGTTTGCTTAGTCCTAAGGGAAACAAAACAAATCTAATATGTTATGACGCAGGATAAACCATATATTATAGTGGCATATCATATACAAATAGGAAGGTTCATTTGATGATATCATATAAAAAAAAATTGCAATTGCCACTCCACCAGCAACAATTCAATAATGTTTACTGACCATTATTTACTGTCATTCCTCACCTAGTACCCTAGCTAAATGATTCATAGAAAGTCAATATGCTACAGTGGTTAAATCAAAAGAGAATGTAAGCAGAAAGGTAAGATTCAAGCAATGACAAATGGGATGAAGCAGAGCAAAGAATAGACGAAATAAAGAAAGTAACAATAATTGGAGTAAATAAAATGTGAGGAAGGATCGAGCATACCTTTTTTTATTCAGGATGTTATCTCGAATCTTTAGAAGTAAGAATATCCAACCTGGTTATGACCTCTTCACCACCTTTGCTTGAAGCCCCTTTTCAGCATCTCGCTAACAAATCTTTTCTTGGCTTTCATGCAGATAACTCTATATGAGAAATGCTATCATGGATTCTTCAACCCTTCAGTTATTTTCTGGGGTGCAAATTCTGATGTGATTCTGTTATGTGCTAGTAGAGGTTTCTAAATATGACTTCCGAGCACCCTAAAACATGACCATTCGATTCATAATGCGAACATCAAGGTCTCCCACAAAAAGCTCCAGTGACACCTTGCATGGGCTACGAGGTCATCCATCAAAATCCTTGCATCACAAAATATTTTGTAATGAAGGGTTGCCAAAGACATTTGCTGCAGAAAGAGACGTTATTTCCATTTGGCATTAGGGTGATCAGCCTCGCTGCTTTGCGGGCCTTATTGCTCTCGACCAAGTATCTGAAACTATCAAGGTAAGTTGCATTTTGATTAGAAAAATATTATGATGTACATAAGTCGCTGGCCAATACAAGATCATTTAAAAACACCTATCACTGCATCTTGCTGAAACAAACCGAACCTGAGGGTTCTTCATAACTCCAGAGCAATTGTCCCAGGGTTAAAATGATTCAAATAGCAGACCTGCAAGCTATTTACATGCTTTACAATGAACAGGAGAGAATTCCATCATTTAAAGTCTTTTTTAATGAATTTCTCTCGTTTTATAATTCCATCTCATACCCAATATAGATCCACATTACTTACAATGTATTCAACTAGAAGTATCCCTAAATCCTATTCAATACCATGAGTTGTTAAGTCAGGCAATGCTAATTCAGAGTATGGATCCTGGAGAGAGATTGCTCCCCTGCTTTCTATCTGAGTGAGGTACACTTGTAGAGTATGCTTCGGATCCCCAAAGGGGGAATCGATAAATCATGCAAACGATCTGAATATAGATATATGACAATAGATTCTAAGGTAAATGAAAACACAGTGGGGTCTGAAACACCAATATGAGCTAACACAAAGGATGAGACATAAATGATGAGAGATGTGATGCCGAATCTAGGCACATGAGATGAACAAAACATAATTGAGAAATCAATCAAACCTAATTTAAGGCAAAAAAAAAATATTTAAGATATGAACAAGGAACCAGAATGCAATGAACAATCCACACATCAAAAGCAGATATACAGGTTCAAAGTAGCTAACTGACATACCCTTGACAACTGATCTGTAACCTTCTTATTCCATCAACCTGATGTTGCCATGGAAGTACTGGATGAGTGAGGTTTTCACGAGAAATCCACCACTTATGCATCGGTAATTCTTGAGAAATCCTGCCCTTCCTAACCACTTATCATGTACCCTTACATCATTATCTACCATATGTTCAACCGACATTTTCGTTCTGATTGCCATAGCAACAAATAAAAGAGGGCAGAGCTGCACATGGGCCTTAACAAACTTATGGGCACATCAACCCTTTTACCCAACGAATTCCTTACGTTATTGAGACGAATATCACAACATGACCTTAGTTAACAGATGGATTTCGGCCAAAGAATCAGCAAAAGCAAATTGATTTGTCAGGTGGCCTCCGCAGATTAATTTTGGGAATAGACATTAATGTAACAAGAATATACAGAGACAACTTTAGAATTTAAATAAGAATGGCAATATCTAGACATAATATCTTCATCTTTTGAATATATTTTGAATCGAGAGCATCAGCACCCATGAAAGAATTAAAGCAATCGGGTTAACCCTCAACAGGATTCCAACAAATCAAAATCAACCCAGAAATTAGATCGATATCAGAGATCTTTTGATCTGCTCTCCTCTTTTTTTTTTTGTTTAAACACTTGCAGAAACGAAAAGAAAGAAAAAAAAGTGGTAGGCCGTTGTCCAACTAGCCTGTCAGATTTTTTTTTAAGACCCTGAACTCGTTGCAGAGAATCAGAGCATGTGAAGCAAACTGAAATAAAAATATTGAAATACTATGAAATGAGAAAGAAATAGAAAAGGAAATCAGCATGTAAATGACTAGTGAAGAGGTGGAATCAAATTCAGAGAACAGAGATGACAACGTGAATGGGGAATTGGAAACTCTCAGAAAGCAAAATAAAAGCACAAGTCGAAGATTAGCAGAGAAAATGGAATAAAAAAAAAATTACTGAATATCATAGCGTAAACAGAACAAGGATAAATATCAAAAAAAAAAATGTATTGGAACGCATCAGTTCCTTTTGATGTTGCATACTTACATAGATCGGTACTTGCTATAAGCAAGACCAATACTATGTCGATGCTCTAATGAGGCGGGGCAAAATATGAAAAGTAAAAGGGAACAGGATAAAAGAAGAAGGGAGGAGATGCTTACCGTGGTTGCTCGGAGCCCTGGAGGTTGAAAAGCGACTTTGGTTCAGTCGATTGGGAAGAAGAAAAAGAAGCAGATGTACTGTGATGGGGTGAAGCGCGGTGCACAGAAGGAACCAGAGGAAGTGGCGAGCTGCTGTGTCGCTTCTGATGAGGTGGAATGGAAGAGGAATGAGGAAGATGCGGATCGCGAAGGAGAAGAAGGTGGAGAGGCAGAAGATGGATGATTGCGAGAAAATGGATTGCGGGGGTTAATGGATCGTCTACAGAGAAGAGGGGTGCGGTGGTAAGAAGCGAAAAAAATGAAGAAGGGAAGATGCGGGGGTGATAACGGGTGATGAAGAGAGAGCCCTGCGTGCCCTTTTAAGGGAGAGGAAGAGGATTCGGGAAGAAGATCGTTGGAGATGAGCGGATGAAGGAAGCGTTTGTGCGATCGACCATGGTGGAGAGAGAAAGAGAGAGGGGCGAGACTGAAGGTGATCGAGGCGGCTCCCTTTTCCTCCTTTTCCTTACGAAGGAGAAACCCTAAAAAGTTTTTTTGCAAAAGAACCCCTCCCTTTGATTTTCAAAATTTTACAAAAAGGGGGTTCCCGAAGTTTTTAGCAAAATTAATTTTCAAAAAGACCCAAAAAAATCCTTTTGCTTTTTCTCGTAGTTTTTCCAATTTTTTTTTTTTGGTTTTTGTGTTATTTTTCCATTTTTTTGTATTTTTAGACTAAAATCCTAAAGTTTTGTGAGAAAACAAAGATTAAAATTGTTTTTTTTTTGTGTTTTTGCAAAAAATATTTATAAAAGGGAATTTTTCTGAGAATTTAAAAGCTATTTTGAGAAAATTTCTTCAGAAATGGGTTTGGATCCGGATTTTGAGGAAATATGGATTTAAAGTCCTGGATTCGGATTCGGAGTTGATTTTGAATATATCAATATGGATTTTAATTCAGAAAATATGAAGAATGATCAAAATTTAGCTTTGGTTTTCTCAGAAAATGAAACCAAGGGCAAAAAGGTCATTTTTACAAATTTTTGAAAAATTTGGGGTGTTCACATTCACCTAAGTCAAGCACACTTTTGGTCCTTGGTTCAATTACCCCTGTTAAAGGCGGCAGAAACGGTCGAACCTCGTATCGACAGGTCGAGCCCCATCCCATGGATTTTCCCGCTATTTAAAAAAACGGAGGCAAGTATTTCAAAACAATTTTCAAAACTCTGGTCAAGTTTGACTCGCGAAAGCATTTTCCTCTCTCTCCCGCAGGGAAGGGAAGGGAAAAATTTTGCGACAATAACAGGTTTGGTGACCGTGATGGGACCTGTCCTTGTCTGATCAAAAGTGTGCTTGACTTAGCTCAAACATCAAAACTATGTTCACAAAATGTCAGCTCTTTACTTTCTGATATCACGCGAACCTAGGAGCCTAGATTCTGACCTAGCTGACATTGACTGCATATAGACTATGCATGGTTTGGTAGGACTATATTGAGGAGATATTTTCATGCTCACATAGACTTAGGTCTAAATACAACTCTTCTCAATTTAGGATCTGAATGCAAACAATGTATGCTTCTTCAAAGATTTTAAAAAATCTATCTCTCTAGGACTTAGAGCCCTCTATTTCTTGCATGTGATCATTTTTTCAAACCCCCCTTACCTACTTTTACCCGGTCTTCACGTTGTTGGGCTCTCTTCCAGAACCCTAGTTCGGGATAGAGCCTCACAACTGGGCCAATTATTTGGGTTAACGCCCCCATACCACGTACCGCGGGCCACAGTCCGAAGTATATCGGTAGGCGCTCAAGGATGTTGGAAAACCTTACCTTAGAACCGGAGTTGAAATTCTATGCCACGTACTTCGGATTTTGGTTCGGGTATATTGGCATAACTGGATTGGACAAAGATGATCTGAACCTAGAGTTAGAATTAAGGTCCTACAACTGTTTTCAAAATGATGCATCTAGAGTCAGCCTTTTAGGCAGTGTTGTATATGCATAAATGTTTGTGCAGGATGTGATTGTTTGTATGTTACTGTGAACACCCCAAATTTTTCAAAAGTTTTATAAAATGACCCTTTTGCCCCCGATCCCATTTTCTGAGAAAACCGAGGCTAAATTTTAATTATTCTTCAGACTTTCTGGATTAAATTTCACATTGATATATTCAACATCAATTCTGGATCCGAATCCAGTGTTTTAAATCTGTATTCTCTCAAAACCCGGATACTAATGTATTTTCTGAAGAAATTTTCTCAAAATAGCTTTTAAATTCTCAGAAAAATTCCCTTTTGTAAATATTTTTGCAAAAACACAAAAAAAATAGTTTTAACCTTTGTTTTCTCACAAACTTTAGGATTTTATTCTAAAAATACAAAAAAAATGAAAAATAAAACAAAAACCAAAAAAATGGAAAATTTCAAGAAAAATGAATGAGTTTAAACTTTTTAAAGTCGATTTGCTAAAAAAAATCATTTTTTAACCATTTTTATGAAATTTTTTGTTAAGGGAGCCTCTTTTTGGAAAAACCAAAAATTTTCACAAATAAACCCTTCTAAACCCTCCCTTTTTCCTCTCTCGCCTGATTTCTCTCAGGGTTTTCCTCAGAAACCCTAATCTCGGATGGCTTCCAGCCGCAACAACCTCCATTTCTCTCTTCACCCTCAATCCTCTCCATTCTCGTCGCCCAGCCGCTCATCTCCAACGATCTTCTTCCTGAATCCTCTTCCCCTCCCTTAAAAGAGCACGCAAGGCTCTCTCTTCATCATCCGTTATCACCCTTCCCCGTTGCACCTTCTCTTTCCTCTCTGCATCCGTTCTTCACCACTCCATCTTCATCTTCAGCTTCATCCTCCTCTTCTTGACCCATCGCCTTCACCCCTTCACCCTTCTGACTCTGTCTTCTTCCTCTCTTCTTCGATTCCCCTTTCTCTTCTTCCGTTTTATTTTATTCTTCTCATTAATCTCTTCTTCGGATTTCTCCCAACCAGTTGAAAGAAGCTGGACCTTCCTGCAGCAATAGAAGAAGCAACGCCATCGATCATCTCTCGATCTTTGGAGAATCACCATATTTCTTCCATCTGAGGTTCCCCCTCCCCTGCAAGAGCAAGGAGAAGAACCTCTCCACAAGGCATCTTCCCTGCAGTCGCCTGTAAGAAGGTTAATCCTCAGCATCTCTGGTAAGGCCGATACCCTCCTTCTTCCTAATTTCTTCTTAGTTAACCTCCCTCTCTTCCATTTTCTTTTTGCATAAATCCCATTTAAGTTCTACTTTTTATTCGCTTTGCCCCATTTGACGCACCGTGGGTGTTGTCTGAGTTGCCTTTAGCAACCCCGACATATCCTTGTGCAACAAAGATGGGATATAAGTATCCCAACATCAACTTAGATTTCCTTTTCATTCTTTTTTTTTTAGTTTTGATTATAATACGTATTGCTTCCCTGTCTACTGATCTATCGATGACCAGTCACACATCATTCCACCATTAAATGGAGGATCAACTCAAACCAAGTAATATGTTGGAAAGAATCAGATCCAGATTTTATGAATTGCATCGAATTCTTACTGAATGTTTGAAGGTTTATCTGTCAAATTAATAGAATGATCAAGAATCTTAAAGATGAAATCCAAGTTTCAGAGCACCTGCAAGCCTGTTTGTTCTTAATTTTTGAATGTTGGAAAATCTGATAAGGGGAAGTTAAACATACAAGACATGAATAAAATTCATGGTCAGTCATGAAAATCCTGAGAAATCACTAAGAGTTATGGCCAATCTCGACCATTATTGAATATCGCTGACATCAAAAATCAATCCACAGGATCGATATTAACGATGTCTTTCATTGGTTTCTTTCTGTGATTTCTGTTTGCATTGCATATTTTATTGCCAACTTTGCATTCATGTCCTTCCCCCCTGTCTCTAGTTTCTCCATCTTCATTATGTTGTGGCGTGCCCGTGTGATGTTCAGAGAATTTTTATAATCGGCTAATGTTCATCAGATTTTATATTCTCATATATGTCATTTGGTGCCTCTTGCTTTTTACCCCTTCAACGTTTCCAGATATTGCTCTTATATTTTCTTGCATGTACAGATCGTAGCTAGCAAGTAGTATGATTGTGTCAATCATAGTTAAACCATAGCTTTCAACTGCTCATTCTGGAGGTTCAATTTAATCCATGTTCACTGAGAGTGTTAATTTTACCATAGATCTCATATGTTACCATCTTTTGTTCAATTGCCTATCCTCATCAGGCCCAAGTTATCTCTGACAATCTCGCTATAATCTCCTGAAAATTATGTACCACGTCAATGATAAGATTTTGATTGTAAAGACCAATTTGCAGCAGCCTCCTAAACAAGCATGGATTATCAGAAGTTCTTTGATTTGTTTACTTGTATAATAGACAATTCCCAATCCTTCAAGGTTGGAAAGTGTAATCAGGCCCTGAGGAAATGAATGTGGTGTAACTTGGGTTTGGGATTTTTGCAAAATCATGCTCGGAGTCTACGATCTCTTTTGTTCCAGTTCATTGTTTAAAACATATCATCGGTAAGTACATTCATGCTTTTGTCAAATTCATTTACATGCTGAAACTTCATCTCTTGAATATTTTAAGTTTCCAGGTAATATCTTCAGCACTGATCCAGATTAATACTCTGTCATATCACGGTAATGGTATGTATTCTATGAGATTTGTTTAAGGGGTAGGCCTGGAATATATTGCTTCGTGTTGTTATTTCGTCGGATTTTATTTTCTTTTCAAGCAATTGAGTTTTGTTACTTTCAGTTCGGAATTGCTGCTTTTCTTTCAAGAATCTCTTCTCACACATTCTGGCAATTATGGGTAATAAACCCGTAATGCAGGTACACTTAACTCCAGTCAAAATATTGGGTGATTCATGTAGCAATTCTATGTATGATGCAGATAAATATTATCTGCAAAATAAGGGATAACTCCTGTGGAGAAAATAATTATGGGAAACCTTTGCCAACTGCAAATGGAGACAATCAGGTAGAACTCACTAACATTGCTAAAAACAAAAATTCAAATCCTTAGGGTGTTGATATAACAGCAGTTGTAACTATCATTCCCACTTTGGAGAATCCCCCTCAATCATTTGCAAAATTTAGCATAGGACAATACTATTAACATCAGTTCTGGAGAGTTTCATACGGATGTAGGAAAACAAAATTCTGCTTACAGAAATTTCAATATTTTACAGGAGAATACAGTTATAAGACAGTCCCCTTACTTGAAGGATTTATCCTTTTATTCCAATAAATATGTATCTTATGACTTTTTTTTTTCTCTATGTTCGTGGATCCCTTCCAAAAATCTGAAGGTGTTGAAGAACCATCATGTTATGTCATACATCATCCACTTGAGTAGTCCTTCTGCAGGAAATAAACTGCTAATCGGACACAAGTTGTTTTCCCTCTCTCTGTTTACTATATGTCGTGTAAAAATCTGTATTCACCTCCAGTTTTTCCTCTGTGCATCAGTCGGCTGTGCAATTTTGACAGTCACCATATTCGATCCTTTTCAGGTTCATTGTTCTAGTACACTTCTATTCTTAGTTATAGGAATCAGGGAATTATGCAGTGACATGAGGGACAACAATTTGACTGGGGGTCGATACCAATAATTTTGGATTTTCTGCTGGGCTGCTCCTTTTAGTGGCAATGATGGAGTTGAGATTGCTCCTCACAATGATGTAAAGTATGCTGGAGAAGTTTTTTTTTTCTACCTACAGAATTTTGTAAGGAATGCTACAATTCCAGATTTAGGGAGTTTTAAGTGCTTTAGATGCAAGGTCTTTCACATGTAAGTATATATATATATATATATATATATATATATATATATATATATATATATATATATATATATTTATATATATATGTAGGCATATTAGCATCCTTCTTCTTTTCATCATAAACATCTTTGTATATTGAGCCTTTCTACCATTGATATTCATATGTATAACTTACTTTTATTTTTATGCTAACCAAGTTGTTTTGCAGGAAATATGTAGATAAAGTCACTATTTGAAGTTGTAAATTTGATTTTATGAATTGTAATAGCTAAATTTAAATGAGAATTTATATTTCCTGTCATAGATAGAATGAATGAGCATTGTGAATATCATGAAATTGTTTGTTTTCATGCATTTTTGCCTTTATTTCTCAAAATTCTCACAATGGTGAAACACGAATGGCACGTGCACCATTTCGTAAGAGGTAATTAATACTAAGTTGATGATCCACGTCAATGGCCATAGTCAGGGTGTGGACAAAACTTAGCATTTTTATCTTTTACAAAATAACACTGGATCCACACTGGATCCATTTTCAAAATTCATCATATTTTCCTAAAAATATTTTCTTCTTTTATCAGAATTTAACTTAAAATTAACTCAAAATATATACCAATGGCCATAGTCAGGGTATATTGAGGGTTAATTTCATTTTAAATTCTATAAAAGCACCAAAAAGGTATTTTATCCTTCATTTGAATTTAGATATGACTATTATATAATACATTCAATGACCATAGTCAGGAGTGTATTATATAATTAATCTTATTTAAATTCATTTTAAGAATGAAATATGATTTTTAAATCCAATTTCAAACTTATTCAAATTCATTCATCATATAGGATAGAATTGCATCATATTTTCAAAATTCCTTTTAAAAACCCAAGTGATTTTTTTTATCTTCTTCAAATTCCTATTTCAATTCTATCTCATTTCTCAAATCCAAACTTTGAAATCAAATTCAAAGTTTAAATCCAACTTGATTCATTTTATAAATTCCAAATTCAAGTTTCAAAATGAAAGTCCAATTTGACTTTGAAGTTCATCCTCAAATCAATTTTCGAAATTCCCAAAATCCAAAGTTAGATCCTAATCTCAACTTGGATCCAGATTTCCAAGTGTGAATCCAATTCCACCTTTGGATCTCAGATTATAGATCCAAATCTATTCTAGGATCCAGAATTCAATTCTCCCTTGGATCTTAGATTACAGATCCAATTCTATTCTAGGATCCAGAACTCAATTCCCCCTTGGATCTCAGATTACATATCCAATTCTATTCTAAGATCCAGAACTCAATTCCCCTTTGGATCTCAGACTTCAGATCCAATTCCATTTTAGGATCCAAAAATCCAACTTCATCTTGGATCTCAAATTGAAGATCCGAAATCTATTTAGGATCCAGAATCCAATTCTACTTTGGATCTCAGACTTCAGATCCAACTCCATCTTCCAACCCTATCTTGGATCTCAGATTTTAGATCTAAATACCTTCTTGGATTCCAAATCTTGAATCCAATTCCATTCAACATTCCAAATCCAAATTCCACTTTAATTCCAATTCTGTTTTATTCCAGATTTCAAATCAACTTTTCATTTCAGATCCTAAATTCAAAATTCAACTTTGAACTCTATTCAGAATCCAGATATTGGATTCAGATTTCATCTTGAAAATCCAACTTTCAAGTCAATTCCATTTCTCAATTTTTCTATCTTTCCTTCTGATTCAATTCCATTTCCATTTCTATTCTGATTCAAAGGCCATTTATGACTTTGAAAATTCCTTTTATCTCAAAAACTTCAAAATCATTTTCCAAAATCCAGATTTATTTTCCCAAGCTCTTGATTATTCTAAAGACTTAGAACTTTAATCTTAAGTTCTAAGTTAGAAATCATTTCTTCACTTTATCAGAAACACTTGAGAATTCTTCAAAACATTTTTAAAAAGAGCATACATCTTTGCATTTCACATAAGTATGATTCTTTGTACATCTAGACTTAGATAATTTCTTAGCAAAACAAAAGGCATAGATTCGACCCTTGGTTCGATTACCCCTGGTAAAGGCGCCAGGAACGATCGAACCTCGTACCGACGAGCGGATCCCGTCTCCCAGTTTTCCCGCAAATATTTCAAAACGGAGGCGAGTTATTTCAAATATTTCCAAAATTAAGGTCAAGTGAGACCCCGCAAAAGAATTCCTTTTCTCTCGTCTTTCTTCTTTTTCTCTTTTCTCTTTCTTTCTGTCTTTTATCTTTCTCCCTTCAAAAAGGAGGAAAATAAGAGGTTGGAAAGGAAAAGAGAAGGAAGAGAGAGAATATTACAGAGAGGAAAAAATTTGTGATGATCACAGTTTTGGCGACCGTGATGGGACTCGTCTCCGTCCGGTCGAATTTTTGCCTTTTTGCTTTGCTTTGATATTATCTAAGTCTTTATTCTAAACATATGTCAGCTTCATTTCCATGCAAACCTTAGGAAGCCCAGATTTTGTCCTAAGCTGACATCATTGCATATAGGATTTAAGTATGGTTTGGTAGGACCATATTGAGGAGATTATTCCATGCTCACATTAGATCTAGGTCTGAAATACAACTCTCCTCAATTCTAGGGATTGAATGCAAAACAATGTATGCAAGTGTATGCTTCTCTTCATTTTAACCTATCTCTTTAGGACTTGCATTAGAGCCATCTGATTTCTTGCATGTTGAGCATATTTTGAAAACCTCCTTACCTATATTGTCCCGGTCTTCACGTTGCTGGGCTGTCTCACTGAACCATAGTTCGGGAGAGAGCCTCACAACTGGACCACTTATTTGGGTTCGCGCCCCCCTACCACGTACCTAAGGGCCATAGTCCGAGGTATATCGATAGGTGCTCAAGGATGTTGGGAAACCATTACCTTAGAACCGGAGGAATATTTCTATGCCACGTACTTCAAGCTTTGGCTTGAGTATATCGGCGTATCTTGATTGGAATCAGATGATCTCAACCCTAGAGTTAGGATTAAGGTCCTACAAGCCATTTCAACTATTGCATTTAGAGTCAGCCTCTAGGGATTGCTGTTTGTGCATCCTTGTTTGTATATCTACAATTGTATGATATTTGATATTCCCTACATTTTCCAAAACCCTCGGTATATATTATTCAAAATTTCCTCCTTATTTTAAAACTCAGGTGTATTTTCCTTTTTCTTCTCTTGATTTCTTCTAATTCTTTTTTATACTGCTTGCAATTCTTTTCTATATTCTATTCCTTACCCTCATTTACAATAAAACATCTTTTGTCAGGATATGTCCTTTTCAAAATGTATCTTTATTCACATTTTACTTGTCTATCCTTTTTTCAGAAAAACAGTGCGGTTTTCCCAAATTTTGGTGACAACCCGATCCCTCGAGATGGGATGTTTTCATTTTTTTAGATTATAATTTCCTCCTTTATTAAAATTTTCTTCCTAGATCTTTTCTAAAAGGCCCAGTTATGCTCTACAGAGAGCATCGGCCCTATCAGTTGAGTAAAGCAAAAGCTCAGAGATTACACCGCTCTAACATCCCAGTTACAAGCAGAGGGAGTAAGGAATGGATTCTCAAAGATCTGTCAGAAAGGGAGTTCAGGACAACAAGAGTGAGATGAATCCTACGATATACCAATTATTCAAAAAGATGATGGTTGAGATCTTGTCTGAACAAGCTGAAGCCAATTGCGGAAAAGCTCCCACAGAAGGAAAGGCACCTGTCACTTTCCCCATGACTGAACACAGCCACATTAGTGCAGGAAACTCTAAAGCCAATAGGGGCAGCAATCAAGGCAACCAGAGCAGCAACTTGAAAGAGCATAAAAGCCAGATTGGGAAATATTGTGAAAACCATGATAGACCTCTTCAATACAGTCCTCAGCAAAAAGGCAAGAAACAAGAAGAACCAAAGCGCAAGGATTGGAGCAAGGGTAGAGATTTCACTCCTTTGGATGAACCGCTCGACAAAATCTTCGAATACATGATGTCTAACGGATTACTCAGGCTCCCAAAAGCCGCCAGCCCTTCCACAGTCATGGGAAAATATATAGACCAGTTCTGCAGATACCATCAAGTAACAGGGCATGACACTCAGCATTGCTTCATCTTCAAGAATATAGTTCAAGACTGCCTTGATAAGAATCTCTTTGTCAAAAACGAAGAAGAAAAGCATCCGAATCTCCTAAACATGCAAGCTCAGTCCAGCTACCAGGCAAGGGTCAGTGCTCAGCAGAAGCCAAACAAGCTGAAGAAAGCAAAGCATGAAGGCTGGGGTTATGATTGTCAGCTTACCCCTCTAGGTCAGCCGATCGAAGAAGTTCTCCAATACCTGCTCGAGAAAGGAATGATCAAACTCCCAAAGCAGGATGATCCCTCTGTCACCAAAGGGAAATGGAAGAATCACTTTTGCAAGTTTCATCGAGCGAGGGGGCATGACACGGAGCATTGCTTCGTCCTCAAAAACATTGTGCAGGACTACATTGACAAAGAGCTTCTGGTACCAGAGGAAGGAGAAGAGCAGCCCGCGGTTTCAACCAAACTTTTTCCAGACCAATCAGAGAATTGAGAATACCAAGAGTTTTTTGCTTTCATCCCTTTTTGCCAGCCGCTTTATAGGGGCAAGTTAGCCCAGTCTTTGTGACCTTTTTTTTTTATATATACTTGTAAATATTCAGTTTTGTTATCAAACTTTTTGCTTATCAATGAAGTGTCAAATTTCTTTATATCTTTGATATTCAATATTTTCCTTCTTTTTGCTATATTGGGGCATTAAATTCCTTTTTCTTTTTCAAAAATACGGGACAATCCTGACATCATTCATGAGAGAAATGATATTACCTATGAGGGTCTTTCAAAAAATCATAAAAATTTTAGTCCAAATATTTTATTTTTCAAAGATCAACCCTTGTGTTGATCATATTTTTCTACAAATTGTTTTTTAATCATTACATTTCAAAGATCAACCCCTGTGTTGATCATATTGATTTCGAATTATTGCATTTCAAAGATCAACCCTTGTGTTGATCATATTTTCCAAAAATTGACTTCGAATCATTACATTCAAAAGATCAACCCTTGTGTTGATCATATCCTTTAAAAAATGGTTTCAAACCATTGCATTTCAAAGATCAACCCTTGCGTTGACCATATTTTCTGAAAATTGACTTCGAATTATTGCATTTCAAAGATCAACCCTTGTGTTGATCATATTTTTCAAAAATTGACTTTGATTTCATTACGTGCAAAGATCAACCTTTGTGTTGATCTCATTTTTTCCAAAAAATTTATTTCATTACATTCAAACATCAACCCTTGTGTTGATCTCATTTTCCAAAAAATTGATTTCATTTCATTCAAAGATCAACCCTTGTGTTGATCTCATTTTCCAAAATTTGATTTTATTACATTCAAACATCAACCCTTGTGTTGATCATATTCTCTAAAAAGTTGATTTCAAATCATTGCATTCAAAGATCAACCCTGGTGTTGATTATGTTTTCTAAAAAAAATTGATTTTAAATCATTGCATTCAAAGATCAACCCTTGTGTTGATCATATTTTCTAAAAATTGATTTTGAATCATTGCATTTAAATATCAACCCTCGTGTTGATCATATTTTCTAAAAAATGATTTTCAAATCCTTGCATTCAAAGATCAATCCTGGTGTTGATTATGTTTTCTAAAAAGTTGATTTCAAATCATTGCATTCAAAGATCAACCCCTGCGTTGATCATATTTTCTAAAAAAATTGATTTTGAATCATTGCATTCCAATATCAACCCTCGGGTTGATCATATTTTCTACAAATTGATTTTTAAATCATTGCTTCAAAAAATTAACCCTCATGATGATCTCTCATGAATGATCCCCTTTCAAAGATTAGCTCTCATGGTTAATCCTTCTTTCCAAAAATGATTTTCTCATCTTCTTCTCTCATTTTAAAGATCCCACATGCAGGCAGGATCAAACTTTTTTCTCAACTTTTATCAACCTTTTGTTTATCCATCTTCATCAGTTTTATCAATTTTATTCATTTTTATTATTCATCCATTTTATTAATTCTTCTTAATTATTATTTCAAAAAATTTACCTTTCAGGTTAAGGGATAAACCTGATGCCTCTTTCCCATGAGGTATTTCTTTTTCCTTCTTTTCTTTCTTTCTCCCCCTTTCAGGTTAAGGGATATACCTGAAACCTCATCCTACGAGGTCCTTCTTTCTTCAGGATAAGGGATAGTACTGAATGTCTTTTTCTTTTGAAGCTTCATTAATCTCTGCTAAAACTTTTTCTTCATTCAATTTTATCAGTTTTATTTCTTAATTAAGTTTTATCAAAGATTTTCACCAACTTTTTGCCTAAATTTTATTTCTTCCCATTCAGGATAAGGGATAATCCTGAAACCCCTCATAGGAGCAACAATGCTACCTGTGAGAATTCTTTCCATAAAATTTCCTTGATTCTTCTCTTTTGTCAAATCTTCCCATCAATTTCTATCTCTTCTCATTTGTTCTTTTAAATTTTATTTCCTCTCCAATCAAGATAAGGGGGCAATCAGATCATTCAGTCCCCTAAATGGTCATTCTCAATCCCAGGTCCGGTCCTCGCACTGGCAAATTTCCAAAACTCAATCTCTTGTCAAAAACCTGAGTTTTCACTCGGGCTTCTCCCTTTATTCTTTCGTTCGAAGTTCTGCGTTCCGACCAGGATTTCCTTTTGAATCCAATCCTCGCATTGGAAATCCTTCATTTCTTTGGAAATCTGAGTTCCAGCTCGGGTTTTTCTTCTATTATTTTCAGTCAAAGTTCTGAGTTCTGACCAGGACTTCCTTTTGAATCCAATCCTCGCATTGGAAATCCTTCATCTCTTTAGAAATCCGAGTTCCAGCTCGGGTTTTTCTTCTATTATTTTCAGTCGAAGTTCTGAGTTCCGACCAGGACTTCCTTTTGAATCCAATCCTTGCATTGGAAATCCATCATTTCTTTAGAAATCCGAGTTCCAGCTCGGGTTTTTCTTCTATTATTTTTCGTTCGAAGTTCTGAGTTCCGACCAGGACTTCCTTCTGAATCCAATCCTCGCATTAGAAATCAATCATTTCTTTAGAAAACCGAGTTCCAGCTCGGGTTTTTCATCTATTAATTTTGTTTGAAGTTTTGAGTTCCGACCAGGACTTCCTTTTGAATCCAATCCTCGCATTGGAAATCCTTCATCTCTTTAGAAATCCGAGTTCCAGCTCTGGTTTTTCTTCTATTATTTCCAGTCGAAGTTCTGAGTTCCGACCAGGACTTCCTTTTGAATCCAATCCTCGCATTGGAAATCCATCATTTCTTTAGAAATCCGAGTTCCAGCTCGGGTTTTTCTTCTATTATTTTTTGTTCGAAGTTCTCAGTTCCGACCAGGACTTCCTTCTGAAATCCAATCCTCGCATTGAAAATCAATCATTTCTTTAGAAAACCGAGTTCCAGCTCGGGTTTTTCATCTATTAATTTCGTTTGAAGTTCTGAGTTCCGACCAGGGCTTCCTTTTGAATCCAATCCTCGCATTAGAAATCCTTCATTTCTTTGGAAATCTGAGTTCCAGCTCGGGTTTTTCTTCTATTATTTTTGGTCGAAGTTCTGAGTTCTGACCAGGACTTCCTTTTGAATTCAATCCTCGCATTGAAAATCCATTTTTTTCCTCTACCCCTTCAGGTTAAGGGATAAACCTGATGCCTCCTGCTAACGAGGTATTTCTTTCCTTCTTTCCCAGTTCACGATACGTGGATAAATCCTGAAAACAGACCACATGCAGTTAGGATGTGATGGTCCATTGAATTCAGAATTTCTCATCAAATTTTACTTTCCTAGCTCATCTTCACAACCCAGTCCTCGCACTGGTTATTTCTCAAATTTTTCAATCACATATTGAGCTCATTTGGAGGATCCGGTCCTCGCACCAATAACTTTCTACATTCAATCTTTTGATCAAAATCCATTCTTCTACCAAAATTCGAGTTCTGATTTAAAATCTCCCAAAAGCTGATGTATTTCAAACGTCCCAGTTTTTACTGGTCAGGTATTTCCAAAAGATCCAACACTCATTGGTCATGTATTTCAAACGTTCCAGCTTCTCGTTGGTCAGGTATTTCAAACATCCCAGCTTTTGCTGGTCAGGTATTTCAAAAGATCCAACACTCGTTGGGCATGTATCTCAAACGTTCCAGCTTCTTGTTGGTCAGGTATTTCAAACGTTCCAGCTTTTGTTGGTCAGGTATTTCCAAAAGATTAAACACTCATTGGTCATGTATTTCAAACGTTCCAGCTTCTCGCTGGTCAGGTATTTCAAACGTCCCAGCTTCTGCTGGTCAGGTATTTTAAAAGATCCAACACTCGTTGGGCATGTATTTCAAACGTTCCAGCTTCTTGCTGGTCAGGTATTTCAAACGTTCCAGCTTTTTGCTGGTCAGATCCAACACTCGTTGGTTATATATTTCAAACGTTTCAGCTTCTCGCTGGTCAGGTATTTCAAACGTCCCAGCTTCTGCTGGTCAGGTATTTCAAAAGATCCAACACTCGTTGGGCATGTATTTCAAACGTTCCAGCATTTTGCTGGTCATGTATTTCAAACGTTCCATCTTTCGCTGGTCAGGTATTTCCAAAAAAGATCCAACACTCGTTGGTCATGTATTTCAAACGTTCCAGCTTTTTCGCTGGTCAGGTATTTCAAACGTTTCAGCTTTTCGCTGGTCACGCATTTCAAACGTCCCAGCTTTGCTGGTCATGTATTCCCAAAAAAGAACTCAGCTTTTGGTCGTGTATTTTCAAAAGACCCAGCTCTCGCTGGTCATATATTTCAAAAAGTCCCAGCTCACAATTTTCGAGCTCCCAAATCAACCTATTTTCCATAAATCAAACCTTCAGGGTGCGATTCTTCCATTCTCTCATTTCCAAACCTTCGGGTTTCAATCTCTCAAATATGTCATTTCCTAATCTTCAAATCTCTCAAGATTATCAATTCTCCAACCTCTGGGTACAATATTTTCAAAAATTCACCATTTTCTCAACCCTCGGGTTATAATCTCCCAATTTCTATCATTCTCAACCTTTTTATTAAAACCCAGCTTTTCATAACCATTCGTGTATTTCCCAAAAGATCCAACACTCGTTGGTCATGTATTTCCAAAATGTTCCAGCATTATTGCTGGTCATGTATTTTAAATGTTCCAGTTTTACTGGTCAAGTATTTCAAAAGGTTCCAGCTTCTCGCTGGTCACGTAATTCAAAGGTTCCAGCTTTCGCTGGACAGATATTTCAAAAAAAATCTCAACGTCTATTTGTCATATATTCCAAAAGGTCCCAGCTTTCGCTGGTCATGTATTTCGAAAAGGTTCCAGCTTTCGCTGGTCATGTATTTCAAAGGGTCCAGCTTTCACTGGTCATGTATTTCAAAAGTCTCAGCTTTTTGCTGGTCATGTATTTCCAAAATCGAAGATACAACTCAAGTTCTCATCAAAATCTATATTGAGTGATTATTTCACAAAGAATTCATGAAAACTTTGCCAATTTGCTAAAAGCATTTGTTGATTCTAAATATTCTTACTCCACAAAAAGAATTTTCTCAGATTACTTCCTGTATTTTCTTCCAAAAGGTGAAACTTTTTGCGAAAAAAGAGGTAAAATTCAAATCTTTTCCTGTTGATCAACCAAAAGGATGTAAGAAATGTCCTCGATATGATCAATGAAAGAAATCCTCAATGATGTTGAAAAGCCAGAAGCAAATTGATATTGATCTTGGCTATGGCGCATGTTTTAAAATGACTTTCTGGCAATCAGGCAGTGGAAATATCCTGAGCTACAAAAGAATCCACTTAATCCATATCTTTTCATTCTAAAGTCGCAATCAAATATCCGCAAAAGGGATCTCTCAATTGTCGTCAAGATGAAGGCGAATTAAGCGAGTAGACCCCCAGGGCCAAAGAAGATTTGAAACATCTCCAAGATGACGGAGTTTGTGACGGATCCTTCCAGGGAAAGTTCGGATCACCGTCGAGATGAAGGCAGATGTGATGAGCCTACCGACAAACCCTAAAAGATATTTGATTCCAGCTATCATCTAAGGACCTTTTTGAGCCAATATCATATACAATCCCTGAGAGAAAGAAGGATCGAAGCATCTCCGAGATGAAGGAGTTTGTGACGTACCCTTCCCTGAAAAAAAGAGAGAAAAGTCAGGACCCATCCAAATGAAGGATGATGTAAAAGCCCAAATGACTCAAAAAGAGTGCAAAAAGATCATCGTAGGGAAAACACCCAGATATCAAACTGCCAAAGTTGCCAGAAGTCATCTTTTCTCATACAAAATTCTTTTATCAATATCTCTTCGTTTCCTGCTTTTATGAAATTAAGAATATTTCTTCTATTCTCATATCAAGGAAATAAAAAGCTTCCTTGAAGAAAATCATCAGTGTTAAAATTTTGAATTTAACTCTTAAAACTGAGGAGTTAACCTCATTGAAGGAAATACTCTAGGTAAAAGAGGGAATATCTTCGCACATACGTGCACATTTTCAAGCATTTGAATCAACTATAATTTTTTCCTATTGGCAAAACTTTCTAGCTATTCCAAGAATGAAATAAACATTCGATATCTATTCTGATGCAACCTAACGTTGTTTATATCTTCCAGAAGAGTTGCCTCATCCAGTTGAAGTATCTCTTCCTGTCCCATCGCGGTTTCTTCAGTCAAGGATTCCGTATGGTGTTACCCACTCAGGATAAGGGTCAAACTTGAACCATTTGCGAAAGATCATTTAATTTCAAAAGCTATTTCAGTCTCAGCAATGAGACGCCCAATTTCTTCTCCCTTTTTCAAAAGCTTTAGGGGCCCTATATTTCCTCCTTTCGCAGAAACCCCTCTCGAATTTGTTCGTCCAAATTCCGAAGGTCCCATCGTGCTTTCTCCATTTTTGAGAAACCTGTATGGTAGATTTTCCACACTCAGGATAAGGGTCAAACCTGAACCTTCTGCGAAAGATTCTTTGATTTCAAAAGCTATTTCAGTCTCAGCAACGAGACACCCAATTTCTTCCCCTTTTCGAAGCTTTAGGGAACCCTATATTTCCTCCTTTCGCAAAAACCCCTCTCGGATTTGTTCATCCAAATTCCGAAGGTCCCATCGTGCTTTCTCCATTTTTGAGAAACCCGTATGGTAGATTTCCTATCCAGATTAAGAGTTAACCCGGAACCTTGCTTCGCGAGGTATCTTCCTTGCAGGTTTGGGTTAAACCTGAGTCACATTCCAATGAGATTCCTCGTTTTGACGAGATGTTTTCTTCTAGTCCCATCATGGTTCTTCCCATCAAGGAACCCATGCTTTGTATATCCATCCAGGATAGGATTCCACTTGAGCTTCATTTCACAAGACATTTTCCGAAAATGTCCCATCAAGACCCTCGTGTATTCCTTTCCTCATTTCAAATTCATCTTGATATATTTTCGTCCCATCCAGGTTAAGGGCTAAACCTGAATCATTCCGATAAGAGTATCTGGTCTCATCCATGAGACCTGATCAAAATTTTCATTTTCCACCATTTCAGAATTTCCATCTAAAGTCCCATCACGATTTTCTCATTTTCTACTCAATCATATCATCTTCGAGGATTTCGTCTCCCCAAAACCATTCAGGATAAGGTTTCAAAGCCTGAGAAGCCATATTTTCAAAATAATTCTTCCACACCCAGTTCAGATCTGGTGACTGGGGCATTTTTCAAAATATGGAGTGTTATCTTTGCCACTAAACTCGACTTTTAACCGGCTTAGTAGCAAAGAGGGGCATCTATGAACACCCCAAATTTTTCAAAAGTTTTGTAAAATGACCCTTTTGCCCCCGGTCCCATTTTCTGAGAAAACCGAGGCTAAATTTTAATTATTCTTCAGACTTTCTGGATTAAATTTCACATTGATATATTCAAAATCAATTCTGGATCCGAATCCAGTGTTTTAAATCCGTATTCTCTCAAAACCCGGATCCTAATGTATTTTATGAAGAAATTTTCTCAAAATAGCTTTTAAATTCTCAGAAAAATTCCCTTTTGTAAATATTTTTGCAAAAACACAAAAAAATTAGTTTTAACCTTTGTTTTCTCACAAACTTTAGGATTTTATTCTAAAAATACAAAAAATTTGAAAAATAAAAAAAAACCAAAACAATGGAAAATTTCAAGAAAAATGAATGAGTTTAAACTTTTTAAAGTCGATTTTGCTAAAAAAAATCATTTTTTAACCATTTTTATGAAATTTTTTGTTAAGGGAGCCTCCTTTTGGAAAAACCGAAAATTTTCACAAATAAACCCTTCTAAACCCTCCGTTTTTCCTCTCTCGCCCGATTTCTCTCAGGGTTTTCCTCAGAAACCCTAATCTCGGATGGCTTCCAGCCGCAACAACCTCCATTTCTCTCTTCACCCTCAATCCTCTCCATTCTCGTCGCCCCGCCGCTCATCTCCAACGATCTTCTTCCTGAATCCTCTTCCCCTCCCTTAAAAGAGTACGCAAGGCTCTCTCTTCATCATTCGTTATCACCCTTCCCCGTTGCACCTTCTCTTTCCTCTCTGCATCCGTTCTTCACCACTCCATCTTCATCTTCAGCTTCATCCTCCTCTTCTTGACCCATCGCCTTCACCCCTTCACCCTTCTGACTCTGTCTTCTTCCTCTCTTCTTCGATTCCCCTTTCTCTTCTTCCGTTTTATTTTATTCTTCTCATTAATCTCTTCTTCGGATTTCTCCCAACCAGTTGAAAGAAGCTGGACCTTCCTGCAGCAATAGAAGAAGCAACGCCATCGATCATCTCTCGATCTTTGGAGAATCACCATATTTCTTCCATCTGAGGTTCCCCCTCCCCTGCAAGAACAAGGAGAAGAACCTCTCCACAAGGCATCTTCCCTGCAGTCGCCTGTAAGAAGGTTAATCCTCAGCATCTCTGGTAAGGCCGATACCCTCCTTCTTCCTAATTTCTTCTTAGTTAACCTCCCTCTCTTCCATTTTCTTTTTGCATAAATCCCATTTAAGTTCTACTTTTTATTCGCTTTGCCCCATTTGACGCACCGTGGGTGTTGTCTGAGTTGCCTTTAGCAACCCCGACATATCCTTGTGCAACAAAGATGGGATATAAGTATCCCAACATCAACTTAGATTTCCTTTTCATTCTTTTTTTTTTAGTTTTGATTATAATACGTATTGCTTCCCTGTCTACTGATCTATCGATGACCAGTCACACATCATTCCACCATTAAATGGAGGATCAACTCAGACCAAGTAATATGTTGGAAAGAATCAGATCCAGATTTTATGAATTGCATCGAATTCTTACTGAATGTTTGAAGGTTTATCTATCAAATTAATAGAATGATCAAGAATCTTAAAGATGAAATCCAAGTCTCAGAGCACCTGCAAGCCTGTTTGTTCTTAATTTTTGAATGTTGGAAAATCTGATAAGGGGAAGTTAAACATACAAGACATGAATAAAATTCATGGTCAGTCATGAAAATCCTGAGAAATCACTAAGAGTTATGGCCAATCTCGACCATTATTGAATATCGCTGACATCAAAAATCAATCCACAGGATCGATATTAACGATGTCTTTCATTGGTTTCTTTCTGTGATTTTTTGTTTACAGGTGATTTCTGTTTGCATTGCATATTTTATTGCCAACTTTGCATTCATGTCCTTCCCCCCTGTCTCTAGTTTCTCCATCTTCATTATGTTGTGGCGTGTCTGTGTGATGTTCAGAGAATTTTTATAATCGGCTAATGTTCATTAGATTTTATATTCTCATATATGTCATTTGGTGCCTCTTGCTTTTTACCACTTCAACGTTTCCAGATATTGCTCTTATATTTTCTTGCATGTACAGATCGTAGCTAGCAAGTAGTATGATTGTGTCAATCATAGTTAAACCATAGCTTTCAACTGCTCATTCTGGAGGTTCAATTTAATCCATGTTCACTGAGAGTGTTAATTTTACCATAGATCTCATATGTTACCATCTTTTGTTCAATTGCCTATCCTCATCAGGCCCAAGTTATCTCTGACAATCTCGCTATAATCTCCTGAAAATTATGTACCACGTCAATGATAAGATTTTGATTGTAAAGACCAATTTGCAGCAGCCTCCTAAACAAGCATGGATTATCAGAAGTTCTTTGATTTGTTTACTTGTATAATAGACAATTCCCAATCCTTCAAGGTTGGAAAGTGTAATCAGGCCCTGAGGAAATGAATGTGGTGTAACTTGGGTTTGGGATTTTTGCAAAATCATGCTCGGAGTCTACGATCTCTTTTGTTCCAGTTCATTGTTTAAAACATATCATCGGTAAGTACATTCATGCTTTTGTCAAATTCATTTACATGCTGAAACTTCATCTCTTGAATATTTTAAGTTTCCAGGTAATATCTTCAGCACTGATCCAGATTAATACTCTGTCATATCACGGTAATGGTATGTATTCTATGAGATTTGTTTAAGGGGTAGGCCTGGAATATATTGCTTCGTGTTGTTATTTCGTCGGATTTTATTTTCTTTTCAAGCAATTGAGTTTTGTTACTTTCAGTTCGGAATTGCTGCTTTTCTTTCAAGAATCTCTTCTCACACATTCTGGCAATTATGGGTAATAAACCCGTAATGCAGGTACACTTAACTCCAGTCAAAATATTGGGTGATTCATGTAGCAATTCTATGTATGATGCAGATAAATATTATCTGCAAAATAAGGGATAACTCCTGTGGAGAAAATAATTATGGGAAACCTTTGCCAACTGCAAATGGAGACAATCAGGTAGAACTCACTAACATTGCTAAAAACAAAAATTCAAATCCTTAGGGTGTTGATATAACAGCAGTTGTAACTATCATTCCCACTTTGGAGAATCCCCCTCAATCATTTGCAAAATTTAGCATAGGACAATACTATTAACATCAGTTCTGGAGAGTTTCATACGGATGTAGGAAAACAAAATTCTGCTTACAGAAATTTCAATATTTTACAGGAGAATACAGTTATAAGACAGTCCCCTTACTTGAAGGATTTATCCTTTTATTCCAATAAATATGTATCTTATGACTTTTTTTTTTTCTCTATGTTCGTGGATCCCTTCCAAAAATCTGAAGGTGTTGAAGAACCATCATGTTATGTCATACATCATCCACTTGAGTAGTCCTTCTGCAGGAAATAAACTGCTAATCGGACACAAGTTGTTTTCCCTCTCTCTGTTTACTATATGTCGTGTAAAAATCTGTATTCACCTCCAGTTTTTCCTCTGTGCATCAGTCGGCTGTGCAATTTTGACAGTCACCATATTCGATCCTTTTCAGGTTCATTGTTCTAGTACACTTCTATTCTTAGTTATAGGAATCAGGGAATTATGCAGTGACATGAGGGACAACAATTTGACTGGGGGTCGATACCAATAATTTTGGATTTTCTGCTGGGCTGCTCCTTTTAGTGGCAATGATGGAGTTGAGATTGCTCCTCACAATGATGTAAAGTATGCTGGAGAAGTTTTTTTTTTCTACCTACAGAATTTTGTAAGGAATGCTACAATTCCAGATTTAGGGAGTTTTAAGTGCTTTAGCTGCAAGGTCTTTCACATGTAAGTATATATATATATATATATATATATATATATATATATATATATATATATATATATATATATATATATATATATATATATATATATATATATATATATATATATATATATAGGCATATTAGCATCCTTCTTCTTTTCATCAGAAACATCTTTGTATATTGAGCCTTTCTACCATAGATATTCATATGTATAACTTACTTTTATTTTTATGCTAACCAAGTTGTTTTGCAGGAAATATTTAGATAGTCACTATTTGAAGTTGTAAATTTGATTTTATGAATTGTAATAGCTAAATTTGAATGAGAATTTATATTTCCTGTCATAGATAGAATGAATGAGAATTGTGAATATCATGAAATTGTTTGTTTTCATGCATTTTTGCCTTTATTTCTCAAAATTCTCATAATGGTGAAACACGAATGGCACGTGCACCATTTCGTAAGAGGTAATTAATACTAAGTTGATGATCCACATCAATGGCCATAGTCAGGGTGTGGACAAAACTTAGCATTTTTATCTTTTACAAAATAACACTGGATCCACACTGGATCCATTTTCAAAATTCATCATATTTTCCTAAAAATATTTTCTTCTTTTATCAGAATTTAACTTAAAATTAACTCAAAATATATACCAATGGCCATAGTCCGGGTATATTGAGGGTTAATTTCATTTTAAATTCTATAAAAGCACCAAAAAGGTATTTTATCCTTCATTTGAATTTAGATATGACTATTATATAATACATTCAATGACCATAGTCAGGAGTGTATTATATAATTAATCTTATTTAAATTCATTTGAAGAATGAAATATGATTTTTAAATCCAATTTCAAACTTATTCAAATTCATTCATCATATAGGATAGAATTGCATCATATTTTCAAAATTCCTTTTAAAAACCAAAGTGATTTTTTTTATCTTATTCAAATTCCTATTTCAATTCTATCTCATTTCTCAAATCCAAACTTTGAAATCAAATTCAAAGTTTAAATCCAACTTGATTCATTTTATAAATTCCAAATTCAAGTTTCAAAAACAAAGTCCAATTTGACTTTGAAGTTCATCCTCAAATCAATTTTCGAAATTCCCAAAATCCAAAGTTAGATCCTAATCTCAACTTGGATCCAGATTTCCAAGTGTGAATCCAACTCCACCTTTGGATCTCAGATTACAGATCCAAATCGATTCTAGGATCCAGAATTCAATTCCTCCTTGGATCTCAGATTACAGATCCAATTCTATTCTAGGATCCAGAACTCAATTCCCCCTTGGATCTCAGACTACAGATCCAATTCTATTCTAGGATCCAGAACTCAATTCCCCTTTGGATCTCAGACTTCAGATCCAATTCCATTTTAGGATCCAAAAATCCAACTTCATCTTGGATCTCAAATTGAAGATCCGAAATCCATTTAGGATCCAGAATCCAATTCTACTTTGGATCTCATACTTCAAATCCAACTCCATCTTCCAACCCTATCTCGGATCTCAGATTTTAGATCTAAATACCTTCTTGGATTCCAAATCTTGAATCTAATTCCATTCAAAATTCCAAATCCAAATTCCACTTTAATTCCAATTCTTAAAACCAATTCTGTTTCATTCCAGATTTCAATTCAAGTTTTCATTTCAGATCCTAAATTCAAAAATCAACTTTGAACTCTATTCAGAATCCAAATATTGGATTCGGATTTCATCTTGAAAATCCAACTTTCAAGTCAATTCCATTTCTCAATTTTTTCTATCTTTCCTTCTGATTCAATTCCATTTCCATTTCTATTCTGATTCAAAGGCCATTTATGACTTTGAAAATTCCTTTTATCTCAAAAACTTCAAAATTATTTTCCAAAATCCAGATTTATTTTCCCAAGCTCTTGATTATTCTAAAGACTTAGAACTTTAATCTTAAGTTCTAAGTTAGAAATCATTTCTTCACTTTATCAGAAACACTTGAGAATTCTTCAAAACATTTTTAAAAAGAGCATACATCTTTGCATTTCACACAATTCTTTGTGCATCTAGACTTAGATAAATTCTTAGCAAAACAAAAGGCATAGATTCGACCCTTGGTTCAATTACCCCTGGTAAAGGCGCCAGGAACGGTCGAACCTTGTACCGACGAGCGGATCCCGTCTCCCAGTTTTCTCGCAAATATTTCAAAACGGAGGCGAGTTATTTCAAATATTTCCAAAATTAAGGTCAAGTGAGACCCCGCAAAAGAATTCTTCTTCTCTCCTCTTTCTTCTTTTTCTCTTTTCTCTTTCTTTCTGTCTTTTATCTTTCTCCCTTCAAAAAGGTTGAAAATAAGAGGTTGGAAAGGAAAAGAGAAGGAAGAGAGAGAATATTACAGAGAGGAAAAATTTTGCGATGATCACAGCTCATATTTTCCTCAAAATATTTTTTTCAAATATTCATATTCTCATCTTTTTCCTCTTATTTTCTCAAACCCTGGATGATTTTCCCAAATATCTAATTTCTTTCAAAACTCCAGGTGGATTTTCATTCCCCCGTTCTACTGGATCTTGAATTTTCAGCTGCATTTCATATCCTGCCTGCAAACTTTTCAAAATTTCCATAATTTTCCTAAGTCTTATTCTGAGTCTTTCTTTGTTTTCAGTCCGATGGCATCCAATCAAATTGATCCTATCTTTCCTGAATGTCACATCTACTACGAGGTGCGACAAGGTCGTCCTGAACATCGAGCCCTTAGCACCGGAACTTTCATTCCCCGGTGGTACTATTCATGGCTCAAAAGCTTTTCTCGCATGTTCCCGGACCATTTGAGCGAGTGCGAGTTAGAAGTGGCATCAACAGTCAGAAAGTAGACAGTAAATGGCAACTTGATCCATGCAATGGCACAGCGATGGAATTCACGAATGTGTACTTTCTGGTTCCCATGAGGAGAGATGACCATTTTAATGGATGAATTTTCAGAAATTATGGGATTACCAGAACCAACCGGTCAACCAGGAGATTCGTTAGAGCATCAGTTTCTGATCAATGTCAAGGGTTTGGACCCCTAAGACTCTTTAGCTCGTATGACAGGCCGTCGATCTTGGCCCCTGATTCAGATGGATGGAAATGAATATGTCAATCTGTTTGAGTTATACCATCAATACAGGACCTTCGCCGAAGTCAGCTTATTATCAAGAACATCTAGAGAAAGAATTCAGAATGCAATGGTTCTATGCACTGTAGGATTAGCCCTCTTCCCAGACGGACAAAACTACATGGACATCAGAATAATCCAGCTTATGAGAAGATGGGGAAGTCGACAGACCAATCATCTCTCCATAGCCATGGCAGCGCTCGCTTTCCTGTACCGAGGTTTGAGTCGTTTCTCACTTGGAGAATCCATCTTAGTTGAAGGATGCATTTATGCGCTTCAATCATGGTTCTTCCGACATATTCCAACCCGAGCAAATTCTTTCAGATACAATGGCCAAGAACTTCTTCCAGTGACGCAGTATCAGTCCATGATTGATAGCATTCAAGAAGATGACATAGTCTGGGACTACTTTGATCGACAATTGTCTCCTCTCAGATATACATACGCTTATGGCAAGCGGTTCAAATTATTGGTATCATTCTTTTGCACTTACTACCAACCAGAGCGATGTGTTCAACAGTTCTCTCAGAGGCAGTAATACGTCGAAGCCTGACTACTATCAGAAGCTATGGTAGAATTCGATCTCACTTCCGCACAATGGTTCGGGGCATATCATTCTGCCCGCTACAGCTGGAATTCCTTTGTTTCTCTTAAATTCTTTCCTGGTCCTAAAGTGTCTGTCGACTATCATGAATAGTGGCAAATTGTTTGTCCTCCACCTCTTTGTCAAGATCAATAAAATCATATTTTTCTCATTCCAATAAGATTTTCTCTCTTTCTGTTGTGGTTTGACGACCTCGCCTAGGTAACAAGGCATATTTTCTGTTGTTTATTTCTCTTTCAAAGAATGAAAACACAATTGTCGTGATTACTGCGACGACTCAATCCCTAGTAATGGGATAACTTTTTCAAATTGTCTACCATATTTTCAGCAAATATTTCTTCCAAAAACCAATTCCTTCAGAATCTAATCAGGTCTTTGCCCTGAAGAGAGCATCCGCAACATTTGATGGTTCAGACAAGATCAGGCAAAAGAACAACGTCTTCTTAATACTCATCATCTTCAAAAGAAGAGATGGGCTCCCCGCAATCCGTTAG
The DNA here is from genome assembly GCF_984573655.1 of Nuphar pumila. NCBI lineage: Eukaryota > Viridiplantae > Streptophyta > Magnoliopsida > Nymphaeales > Nymphaeaceae > Nuphar > Nuphar pumila. The sequence goes on from NC_143257.1 coordinate 16,401,387, forward strand.
AAGTCAAGAACAACAGCAAGAGGACGATGGCATAGATCCATAAATGTACGTTATGTTTCGGAAGATGATGAACAAGATGATGAGTGAGCAGCCCGGGACCAGTTCAAAAAAGAATCAGTTTAGGCAGCAGTTCCACGATCATAAGGATAAGAAGTCTATAAAGACTTCCAAGAAGCAGGTTCAGCTAGAAGAAATTTCAGATGAATCAGAATTAGCGAAAGACACCGATGAAGAGTATGAGGTGCCTCCGACATTTCAGAAACATGGCCAAGAACAAAGAAAGAGCCGCAAACCAAAAAGCCAGGTCGCAGAAGCGCCCCTGCAAGTACAATTCAGGAAAATGGCCAGAGTGGTTAAAGATCTGCAAGCCCGCGATAAGGTCTAGAAAGTCTTCACTAGCAAAGACTTCTATGATGGCTTAGAAGGGGATGATGATCTCAAAAACCTTCCCCAAAAATTCATCAAGTTCGATGGTTCTGGCGACCCGAAAGCTCATCTCGCCACATTTTTTGCAGAATGCTCGAGATTCAGAAGAGATAACAGAGCACTATTTCTATGTTTTCCCCGCAGCTTGGAAGGAGTTGCAGCCAAATGGTATGCTGAGCATATCAATCCTATCGAGCTCAAGGAGTTCGATAAAGTTGTGAATTTGTTCATTGAATGCTTTCTGTTCAACATAGAGGCGCTCCCCACATTAATCCATCTCTGCAATCTAAGGCAAAATGAAAACGAAAAAGCACGGGACTTTATTCACAGATGGAGATCAATTTGCAATAAAATGAGGGATCCTATATCAGAAAGGCATGCTTTATCCCTAATCCTCAATAATTTTTTTCAACCTTTGAGAGGATTAATCTCCACCGCACCATCCCGTACTTTTATTGAGCTGACTAAAAGAGCCGAATGGCTCAAGCTGAGCGTGGAGAATGGAGTCTATGAAGGCTTCACATTTTCCAAAAATAACCCCCAAGGTGAACAGAAGAAGAAAACTCACTTCACCTACTCTGTCAACAACAACAACAATAGCCGAAATCATTACAAAGGGCAAAAGAAAGATTACTGCTATGGCACATGCAATTCAAACAACAAAGGTAATAAGAAAGGAAAGCCTGCTCCTCAATACAACAAACCTCTTCAGCAAGATCAAGGGCCAAAACTGCGTGAAAAGGTTAAACATGAAGGATGGAGCTACGACCGAAAATTCACTTCTCTCGACCAATCACTTGAAGATATGCTCGACTACATGTTGTCGAAGAAAATGATCAAGTTGCCAAGGCTGGCCGATCCCCCTGTGCCTATGAGGAAATGGAAGGACCAATTCTGCAAGTTCCACAAGACAGTGGGACACAACACTGAGAACTGATTCGTTTTCAAAAACATTGTGCAGGATCTTATTGACAAAAATCTTTTGGTGGAAGGAGACGAAGAAGAAAAAATGGATATTCTCAATCAGTCGTTTCCCCCGCACACCACAGCTGTAATATCTGAACAACCTTTCCAGCCTCAAAAACACATCAAGCCATGTGCCGTTCAAGATCTCCAAGTTCAGCATCAGGTATTAGTGTTGCGACAAGCATCACCAGCCACCAAGAAGATGGACATAATTTCAGCATTTAGCAAGCTGAAAGTATCTGAAGAACCCACAAGATCGTCTCCCAAATTAAAAGGAATCCCGGAATTTCTCAATCAGTTCATCAAGCTCATGCCGGGAAAAGAAATTCAAAAGCCTATGACCGCTTTGTCCAATGTTTTAATTTTGGACTTAGCCAAGAACTCCTGCAAGCACCAACAAGTACTGGACGATTTGCTTAGGAAGATTAAAGTTAAGCCCAGTACCACACCTGAAGACATGGCACAAATCGTGAATTCAGCCATGACAAATGCGCCAATCACCTTCTCGAATGAGGACCTTTCAAAGCCTCGCTCATTTCATAACAATGCCTTGTACATTGTCGTTCGAGTAAGAGGAATGACAGTACCCCATGTGTTGGTTAATGGAGGCTGCAACCTCAACATATGTCCTGAAATGACCACAAAGGCACTAGGCATCAAGGAAGAAGAGTACATCCCAGATTCTATCATTATATATGGATTTGACAACCATCGTCAAACAGCTAAAGGCAAGATATTTCTGGAAGTGTTCATCAATTACTCGGTGCATTCTGTCCTCTTTCATGTGGTCAATGTACCACCCACCTACAATCTGTTGCTCGGAAGAACGTGGATTCACAATGCAAACGCAATACCTTCCACCCTTCATCAATGTGTAAAATGGTCCAAAGGTGGAATGATTACAACAGTGCTGGGAGAAGACCCATAAGAAAGGCTCCCACAACCCATGATCCCTCGACCGTCATTCACCGCAGATATCCCTAGCATCAGGAAAAGTGAAGAAATCAGTCTCGGAGAAAGTCGAGAAATACTCCAGACATCCTCATAATTATCTTTGCACATTGTAGCCATGACTCGATGGAGAGGTCCAAAATTCTTCAAGATTGAAGGTCGGATCAACTACAACACTCTCAAAGATCATCCGTTGTTTCCGCAGTTCATGAGAGCAAGAAAGGGATTTGATTTACTTCTGAAGCATGGTTATAAACCCTTCAAGGGACTGGGCAAAAATGAAGACGGTCTCATAGAGCCAATGATTCAAAAGCATCGTCCCCACAGAACAAGACTAGGATTTTTCGGTGAAAGCTCACAAAAGAAGACTATTTTCGTTAAAGGGGCACATTAAAAAATCATTTGTTGCACTTTCTTTCTATTCCTTTCAAAATAAATGTCTCAATGTCTTTGATTAAGTCAAATCAATAAAATGTCAAGTTTCTTTGTCTATCTAGATGCCATCCATTTTTTTCTCTCTATCTCCTAATTTCAATGTCATTTTATGCATGGTTCTTTTCAAATGATTATTTGTCTTATGATGGGCGATTTTACCTGAATTAAATTTCTTATCCAAAATTTCAGAATGTCTTCTCGAGGAATCAAGAAGCTCGTTCTCAATCCAAAGGCTTTCCAGAAATCGACAACGATTCACCGAGTCAAAGCGAGCATAGAAGATGGCAAGGTTGCAGAGCAATAAGATGATTATGCAGAATTTGATCAATCTCTTCAAGAATTGCCAGAGTTCGCTTTAGCCCAAAAGCAGGATAAACCATCAGCTATAGTCCAAGATCCGACTAAAGATGTCAATATCGGTTCAGAGGACGATCCCAAGATTCTAAAGATCGGAACCAGTTTGAGCCCGGAAGAGAAGGAAAGGCTCATTAATTTTCTCAAACAACATGAAGACGTGTTCGCATGGACATATGAAGATATGCCGGGCTTAGACCCCAAATTGGTCGAACACCGTCTCGTTTTGAAGCCAGATGCTAAGCCAGTCAAGCAGAAATTGAGAAAAATGGATCCCAGAATAGAACAATAGGTCAAAGAAGGACTCAAAGACTTGCTCAAAGCAGGATTCATTAGAACTATTGACTACTGAGATTGGTTAGCCAATATTGTCGTTGTTTCAAAGAAAAATGTCAAAGTGAGGATTTGCATAGATTTCAGAGATCTCAATAAAGTGACTCCGAAAGATGACTATCCACTTCCAAGCATTGATCTTCTAATTGACAACGCGACAAGACATGCCATGTTCTCTTTTATGGACGGATGTTCCGGATATAATCAGATTAAGTTGGCCGCCCGTGACCAATCAAAAACTTCCTTCACTACGCCTTGGGGCACTTTTTTTTATACAGTCATGTCATTTGGGCTCAAGAATGCAGGAGCAACATATCAACATGCGATGGTCATCATCTTTCACGACCAGATGCGCAAAATCATGGATGCTTATGTTGATGATATCCTTGTGAAATTCAAAGAGGAAGAAGATCACCTTGAAGCCCTTGATCAAGTTTTTAAGCGACTCATTCTTTATAAGCTTAGACTTAACCCTCAAAAATGTGTTTTTGGAGTCGAATCAGGCAAATTGTTGGGTTTTCTGGTCAGTAAAAAGGGAATCAAAGTTGACCCAGCCAAAGCAAAGGCTATCATTGATATGTCACCCCCGACAAATCTCAAAGAATTGCGTAGCCTTCAGGGACGCATGCAATCAATCCGGCGATTTATTTCCAACTTGGCAATAAGATGTGAACCTTTCAATCACTTGCTCAGAAAAGGAGTGAAGTTCGAATGGGGACCAGAATGTCAACAATCGTTCGATCGGATTAAGAAGTATCTCCTCAACCCTCCCATCCTGAAGCCTCAAGAATTGGGAAAACCCCTTTTGCTATATATCTCAGTCAATCAAGTCGCATGCAGCGGATTCTTGACGCAATACAAAGAAGGCAGATTGATAGAGCACACCATTTATTATGTGAGTAAGACTTTCATAGACTATGAAAAGAAATACTCTCAAATAGAGAAGACCTGCCTAGCTTTGGTATGGATGTGTCAAAAGCTAAGACACTACCTGCTGGCATCTGAAGTCAAAATTTTGTCTAAACTCAATCCTCTTAAATATATCCTAGAGCAACCTTTCCTTAGCGAACGAGTCGCCAAATGGCAAGTCTTATTAATGCAGTATGACTTAGAATATGTCTCACAACAATCAATCAAAGGCCAAGCAATTGCAGATCAATTGACAGATTTTCCTCTAGCAGAAGAAGTGAAAGCCGAAGATAAATTCCCAGACGAGCAAATATGCAATATACAGCAATATCCAATCTGGAATTTATTTTTCGATGGTTCCAAGAACATGGCTGGAATAGGCATTGGGATCTTATTAATCACTCCTGAGAAGGAGATGATTCCATTTTCTCTCAAGCTAGATTTTCAATGCACCCACAATATGGCTGAGTATGAAGCCCTGATTCAAGGACTAAAGATTCTACTAGACTTCAATGTCAAGAGAGTTCATGCTTACGGCGACTCATTACTCGTTGTTAATCAAGTCCGAGACGAACGACAAGTGAAAGATCAAAATCTATTTCTTTATCAGAAAATTGTTTCAGCTCTTGTCAGCAAGTTTGAAGAATTTCAGCTCTTTTATATCAAGAGAGATTTTAATCAAGTGACCGATAGCCTAGCCAGCCTGGGCTCCATTATGGCATTCAAGAGTGGAGAATCTTGTTGCTCTTTTAAAATTGGCAGACTTGACCAACCTGTCTTCCTTCCAACAGAACAAGTAGACCAAGCTGAGCAAAAGAAGAAGCCTTGGTATTACAACATCAAGAATTTCATAGAAACCAGGGAATTTCCCCCAGAACTCTCAAAGAAAAAGCAGTGAGCAATCCAGCGTATGTCCACTCGATATTTCATTTTGGCCAATGTCTTTTATCATCGTGGATTCAGTTCAGAGTATTCCAGATGCTTAGACGAAGACGAAGCCAAAGAAGTCGTGCGAGAAGCGCACGAAGGCATTTGTGGTGGCCACGTCGGCTACCAAACCCTTGTCAAGCAGATCATCAGAGCAAGTTACTATTGGAAAACTATGCAGCAAGACTGTTATCATTTTGTGAAGAAGTGTGTCCAATGTCAGATACATGCACCTTCTATTCATGCTCCGGCAACATATTTACAATCGATTGTCTATCCATGGCCGTTCTCTATGTGGGCCTTTGATGTCGTAGGTCTCATCACTCCCTCTGCTTCAAATGGCGACAAATACTTTCTTGCCGCAACAGAATATTTCACCAAGTGGGTAGAATCCATCACTCTTCGCACAGTAGAAGGACAACACGTGGTCTCATTCATTCACAAGAGCATCCTTTGCCGCTTCGGCATCCCACATGACATCGTGTCAGATAATGGCAGTCATTTTAAAAATGAAAGAATGAAGACATTCTGCTCGAAATTCAAAATCCATCATCATTTTTCTGCTCCCTACTATTCTCAAGGGAATGGTCAGGCAGAAGCCACCAACAAAATTTTGATTCGTATCTTGGAACGAACTGTGGAAACAGGCCGTGACTGACACGAGAAGATACATGATGCACTATGGGCCTACCGGACTACCATACTCACTCCAACAAATGCTACTCCATCAGAATTGGTTTATGGAACATAAGTAGTATTACCTCTGCATGTTCAGAAGCCCGCTTTGAAATTTGCATCACTCCTAAAATTACCTCTTGATCAATACCAACAGCAATGACTGATACAGCTAGACTTGCTCGACGAGAGAAGACTAAAAGCAGCAGAACATGCTCAATCCTATCGCCAGAGAATAGCTAGGCAGTACGCGAAGTCTGTCATCGAAAGGAGATTCAAAGTCAATGATCTAGTACTTCGATCCACAACTTATCTCAAACATCATCCTGGCGGTAAATGGTCACCAATTTGGGAAGGTCCCTATGTCGTCAAAGAAGCATTACCTCGCAACTCATATCGGCTCATCAATGCCGATGGATTAGAATTACCAGATCCCATTAATGCTCGACACTTGAAAAAGTTCTATACTTGAAGCATCTATTCTTCCCGTGTAATCTTTCTATTCTCTTCAATAAGGATCAAACTTTCTTTTCCCAGTTACACTGGGGTATTTTAAAAAAAAAACTCTGTGTGCAGGCAGGATAAACAAATCTCTCTTTTTACACACTTGTGCATTCATGAGCATCAATTTGCATTCAACTGCATTAATAACAATCTGGTCAGTATTGGGATTTCAACAAACAGTCCCATCACAATTCCTAATGATTCAAAATTGAAAGACAATCACCAGTACTGAACCAAAATCCAGCACTCGAACTGATATTATTTCAAAATCCAGTGCTCAAACTGGGGTATTTTCAAAAATCCAGTGCTCAAACTGGTACATTCTCAAAATCCAGTGCTCGAACTAGTACATTTTCAAAATCCAACTTTCAAGTTGGTCTATTGTTATCATCGCAAAATTTTTACTTTTCCAAGTCAAACTGACCTTTGAAAAAGATTTTGAAAATAACTCACCTCCGTTTTAAAATGCGGGATAATTCCGAAGAATGGGACTCGCCTGTCAGTACGAGGTTCAACCGTTCCTGGCGCCTTTACCAGGGGTAATCAAACCAAGGATCAATTGTATGCTTAACTTTGCTCAACTTGTCTAAATCGTGTTCTATTTCCTAAATGCACAAAGAATCAGGCATGTGCTATGAATTTTCTGAAAATGCAGATTTGAAAACATGATGTTTGCTTCAAGATTTGAAATACTTGAAAATTTTTGGAAAATATAACACTTGGAAAATCGTGAATCATGGTTGAGATATTATATCTGAGAAAGTGAAAATCGATTTCTGAAGAATTTAGAGGTTTTGTGAAAATCGATTTATGAGAAATGTGAAATAACTTTGAAAAATTTGATTTCTTTGAATTCAAACTTTGAAATTGAAAATATAACTTAGAAAATCGAATTTGGAACTTGGTAAATGCTTGAAATATGATTGGAAAATCAATGTTTTGAGAAAATCGATTTTTGAATAAGACTTAGAAAATTTTTGAGAAAATTGATTTTCTGATTTGGAATTTGAACTTGCAAATTGAATGAAATGAATGAATATGGATTTGAAAGACTTGATTTTAAGGAATTGAGAAAATCTTTTTGTATTTTTGAGAAATGCAGTGCATTTTGAAGTTAGCCTAAGAGTGTAGGCTGAATGTGGCTAATATGAAGATTACAAATATGGGTCTCATTCGTATTCTGACTATGGCCATAAATACAAATTCCACCAAGTTTGTCAACTCCATAAGAGCTAGTGCATGTGCCATTCGTGTAGACCATAGTGCATTGGTAAAAATATGCATGAATTGGCATACATAGAAGTTATATATCAAAGTTTAAAACTATATGCAATGCATCCTATTCTATGCAGGAATTGAAATTCTTATTCCAAAATTAATTACAATTTACATCACTAATCAAATTTAAATACAGGAAATAAAGGAAAATAAAGTCTTTAATGTTCCTGCAAAACTAGAAAAACTGGTTAGTGAAAATATGTTGGCTTTTCTAGATTTATCCAATAATATCTAGAAATTACTAGATTTTGCCAGACATAAGCCATTTCCCATGATTCCCTGATATAAACTTAATAAAATATGAAATAAAATAGAATAAATATGAAATTGATGTTTGAAATTTCGAAATTAGGGTCAAAATGACCAAAATACCCCTGATAGCAAGACTATGGCCTTGAAATCAAGGTTTTCAGAAAGATATTTTGTAAAATGCAAGTTTTAAAATTAAAATGAAGATAAATTAAACCAAATATGATGTGACATGATTAAAAATATGAAAATTAGGGTTTAAAATTTCGAAATTTATGTCAAATGACCAAAATGCCCCTAATAGCAAGACTATGGCCTTGAAATCAGGGTGTTCTGAAATAGATTTTGGTAAAAACTTGGGATTTATGATTGAAATAAACATAAAATCAAACATGAAACATCCTAATATGATTATAAACATGAAAAAACCCTAAAAATGCATACTTATGCACGAAAATCAAGAAATATCACAAAAATTATGATTTTGGCAATGTTTCGGGATCCTACGGGGCCCTGTTTTGCAATTTGCTCAATTTAGATATCAAACGGATTTCAAATTTCATAAAAATTGGTACCTAAACTTATTATGTTTCTGAAGTCAGATTGAAATCATAAAAATAATTTTTTGACATTATTTTAATCCGAAAATTGCATTAAAACCGTAAAATATGCTATTTTTAACCTAAGTCACAAACTAGTTTCAGAGTTAGACCCGAATCAGGGGTCAATCCTCCATGAAAACTTATGAATTTTTACATAGATAAACTAGGAAGAAAAAAAGAAATTTGCCAATTTACAGATTGGAAAAATCATCACCGGTTAGGGAGAAACCCTTCCGGCAATCTGAACTAAAATATAACAAATCTAACAAGGGTTAAAACAGCTACTTAGGATTGACAATACATAAATAAATAGCAAACTTAATCAAATATTTCTGACATTTTATCACTGAATATTAGACAGAAAAATAATAAAACTCCTTTTTTACAGATTATAAATTGGATATGTGGTTTGAGATCTATGGTCATTACAAGTCTGATTAGGGTTTTGGTAAACCCTAACGAGTTTTAAATTTAAAATCAGACTTTCTGTCAGAGGAAAAATATTAAACAGAGGCTAAAAATTACCAAAATTTCACAATAAATAGATCATCTCAACATAAATCTACAGCATTTTATGTATCTTAAATCGGATATCGAATGAGGAAAATAACATAACAGCAAGTTACCCTTTTGATTTTAACAATGATTTTAAAGTTTGAAAATCCCTATTTGATGTCTGATTTTTCTGACAGGGTTCCCGAATCCCAAAACCTCAGATTTTTTTACAGTAGTTTATTTACACATCCATGTATCACATATAAAAAAATAAAAAATTAACAGTGAGTATTTCAATCCGAAATAACATGCTCTTTACTGTTCTAAACTAAAAACACACAGAAATTTGATAAAACTTAATAAATCCTACTTTAACTAATGAAAATAATAATAAAAAATACCAAACAGCAAAACGAAATTAATTTCTATGCTAAAACACATGTAATAAACATAAATAAGTAAAAAAAATAAACAAAAACATGGAATCCATGGCTGGAATTGCTTTTACCATTGAAACCATGGATTTAATCCATTTAATCGGATAAATCTCATGTTTTCTTGGTTAAGAATATAAAAAATAATGCAATAATCAATTCTAATGCATTATAATCATGTAAAACAGCATTAAACAGGGTTAGATAATCTTCTTGAATTGAACTTGAGGTTCTTGAGGTTGAATCCATGGTTAAATCCATGAAAGGGGAGTTTCCATGGTGAAATCTATTGAAAAATCATAAAAAACCAATAATAAAATAATAAAATAATATTAAATAACTCCTTACCTTGGGGCTGCAACAATGAAGGAAGGAGAGGAGCTGGAGAGAGGAGGGAGACCACGAAAATTTGAGAGAAAAAGAGCTCTTTTTGACCTCTTGAAGTCCTCCTTTTATAGGTTTTCAAAACCTCCTTAATTAGGGTTAATTAAGGAGTTTTATTTTTTTAGAACTCTTTCTAATAAATCCAATAAAGGGGGCAACGATTTTTTGGAGAATTATAGCCTAGGCGGGACTCTAATTAATCCCTAACCAACACCTAATTAAACCCTAGAAAGTCCAAATGTGGCACCACCTAGTATGGACCCACATTTGGTTTTTAAAACTTGAATTTAAAACCTTTAAAAACCAATGGTTTAAAACTTAAATAAAATGGATTTTTAAAATTGATTTTGACTCCTCTAAATCCCTAACCTAAATAGGACAATGACTAACCCTAGTCTAACCTTGACTTCTTCAAATGTGGCGCCACCCCGAGTGGGCTCCACTTGAATTTTCAAAAAATGATTTTAAAACTTGAAAATGAGAGGTTTTTAAAAAGAGATTCAAAAGTAGACTTGAAATCAAAAGTTTTGAAATGGCATAGAGTTCCAACTAGGTCAGAACTCCTCTGGATATGGCTCCAACTGAGTGGACTCCACATCAGAGTTTTGAAAATTTGAAATAAATACTGAAAATGTCTTTGAAAAGGGGTTAAAATCAATAGTTGAAATTCAAAGTTTTGAAAGTAGAGTCTCAAGCGAACTGGAACTCCGGGTTAGAGTCCTGGATTTTTAGGACTCTGTGATATTGGTTTTTAAAAGCCAAATGAAGGAGTTTTTGAAAAGATTTAATCGAAAATGGTGAAACAAGTTAGAAAATATAGTCAGGGTTAGACTCCTAACTCGATCAGAACTCTGAAATAGAGTCCTGTATCAACTGGACTCTACAAAAATGACCTAATTTTTTAAAACAAATGGAAATGAATGAAAATAGAAGTAAAAACAGACTCCTGACTGGATTAGGACTCTGGGACAGAGTCCTGATCGGACTGAAACTCTAGATTTTTTTTGGTATTTTCCTAAAAAACAGATGAAAGAACTTGTGAAAACAGTGAAAGCAATAACAAATATTGAAATAAAACAAAGTTCTGATTCAACTGAGACTCTGAGGACGGAGTCCTAATTCAACTAGGACTCTCCAATTTTTGGATTTTCTGAGAAATCAAATGAGAGAATTTTGAAAAACAAGTGAAAACAGGATGAAATTGAAGTTTTGGTTCAGAGTTCTGATCTAATTAGGACTCTGAGAAAGAGTCCTGATTCAATCAGAACTCTAAGAATTTTGGTTTTTCTGGTAAGCAAATGATGAATTTTAAGCAAAGCTTTTGAAAACCAATGAAAATGAAGTGAGAAAATCAATTTTGGATAGAGTCCTACTTTGATCAGGACTCTGGGGCAGAGATAAAACCTCAGAATTTTGAAATTCTTTGATAAAAGTATAACAATTTTGATAGATGGAAAGATTTTTAAAAGATTCTTTCAAAATCGAAATCGGGATCAGAGTCCTGATCCAACTAGGACTCTCTGAACAGAGTCCTGTTTTGACTAAAACTCTAAGTTTCTGACTCATTTTGAAAGATTTTGAAAGATTTGATTAAAAATAGATAAAATAGCTGTAAAAGATTAGAGTCTTAATCCGATTAAAACTCTGAAGAAGAGTCCTGATCCGACTGGACTCTTGGAAAAAGAGTCCTGATCCAACTAAGACTCTAAAATTTTGTCCCAAATAGAAGATTTTCAAAGGTTTTCTCCGAAAACAGGTGAAAAGGTAGTAAAAAGTAGAGTTCTGATCCGACTGGACTCTAGAAAAAGAGTTCTGATTCAACTAGGACTCTGAAATTTTTGGAGATTTTTGTAAAGTAAAGGAATTCAGAAGCGACACCACCTAAATGGGTCTCATCTGAGAATTGAAATCGGTTGAAAATTGAGTTTAAAACAAATCCATATTGTTTTCTGAGAAAGCATTTCAAAATATAAGGTCCTGGGGGTTGGCAAATGACAGAATGTTGATTAAAAACCCAGGTTTTAACAATTGATTTTGAAAGAAAAGTTTTAAAAACCCAAATCTGGATTGAATATTTTAAAAACAGGAGTGTTGGATCTCGAAAATGAGATGTAATGACATGCAATGCCATGCAATGCAGTGAAATGACATGTCAAATGGATGAAATGATATTGCGATGATATATAAAATGTAAACACTAGATGAGGGTGAAAATTTAGGGTGTTTACATCTATATTTTCCTTTGAAGATCTGAGTTTCGACTCGGATTTTCCCTCAAAATTATTTTCCTTTGAAAAACCGAGTTCCGACTCGGGTTTTCCATCAAAATTATTTTCCTTTGAAGATCCGAGTTTCGACTTGGATTTTCCTTCAAATTATTTTTTCCTTTGAAGATCTGAGTTTCGACTCGGGTTTTCCTTCAAATTATTTTCCTTTGAAGATTCGAGTTCTGACTCAGGTTTTCCTTTAAATTATTTTTTCCTTGAAGATTTGAGTTCCGACTCGGGTTTTACTTCAAGTTATTTTCCTTTGAAAAACCGAGTTACGACTCAAGTTTTCCTCAAAATTATTTTTCCTTTGAAAATCCGAGTTCCGACTTGGGTTTTCCTTCAAATTGTTTTTCCTTTCGTTGATCCGAGTTCTGACTCATGAGCTCTTTACCTTATTAGAGCTCTGATTCGATCTCTTCATTTTCCTTTATTGATCCGAGTTCCGACTCGTGATCTTTCTACCTTATTTGAGCTCTGATTCGAGCTCTTCAATTTTCCTTTGTTGATCCGAGTTCTGACCCGTGATCTCTTTACTTTATGCAAGCTCTGACTCGAGCTCTTCATTCTCCTTTTGTTGATCCGGGTTCCGACTCGTGATCTCTTTACCTTATTCAAGCTCTAACTCAAGCCATTTATTCTCCTATGTTGATCCAAGTTATTTCGACCCTCAAGGTCAGTCAATTTCTCAAATTTGATATTTTGCCCACCAATTTCCAATTTAAATCTTCGGATCATTCAATTCTCCAATTTCAACCCTCGGGTCATTCAATTCTCCAATTTTTAAAATTCAATTTCCAATTTCGACCTTCAGGTCACTGAATTCTCAATTTCGACCTGTTGGTCGCTCAACTCTCATACTCTCAATTTTTAATTTCCAATTTTGACCTTCGGGTCACACAACTTCGACCTTTGGGTCAACCAATTCTCAATTTCGACCGTTAGGTCATCCAATTTCAAACCTTTGGGTTTCCAAGTCTATTTCAATCATTTTTGACCTACGGGTCACATCTGCCAATCTAGGTCGTATTTATTCCGCCTATTGGCTCAATATCCAAATTTCAATCATTTTCGCTTGTGAGAGACCCTTTTTAGGGAGAGTTCGAGGGAGCTCATTCTTTTCGCATGCTATCCAATTCGTTCACTTAGCCCCTTTTTAGGGAGAGTTTGAAGGGACTCGCGTCTTCATGAACTGTTTACAAAACAATTTCCAATTTCACACAAGGCACCCTTTTAAAGGGAGAGGCTCGACGGAGACTCGCTTTTCTTGTGACCCCCCAATTTTCATACTAGGCCATTTTCGTCATGGAGGACCCTCTTTTCAGGGAGAGTGTGATGGACTCGTTACTTCATGACCCAATTTTCCGACCTCACTACTATCGGCCCCCTTTCCATAAGAGAAGCCTAATATTAGGGAGCTTTGACGAAAGCTTAATTTTTCTTCGAAAGTTCGTTTTGCAAACACCTCCTCTTCAGGGAAGAGGAGTATTTTCCATTTTCCATTCAGGTAAGGGCTAAGTCTGAGTCTCTCTTTTTGGGGAAAAAGAGAGGACAATTTTCGTCACAGATGTGTTGAGCCGGACCTCAAATGCTCTCTTTCACCAAGGATTTCAAGAACATTTTGTCAATTTGTCAATCAATTACCTGTTGATTTCAAGATTTTATTGCATAAATCTTTACCTCAGTTTACCTTCAACATTACTTCCAAAAGAGTGAAGCTTTGGCAAAAAGAGATTCAAAATTCAAATTCTTTCTATTGGCCAACCAAAAAGATGAAGGATAAAACCTCGATATGGCCAACAAAGAAGATTCAATGTTATTGTAAAGCCATAAATGATTGATATTGATCGCAGTCAATGGCACATCTCTAGAGATTATTCTTGTAAAGATGAGGCAATGAAAATATCCTGAGCGCTAGAAAAAGATAGAATTCACCCAAGCCCTGTCTCCTCAAAATCACCTAAGCTGCAATTAAATATCTGCAAAATGGATCTCTCAATTGTCGTCAAGATGAAGGCAAATTAAGCGAGTAGACCCCCGAGGCCAAAGAAGATTTGAAATATCTCCAAGTTGACGGAGTTTGTGACGGATTCTTCTAGGGAAAGTCCAAAGCATTGTCGAGATGAAGGCAGATGCAATGAACCTTCCGAAAATCCCTAAAAGATATTTAATTTCAGCTATCATCCAATGATTTCGAGCCAATGAGCCAATATCATCAACATGACCTCAGAGGCAAAGAAGGATCGAAACATCTCCAAGTTGAAGGAGTTTGTGACGTACCGTTTCAAAAAGAATATAAGAGAGGAAAAAGAGAGAAAAAGTCAAAACATCTCCAAAATGAAGGAGAATGTAACCAAAACCCAAGAGAGCCAAAAGAATGCAGAAAGATTATCATGAGAGAAGCTCCCAGGATATCAAACTGCCAAATCTATCAAGAATCTTCTTTAAATTTGTGAAATTCTATTATCAATATTCTTTCATCAATTGCTTTCATAATATCAAATTCTCTTTCCTGTTCATATCAAGGAAATTGATAGCTTCCTTGAAGAAGGTCAATCACAAGTCATTTGGATTCCAAATCTTGATTCTATGAAGTCAATCTCGTTTGGAGGTAATACTTCAGGTAGAAAAAGAGGAATATCTTTGCAACAATGTGCACCATTTTCAAATACTTTGAATCAACAACAAAATTCTCAGCATTTTGACAATATTTTCTAGCTATCCTGACGTGAAGTGAGAGTTTGATGTCCGTTTTTGATACATCCTGACACCAATTTTTAAATCCCTCTTAAGGACTTGATTCCTTCGCTTCTTTTTATAATTTGAGAGCATGAGCTCTAAGATTCGCATACTTTCTTGTGTCCCCATTGTCCCGCCAAAGACAATCCCATTTCGGTTCGAGGACGAACCACCAATCATTTTCTCGCAAAAGGTCAGTTCAAAAGCTAATTTAGTCTCAGCAATGAGACACCCACAATCAATCCCTTTTCAAGCTTTAGGGACCCCATTTTCCTTCCTTTTGCAAAACCCCTGTCGGATTTATTATGCAAAATCTGAAGGTTCTATCATGGTCTCTTCTTTCGAGGATTCCGTCTATTTTCCGCACAATCAGAATAAGGGTATAAACCTGGGCCTCATTCAAAGAGGTATTTCATTTTCCTCCCAATCAGGATAAGGGTACAAACCTGAGCCTCATTCAAAGAGGTATTTCATTTTCTGCCCGATCAGAATAAGGGTACAAACCTGGGTCTCATTTCTATGAGATATTTCATTCCCCAATCAGGTTAAGGGTCGAACCTGAGCTTGGTTCCATACGAGGTATTTCTGTCCCATCCAGGATAAGGGCAAAACCTGAACATCACGCTCACAGAGTGAATCTTTCTTCATTCTCCATTTCATATCTACCATCTTCATCAGGGCTAATTTCCTCACGCCCAGTCAGATCATTCTAACTGGGGCATTTTTTTTAGCCCAAATTTGGTGTGTTTTCTTTGCCAATAAGCTCGGCCACAAGCCGGCTTAGTAGCAAAGAGGGACATATGTAAACACCCCAAATTTTTACTCACATTCTTGACACTTCCATCAATCATCACATTTTGGTTCTCTGAAATCACTAAGGGGCAAAATTGTCATTTTCTGAGTTTAGACCTTGTAGAAAGTCCAAAATTTCATTCCTAAGTCTCAAAATTTCTATATTTAGGCTCAGAAATACCTTCAAACAGCAAAACTTTCAAAATTCTACTCTTGACAAAAAGCTAGAATTTTTCATTCCTGATTCAGAGTAGTATTTCTTGAAACATGTCTTTGCATAGCATTGCATGAGCATTTCATATCATTTCATTGCACAACATGTCACTTCGAGGTTCAGAAACTCTCGATTTCAAAATCCTCAATCCAGATTCGAGTTTTAACTCTTTTCAAAATTGATTTCAAAACCCTGGGTCTTCAAAATTGCCAATCTTTCCCATTTTACCCCCAGAACTCTGAATTACAAAAGTCTTTCTCAGGAAAACAATCTGGATATTTTGATATCGATTTTAAATTTAGAAGATTTTATCCCAAAACTTTTTGCAAAAAGACTTTAAATCTCTTTACAAATATATATATTTTTTTGCATTTTCTTTATACATATTTTTGTCCTGAAAAACCATTTTCTTCCAAATTCTTGAAAAGAGACAAAGTTTTATCTCGTATTATAAAAATTCCAAAAAGAAGTTATTTCTTTTGCCTTTTATTTTCAAGTAAATGGTGTGGGACCCGCCTTGAACTAGCATCACACTCAGATTCTCAGGTATGTTTCTTATTTTCAAGCGGGGTCCACTCGAAGATGACACCAATTTTGCGAATTCCTATCTGTAATTTTTTAATGTTATTTATCTTATAAAATAGTTAGTGGGCCCACACATAGGTGGCGCCCCATTGGAGCTCCCTGCAGAAAAATTTGCCAAACAAAAATATAACTTATGTCAAAAAGATTTTAAATCCGACAATGGTAGCATTACCATAAAAACTCCCGTTTATCCTGTTTTATTATTTTATTTATTTCTTTATAACAACAGCCTTAGATGGCGCCACGACCCAACTTTCCTAAAAAAAAACATTTTACCTAAACTTTAGGTAAATTAACCAGAATTTTTTAAAAGAGATAAGATTCGTTCCTTTTGAAAACGGCGGATTTTCAAATCATTCAAGTTTCAGTTTCAAAAGTTTTCAAAAACTGTAACGGAACCCCTAAAGGAAGGTTGCAATTTTTTTTTAAAAGAGTCTCAAAAGCTTTAAAAAGGGATTTTGGGGATGGAAAGAGGGGGAGTTGGCCGATTGATTTTTCTCTTCTTTGATTCTTATCGCAGGTACTCTCCTCTCAGCGTGGAGCTTTTCCCCCTTTTGGATGTCGTTTCCTCCATCCAGCGTGAACAACTTCAAGCCCTTCAACTCTTGGTGGTATGTGTGATGTTTTGTTTGGTGCAGGAGATTCACAATACCCCTCTCCTCTCGGCTAGCAGGAAGCTGACACCCAATTGCCTCTTCTCCCATCTCTCAAACACCTTTTTTTTATCTACCTTTCTTCTCTCTTTCCAGCAAAAGAAGACCCACGACTCCAGCCCTCCCATCTCTCAAAACTCCTGATTCTCTTCTTCTCGCCTTCTTTTCGTGGACCCTTTGCGGTTTCCTGCTTCTATCACCCTTCAACGAGAGAGCCAAGAAGGAAGTTTCTCTGTCGTGAAGCCTTTCCCCTTTGGGATTTTGTCTCCCCCATCCAGATTGCAAAGATCCAGCAAGTGCCCTCCTCTTTCCCTTCAACCTCTAGAGGTTCGATCCATTTATGTGAGAAGTGCCCTCCTCAATCTCTGCCGAATCAAAGTGAAGACCCATCTCCCCTTTACATCTACATTTGCAGAAACCAAGCATTGTATTCATGCTATCATACACCGCAGATCCATTGCGTTTAATGATGTGATATGTATCTCTGTTTATTTAAATACATCAGGAATCGATAACACCTCGCAATGGTGTTGTCAATTCATTTGAATAGCATCGTTTTAATCAAATTATTATTTTCTCTAAGATTTTATCAGTTTTTTTTTCAACATCTTAAATATTGGAGAATAAAGTTTTCATTTTCAAGCTCATGGTCTTCATGTTCTTGTCTAGTTGCCCTGTATTTGATCATATCATGGTTTGAGAAATCATTTAAAAAAAATATGTTTTTATCAATGTTTTCGTCAATATCAATGCAATGAACAGAACTTCATGTTTCACTAATGGCAGCCCATCCATTTTCGTGTCTTTGTCCTTATTTTCTTATGAACTTTACTTGATATTAACTCCAAATTTTTTGCATATCACTGGTCTATATACGTTTATATGATTTTGAAAATAATGTCAGCATATCATTTTATGCGTAAACGATGTCCATGTGGATCTATCGTACAACAAACAGTGCCCTTAACTCAGGCACAATATCTTCTATTTGTTCAACTCTTCTTAATTATGTTCAGTTTTCAATGTTTCACCAGTTTTCTATATTGCATCTTACTTTACATCTGATTACATTACTTCCATTGTACATTGCTTCTATATTCTAGTGATCCTTCAATAGCCCAAACTGGTTACCAGTTGATTTCCATTTGCCTTATATTCACTGTCAATTAATCACAAGTTTTATAGCTTTTACACCATGCCCCAGGAAGAAATCTTTGTTGTAACAAGAGTTGATATATGTTATCATGGTAAAGTTTTATTTCATGGTAACTGGTTGCTTACTAAAACCGATGTAGATTTACCATACGGGTTTACATCCTACCAAACAGGATTTGTGTTCATAATGTATTATTGGATTTCCATGGATAGAGTATCTAATTCTGTGCACAACGGACCAGAGCAATCCCCTGTAAGTTGAATCATTTCATAGCTTCACGGCAGCAAGATGCTGACCTAGGAAATCGACACTAATGAAATATTTGTTTAGTATGCCCATCTGACGTAAATTTAGAATGGTGAAGCACATATATTCCAGAGTTGGCTTTGCCTCACTGCATCCTCATTTTTATATTACTTTCAGCATATGTATTTCAGTCTTTTAAACTACCTGTAATTGCATTTCTGCACAACTATTTGTTCCCTCTTTTTTTTTTTTTAGACATGAATCTGTCTGGTGGGTCGTGCTTTACTGTCACTTCACTGTCACCATGTTGGTATAATTAGTCTCATTTTCATTTTATCAGGCCCTTTTCACATTTATGTATAATATTCCCCTTTGCATATCTCATGGAAAATTTTACTTTCATTCCTTTTCTCTCACAACTGCATCCCTTTTGCATAGCCTCATTATTGCATCTTATGTATCATCTCCTGTATGTATTGTAAATCCAGAAAATAATTTTTACTACGTATCTACCTTGTTGAGGGTATATACATCAATAATAGTTGGCTCACTGATAGTCGGTTGTACCTGTAACATATCAAAGTATACATTAGCTGGTTGTCATTAAAAGGCAATTTTGGATTTACTGGGATGATTCTAGATATATTCAAAATTTGCATGATGGTTTGGGGTTTTTACAATTTACTAGTGTCAAAGATGATTGATCCTGTGTTGTTAGGCAACAACACATATGATTTCCCTGATATTGTATCCTTAGAGTTCACTAGTGCTGAAAATGGTGGAACTTGAATTGATGGGCGTTGGTGCCTCTGATGTCCACCTTGCTATTTATGAAAAGGTATAGCTGAAGCTTATCCCCTGCTGATGTAAAACCCGCATTTAAAAAAAAAAAATCGAACCCGACCCGACCCGAGCCCATCGCCGTTAGGGTTTTAAAACCCGACACAGGAGGTCTTTCTCCTGTGCGCTGCACCCCCCACCGCGCATTCGACCCAATAAGGGAAACCCATCGGGGTTTCCCCTTTTGTCGCCCCTCCCCGAGCTCTTTAAGAGCGTTGCGGGAGGGGAGGATCGATGCGCCCGCCCCCCTTCTCGTTCCCTGCAGGCGACAACCTCGCCGGCAACCCCGACCGACACCTCCTCCTTCCCTGCTCACGCCGCCGACCGCCAGCCACCTCGCCTCCTCTCCTTCCAGGTACGCCGTCTCAACCTTCTTCTCCTCCTCCCCCTCCCATCTCTCTCTGTCACCTCGCCAAGATGCCGGTAGGCGGCGCACGGCCTCTGTCGCGCCCTCCCACCTCCCTCCTTGCCCATTGAAGACCCAACAGGGGGCCTACAGGGCCCCTGTCGTCCCCTTCTCTCTTTTGGGGTGCGCCGGAGTGTCGGCAGCGGCCAATGGCCCCTGTGACACCCCCTCGCCCCGATCTCTCTCTCTCTCTTCGGCAGGGGTTTGTCTCCCTGCCATCGTCCTTTCGTCGGACGGCAGAGGCTCGGCCCCTGCCGATTCGCTGTTGTCGGTAGGGGCTCAACCCCTGCTGATTCGCTGTCGTCGGCAAGGGCTCGACCCCTGCCGCTTCAGTGTTGTCGACAGGGGTGCGACCTCTGCCACTTCAGTGTTGTCGGTAGGGGCTAGCCCCATGCCGATTTGTTGTTGTCGGCAGGGGCTAGCCCCCTGCCACTTCGCTGTCGTCGGCTGGGGTGCGACCCTTGTCACTTCAGTGATGTCGGTAGGGGCTAGCCCCCTGCCGATTCGTTGTTGTCGGCAGGGGCTAGCCCCCTGCCACTTCGCTGTCGTCGGTAAGGGTGCGACCCCTGCCGCTTTAGTGCTGTCAGTAGGGGCTATCCCCCTGCTGATTCATTGTTGTCGGCAGAGGCTAGCCCCCTGCCACTTCACTGTCGTCGGCAGGGGTGCGACCCCTGCCGCTTCTGTGCTGTCGGTAGGGGCTATCCCTCTGCCGATTCGTTGTTGTCGGCAGGGGCTAGCCCCTTGCCACTTCGCTATCGTCGGCAGGGGTGCGACCCCTGCCGCTTCAGTGTTGTCGGCAGCGGTGCGACCCCTGCTGCTTCAGTGCTGTCTGTGGGGGGGCTCGCCCTCTGCCGCCTCGCTGTTTTTGACAGTGGCTGATTCCCTGTCGCCCCGTTGTCGTCGACAGTCGAGGGATCACTCTGTGCCGCCTAATCCTACCCTTGCCTCTGTCTCACCATTAATTATATTAGCATAATTGAATATTTTACACTCTTGCAGATTTACGCAACAGGTCCCGATCGTGCTCCGCGGCTCAACCCTCGTATTATCCTCACGCGTAGGCGTACGCAGCTACACGACATTTCGAGGTAGGGTAAAGTCGCACAAAGGGCACTAAATGAACCTTTTTAAGTTGAAATAATTAAGATGCCCATGCTAGACATGCTTAGAGTTATATGGCTTCTGAAATGCATATTTTCTTGTTTTGCATGTGTGAACACCCCAAATTTTCCAAAAAAATCCAAAAATTCCTTCTTTGCCCTTGACCTCCGTCTTCTGAATAATTAGGCCAATTTTTAGCCAAAATTCCATCCATTTCTCGGATTTGTCGGAATCCAGACCCAATCTTGGATCTAAACCCATATTTTGAAGAAAAATTTTAAAAATCAAATCCAAATTCTCAAAAAAACCCTCCTTTTAAAAATATTTCTCAAAAAATTACAAAAAAATAGTTTTAAAAACCTTTATTTTTTTTGGTTTTAAAGTTTCTATGTCAAAAATATAAAAATATAGAAGGTCTTTTAAAGTGCCTTTTTGAAAAAAATGGGTTCATGTGAAAACCCTTTTTCTAAGGGGTCTCGATTTGGAAATTGCATAATATCCAAAGGGGGCCCGTTGAAAAGGCTTTTTAGGGTTTCTCTTTGAGAAACCCTTTGCGAGGAAATTGGATGGCCAGGGCAGCGCCTCCCTCTCTCCATTCCCTCATCTCCCTCTCCATCGCCACCCATCTCCAGAGACCCACCGATCCTCTTCTCTCCATCGCCGCTCATCTCCAACCGACCCCTTTCCGAATCCTCTTCCCCTCCCTTAAAAAGGCACACAGGGCTCTCTCTTCATCGTCCATCTTCACCCCGGCACCCCTCTTCCTCTCTACATCCATTTTTCAATCCAGCTTCATCCCTTCATCGCTTCATGCATTTTTCTTCTCCCCCTTTTATCTTTTTCTGGTCTTCTTTTTCTTTTTAGGAATTCCCATCTCAGAGCATCAACAATCGGCTTCTGAACGATCATCCTGCTCTCCCTCTTCTGCAAACCGATCTACTCCCCTTGGTCTTCTTTTCCTTCAGTTGAAAAGAAGCCAATCCCTGCAGCAATCAGTAAACGATCCATCCCAAAAGCTATGGGTCTTCAACTCCGACAACACAAGTGAACCAGCACCACTCTGAAAAGACCTTCGCACCTTCAGCAAAGGAATCGAAAAGAAGCATCACCCG
The DNA here is from genome assembly GCF_984573655.1 of Nuphar pumila. NCBI lineage: Eukaryota > Viridiplantae > Streptophyta > Magnoliopsida > Nymphaeales > Nymphaeaceae > Nuphar > Nuphar pumila. The sequence continues at coordinate 16,423,420 of NC_143257.1, forward strand.
ATCAATCAAGCTATGACCGACTAAGGGGAGTCGATCAAACCCAAAGTTACCGGTAAATGCTCTCCCTTCTCTGATGATTATAAAATTTTCCCTTCCCTTCCAGAGCATCGCCCTGTTCCTCTTTCGTTTCATCACTTTTTATCTTCGTAAAGCAAAACGGTGGGGATCAATCTGCCTATAGCAGGATCGATCCCCTCCCGCTGCCACATCGATGGAGCCACTGGACTCCAACACTGGTTTTGTCCCTTTTTTTTAAAAATTTGTTGACACCTGAGTGATGTGAATGTCAATTGATTCATCTGGTTCTTCTTTTTATTTTGTTTTATTTTTATTTATTTTATTTCTGTTGTCTTTTATGAACACTTTTGCCCATTTAAGCTTCGCGCGATTTGTTAATTCGACCATCCTTGCCTCATTTTGCTTTACAGCACATGATATTTATTTCCAGTATGGTTCATCGCCTTTACCTTATTGGGATTTTCAGCTGTTCTGCATTATTTAGCTTCACTAATCTGATAGGCATCTTCGTTATCATCTATAACTCGTTTACATTTTAACTCTAATAATCGGCATTGTATTTTGTAAACCTATCTGGGATAATACAAGCTAAACTCTTTGCTAGTCGCATTCTCTAAATCAATCACGTTTTAGATATTATAGCCTTTAGAATTTTTCCCCTTTCCACATCAAGTTTTAGATTGATTATTTAAGATCCAATTTCAGTATCATAGACTATCCATCATCATTTTAATTATGTTCTTATCTGTAGCATTTTTTTTTTAAGCCTTGATCATCTTAGTTGTTTATGGCATTTTGTATATTGTTATTCTGCTAAACTTGAGGTGATTGCATACGATTCTTTTTTTTTTACCTCAGTTATACATCCCCTGGTTCTTTGATGATAATTGCATTACTGTGGATTCAAACATCCTCCATTTTGAAGACTATTTCCTCGTGTCATTTTTTTTACCATATTGATATGCGTTTATTGCACTTGTGTTGTTAAATCTGTTAATATTTGCATCATTTTGCCTCATGGGGCTCAAGTAGCTTGATTTTGGTGCGCATTTCAAACCCATTGCATTCTGATTCATGACACCCCAACTGATAGTGTTGGGAGTCAAAAGGTTGTGGCATGCTGTCACGAACTGCAGTAAGTTACCTAAACTTGATACCTCTGGGTTTTGTTGCTGATTTACTGCATTTTGCTTTGTATCATATTCCTAGTCCTGTATCATGATATCATTTGATTCAACTTTGTGGTAGGTTTGTCTACGTTGATTCATTGTGAATGCCTGCATTCGATTTGTTATGAAAATCTTATGTTATTTGCCTTTGATTTGCTGTGGGAAGTGCCAGGATACCTATTCTCATCATGAGTCTTTTTTTGAAATACTTTACTAAGAATAAGCGGATGTATCAAAAGCTTGAAATCTTAATTCATGCTTTACCGTTTCCAATTGTTTCCTTCAACAAAAGAATGTTTCCAGCCATGAGCCTTTCAGGAAAGCTAATAGATGTGCTTATTTGTCATTATTAAGCTTGTCCTTGTCTGTTAACCTGAAAGAATTCAGCTCATCATATTGCAATTCATGATGCTTGAAATCGAGAAGTTATAACCCATCATGAATTTTTATGCTGAATGATCCTAGGTTGATCAGCCTCCGCCTTGTTTCCTGTATATTCACTGCCCAATATGCTGCCACCTTTTTTTTTTACAGGAATTTTCTGCTTGATGAAAATTCGTTCTAGGTTTATCCTAAAGATTTTGGGAACTAGATTTTATTTTCAGATGTTGTTTGATATCTGTAAAAGAAGACGTTAGATTCCATTCAAGTATTATAAGAAGACCAGAATCATGCAAGCTTCAAAAGCGAAGTCATCCAAGCTAAGTAAAGCTATTTTGCTAGCTAAGAAAAGGGAAAGAGTCAGCCTGTCAAATTACATTGACCAAACTGGAATATCTTATCCAATTGCTGAATGGGGATTGAATCAATGCTGAACACAAAAGGCCTTGTGGAGATTTGAGCAGCTGAGTCCTAATACCTACAGGACCTTGATCTGAGAAACAATCCCAGGTAGCTAGCAGTATAGGGTCTTCAGGTTCTAAAGGTCGCCCAACATTGTGATTCCATGACTGATGTAAGGATAAGAATTGTCGTTTTATAGAATTTTAAGGTTGCAATAGCCACATGTTTGACCGTTTGAGGTCTCTTTCTCTTTTATGATCAGATTTGTATATTCTGTTAGTGTAAAATTGTTTAAAGCTTCATTAGAATTGTATCCATTTTACTGATAAGGTTAATGTTGTATCCTTTTTTTTTTTGAAGTTCAGCAAGCCATGTTTTCATTCCCCACAACTTCAACTCTGCCATCTGCACCTCATTCATTATGTTTATCCCATTTCCTGCAATGTTCTCATTAGCCAACTCCGCTAACCAACTGGTAAGAAATTTTATTGTTGCCTCTTGTTCATTATTTTCATTGTAAATTTTTTTATTTATTTATCCACGAATTGCGGTTTTATATTATTTCATAGTCTGATGGTATTATAAATGGCCTCACGTCTCATTCGTACATCATGTTCTGAGACTTCATCTTGGTAGTTAATAATTGTTTTTAATATAGGTCCATTGGTGAAAGCTCTGAAATGTTTTATGTTGTTGTTCAACGTATTTCTTTTCGGTTTAGCATACCCCTTTGTAATTATGAATAATAAAAGCTTCATAGTGCTGAATGATTCAATCCATTAGACCCCTTTGAAATCCTTTCCTTTTTTTTATTATTTATTTCACCTTATGAAATATAATTTGGCACATTCACTTTACAGGTTTTGATCCTTTGTATGTATATCCCATTTTCTGATTTTGACTTTGATAATTTTAAAGTGATTATTTGTTGCAATGATCCCTTATTTCCTTTCCCTGTTGCGTTCCTTGTATTCGTTATCCTGCAATTAAGCAAAACCTAACAGTGGATCTGATCTCTGTTTAATGTTGTCTTACAGTTAAAATATTTTTTTTTTACACAATAGGCTTTAGTTACTGCATATAGATCAAATAGTCTTTCATATCAGCCCTGTTCGGGATTTTTGGTGGATGGAAGACATTAAATCCATCGAATTAAATGTAACGGTGTACCTCTTCATATCTCCACCTTACCACCCTCCACTACTCTTCACTTAACCTATTCACATTTTCTTTACACTTTCTTTACACAGCACAACCACCCTGTAGTTGTATCCCCCAGCCACCTTCATCTCCTACGATTATAACACATATTAGTCCATCCTTTCATCACATCTATCACCCGTATGCTCAGCACCCTGTTTTCCCAGTGGTTCACCCTGAACCACTGTGCCTTCTTTCCCTTTATGGTAGTTCAATAATGAACTACCATAACTGTTGTGTTTTCACAGTGGTTCACATTGAACCACTGTGTCCCTTTTCCTCTATGGTAGTTCATCAAGAACTACCATAGCTGCCACATTTCACAGTGGTTCACCCAAACCATTATGGCCTTCTATCAAATCATAGTAGTCCATCCTGAACTGCTATGATTTTCTTCCTCTCTTCACAGTAATTCATGATCGAATTACCAGGGTCTTGAGCCTGTTACAGTTGTTCACATGAACTATCACAAAGACAGGCCCTTCACAACAGTCCTCTTGATTTGTTGTTTCCTCTAGGATTCTTACAATAGTTCATTTTAAATGATAGTGACTTCTAATGCCATTTATATCAATTCGTGGTAGGCTGCTATGGCTCTTACCTGTGCATTAGTCCAGCGTGAACTATCGTGGCTGTTGACTCCCACGGTGGTTCATCTTGAGCCACTATGGCTTTTGCCTTCTACAGCAGCCATAGACAGCTACAACCCTTCACCACATTTCCTATCTCACAAGCTATTGTATATACCCTATATGTGTGTGTGTATATATATATATACATATATGTCATTTTCCATCCTTTTCATCATGTATATCTTGGCATGTGAGCATTTTACCATTGACCTCCATGTGATATGTGCAATTTTTCTCTATTTTCATACTAACCAAGTGTTTTGCAGGGAATATGTGGAAAGCATCATTACTTAGAATTGTAAATTCAAATTTTATATATTGTAATAAGTTAGGTCTTAATGAGAATTCACATTTCTTATCTTAGATTTAGAATGAATGAGCATTGTAAATATCATCAATTGTTTATTTTCATGCATTTTTTCCTTTATTTTCAAAAATCTCACAAATAGAGAAACACGAATGGCACGTGCACCATTTCGTAAGAGATATTTGATCCTAAGTTGATGATCTACATCAATGGCCATAGTCAGGATGCAGACAAAACTTAGCATCTTTATCTTTTACAAAATAACACTGGATCCACACTGGATTCTTTTCAAAATTCATCATATTTTCTTCAAATATTTTCTTCTTTTATCAGAGTTTAATTTAAAATTAATTCAATATATATACCAATGGCCATAGTCAGGGTATATTGAGAGTTAATTTCATTTTAAACTCTATAAAAGCACAAAAAAATGTATTTTATTCTTCACTTGAATTTAAATGTGATTATTATATAATACATTCCAATGACCATAGTCAAGGATGTATTATATCTTCAATCTTATTTTTAATTCATCTAAAGAATGAAATAGCTTTTCAAAATCCAATTTCAAAATTCTCCAAATTCATTCATCATTTAGGATAGAACTGCACCATGTCTTCAAAAATTTCTTTTCCAAAATCCAAGTAATGTAAATATCTTCCTCAATCTATCTGATTCATCCTTTCATTTTTCAAATTCTATTTCATTTTCAAATCTCAAAGTTCAATTTAACTTTGAGATTTCAAATTCATTTTATATTCCAATTCAAATCAGATTTCAAAGTTCAAATTTGACTTTAAAATTTCAAATTCAGTTTATATTCAAAACTCCAAACAAACTCAAAGTTCAATCTAACTTTGAGATTCTTGATTCCAAATTCAAAGCTCCAAAATCAAAGTCCAATTTGACTTTGAGATTCATTTATATATATTCAAAATTCAAATTCTCAAAACAATTTTGAAATTCCAAATACAAAAGCTAGAACCCAATCTCATCTTGGATCTCAGACTTCAGATCCAAATTCTCTTTAGGATCCAGAATCCAATCCGATCTTGGATCTCAGACTTCAGATCCAAATTCCATTTTGGGATCCAGAATCCAAATTTCACTTTGGATCTCAGATTTCAGATCCAATTCCACTTTAGGATCTAGAATCCAATTCTACTTTGGAATTTAGACTTCAGATCCAATTCCATCTTAGGGTCCAGAGTCCAGTTCTACGTTGGATCTTAAACTTCAGATCCAAATTCATCTTAGGATCCAGAACCCAATTCTACATTTGGATCTCAGACTTGAGATCCACTCCATTTTAGGATCCAGAACCCAAGTCTATCTTGATTTCTAAATCTCGGATCCCATTCTGTCTAGGATCCGGAATCCAATTCCAATTCTAGATTTCAATTCCATTTTCGGATCTAATCTGAATCTCTTAAATCCATTTCTATTCTTAAATACCATTTGATTTCTCAGATCCATTCTAAATTTCAAACCTCAAAATCTACATTCAATTCCATCTCAATTATTCATTTCCTTTCCTAAATTCAAGTTCAAATTCAAAGTCCATTTCCGACTTTAAAACTTCATTTTTCAAAGCTTCAAATCATTCTTTCTCAAAATCAAGATCTATCCTTCCAACTTTGATTTACTTCAAAGACTTAGAATTCCTCTGATCTATCTCAAGTTCTAAGTTAGATTCAAACATTTCTTCATTCTATTACCAAGTTCATCTCAGAATACTTGGAAATCTTTAAAACATCTTTCAAAAAGAGCATACATCCTTGCATTGCACAAGCATGATTCTTTGTGCATTTAGATCATTTAGGATAAATTCTTAGATAATATTTAGGCAAAGCAAAAGGCATAGATTCGATCCTTGGTTCGATTACCCCTGGTAAAGGCGCCAGGAACAGTCGAACCTCGTACCGACGAGCGAATCCCGGCTCTCCATTTTTCCCGCAAATTTTCAAAACGAAGGCGAGTTAAATTTCTAATATTTTTCAAATCAAGGTCAAGTGAGACCACGCAAAAGAGTTCCTCTTCTCTTTTTCTTTTTCTTTTTTTCTTCCCTTTCTCTTTTCTTCCTTTTATTCTTCTCCCTTCAAAAAAAAAGAGGAAAATAGAGGTTAGAAAAGGAAAAGAGAAGGAAGAGAGAGAAACCCCGAAAGAGGAAAATTTTTGCGATGATCACAGCATGCTCATGGGTTGAGGTTCAATTTCATTCTTCGATTATTATTTTGTGTAGTTGTTTATGATTTTGAGGTGTGGTTTCATACTTCGTGCAATACCTATGCTCTCATTTGCTTGCATATATTTTTGCCTGCACGTTTCCTTTGAGTGAGGTATGACTTCGTGTCTCATGTATTACTTATGACCTTATGTGTTTGCCTATCTAAGTGGTCAATGTATGGTTTTGGTACCTCGTGTATTACTTATGTGCTTTTCCCTCGATGTGCGGCATCGCAAGTCGAGAGTTGTTTGATTACATGTTATAACCTGCATATGCTCACACTCATGGTAAATATGCACTTACATAAATGTAGTCTTGTGCTTATTCTGTTATCACTTGTTTTTAAAACACTAGAAGTTGCACTTGTGCGCTATAGTTCTTTTAAAGAGGATTTCCTTCTGCAAACCCAGGGCTCTTCAAAATGTACAACTTTTGTAAAGTATGATTAAGTCTTGCAGGATTGCGAAGTCACATTTGGGCCCTCCCAAGTATACACACTTGGGAGAAATGGTTTATGACCTCGATTCAAGTTGCGGCTCAATTTGAATAACCCTGATTGGGGGCAGGAGCCTATGATCGAGTAAGGTTCTGTTGAAGGACCCATTCTTCATTTATTAAACCTAGTGTTGCGTGTCATGCGAATCATGTCGATATTAAGATAAATTTTGGATGCAAGATTGATAGTGATGTGCTTTGTGTGAATTACTCAATGTGGCATTATGGATTTTAAGGAGGAATCGTGTCAAATGAGCACTCCTTTATTCTTTGGATCGTTATGAAGTTGTGTGTTGGGTGTTTCTTTTGAGAAGCCCAAACACCTCCCTGGTTCAGTATAGCGTACTTTTAGACATGCGCAACATGTTAAGTACTTTGTTGATCGAACGAGAGATCCGAGATGACCTTGAATCATGAAATATGAAAAATGTTGTTGAAGTGAATTCAAGACTTATCTTGCCAGGATGTGTTGTATTAATTCTTTTGCAGATAATATCTGTTGGGGTTTCTTTTGTGGAACCATTTTCCTTTTATCGTAGTCATACTTTTGACAAGTACGACCGTACTTTTTGACAAGTACGTCTTCTTACGTTGCGATGATTGGATGAGTAGGTTGTGGCAACCTCGATGAGTGCAAATAACAAAATGTTGTGATCACCTAAATAAGTGATGTTTTTGCCTTCACCGGCAAGATACTCGAGTTGGTCAAAAGACCAGAGTATGTAGAATGAGTCTTCAGTTAACTACCCCTGATATACTCATTCGAATCGCTGACTCCTGTCAGGAGAGAGGACGGGAAGGTACAAAACTTCGATGGGCAGGCCATTAATGGCAGTTACGAGCAAAAGACTCGGCTTCCCCAGTCATCGAAGTTAGGGGAATGGGACTACCATAATTATCCTAGGTGGTAGCTTTCCATGTTTGGGATGCATCCATTGTTTATGCTGCTTTGGGAATTTCTCTCTTGGTCACCGTCCGTCCCCTTAGGTGCGGACTCAGTCAGCTATCCGAGTTATCATAAAATACATAGCATAATAAACCCCCGGATTAGTCTAGGTTGTTTCTAGAGTCGTGCATTGTGCGTACCCGCTTGGCCAGTTAATATCGAAACATAATTTAAATTTGATTACACATTGTGTTCAGTTATGCACGTATGAAAGTTATAGGGTACAACAGGTTCAATACTTATGGAAATGGGTGTGTGGTTGATGGAGCATTGTATTTTGCTAGTTAACTTTCTTGTGCAGTGCTTTGCTTATAATAGTTAGCCTACTTGTGCCAGTAAAATGCTTGTAATAATTTTAGCATTGTGCTCATGATAGTTGCTCTGTGAATCTGTTGAAATTAAATTGTTATTGCCTGTCTACTTGACATATTAAATTATTCTGCTTAATTATGTTCTATATTGTCTTGTCTGTGCACCTACCAGTTTTTAGTGAAACTGACCCATTTTATGGGCAGGTGATGTATAGGTGATACAGTCTGTGATGGCACGATGATGTGATGAGATCAAGATAGAGCTCTTTCCTTGACGTTTCGCTCCTGAGGACATGTTGGTAAATTTGGTATAAAGTGTGTTTCAAAATTTCTCTTTTATTAAACCGTGAGTTAATAAAACTGTTTTAGTAAGCTTCTTCTTGGTTTCAACAAACAAAATCTCAATTATTGAAACTCTGTTTCTAAACCATTTGATTTCAATGGTTGTGCAGGATTTGACAAAAGGAAAGTTTACGCTGTAATGTGCTCAAGGTCTATTGACTTGTGGTTTTAAAAATATCATTTTCCGCTGAAGTATTATTTAAACTCTGATTATTGTATGATTTCAAAGCTTTCTAAACTTTTCTAAAAAGTTACAAGTCCTGGATTTTTGGGGCATTACAGCTGATGGTGGTGTCTACCTGCTGGTGTAAAATGAGGGATGGCCACGTTGGCTGAAGCGTTGGTTTTTTGTTTTGTTTTGTTTTGTCTTTTGCTCGTCTCATGCCTACTGACTTTGCATAGTTCAGGAGTTCTTTCTAAGATGTATTTACAATGCATACCATCTGAAGCTTCACAACCTACCCTTATACCAGCTCATATGCTATTATCCAGTAGATTTCCATTTCATGTATATATCAGCATCTTATTGTATATCATCAAACTTTGCTATATGTTATTATATCCCTTAGCATATTGGTGTTGATTTCAGTCCTTTACACTTCAGTATGTCATTGTATATGGCTTCTATATATTACATATATACGTGTGATCACTTCACATGTTCTCAATTATAAGGATATGTATATATATTTTCCTGTGCTTTTTCTCTCATGTTTGTATCATCATAGGCCTCTAGATAGATATAATTTTTATATTTATTTCAATAAAAAATATTTTCATTCAGTGCAATTTTAGGTATTTAGGCCCACATATGTATAATCCTTCTTTAGATTTAGCATGACTTCTAGACATTTTCCTATCCATTCCTCACCAATTTTTTTTTTCACATTTCTACTATAATTCATGTAAAATCACCCGTGTCTTGTCATCAACATAGAACTTTCAACCTCCTCTCTGCATATTGTATTTCTTGTCTCAAATCTTACTTGTAGGAAAACCTAGAGGATGCTGACTCTTTTAAGTTTCGTATATTTTCATTAATTTTGCTTTATGTCAGAGAAGTAATAATCCAATTTGGAATAATATTTACTTTTACTGCATAGATTAGGATGCATATCATATAGTTTGAGTTTTGTAATATCCTGACTATGTGGTTCATGCACTGCATTTCAAAATCACTGTGGATGAACATGAATAACATATGCACCAACTCCTAGGGAGTTGATGAACTCGGTGGAGTCCATGTTTACGACCCTAGTCGGAATATGGACGAGACCCAGATTCAACATCTTTCTACTAGTCACACAGAGCCTACACTCTTAGGCTATCTTCAAAAATTGCACATCATATTTCCAATTTTGCAAAATATTGAGAATTAAATCAATCAAATTCTAAACATGTTCTTGGCCACAGTCAGAATATATGAAGAGTTTACTTTGGCTTAATCCACATTTTTCTAACAAATTTCTCAGAAAATCTTTCTGGATATTTTCACAAAGTGCATTCATACATTCAAATCATCTGCATCATGGTATCACTTGCATTTCTCATGATTTTCTCAAGAAAGCTCTATTACAAGGAAATCGATTTCTCAAGGAACTCTGAGAATTTTCAAAGTCAGATTTTCCAAGTCAAGTTTTTCCACGATTTTTCTCAGAAAATACCCTTTTCTTAAGATTCATTTTAAAAAACAGTGTCTCATTTTTCTCCAGAATCAAAATCAATTTCCAGATATTTCAAGGCTGAGATTCTCAGAATTTCAGTTTCCCGAATTTTGATTTTCCTTCTCCAAAGAGTTTTCCAATGAATTTTAATCATTTTTCAAAGAAAGTTCTCAAAGTTAGAATTTTCCTGACAAATATTTTCCTTTTCAAATATTCATTTTTTTTCAAGAATTCTTTCCATTTTCACAGGATTTTCATCCATTCATGATTTTCCCAAATCTTTATAAGTTTTCCTGAGATTTCAAATCCTCTTATCAGAATTTCATGAGAAATTGATTTCCCTCTTTTGCCTAAGAAAGACTTTTTCAATTCCAAAAGATTTCCAAGCATACATCATACTTTCCAAATTGCAATTTGTTACAAAACTACATAGCACATGCCTGAATTCTCTGTGCATTTAGGATAGAACATAATTTCGATGATTCACCTAAGTCAAGCACACTTTTGGTCCTTGGTTCGATTACCCTGTTAAAGGCGGCAGGAACGGTCGAACCTCGTACTGACAGGTTGAGCCCCATCCCATGGATTTTCCCTCTATTTTAAAAAACGGAGGTGAGTATTTCAAAACAATTTTCAAAACTCTGGTCAAGTTTGACTCGCGAAAGCATTTTCCTCTCTCTCTCGCAGGGAGGGGAAGGGAAAATTTTACGACGATAACAGACAATATAGGTTGGGATGTTTTCAAAAACATGTTCAGCATGCAATAAAACCAGATGTCTCTAATGCAAGTCCTAAAAAGATAGAATTTAAATGAAGAGAGGCATACACTTGCATACATTGTTTACATTCAATCCCTAGAATTGAGGAGAGTTGTATTTCAAACCTAAGTCTAAGTGAACATGGAATAATCTCCTCAATATGGTCCTACCAAACCATACTTAAATCCTATATGCATTATGTCAGCTGGGACAGAGTCTAGGCTCCTAAGGTTTTCATGGAAATGAAGCTGACATTGTAAAATAAAGACTTAGATAATATCAAAGCAAAGCAAAAGGCACAAACTCGATCGGACGGAGACGGGTCCCATCTCGGTCGCCAACTCTTGTGATCATGCAAAAATTTTCCTCTCGTTCATCTTTCCCATTCTTTTTCTTTTTGAGGGAAAAAAAGAGAGAAAGAAAGAAGAGAAAGGAACTCTTTTGCAAAGTCTCACTTGACCTAAATTTTGAAAATATTTTGAAATTACTCGCCTCTGTTTTGAAAATTTGTGGGAAAAGATTGGAGAGACAGGATTCGCTCGTCGATACAAGGTTCGACCATTCCTGACGCCTTTACCAGGGGTAATCAAACCAAGGATCGAATAAATGTCTTTTGCTTTGCTAAAATATTATCTAAGAATTTATTCTAAGTCTAAGATGCACAAAGAATCATGCTTGTGCAATGCAAATGCAAAGGTGTATGCTTTTGAGAAAACACTTTTGGAAATTTGAGATTTTCCAAGTAATTCTAAAATAAATGTGATAATGGAGTGAAGAAATGATTTTTGAATAGTTGAATCTAACTTAGAACTTGAAATAGATCTGAAAAGATATTTGAAGTTCTAAGTTTTGAAATAATCAGAGTTTGGAAAAATAAATCTTAAATTGAAAAGAATGAAGAGAAAGGGGGATCTGAAGCTGAGATAGAAAAAATGAAGTTTCAAAGTCAAAATGGATTTTAAATTTGAATTTGGAATCTGGATTTCGAAGTGGAGATGGAATTTGAAATGGAATTGAATTCCAGATTTAAAGTTCGAAATCAGGATGGAATTTTGGATTTAAGAAATCCAAATGGAATTTGAAAATAGAATTAGACTTAAAAAATCTAGATGGGATCTGAAAAATGGAATTGGTTTTGAAATCTAGAAATCAAGATAGAATTGGATTTGAAATATGGAATTGGGAGTAGTATTGGATTTGAAATTTGGATTCCAATATGGAATTTGAATCCGAAGTTTGAATCCTAAATAAAGTTGGATCTGGAGTCTGGATTTTGAATTTGTATTTGGACTTTTAGATCTAAATTGAATTTGGATTTAGAACTTTAAAATATCTGAGTTGAATTTAAGAGTGAAAAATCAGTTTTCTAGAAATTCGAAATTGAACTTGAGAATCCATATTGAATCTGAAGTGGATTTGAGAAGTCCAAATGGCATTTGAAGATAGGATTGGATTTAAGAAACTAGATAGAATTTGAAATTGAACTTGAAAAATCCTAGATCAATTTCCAAAATTTGGGAAGGAGGATAGAGATTGAAATTTTGATTTTCAAACTTGAATTTTGAAATCAGGAGATGAATCTGGAAATTTCAAAGTTGAATTGAACTTTGAAATTTTGATTTTGAATATTGAATTGAATTTAAAATCGAATCCTGAAAATGGAAATAAATCTGAATTTTTAAATTTGAATTAAACTTTGAATTTGATTTTGAATATTGAATTGAATTTGAATTTGAACTCTAAAGAATGAATTTGAAAATTTTAAGATGAACTTTGAAATTTGATTTGAATTGGGAATTGAATTCTAAATCTAGAAATAAATTTGGATTTTCAAAGTCAAATGGGATTTTGAAATTAAACTTTTGAATATAAAATGAATCTGAAATTTCAAAGTCAAATTGAAATTTGAAATTGAAGTTTTGAATTTTCGAAGTGAGATAGATTTTGAGAATAGAAAGGAGATTTTGAATTTACGAATGATAATTGAAGATTGATCAGATAGATGAAGAAGATATTTGAAGAATATATCTCAAAATCATTTGAATTTTGAAGAGAATTTGAAAATCTGATGCAATTCTATCCTGGATGATGAATAAATTAAAAGAATTTGAATTTGGATTTAAAAAAATCACATTTTATTCTTTAAATGAATTGAAATAAGATTGAAGATATAATACATTCCTGACTATGGTCATTGAATGTATTATATAATACTCTGTATTTAAATTCACATGAAGAATAAAATACATTATGGTGACTTTATAGAGTTTAAAATGAAATTAACCCTCAATATATCCTGACTATGGCCATTGATATATATCTTGAGTTAATTTCAAATTAAACTCTGATAAAGGAAGAAAATATTTTAGAAGAAATATGATGATTTTCAAAAGAGATCCAGTGTGGATCCACTGTTATTCCATAAAAGATAAAAATCCTAAGCATTGTCCACATTTTGACTATGGCCATCAATGTGGGTCATTTGCTTAGGATGAATTACCTCTTATTAGAATGGTTCACGTGGCATTCGTGTTCCCATTTGTGAAATTTTTGGAATAAAGAAGAAAATATCATGAAACACGCAATTCTAGAGGATGCATATGCTCATACATTCTAATCTAGTGCAAGGAAATGAAAATTTCTCATTAGACTCTAACTATTACAAACTTGAATTAAAATTACAAGAGCTTCTAATTTAAGAGAGAGGAAGTTTAACACTTTAACTTCTTCTGCAAAACAGAGTTATCATGAGACAAGAATATGAAAATACCATATTAAAAGATCCTACCTATATATAAACATGCCTAGATTAATGAAAGATTTCTATGTGAAGACATAATGTATCATATGACTAAGGCAATGGATGTAGAGATGTATGGATGTTAGAGCTTTATGCATGGATACAACATGGTAGGGGTTGGAAAGTGTTGTGGAGATGGGGTATGAAAATGCTATGGCGAAGACATTTAATATATGCCAAATATGAAGGCAAGCATAGGCTAGCCGTGGGCAGTAATGGGGTGTTAGTAATGCTAAATGGAATGGAACTAAAGGCAACACAATACACTATCACCACTGCAGTGGTAATGCAATAGGTATTGGATGAACATGCATCAGGGGGTGACTGTGCTGCAATAGTAGCAGGACTGGTGATGGGTGTGAGGGAAATCAGTGTAGTATATGGATGCATTACAAACACAAGAAAAAGGTGTGCCATAGGGTGTGTTGTTATAGTGATAGCAATGGATGAAGCATACCAGCAGTGTTTTGATATGGTGAAATATGGGGGGCATGTGTTGGACTGTCATGAAGGTGGGGACGTAGAGTTGAAGGGGATATCGGCCACAAAGGGTGGCCATAGTGCTGCTAGCAGGAACAACACTTGGATTGCTAGGAGGGTGAAATACAGTGGAGAATGGAAATGGATACGAAGTTGTAGATAAACATGGTGGGAAGTGAGTGCTGCTGGTGCAGCAATGCACTAACAAAACGTGAACCTGGTGCTGCAAATAGAACTGTAGCAGTAGGTGTGGTGAGGGGAAAAAATGCAGCAGGAAAAGGTAGGTGAGTGATGTGATGTGGCGCAAATGCTGTGCACAAGTGGTACTGATGGTGTTGCAATGGGGCTATGGTGACAACGTGCTGAAGATGGTCATGTGCTGTGAGTGGGAAATGCACAATAATGCATAGGTGTGTAAGATGTAGGTTTGATACATGATGAATATGCAAGTGATTTGATGTTGATGCAGAATGATGGATGAGTGGTGCTACGCCCAAAATGGCGGTGAAATGATGGTAGATGAATGTCGAGAACAGATGAAAATCTTGTTGTTGTCTGTAGCTGAAGTGGAGTGTTGTAGGGGTTGAAGGTTGTAACTATATAGCAATGGGTGCTGGTGATGTAACAATGCTATTGCGTGGTGAACAGTACAGTTTGCAGGAATAGGCAGGTGGATGACAGTATGCAGCAAGGTGCATATGTATGGATGGAATGTAGTGAAGGTTGTAGGTGCTTCTAACTCAGCTATTCTATACATGGTGGAAGGGGTGCCTAACAGGTGTTAGGTGGTGAGGAAAGTGCTAAGTGTTGTGATGAACATATATGATGCAATTGACAAGTGATATAAAGGCTGAAGGCGAGGTGTGTGTGTGTGAAAACAGTGAAGCCACAAAAACATGGGAAGCTATAGCAACCTTAGGACTGCTGTGCTATTGAAGCACCAGAAGCCACAATGGGTGCAATAGGGGTAGAGTGAGTGCAGAGAAGTGAGACAAATGAAGGTGTATTTGTTGGAACACATAGGAAAATGCAAGGTGTTTATGCATATGATGGAGTATACACGAGAATATATATATATATATATAAAGCGCAGAAAAATTGATGAATCTAATACAGGTGCACAAGGATATTTACAAAAACAGAAAAGTTGTTATCAACATGCATACTCCCCCAACAAAGCCGAGGTACTGTCCCGAGGGATGATGAAGGATTTGGCTTTGAGAGAGATGGGGAATTTTTACAATAGGACATACCAGAATTTACAGTAAATCATACCGTAATCCTGCTGCAAACAACTGCCATTTTTCAGAATAAGATAGATGGAAATTCCAAATCAATGGAATGTTGGATGATTTCTTGATGATTTCACTGTCTCTCATTGCCTTTGATTTGATGGCTTCAAGGGATAAATCACATATACAGGCAACTCTTTTGATGTATGGTAGCACAGACCCTCAAAGTAAAAGAGCCTTAGGTTTTTGCTTAGAGAATCATTTGCAGAATTTATGAGCAAATAGAAGCACCCTGTATTCATGTTAACAGCAATACACTGCAATTTTCTCTCAGAAGGTATAGCTTACCACAATCCACCTTGGGATTATGCTATGCCATAGTTCATACATTTTCTTCCTACGGCTTGGGATATCTGAAGCAGACACTTCTGCTGAAGAGAAAGGAGGCCTTACACTGGCTGGAATCGGAATGCTTGACATAGAAGCAGTGTGACATATATACTGAAGTAAAAAAAAAATGGGGGAGCACATGCTGCAGGTATGGGCAAATGGTGATATAGAATAATGCACAAGGGATGAGAACAAATGCAGAATAAGACATGATACTCCAATTACAACTAATGTGCGATAAAATAAAGGCATCTTTATTTAGATCCAGCACAGAAAATGCAGATTAAATCCACCAAATTGTCTTAATTTATGAAACAATGGATGAGATCAATGATCAATTATGAAGGATTGGATCAAACAAATGAAATTAACTGATGGAATTAACAAAGGAAATGCAACAAATTGAATTAACAAAGGAAATTAGTCGACAAAATGAATATAAAAGAGGAATAGATAACGGAATATGGTGAATCCAAGTAAAGCAGAAAAAAAATAATAATATATAAAATTTACCAAACAGTGATTTAAAGCAAAGCAAGGAGTATATATGGCACCGTTTGAGCCATCGGGAATAAAATCTTAACAGATGCAATGGAATACATCGGGGAGTTATTTTTCAACATCTGAACAAACTTCAAATATGAGCACTGTATATAATATGATGTTACAACTGCTAATCTCAGACTTCGTCCCTTCCAAAATGGGAATATAAATCAAAAGTTCGGGTGCTAATTACTGACGATTGTTAAAATGATGACAACATGCGATGATGAAATACGATGCACAAAGCAATTACATAGCAAAAGAGGGAATGCTGAAATAATAATGCTATGAAATCAATGGCAACGACTTGGTTGGGATGCCCTTTGGGTAAATGGGTGATGTCATTACGAGGCATCACCGATTACCAGTAAGGCAATCACGGATGTAGACCACTTCAAACGATGCAATGCGGTTTTAACATCTGGTGCCAATGATGATGTTGATTGCTCAAGGGCACAGATGCTCATCACAAGGGCGATTCATATGAAGTGATCCAACTATTGGATCCAAAAAAAGTAACAGGGGAAATACCGATCATAAACATATGTTCAACTGTAAACTAGAGAAATTCGGCAAACGAAGTAAAAATAAAAAAATAAAAAATAAATAAAAAAATTGTTGGAATGAACCTTCCGATGATATCGCAATACGTAGATCGACACTGCTATATGCAGATCGATCCTACGAATTATGCTCAGGATGAATCAACAGAAAACAAATAAGGAAAAAAAGTGCTATGAATGAAAATTTTACAAAAAAAGGGAAGAGAGAATGGCTACTTACCGTGACGCTTGTAAAAGTGAGCGCTCTTTTGTTCTATCGCTAGAATTATCTACTAGTGAAGAAGAAGAAGAAGAGGGAAAGGGGGAGAAGGAGAGGGGAAGAAGGAGAAGGAGAACTTTGTGATGCTTGGTGGAGGAAGAGGAAGAAACTTTGAGAGAAGAGGATACCGAGAGAAAGAGGAATCTGATGCTAGAAGGGTAGAGGGGTGAAGGTGATCAAGCTTCTCTAGAGGGCCGTGAGGAATGGTTTGCTTTAATGGCGAATCAAATCTTCTTTACCAACGACCATCAGAGAAACAAAAGAAGGGAGAAGAAAGAGGGGAAAAGAAGAAGGAATGAAGAGGAATCGATGAGAAGAAGCGATGGTGGGGTGAAGCGCGGTGAGGAAGGAAGGGAGCCTTCAGCTCCTTTTTATAACAGAAATCCATTATGGATTTTACAATGGAGGTCCCATGCCATTTTCAAATTTTCAATAAAAGGTTTTTAGAAAAGAGTTTTTTCAAAAAAAAAACAGGGTTTTTAGCTAAAGAAGGGTTTCAACAAGTAGATAAAACTACTCTTTTTCTGAATTTTGGAAGAAAAATCCAAAAATATAAGGGAAGCATGAGGATTTTTGCAAGCGGGACCCAAATGAAGTTTTTGAAGAGTTTTTGCAAAATTATTTTTAAAGTATTCAAGATTTTCTAAAATGAGGTTTTTGGAAAATATCAGGTTAAATTTGGAAATTGGATTTCAGGAATGGATCCGAGACCAGGAATTTTGATCAAACATTTAGAATTCAGACCGCAAATTGAGATCGGACCCTGAGTTTTGAGACAAAACTCTGAGAAAATATAAAGAAATCATTTTTTTGATTTTTTGAATGATAAGAGATCTGAAATCAGAATTGGATCTGGATATCCGATTTGGATCAGAAATTGGGTCAGAGATGAAAATTGAGTTTGGATTCCAGTGAATTCGAGAAATAAATGGAAATTTGATCAGAAATTGACCCAGTTGATCCAGAGAATGTGCCCAGGGGTAAAAAGGGAATTTTTGGATTTTTGGGGAAAATTTGGTGTGTTCACAAAAAACCCCGTCATGCTCATTCGGGACGGTTCATCAAGTGAGAGGATGGATGGTACAAAACCTCGATGGACAGGCCATTAATGGCTATTACGGGCAAGGGTCTGACTTCCCCAGTCATCGGAGGTTAGGGGAAATGCTTCAGGCCAGTTCTGCAGAAGTTCAAATGCGCATCCATGGGTCTTCGTTTGCCTTTGGGGATTTACTCTCTTGGTCACTGACCGTCTCCTTAGGAGCGGACTCAGTCAATCATTCGGGGTATAATAAAATACATAGCATAATGGACCCCTGAATCAATCTCGACTGCTTCTACGTTTTTGCCTTGTGCGTACCCACAACGGCCCGCTCATATTGAGACAAGATATAATTTACACACATGATTATGAGATATGCGTGTTGTGACGTGAATTGATTACTTGCTCATTTTCCTTATAGTCCAGTACATTACTCGTTGAGCTATGCACGCCTGTTAAGGCGTTACCCTAGTTGGTTAAACTGCTTACGCAGTTCTTTGCTAGGTAATAACTAGCTTATCATACTAGTCAATTGCTTATAACACTAGCATTATGCTAGTCGTTACATATTGTGTTATAACTGCTACCGTATGATTGCTTATCATGTGTAGCGTATAAATTGCTTGTGATGCAATAGCTTGTGCCTTGCGAGTAATGTAGCTACTTGCCGATGGACTGAGCCATCCAATGGTACTTGTATATGTATTATGAGCGTTGTTATGAATGCTTGTCTTATGCAATTGTTTTGCTTGACTGTTAGATAGAGTTAGTTACTCTTCACCTTTAGAATCTGTGGGATCTCTATAGTTGCTTGTTTTGCACTATGATCCTTACTGCTCTTGTATTTAGCTATTTGCTTGACTAGAGTTTTGCTTACTCTACAGTTCGTTTGGTTAGTCTGTTAGTCTTGCTTTTTCCTGCTTAACCTAGTGATTATCTTGCTTATTGCAGCATTTTTACCTTGTCTTTTGCAGCCCTACTAATCTGTTGTGGGACTGACCCATTTCATGGGTAGGTGGTAAACAAGTTATACAACTTGCGATGGCACGATGACGTGATGCGTTCAAGGCGAGACCCCTTTCCTAACATTGCGCTCCTGGGGACACTTTTGGTAAATGTGGTATAAAGTTTCTTTGAAAGTATCTCTTCTGATTAAAACTTTGGATTACTAAAACTGTGTTATCAAAACTTCGTTCTTCTTTTCATTTCAATAAAATATATACTTGAATTGCAAATTGGTTTGTAAAGGAGAATTTGCATTGTAATGCACCAAAGGTCCAGGGATTTGCTATTTTAAACCTGATCTTCTGCTGAACTTCTATTTCAAACTCTGATAAATGATTAATTTCAAAGCTTTCAACCTTTTTTATAAAAGGTTTCAAGTCCACAATTTTGGGGCGTTACACTTCAAGTACAAGATTTTGATGATGAACAAGTGAATCAACTGTATTTCAGCTAAGGCAATGAAGAAAGATGACAAGAATTGAAGAATTCGATGAATAATCTATGAAGACTAGTGTGCAAATGTAAAATTCAATAAATGTCTTAGATTCTTGTAAGAGCCTTACTTAGAGTGCATATTTTGATTGCATTTCACCTAAAAAGTCTGTAGAAAAACTTTTCTAAAAGAACCCTTGATAAAAATCATTTTAGAAAACTCTTTAATTTTTCATGTTTATTAGTCGACCAATAGACTCACCAGTCGACTAACCTTTTCGCGCCAAATTTTCTAAGCAAAAATGTCTTTTTTGTAAAATTAGTCGACCAAAGTTTTTATCAGTCGACCAGACAAAATGTCTCTTTTCTGAAAACTTTAGCAGTAGTCGACTAACGATTTTATCAGTCAACAAGACAGAACATGTGTTTTCAGAAAATTTAGCAGCAATTGACTGAAGATTTTATCAGTCGACTAGACAGAACATGTGTTTTCAGAAAAATTTTGCAGCAGTCGATTGAAAGATTTTTCAGTCTAATGATGATATTATCAGTCGACTAACTTTTTCTTTAGTCGACTAAGTTTCAAAACTTCAGATTTTCAAACGGCTATGATAAACACATTAGTCGACCAACGATAAATGTTCGTCTGCTAATATTTGATTTCAGTCGACTAACTACTATTCAATCGACTAATTTTGTTGTTTTTCTGAAACTTTTAAAAGGCGTGTCTTTTCATTTTTTAAACGTTTTGATCGTTCAAAATGGACTGTCTGTGAAAACCCCAATTTTTTCAAAATTTTATAAATATTACCCTTTTGCCTCTGGCCCCCATTCTCTGAGTAAATTGAGTCATTTTTATCTAAATTCCAGTGATTTATCGGATCCATTGGAATCCAAATCCATTTTATATATCCGACTCAATTTTGTATCCGGATCCAGTGTCAAAATTCGATTCTCAGCCATACTATCTGATTTTCAAATAGAAATTACAAAAATACCAAAAATAATTTGTGAAAGGCTCAGACAAACCATCCGAAATCCATTTGGATCCACTAGTATGTATTTCTCAATTCAAGTTTTAAAACTCGAATATTTCCTCAAATCCGGATCTAAACCTATTTTCTGAAGAAATTTTCAAATTTTAAAACCAAATTCTCAGAAAACACTTCTGTTATAAATATTTTTAAATTTCACAAAATTAGTTTAAAATCCTATAGTTTTAGAGTTTTATTTAAAAAATACAAAAAAATATAGAAAAAATGAAGAAAAAGAACACAAAAAATCGAATTGAAAAGGAAAAATATGAAAAATGGTTTTAAAAACCCCTTTTGAGAAATGTTTAAAAAAAAGAGCCTTGTTTTTTAATTTTGAAAAAATTCCTGCAAACTTTCTGTTACGAAAGTCGCTCGCCTTCTCCCTCTCTCTCTCTCTCTCGATCGATCCACCCTTCAATCGATTGCCCTTCCCTCATCCGCCTATCTCCAATCGTCGTCTCTCTTGATCGATCCACCATTCGATCAACTTCTTCTTCCACTTTCGTTCATCTCCAACGGCATCCCATTCCCGATCCTTCTTCTCCCTCTTTAAAAGGGGTGCGAAGGGGAAGCCCTGAGGATCCATTCTCGCATCCATCCACTCTCGCTCTCGTCTCTCGACTCCTCTCCTTTGCTTCTCTCTCAGATCTATTTTCTCACCCCTCTCTTTCACTTCCCTTTCTTGTCTAGCAGTTGCAGGAAATAAATTCATCGAGTAAGGAAGCGCAAGAAAGAGACCCCCCTCAAGGTGATCCGGTTCAGGTGCGATTTCCTCTTCTGTTTGCTTATCCCTCTTCTCCTTCATCCCTACTTCACTTCACGATCTTTGAATTTCGATTTATCTTGTAAATTCTTTGTGCTTTATCGCCAATTCCATTGTGTTTTATCATAATCGTGATATTTCTGCTATTTTCTTTACTCTTTTTCTGGTTTTTATTTGATTTGCTTTCTCTTTCCCTTTAGCAATCTTCCCAGCAGATGTTTACAATCGGTTGTAGCGTAAACATACGCTTCTTAAGTTTTGTTGCAAGCATACGTTTATGCCTTGCCATAGCATAAACATGAGCTTATAGTCTTTGAATTTCATCATAACTCGCATTTACGCTCTGCTGTAGAGTAAACGAGTGTTTTCACTTTTTTTTTATCCCCATTGCTTCTACTTTTCTTCGGATCCCCTCTTCCTCCTCTTAGCATTTTCTTTGGGATCTCTGGAGGAAGTCTTTCTCTCTCTTTTATTTTATTTTCTCTGTTTAATCATCTCGTTGGAAGCACTACTATGGTGTCAGTTTGCTCATAGCAAACATTGATCCACATACATCGTGCAATATCAAAGGGAATTCTCAATTTCCTACATCCTCTTTCTATTATTTCAAAATTTTCTTTTCTTCAATATTTGATTTCCTATTTCCATCGCATATTATCTTTTCAAACTCGATTTCAAATCCCCTAAATTTTTATTATAATTCACGGTCAGGCCTTGCTGTGGTATGAGTCTGTGTTTCTTATGTCTTTAAACTTTCAGTTTACCGTTTATCTTGGAATTCCTCTTGATTTGTTGTCAATTCCACTTACTGTTGTTATTTTCTGTGTTTCCTCATCAACTTTATTTGATTTTTCCCTTATGCATTTTCTTTTATCATCATCATAGCTATATCGGCATCACATATCTGTTAAACATTCATCACATTGAATTGTATTTCCATCCCATCTGTTCAGCATTGTGTGCCGTTATTCTCTGGTTTTGTTGTTTTTCGCTTCATTTTATTTATACTTGGTTTCATCATATATATTGTTCATCGTCCGTAAACCCTGTGCATTCAGAGTCATGACGTTTCCTCTGTATCCAATTCTTATCATCCATGATTGATTTCACTGTGAAATCATGAGTTGCATTTACTATGGAAGTGCTCTGTTCAAACGTGGAGCTGGATCAATGGCTGCTGCGAGGCATGCCTTCCTGTAAGTTGTTTACTTACGTTTCACAATCCTCTGTATTTCATCAATTGTGTGTAATGACCATTTGTCCATGCTTCTTTCAATTGCACTGGATCACTTGAACCTATTATCCCTCTATTTCATCATCCTTTCTCGTACATTACAGTTTTTAAGATCCTATATGTAGGGGCATTTGTCTACATCTATGGCATCGCCTATTCCCCTGGATCTTACATTCGTCATTTGTATGTTTTAATTCTCTATCTTAATATCAGAATTAATCTGCTAGTGCTTGAATTCGGGTGCCCGCAGTACGAATAAGCTCCATAGCCAGTTGGGTTGGGCAAATCCAAATTGCTGAAGTTAATGGCCGAGGTCGATCTGTGAAATCAATTTACCTGTAATAAACTTCTTTGCATCCAAATATCTCGATAGAGTTAGTCCTTATGATTTTCCATTCAAGAACATCCACTGTTTTTTCATTTAGGCGATGTATGTTTGGGAGTGATCCATCCATATGCCACTCATTTGCAGATTGTTCATTGAAATATATCCACTGTCATGCATTTGGATTCATTTGATTTTTCTTTTTACTTAGTTCACCTCCACTCTGCGTTGAATTTTCCTTTTCATCGTGAGCATCCTCATTAGCATTCTCGGACCTGTCTCATTTATTTTATTGATTGATCTCATATATACACATCTCTACCGTGTAAGGTTTCTGATGTACATTTTCACAGCACCGCACATGTTGTACCCAATTTGCCCACGCACTCCATCACTGTTGCCTGTTGTTGTGCATCTTTCTAGCACAATACTTGGGTCGTTCACCATATACTATTGTATAGCATAATCCCCACATGCTTGCTATGGACTTTAGGTTTTTTTTTCTTTCGTTTTTTTACTTTCAACAGATATCGACTGTAAATCAGATTCAGAGTTATTATCAAACTCCTCTATAATGCTTGTTAAAATACATTCATCTGTCGCAGTCATATTAGCACTTGGTGTGGTTTGAGAAAATGGTTTGCTATAGCAAAGATCATCAATAAAAAGTTGATCAAAAGGATTCGCCTTGTTAACCTTGCTATTTTGACAGGGAATCTTTCTCCTCCTTGATTTTTTTTAATGGCTTATCGGCTTGTCTCCTGTCAGTGTTGCTATCAATATAGACCATATTTTGTTTCTTGGATCATTGTGATTGTTCATGCCAAATGGAATAACAAAAGGTTGCTCTCTTACACTATCTTCATCAAACTCATTCTCCACAAAGGAGAGTTTATTACTATTTCTTTCAAGATGAGGCCAATGTTCAACAAGTTCTGTCCAAATGCGTTATCCCATTGCTTTTCTCCATTTGAAGCCTCTGTTTTGCCTACTATAGATGTATATGAAGCCCCTAGTTTGCCTACTGCATCTGTATAGGAGAAGCCCCCTTTGAAAAAAAAATACTTGTTGATGCTACTATTGCGATAGCAGTTGATATTACGCCATCTATAGTAGTGGCTGCAGCTACATTGAGTGCTGATCCAAACATTGAAATTCATGTAACAGCTGCAGCGACTGCTACTCTTGTTGCAGCAATGGCAACTGCTGTTGTCAGTTGTCAATGTGAACAGTTGAATATTTCATATTTCCTTGTTGGTGCTTTATGCTAAAATGATAGAAATGTTGATTTCTTACACAGGGAAGATCCTCATGCACATAATGTTGAGTTCCTTGCATTTGCACACCAACAACATTCTGCACACTTGTTGTGGCCTCTACACAATCACATTGTTACTCACACCATCATCCATTTCACATTTGATGTGTCACCTGTTGCATTACTAACAATAACACTCCACTTCATTATACTCCACAACACTTAATACATGTTCATTATTTTCAGCACTCGCACCATCTCCTCATTTAATACATTCCCTCACCTACACTACTACATCCTGTAACCCCTACAGTAGCACCTTTGTGCATCCAGCCATTCCACTACATTACCATCTTCATCACTTCACCCCCTGCATCCATAGGTCCAACATACACAACAAATCATTACCATATGCTACAATCCATTACACTCCCTGCACCTTTGCACTTGCACTCCCATATTACATTTCCCACTAGTATTAGCCTTGCTCATGTATATTTACATACATTCTCTCATGGAATGTAAGCAATACATTATATGTGCATTCTCATATGCATATAGGCATAAGCATTAGCATATTGCATATGCATATTACATATGTATATTACATATGTGTATGACATACACATATTTGATTCTGATGTGAGGTTTTGATTTTAAACACATGCATGCATATACACCCTCACATCCACTTTTCTATACATGTTTTCGCATGCACACACAAGTTTCCTCACATGTATTCCCATTAAAAGCACACATATGTAAACCCTAATCTCTTTTCATGTTTTGCAACTTTGCCTTGTGCTAACTCATTTCTTTGCAGGGAAATCATGAAAAACTTATATTACTTTCCTAGATTAGGATTTTATTATCTCAATTTCAATTTCAGAAATGTAATAGCTAGATTATAATGAGAAGTTTACATTCCTTGCACTAGATTAGAATGTATGAGCATACATATTTAAAAAAAATTGCTTGTTTTCATATCATTTTCTTTTTTTTCAAAAATTCAAGAATGGGAACACGAATGGCACGTGCACCATTTTATAAAAGGTGATTAAATCCTAAGTTGACGATTCACATCAATGGCTATAGTCAAGGTGTGAACAAAACTTATGATTTTCATCTTTTATGGAATAACATTGGATCCACACTGGATCTCTTTTCAAAAATCATCATATTTTTCTAAATATTTTCTTCCTTTATCTGAGTTTAACTTAAAATTAACTCAAAATATATATCAATGGCCATAGACAGGATAAATTGAGAGTTAATTTCATTTTAAAACTCTAAAAAGACACCAAAATATGTTTTATTCTTCACTTGAATTTAAATATAGATTATTATATAATACATTTTATGACCATAGTCAAAAATGTATTATATCTTCAATCTTATTTCAATTCACTTAAAGAGTGCAATATGTTTTTCAAATTCCTTTTAAATTCATTCATCATTTAGAATAGAATTACATCATATTTTCAAAATTCTTTTCATATTATTTCAAAATCCAAGTGATTTTGAGATAATTATTCAAATATTTTCTTCACTTCTCAAATCAATCTTCAATTTTTATAAAAATTCTTCTTTCTATTCTCAAATTCTATCTTATTTCAAAACCTCAATTTTAAAGTCCAATTTGACTTTGAAATTTCAAATTCATTTTTATATTCAAAATTCAATTTCAAAGTTCAATTCAACTTTAAAAATTCAAATTCATTTACATTTTTAAGATTTGATTTTAAATTCAATATCCTAGATCGTATTTCAAAGTTCAATTTAAACTTTGGAATTTTCATATTCATCTTCTGATTTCAAGATTTAGGTTTAAAATCGAGTTCATCCTTTATTTTTCAAAATCTCTAAAGTTCTGTCTAAAGATTGAGTCTTGATTCTCAATTCAAAATCAAGGTTTTGAGATTGATTATTGTGAACACCCCAATTTTTTCAAAAAATCTCTTTTTTCCCCTGGGTCCATCTTTTGAATAATCAGGTCAATTTTTAATAAAATTTTCATTCATTCCTCGGATTCACTGGAATCCAGACTCAATTTCCCTATCTGACCCAATCTTGGATCCAAATCGGATATCCGGATTCAATTCTGATCCCGGAACTTCTATTTTTCAAAAAAAATCAAAAAAATCAATTCATGGTATTTTATCAGATGTTTTATCTGAATCCAATCTCAATACGAGATCCAAACCCAATATTTTCTAAAAATCTTGGATCCAAATCCATTTCAGGGGTCATTTTCTGAAATAAATCATGTAATTTTCACAAAAACTCCATTTTAAGAAAACTTGCAATTTCAAAACCAATATTTTACAAAAATCCTTCAAAACCTCGTTTTGGATCGCATTTTCCTAAAAACCCCCGTATTTTTCTCATATCTTTAGAATTTTTATCAAAAAAAAGAATACAAAAAGAAAATTTTTCTAAAAAAAGATAGTTTTCTACACCATTTTTAAGAAAAAATTATAGATGGGCCCTCTTTTCGAAATTTTTCCAAAATAAGGGGACCATCTCTGAAAAAGCCCCTAACGGCTTTCCGTTGTGAGGAAAGCCGCAGAGATCTCCCGCGCTCTCTCCCTTCTGGATCCTTTTTCAGCATTCTATATAAATGACTATAGAGAGCCCTCTGAACCCATCTGTTTTCACCCTCCCATCGTCCCTGCTCCTTCATAATCGTCTTCACCTCCCCATGTTCGACACTTCCTTCCCCCTTTCTTCCTCCTCTTCTTTATTACTTCTTCCTCTTATTATTTCCCTAGTTTTTTTTTCCATCGACGGAAAAGAGTACATCTCGCTGCAGGAGCTTCAAGTAATCCGGTAAGAGTTTCTTCCAATTTCCCTTGGTAATTTTGATTTCCTTATTTTCTTTTTTTTTTTGTTTTTATTATTGCCCCAAACAAAGCACTTCCGGTGATCCCGATTTTGCTCATAGCAAGATCGTGCCACACATTGTGCGATAATGAATGGAATTCTCTCAGATTCCG
This sequence comes from Nuphar pumila, assembly GCF_984573655.1. Classification (NCBI taxonomy): domain Eukaryota; kingdom Viridiplantae; phylum Streptophyta; class Magnoliopsida; order Nymphaeales; family Nymphaeaceae; genus Nuphar; species Nuphar pumila. The sequence continues at coordinate 16,450,625 of NC_143257.1, forward strand.
ACATCTTATTCCTGTAATTGTAAATTTTCTTTTGGGTTTCCTGTTTCCCGTTGTGTATCTCTCTATTGCCTCCGTGATTTGTGGTATATTTCTTGCAATTTGCTTATGCAATTCACAATCTACGAGAAGGTATTGACCTTGTCGGCAAATTGAGTTCATCAACCACTTTTTACAATTCCTATCTCCTGGGATTATGCTGCTACAAAGGCATCATCCCTTTGGATGATCTGGGCCTCTGGAGTGATATCCCAGCAGCTTCGTCGGAGGCATGTGTTTTTGCTCTGTTATAGCATAAACACATGCCCTCTCCCCTCCTTAGTGGTGATCTCTGCACCACTCAAGATCAGTAACACTATGGCTGGGGGTCATGCTTCAATAGGTGCCTCGGTTTTTGCTTAATTAGCAACATCTTTTGGGTTTTTCACTCAATCCTCACATCTTCTTCATTAACATTGTGTTAATGGTTCATTTACATTCTCTTCCTTTGCATACTATTCACAAACACTATTGCATTCCATAGCAGTGTGTTGTGTTAATTAGATTCCATCTACATTATCGGTATGCCGATTCGGCAAGACCTTGGGTTTCCTGTTTTTGCATTCATTATCATTTATATGGATTTTTAGTTCTCTCTGCACTTCAATCTTTATATTTTTCCTTTTGTTCTGTTATCCAAAATAAACTTGTTTTGGTGGGATGTCATAGCCATTGTCTACAAAGAGTGCTGGTCACGGTGGGGTAGCATTGCACGATTCAAAAGTCTCTTGGTTGAAGTTTAGCTCCTGCAAATTTCTTTTCTCCCATCAAGTATTGCAGGATTAGGAGGGATCAATTGCCATTTTGTGGGACACCATCTCAGAAAGTCTTGTGTACTCGTAGTAGTGGTGTCATTTTTAATGTTTCAGTAATGAGAGGCCTTTTTTTGAGTAAAATAAAAAAAAAAAAGAGAAAATGAGGAGTCCCAGATAGCTTCAGCTGCTCCATTTAGATGAGTGCCCATGTATTTATCAGCAATAGTCACAATGTTTGGATCTACTTTGCCATCTGTATTGAACTTATACACATGTTCTGTGTGGTAATCTACTAGTGTGAAGCCATTACCCTGTGCGTTACACACCCTCAGCACCAATATTATTAGTTGACAGCACCTATTTATGCCTTTGGATAGGTAAAACCTTCAGATTTTCTTAGCCTTTCCTTTGATGCATTGTCATATACTTTCAAGCAACCATTCCCATTTGCATCAACTTCTCTAAAGATTAAGGAGCGGTTGTTAGTAGAATGCTAAAATTCATTCATGGTTTCTTAATGATTGATGTGTTCAACAAGTCCTTTTTCAGAATAATTGCCATCAGATAGCACAAAATTGTTGACTGCTCGTGTATATGATTTTCTCTTTCGAATGATGTAGTTTCTTTCCCATTGCAAGGAGCTAATCTACCTTATTTGGCCCAGAACTATAAGAAAGGCATTGGATTCGGCTTTGCAACATTTATACTACCATTAACCCCTGTTGCACAACTGCACAGCATTACCACTTTACACTCCATTCATCTTCTTACTTCATTCCCTATCCACTATCAATACCCATAGGCCCCATATATTTGTTACAAATCACACCCACCTTTACTTGCCATGTGATATATGGATTATTTGATTCCTTGAAGTTTCCAGCCAGGTTTTAAGTTTTTGCTAAGAACACATTGAAGTATTGGTTTAAAACCAAGTTTTGAAGCACTATGAGATGTATTTTGTTGACTAAGTCTTGTTTTGATATGTATCACATTCCCTGCGTATTTATTGTATATTGTACATCAGCTTCTAGTCCTGTGGCAGGTGAATAGTTAGAGTTATGGAGTGATATCAGGGAAAATAAAGTGCAGGTGGATTCAATTTTATGCAATGTGGTTGTAATGCCAAAGGTCTCTAAAAGAACACTAATGGTCGTCTGCTATACTGCACCAGCACCAGCTCTTGGTTTACATGACATCTGCTACAGCCCTTACAGTGGCTATGCCCAAGCCACTAATTCATACTGTGTTTGCCCACTTAATTCTTGCGTCTACTCAGCATTTTTTTTAGTTCTCGTTGTTATACCTGTGTCACATTCTCATATAGGCATCCCTTCAACTCTAAAATCTCACAACATATTGATATTCCCCTTTCATTCCCACCATACCTGCATTAGGCATGCATCTTCTTTACATGCACTTGCACTCGTTGCCTCCACGAATACATTTTGCCGTCAGTACTCACCTCATTCTCATTTGCCACCTGCTATCTCAAACACCTTATATCATCTCACATGTTGCACCACACTCACTTCAGTTTTCACTACCAACACTTACCATTCCCATGTTCACCTTCATCATTGTGCACCCCACATATCCACAGCAACTTAGGCAATATATTGATGGTCAAAATAGTTGTATGATGTGTAATGTTAGTAGACAAATCGATATGGGTATGGGGATGAGGTCTAGTATGCATCCCAAAACCTTTAGCTTATGGTTTCTCAGGTGGAGTTCTGAATGGTGGGTTGGCAGCAGTGGAGAATAGCATGAAATTAATGGGACTACACCCTCTGAGAACTATTTAAATTTTCTTGCTTATGTGAACTCTCAGAGACCTCCACCAGCAGCAGTCTGATCACCAGTGACAACAGAGTGATGGTTATACAATTAATAGCACGGATATCTCTGGGTCTGGAAGCCTTTTTGGATCTATAGGAAATAACCAGAATGTGAATTCTCTTGGGTTTCAGTCTAATCTGAAAGCAAATTCTGTGTTGCACTCTCATAAATCAAATTTGTGGACACTTCAACAGGTATGTAACATTAAGTCTCAGTCTCATAACCATTCAACAAAGATGAAACTACCAGAACCCTATTCTAGAGACCATTTACTCCAGCCTCAACCACTTCAAAAGGGTCCAGCAGCAACACTTCTCACAATATCCACCACTTGCTACCTGTCATCCACCATTTACACCTAACACTCAATACACTGTGATACTCACACACAACCTTTGCCTGTTGCTCTGTATATACACTCATTCTACCTCCACCAACAACATCACATTCAACTTGCTACCTTATGCATGCTATACTGTCGCACCTTATCACTTCCACCCTATTCACCTGTACACCCCTGTCAATACCTGTGTATCATGGCTACCTAATCCACCTTGTCACCTCTAGCTCTTATACATTGTGGTACCTACAGCAGGATCATCCGATTCATTCCAGCCCTTCCATCTTCCCATTGTTTACTGTTATAGTCCATCCTACCCCTGCCATATACCAATTACACTACCTTCATGGCTGCAACTACAGCAACAATTGCATTTATTTCCTGCATTTGCATTTACCACCCACATCTGACATATTCCACTTGCAGTCTCTGCATGATCTTTGCTATAACTTCATTGCATCTCATCCACCTCCATCAATAGATGTACGGATGACTTTGGGGTAGATCTATTCGGATTTCCATTTTAGATTAAGGTATGGCATATGCCTCTCCCATATAGGTCTTCATTGGTCTTAAGCAGATAGATGTAGCTTTTCATTTAGCTTAAAGCATTGCATATGCCTTTCTCATATCGATCTCCATCATATTCACATATGTATTTTCCCCTTAATGTGAGGCTTGCCATATGCATTTCTAATTTAAACATGAGAATAGCATGTTGTATATGTATTCACCACTAGGATAGGCATAAGCATTTGTATTTTCAATATAATATCTTCCATTTCCTTCTACATTTACATTGTGCTAACTTAGTTTTTGCAGGAAATGTACATAAATTGCTACTTTCTCTCCTGGAATTAGAGACACTTGTAATTTTAAAAATTCAATAGCTAGATATCAATGAGAAAACTTTATTTTCCTGCTCTAGATTAGAATGTATGTACATATAGATCTTAAATTGCCTGTTTTCATATCATTTTTTCCTTTTATGGCAAAATTTCACAAATGAGAACACAAATGACACGTGCACCATTTTATAAAAGGTGATTAAATCCAAAGTTGATGATTTGCATCAATGGCCAAAGTCAGGGTGTGAACAAAACTTATGATTTTCATCTTTTATGGAATAACACTGGATCCACACTGGATCTTTTTCAAAATCATCATATTTTTAAATATATTTTCTTCTTTTATCAGAGTTTAACTTAAAATTCACTCAAAATATATATCAATGGCCATAGTCAGGATATACTAAGAGTTAATTTTATTTTAAACTCTATAAAGGCACCAAAATATATTTTGTTCTTCACTTGAATTTAAATATGATTATTATATAATACATCCAATGACCATAGTCAGGGATATATTATATTTTCAATCTTATTTCAATTCATTTAAAGAATGAAATATGCTTTTCAAATATTCAATTTTCAAAATTCTTTAATTCATTCATCATTTAGGATAGAATTACATCATTCTTTTTCAAAATCCAAAGTGATAATTCTTCAAATATCTTCTTCACTTCTAAAATCAATTTTCAACTCCTGTAAATTCAAATTCTATTCTCAGATTCTAACTTCAATTTCAAAGTCCAATTTGACTTTGGAATTTCAAACTCATTTTTATATTCAAAATTCAATTTCCAATTCAAATCCAATTTCAAAGTACAATTCAACCTTGAAATTTCTAGATTCATCTCCTGATTTCAAAATTTAAGTTTGAAAATCAGGTTATCATTCTCCATCCTTCTTTTCCAAATTCAAAAATTGATCTAGGATCTCTCAGATCCAATTTTAGGTTTCATCTGGATTTCCAAAACCCAATTCTATTTTTAAAACTCATCTAGATTCCCAAGGCCCAGACCCATCTTCAGATCTCATCTAGATTTCCAAAATCCCAATCCATCTTCTAATTCCATATTTGATTCTGGATTCAACTCTATCTTGGATTCCAGACTTCAGATCCAACTCCATTTAGGATTACAGATTCCGGATTCAACTCCATCTTGAATTCCAGACTTCAGATCCAATTCCATTTAGGATTCCAGATTTCAGATTCAAATCTATCTTGAAATCCAGATCTAAAAATCCAATTCTAGTTTCAAATTCCACCTAGACCCAAGATCCATTCTGATTTCAAACTTTAAATCTAGAAATCCATTCCATTTCTCAAAACACCATCTTGACTTTCAATCCATTTTTTTGAAGACCATATTCAACTTTCAAATCTTATTTTCTAAAACTCCCTTCTTCAAATTCAGGTTCATCTCAATCTTTGATTATTTCAAAACTCAAGATCCATTCTAAATCTTAAGTTAGAAACTCTAACTTCTCCATGTCCATCTTTAACTTTTAAAAAAAACATTTCTTCACCATATTCTCAAATTTATTTCAAAATCACTTGGAAAATCTCCAAAATTTCTGAATCATTCTTCTCAAAAGAGCATACATTTCTGCATTTGCATTGCACAAGCATGATTTTTTGTGCATTCTAGACTTAGAATAAAATTCTTAGATAATATTAAGGCAAAGCAAAAAGGCATAAATTCGATCCTTGGTTCGATTACCTCTGGTAAAGGCGCTAGGAACGGTCGAACCTCGTATCGACGATCGAGTCCCGTCTCTCAATTTTTCCCGCAAATATTTCAAAAAATGGTGGCGAGTAATCTTTTAAATCTTTTCAAAGTTAAGGTCAGGTGAGACATTCGCAAAAGAATTCCTCTCTCTTCTTCTTTTCTTTTCTCTTCTCTCTTCTTTTCTGTCTTTTTATTTTCCCCTTCAAAAAAGGGAAATAAAGGTTAGAAAGGAAAAGAGAAGGAAGAGAGAGAAACACAAGAGGAAAATTTTTACGATGATCACAAAAGTTGGTGACCGTGATGGGACTCGTCTTCCTCTGGTTGAATCTATGTCTTTGCTTTGCTTTGATATTATCTAAGTCTTTATTCTACAAATGTCAGCTTCATTTCCATGCAAACCTTAGGAGCCTAGACTCTGTCCTAGCTGACATAATGCATATAGGATTTAAGTATGGTTTGGTAGGACCATATTGAGGAGATTATTCCATGCTCACTTAGACTTAGGTATGAAATACAACTCTCCTCAATTCTAGGGATTGAATGCAAACAATGTATGCAAGTGTATGTTTCTCTTCATTTACATTCTATCTCTTTAGGACTTGCATTAGAGTCATCTGATTTCTTGCATGATTGAACATGTTTTCACAAACATCCCCTACCTATTTTGTCTCGGTCTTCACGTTGCTAGGTTGTCTCACTGAACCATAGTTCAGGAGAGAGCCTCACAACTGGACCACTTATTTGGGTTAGCGCCCCCCTACCATGTACCTAAGGGCCATAGTCCGAGGTATATCGGTAGGTGATCAAGTATGTTGGGAAGCCATTACCTTAGAACGGGGGACATAATTCTTATGCCACGTACTTCGAGCTTCAGCTTGAGTATATCGGCATATCTTGATTGGAATCAGATGATCTGAACCCTAGAGTTAGGATTAAGGTCCTATGAGCCTTTTCAAATATTGCATTTAGAGTCAGCTTCTAGGGAGTGCTATTTTGTGCATCATTGCTTGTATAATTTGATTCTTTTGTAGACATCATCTTGAAAATTCTTATTTTTCAAAACCCTGGTTGTTTATTTCACAAAAAATTTTTTATCCTCTTAAAAATCCAGGATCGTATATTTCTCATTTCTTTATTCTTTCATAAATTTCTTAAACCCTGGACATTCTTTTAAGTTTTTCCTCTATCTTTCAAAAAGTCCAGGCATATTTTCTTCTTTTCTTCTGATTTATTTAAATTCTTTTGATCCTGCCTGCAATTTTTCAAAATATTCAGGTCTTGTCATCCATCGTCAAAATATGCCTTCAAAAATTCTATTTTCTCATCCAAGATCTCTTTTATCAAGAGATCTCTTCTCAAATCTTTTAAAATCTCATTCATCGTCTCTTTTTCTCCCAAAAAAAAATTTCCAATGTCTGAACCCTTCCTTTATTCTACAGAAAACATCAGGCTTTCCATCATGGTTCAAACGAGAGCATGAAGGAAAGCAGCTCAGCAAGGCAATGACAGTGAAGTGGAGGAAGTGAACTCTCCCAGATTGTCCTGAAGACATGATTCAGAAGAGGGTGATGTTGACCCATCAATGTACAAGATATTCCAAAAGATGATGGCAAAAATTATGTCCGAACAAGCTAGGGCAGGTTTAAAGAAAACATCCTCTAAGAACAAGATCAAGAGAAAGCCAGTGAAAAAGCATGTCAAGATCAACAAAAAGAGGATCCAGCAGGACAACACCTCTGAGGGTACAAAATCGACAGAAGAGGACTCCGAAGAAGAGCAGTTTGTGTTTGTCCCAAGACATCTGCAACAACCCAAGAAGGTGGCAGAAGAGCCTGAGTCAGTGAACAAGCCTAGAGATGGGGTCCCGGCAGAAGATTCAATCCAAGCACTGACTAAGATGGTCAAGGATCTGCAAATTCGAGATAAGGGAAAGAAAGTATATACCAGGCAAGACTTCTACCTCGGTTTAGATGGGGACAGCAGCTTGGAAGACCTCCCCAAAAAAATGCATTAAGTTCGATGGATCCGGCAATCCAAAGGCCCATCTCGCCATGTTCTTCGCAGAGTGTGCCAGGTTCAGCGAAGGCAACCGTGCTCTTTTCTTGTGCTTCTGGCGCAGTCTCGAAGGTGTAGCAGCAAAGTGGTATGCAGAGCACATCAACCTCGTTGAGCTGCGAGATTTTGACAAAGTTATTAATCTGTTTGTGGAGTGATTCATGTTCAACACTGAGGCACTGCCAACCCTCAATCACTTATATAATCTGAAGCAAGAGGACAAAGAAAAGGCCATAGACTTCATTTGGAGGTGGAGAGACACATGCAATAAAATAAGAACCCCTATCTCGGAGGAGCATGCGCTCAAGTTATCTTGAACAACTTTTCTCAGCCTCTCAGGAGCCTTATTTCCACATACTCATCAAAATCATTCATCGAACTTATTGAGCAAGTTGAGTGGCTTGAGATGGGAATGGACAATGGGATGTATGAGGGCATCACCCTCATCAAGAGCAGTCAAGATTCCAAAAAGAAGGTGAATTATACCTTCTCGGCCAACTCTGGCAACAATAGCAGCAAAGATGGCAAGAACAAATAGACAGGTCAGCGAGAGGAACCCTTCAAGCAGAATGGCAAGCCGGTTCTGGCCAAACAAAAAGAAAAGGTAAAATGTGATGGTTGGAGTTATGACCGCCAATTCACTGCTCTGGAACAGTCCCTTGAACAGGTCCTCAAATATATGTTAAGCAAAGACATGGTCAAATTTCCAAGAGTTGCTGATCCCCCGTTCCCCCTGGGAAAATGGAAGGACAAATTCTGCAAGTTTCACCGAGCAGTGGGACATGATACCGAACACTGCTTCATTCTCAAGAACATCATCCAGGACTGCATCGATAAAAATCTTTTGATAGAGGACGAAGATGAGGAGCAACCCGCCATCCTGACCAAGCCTTTCCAAGATCATTCAAAAAACTGATGATGCTAGTCTTTTTGCTTTCCTCCATTTTCTTTACCAACCACCTTGTAAGGGCAAGTTAGCCTGAGTCTTTTGTGACCTTTTTGTTAAGATGCTTGTAAATATTTCAGTCTTTGTTATCGGTTTTTGCTTATAAATAAAATGTCAATCTCCTTCACATCTTTGATGTTCAATTCTTATTTCTTTCCCCATATTGGAGTATCTTTTTAAAATTATATTTACACTTCAAAAATTTTCTTTGCCATCAAATCCCTATTCTTTTCAGGATGAAGGACAATCCCGACATCATCCAAGAGAGAAATGAAATTACTTATGAGGGTTTTCAAAACCGTGAAATTTTCTGCAAAATCTTCGTCATGATCACCAAAAGTTCAAAATTTTGGTCCAATCTTTTTCAAAACCAACCATCTCGTTGGTCCTCCTTTTCAAAATCGATTTTAAACCGTTGTTTTCAAAGAATCAACCCTCATGTTGATCTCTTCGCAAAATCAACCATCGCATTGATTCTTCTTCAATGATCAGCTCTCGTGTTGATCATTCTTCAAAATCAACCTCGCGGTTGATCCTCTTTCCAAAAATGATTTTCTCATGAACATTCTCATCTCACTTTAAAGATCCCATATGCAGGCAGGATCAAGCAAACTCTTTTCCTTAATTTTTATCAATTATTTTTGTTTGTCAATCTTTATCAGTCTTATCAATTTTTAGTCATTTTATTAATTTTCATCAACTTTATTAATTTTTCTTGTTAATTCTTATGTCGTTCATACCCTTTCAGGTTAAAGGATAAACTTGATGCCTCTTTCCCATGAGGTATTCCTTTTTCCTTCAATTTTTCACTCAGGTTAAGGGATAAACATGAATTTCCCACTCAGGTTAAGGGATAAACCTGAAACTCGTCCTACGAGGTCCTTCTTTCTTCAGGATAAGGGATAATCCTGAAATCTTTCATCGTCTTCCAAATATCTTCAATTTTTTCACCAATTTTTACCAGATCTTTGTCAATTCTTTATTAATTCTTTCTCAATTTTATTGACTCTTTATCATTTTTTATCAATTCTTTTTTATTCTTTATCAACCTTTTATCAATCTTGTCAAATTTGTCAATTTTATTCTTTTCCCATTCAGGATAAGGGATAATCCTGAGACCCCTCATAGGAGCAATAATGCTACCTGTGAGAATTCTTTTACAAGACAATTTTTATCAGTTTTCTCAATCAATTTCTATCTCTCTGTTTCTACAATATTATTCTTTCCCCTTCAGGTTAAGGGATAAACCTGATGCCTCCTTCTAACGAGGTATTTCTTTCCTTCCTTCCCCATTCAAGATAAGGGGTTAATCTTGAAAATCAGATCACATACAATTAACTATGATGGTCTTCTTCATTGCAAGTCAAATAATTCAGTCCTCGAACTGGTCATTCTCAATCCTAAGATCCGGTCCTCGCATTGGCAATTTTCAAAATTCAATCTTCTGATTAAAGATTTCTTTTAAAAACCCGAGTTCCAACTCAGATTTCCTTCTCTCTTTTTTTTTTCAAAAACCCAACCCTCAGGTTGGTCCATCCATCTTTTTTTAAAATATCTGAGTTTCGACTCGGACTCTTCTCTTTTTCAAGACCCAACCCTCAGGTTGGTCCATCCATCGTTTTAAAATATCCGAGTTCCGACTCAGACTATTCTCTTTTTCAAAAACTCAACCCTCAGGTTGGTCCATCCATCTTTTTAAATATTCGAGTTCTGACTCGAACTCTTCTCCTTTTTTCAAAAACCCAACTGCCAGGGTGAGCCTTCTTCCAAAATTCAGCCTTCTAGCTAATCTCTTCCAAATTTCAAGCTTCAGGCTTATTCTCTTCAAAATTCCTTCTTTCCCCTTCAGGTTAAGGGATAAACCTGAGTTTCCCGTTCAGGATAGGGGATAATCCTGAAACCATTTTTAGAAGCAGCGTAGTCTTCTATAATGGTCCTTCCAAATCCAGTCTAACACTGGTCCTTCACCAAATCCAATTCTCACATTGGTCCTTCCAAATCCAGTCTAACACTGATCCTCCATCAAAATCCTTCACCAAATCAAATTCTCACATTGATCCTTCCAAATCCAATCTAACACTGGTCCTCCATCAAAATCTTTCACCAAATCCAATTCTCAGATTGGTCCTTCCAAATCCAGTTTAACAGTAGTCCTTCCAAATCCAGTTTAAACATTGGTCCTTCATCAAATCAAATTCTCACATTGGTCCTTCATCAAATCCAATTATCACATTGGTCCTTCCAAATCCAATTCTCATATTGGTTCTTCATCAAATCCAATTCTCATTGGTCCTTCATCAAATCCAATTCTCATATTGGTCCTTCATCAAATCTAATTCTCACATTGGTCCTTCATCAAATCCAATTCTCATAATGGTCCTTCATCAAATCCAATTCTCACATTAGTCCATCAAACCCAATTCTCACATTGGTCCTTCATCAAATCCAATTCTCATATTGGTCCTTCACCAAACCCAATTCTCACATTAGTCCTTTATCAAATCCAATTCTCACATTGGTCCTTCATCAAAGTCCAATGTTTTCATTGGTCTTTCCAAATTCCAATTCCTCAAATTGGTCGTTCTAAATTTCAGTTTTATACTGGTCCTTCAAATTCCAATTGGTCCTTCATCAAATTCCAATGTTTTCATTGGTCCTTCCAAATTCCAATTTTTCTGAAGTTGGTCCTTCAAAATTCTAGTTTTACACTGGTCCTTCAAAGTCCAATTGGTCCTTCATCAAATTCCAATGTTTTCATTGGTCCTTCCGAATTCCAATTTTTCTCAAGTTGGTCCTTCAAAATTCCAGTTTTACACTGGTCCTTCAAATTCCAATTGATTCTTCATCAAATTCCAATGTTTTCATTGGTCCTTCCAAATTCCATTTTTTCTCAAGTTGGTCCTTCAAAATTCCAGTTTTACACTGGTCCTTCAAATTCCAATTGGTACTTTATTAAATTTCAATGTTTACATTGGTCCTTCCAAATTCTAATTTCTCAAATTGGTCCTTCAAAAATTCCAATGTTTACATTGGTACTTCCAAATTCCAATTTCTCAAATTGGTCCTTCAAAATTCCAATGTTTACATTGGTCCTTCAAAATTCCAATGTTTACATTGGTCCTTCAAAATTCCAATTTTCTCAAAATGGTCCTTCAAAATTCCAGTTTTACACTAGTCCTTCAAAATTCCAATTGGTCCTTCAAAATTCCAATGTTTACATTGGTCCTTCCAAGTTCCAATTTCTCAAATTGGTCCTTCAAAATTCCAGTTTTATACTGGTCCTTCAAAATTCCAATTTTCTCAAATTGGTCCTTTAAAAATCCAGTTTTACACTTGTCATTCAAAATTCTAATTAGTCCATCAAAATTCAATGTTTACATTGGTCCTTTCAAGTTCCAATTTCTCAAATTGGTCCTTCAAAATTCCAGTTTTACACTGGTCCTTCAAAATCCCAATTGATCCTTCAAAATTCCAATGTATACATTGGTCCTTCAAAAATTCCAATTTTCTCAAATTGATCCTTCAAATTTCAGTTTTCACACTGGTCCTTCAAAATTCCAATGTATACATTGGTCCTTCAAAAATTCCAATTTTCTCAAATTGATCCTTCAAATTCCAGTTTTCACACTGGTCCTTCGAAATTCCAATGTGTACATTGGTCCTTCAAAAAATCCAATTTTCTCAAAATTGATCCTTCAAATTTCCAATTTTTCTCAAAATGGTCATTTAAATTCCAATTTAACACTAGTTCTTTACCAAAATCTTTTACCAAAAATCCTTTACCAAAAACCCTTTTTACCCAAATCCATTTAGTTGGTTCTGCCAAATCCAGTTTTTACTGGTCAAGTTTTTCAAAGTCTAAAAACTTACATTATTTTTCCCAAATTTTAGCTAAAGGTCCTATCAAAATCTATATTGAGTGATTATTTCACAAAAAAAATCTCAAAAACTTTGCCAAATTTGCTAAAAATATGTGTTGATTCCAATATTTTATTGCACAAAAGAATCACCTCAGATTACCTCTAGTATTCTTTTCAAAAGGGTGAAACTTTTTGCGAAAAAGAGTAAAATTCAAATCTTTTTTCTATTGATCAACCAAGAGGATGCAAGAAATATCCTTGTTATGATTAGCGAAAGAAATATTCAATGATGTTGAAAAGCCGGAAGCGAATCGATATTGATCATAGCTACGACGCATGTTTAAAGACGACTTTTTGGCAATCAGGCAGTGGAAATATCCTGAGCGATAAAAAGAATTCACTCAATCCATATCTCCTTATTCATTTAAGCTACAATCAAATATCCGTAAAGGAGATCTCTCAATTGTCGTCAAGTTGAAGGCGAATATGCAAGGTAGACCTCTGGGGCCAAAGAAAATTCGGATCATCTCTGAGATGAAGGAGTTTGTGACGAACCCTTCCAGTGAACGTTCAGATCACCGTCAAGATGAAGGTGATTGCGCTAAACCTCCCGACAAACCCTAAAAGATATTTGATTGCTGCTATCATCAAGAGATTTTTGACCAATGATCCCATATCACCAGTATAATTCCTGAGAAAAAGACGGATCAAAGCATCTCCAAGATGAAGTTTGTGACGTACCCTTCCCCGAAGAAAAAAGAAAAGCCAGGACATCTCCAAAATGAAGGATGATGCAATAAGCTTCCCCCCCAAAAAAAAAAAATCAAGAAAGCTTAATGTCTCAAAAGGAGTGCTAGAAAGATCATTATGGAAAAAGCTTCAAGATATCAAACTGTCAAAATTGCTAGAAGTCATCTTTTCTCATGCGAAATCCTTTCATCAATATCTTTTCACTGCTTACTTTTATGAAATTAAAAGCATTTCTTCTCTATTCATATCAAGGAAATGGATAACTTCCCTGAGAAAACTCAACAGCTTTAAAATTTGAATTTGACTCTGGAATCCGGGGAGTTAACCTCATTGGAGGAAATACTCTAGGTGAAAAGAGGGAATATCTTTTTCACATACCTGCACAATTTCGAACATTTGAATAAATTACAATTTCATCTTATTGGCAAAAAAATTTGGTTATTCAAAAATGAAATAAATGCTCAATATCCATTTTGATGCAACCTAGCGCTGCGTATATTTTTCAAAGAGAGTTGCCTCATGTAGGTGAGGTATTTCTCTCAATCCCATCATGGTCTTCCCCATCAAGGAATACATGCTTTGTATATCCATTCAAATAAGGATTATACCTGAACCTCATCCCATGAGGTATTTTTCAAAAATATCCCATCATGGTCTTTCAAATATCTTTGTCCCATCCAGGTTAAGGGCTAAACCTGAGTCCTTTAAAAAATACTTACTTTTGTCTCAGACATGAGATTTCTTCAAAAATCTCTCCCTTTTACCATTTCAGGATATTCATCCCAAAGTCCCATCTCGATTTCCTCAAATTCCTTTTTCCAAATTACTTTCTTCTCGAGGATTTCGTTTTCTTCCCAAAAACCTTTCAGGATAAGGTATCAAACCTTAGAATAATGTCTTACAAAACAAATTCTTTCACACCCAGTTCAAACCTTCTGACTGGGGCATTTTAAGAAAATTTGGCGTGTCTTCTTTGCCACAAAGCTCGGCTTACAACCGACTTAGCAGCAAAGAGGGGCATCTGTGAACACCCCAAATTTTCTAAAAAATCTAAAAAAATGCCTTTTTGCCCCTGTGTCCATCTTTTAAATAATCAGGTCAATTTTTGATAAAATTTTCATTCGTTCCTCAAATTTGCTGGAATCCAGACTCAATTTCTCTATTTGCCCCAATCTTGGATCCAAATCGGATATCCGGATCCAATTCTGAAAAAAATAAAAAAAATCAATTCGTGGTATTTTATCGGATGTTTTATCTGGATCCAATCTGAATACGAGATCCAAACCCAATATTTTCTAAAAATATTGGATCCAGATCCATTTCAAGGGTCATTTTCTGAAATAAATCATGTAATTTTCACAAAAAAACCATTTTAAGAAAACTTGCAATTTCAAAACCAATATTTTACAAAAATCCTTCAAAACCTCGTTTTAGATCCCATTTTCCTAAAAACCCCAAAATTTTCCTCATATCTTTAGAATTTTTATCAAAAAAAATATAAAAAGAAAAAATTTCTGAAAAAACATAGCTTTCTACACCATTTTTAAAAAAAAATTATAGATGGGCCCTCTTTTTGAAAATTTTCCAAAATAAGGGGACCATCTCTGAAAAATCCCCTAACGGCTTTCCGTTATGAGGAAAGCCGCAAAGATCTCCCGCGCTCTCTCCCTTCTGGATCCTTCTTCAGCATTCTATATAAACGACTATAGAGAGCCCTCTGAACCCATCTGTTTTCACCCTCCCATCGTCCCTGCTCCTTCACAATCGTCTTCACCTCCCCATGTTCGACACTTCCTTTCCCCTCTTTCTTCCTCCTCTTCTTCATTACTTCTTCCTCTTCTTCTTATTTCCCTGGGTTTTTTTTTCATCGACGAAAAAGAGTACCTCTCGCTGCAGGAGCTTCAAGTAATCCGGTAAGAGCTTCTTCTATTTTCCCTTGGTAATTTTGATTTCCTTATTTTCTTTTTTTTTGTTTTTATTATTTCCCCCAAACAAAGCACTCCTGATGATCCCGATTTTGCTCATAGCAAGATCGGGCTACACATTGTGCGATAATGAATGGAATTCTCTCAGATTCTGACATCTTATTCCTGCAATTGTAAATTTTCTTTTGGGTTTCCTATTTCCCATTGTGTATCTCTCTATTGCCTCCGTGATTTATGGTATGTTTCTTGCAATTTGTTTATGCAATTCACAATCTACGAGAAGGTATTGACCTTGTCGGCAAATTGAGTTCATCAACCACTTTTTACAATTCTTATCTTCTAGGATTATGCTGCTACAAAGGCATCAAGTTTTAGGGTTTCTCCAGACTATGATGAACAACCTCAATTAATGCTAATTCCATATTGGATATTATTTTTCTCAAAATTCTATATTGAATATTTAATTTTCTAAAATTCTATCTCAAGGCTATATTTTTCGAAAATTCTATTTCAAGGCTATATTTTTCCAAAATTCTATTTCAAGGTTATATTTTTTCAAAATTTCATTTCAAGGTTATATTTTTTCCAAAATTCTATTTCAAGGTTATATTTTTTTCAAATTCTATTTCAAGGTTATATTTTTTCAAAATTCTATTTCAAGGTTATATTTTTCTAAAATTCTATTTAAAGGTTATATTTTTCTAAAATTCTATTTCAAGGTTATATGTTTCTAAAATTCTATTTCAAGGTTATATTTTTTCAAAATTTTATTTCAAGGCTATATTTTTCCAAAATTCTATTTCAAGGTTATATTTTTCCAAAATTTTATTTCAAGTCTATATTTTTTCAAAATTCTATTTGAAAGTTATATTTTTTCAAAATTCTATTTTAAAGTTATATTTTTTCAAAATTCTATTTAAAGACTATATTTTTCTAAAATTCTATTTTAAGGTTATATTTTTCTAAAATTCTAAAATGACTAATCAAATTTAATCAGTCCTACCAACTTAGCATTCTATACTCAAGATATATAAGCAATAGGTATAATCAACATTTTCTTATTAAGAGTCATGTTAAAAGTACCTGAAAATTCGTGGGTCGTACACCTATTGTTGAAGTTAATCGTTTCCAAATAGTTGTACTTTAACTCTACGTGGTATATGTGGAAGATCAGGTTCATGGGTTTTTGTCGACTACTTCAGAGACAATTCAGGATGTCATGGTGTATGGATACCTAAGGAGTGTAATTATGTTGCCAATAATTTAGCTAAGCTGGGTGTCCTTTGTTGTGATTGAGTGTGGAAGGAAAAACCCCGAATTGGTTTCCTTCAACTATTTCCATCTGATTGTAATTGATCTTTTGATGTAATCTGTTAGGGGTTTGCCTAACCCCAACTTGATTATCCAAAAAAAAAAAACTTGCTAGATTGGGTAAGAGTAGGATTTGGAAGGATCATCCTCGCGGTTGGCACTCTAATAGGGGGCAATAGTTTTGATTGTATAGTTATAGTCATAATGTTTTAATAAATTTGCAGGGGTCAGCCAAAACCCCAGCTTGCCTATTAAAAAAAAATTGCCATTTAGAATAAGTATAAATGGCATGGAGCCATTTATAAAGTGATCAAAACAGGGGGTAGTTTTGCATCACCTAAATGGACAATAAAACTAGATTTTATTTGAAAACCTTATTTGATACCTAAAACCTAGTTTTTTCAACCAAGATTCGGGCGCCATCCAAGATATTGGGTTAATATCAGTTACAAAACCAAAATTACCATGTTATTCTTATTGAAATGTGTATACTTATGCTTAATATAATTTTAGTTTTCTACTAAAACATACCCATTTTTATTATCTCTCTCTCTCTTATATTCAACAATGGATCCCGTGTCTGATTCTAAATCTTACTAATTCTCAACTTTTTAATCCTAGTACTTGAGATTCAACTTTTTCATATCCAAGAATTTGAGATAACCTCGGATTTCATATCCGAGGCAATGAAATGAGACCATATTTCTCACTAAAAGTGCATGAATTTGAAGATATTTGAGGATTTAAAGCGCATAAATTTGAAATCTTTATTTAATTGCATGTTAGGGCAAGTTGGTATGCAACACAAAAGGACTACATGCTGCGTCAAGCGTGAAGCCTTTCTCCTTGTGTCGGACTTTATTTTCACTGAAAACAGGTGTTGAAAAATGAGGCTCTTTCCTTGCAAAAAGAAACTCATTTTTTAATGAGATTATAGGGCCCGCCAAAATGCATGAGAGGCCATATATTTCCTTAGTCTGTGACACAAAATATACTCTTAAGATTGGTATCCAGTCCATGCCATACAAAAGCCCAAGATTTTGGATCTTGGGCAATCAAACACATGTTATGAGAATGCCTAGTATGTCTCAAGTAAACTACACTGTCGACTCTTCAAGTACAGCCTAGTAGTATCAAAATATTTATTTAATCATCTAAAGTTAATTAGCATAATCAATTTGATCTTCTGATGCTAATGGCTCCTATTGGATCAAAGGAGATAGCAATTTGATTAGAGAGCGAATTATCAAAATTATTTATTTGATAATGTCAAGTTAATTAGTGTTGAAGGTAAGATGAAAGGCACAGAAACCGAGGTAGAGAGAGAGAAAGAGGAAGAGAGAGAGAGAGAGAGAGAGAGAGAGAGAGAGAGACGGCTGGAGAATAATAGAACCACTTAACTCAATTAGGGCTAATCTCTATGTTAAATAGAGATAGTCCAAGGAACAAAATTACACCTAGGTCCCTCATTAAAGAATAAGATGCAAATAACCTCTAGTTTAGAAAAACTTATTTACTAAAAACATCTTAGTCTCAACACTCCCCCTCAAGCTGGAGCATAGATATCAATCATGCTCAGCTTGTCACAACACTTTGAGAAATTTGATCTCGCCAGGGCTTTGGTAAAAACATCAGCTACTTGATCTTCGGAAGATACATGATCGGTGCAGATATACCCAGCCTGAACCAAGTCGCGAACATAGTGACAGTCAACTTCAATGTGTTTAGTCCTTTCATGAAACACTGGATTGTTGGCAATATATGTAGCAGCCCTATTGTCACACATCATCAATATAGGTAGGGATACTTTCTTCTGAAGCTCGGTTAAGACTGATTTTACCCACATAATCTCAGCTGCAGTCTGGGCCATTGCTCGGTATTCAGATTCAGCACTCGACCTGGCTACAATGGTTTGTTTCTTACTCCTCCAGGTAACAAGATTTCCTCCCACAAACACACAAAATCCAGATGTTGACTTCCTATCTTCAACAGATCCTGCATAATCCGCGTCAGTGTAAGCAACAACGTCCAAAGATGGATTTCGTTTAAACAACAGACCTTTACCAGGAGATGCCTTTAAGTACCGAATAACCATCATAGCTGCATCCCAGTGAACTTTTGTAGGTTTGTCCATGAACTGACTGATTTTACTCACAGCTAATGAAATGTCAGGTCTAGTAACTGTCACATATAGTAACTTACCCACCAAGGATCTAAAGCTGGCACTGTCTACATACTCAGACTTCTCATCGAACATGTGAGTTTTGGGATCCATTGGAATATTAGCTGGCTTGGCTCCTAGCATTCCAGTCTCTTTTAATAAGTCCAACACATACTTTCTTTGAGACAACACTAAGCCCTCTTTGTTTCTTGCAACTTCGATACCCAGAAAATATAAAATATCGAAGGTGACCAAGATCTTTAGTAACAAAGTGTTTCTGAAGATGATCTTTTATGGCAGAAATATCTTGGGCACTGCTGCCTGTTAATATGATGTCATCGACATATACCACCATAACAACAATTCCAGCACTGGTTTTCTTGATGAACAAGGAGTGATCTGAAGCTGACCTGACAAAGCCAAACCTAGACATGACCTTAAATAATTTGTGAAATCATGCCCTTGGACTCTGCTTCAGGCCATAAATAGCCTTCTTCAACTTGCACACCTTCTTACACTCCCCCTGAACCTCAAAGTCTGGGGGTTGTTGTATGTAGACCGTTTCCTGCAAATCCCCATACAAAAAGGCATTCTTGACATCCAACTGAAACAAGGGCCATCCATGGTGCACAGCAACAGAAAGAACAAGACGAATAGTGCCAAGACGAGCAACTGGGGAGAAAGTTTCAAAAAAGTCAACACCATAAGTCTGAGTATAACCTTTTGCAACCAACCGGGCTTTGTACCGTTCAATTGACCCATCCGAGTTATATTTAATGGTATATACCCATTTGCAGCCAACAATATCTGCATCAGTTGGAGGAGCCACCAAATCCCAAGTGCCTCTAGAACATAGGGCATCCATCTCATCCTTCATAGCCTGCATCCATTTGGGGTCGAATAGAGCCTGACTGTGATGAAGCAGAACAGAGGAGGCAGACAAAGCCGAGATAAACTTCTTCATAGAAGCCCCAAGATTAACTTCAGAAACAAACTGAGAAATGGGATGAAGGGTGCACTGTCTTTTCCCTTTTCGCAGAGCAATAGGAAGATCCTCATCAATAGCAGAAACTTCAGTATGCTCAGTGATACTTGCCTCAGGAGAAGAAGATAATGGGGGCATGGAGGTAGGGGGTAACCTGTGAGTATACACTATAGGAGGGTTTTTGTATCGAGACTCCCCAGAGGATGGAGTCACAGGCTTTGGAGTGAACGACTCTAAAGGAAAAGGGGGAATTGGCAGAGGAAAAACATCACCTTGACTCTCTTGTAACCTTGGAGTAGTACTCGAAAAATAAGGAATAGACTCAAAGAAGGTAACGTCCGCACTGACATACTCTTTATGAGATATAGGGTCATAGCAACGATATCTTTTTTGGTTCTTAGGATACCCAAGGAAAACACATTTAATAGACTGCGCAGCAAGTTTATCTCGATCAGGACCCAGCTTATGCACAAAACACACGCATCCAAAAACTTTAGGGGGGATAGGAAAGAGAGGAGCCTCTGGATGGAGAATTTGAATTGGGATCTGGTCTTCTATAGAACTGGACGGCATGCGATTTATAAGAAACCCCGCTGTCAAAACCGCATCGCCTCAGTATGTAGCAGGCATATTGGATTGAATCATAAGGCACCGAGCAACATTAAGGATTTGTCTATGTTTCCTCTCAGCCAC
Source organism: Nuphar pumila (assembly GCF_984573655.1). Lineage (NCBI taxonomy): Eukaryota > Viridiplantae > Streptophyta > Magnoliopsida > Nymphaeales > Nymphaeaceae > Nuphar > Nuphar pumila. The sequence continues at coordinate 16,470,859 of NC_143257.1, forward strand.
CCCATTTTGCTGGGAGGTATGGGGACATGTAAATTGAGGTTGAATCCCATTTCCAGAGTAGAATTGAAGTAAGTCTTTGGATTTAAACTCAAGAGCATTATCAGTGCGAACAATTTTAACACATATGTCAAATTGAGTTTTTATCTCTGCAATTAAAGATTTAAGAATGCCAGGACCTTGAGACCGATCTTTTAACAGGAACACCCACGATAGTCTTGAGAAGTCATCAACAATAACTAGGTAATAACGACATTGAGACCTATTAGGAATCTGACTCGGACCCCACACATCTACATGAAGAAGATTAAACAATCCTTGACTTGATGGACTCTGACTGGAGGGAAAAGAGCTTCGACAATGTTTTCCCAATTGACATGTTTCACACTGAAAAGAAACTGAGGAAGGTATATGAGGAATGACACGACGAAGTTTTGTCACTGGAAGGTGACCCAAACGATGATGCCACAATAAAGGACTTGAGGATGATGTAACAGCAGAGTGGGCCGAAACCTCTGGTTGGTGAAGGTAATACAGACCACCTTCCTCATAGCCACCGCCAATCCTTCTCCCCGTCAGCAAGTCCTGAAAGGTGCACCCCATAGGATCAAAAATCACTCTACAATTCAACTCTTTTGTCATTCGACTGACTGATAATAAATTCTGTGGAAACGAAGGAGCATGAAAAACATGTGACAACTGAAGAGTAGGGGTAATAGACATGTTTCCCTGCCCTACAATTGGGGATGAGCTACCATCAGCAAGACGTACCCCTTTCCGACCTGTCACAGGTTTTAAACTCAAAAAATTGCTCGAGTTTCCGCACAAGTGACCAGAGGCTCCAGAATCAATAACCCACCTACCACCTTGAGCAGATAGGCCATCACTTGCCGAGCACACAACCTCCGCAACAGAAGACTTTGAATTGGATGATCGTAAAGCAAGGAGCTCGTCATATTCAGCCCTGCTAAGAGTTACACAATCATTGGAGGAATCTGCATCTGATTTAACCACTTGAGCCATAATATAAACTAATGGGCTTGATTCACAAAATGCAGGAGCAACCACACACGCATACCCACAATCAACAGCAAGTCTGAGTATATCAAGTTTTGACTTCACCAATGAAATCTGAGAAACACGACCTTCGACTGTTCAGATTCAAACTCCAAATATAATTTTAAAGAAACTTGACCAAAACCTTTCCCCTCAACCAAGGATGACTATAGGCTGTAAATCAAGATCACACATCCAACACGACTTAGAGGTTGTAAATCAAGATCACACATTCGCCACTACGACAACCAGTAGCAGCACCCAACACACGACTTAGAGTGTGATACCACAGTGCCCAACACAGAATCCCACTTCAAGGGACACGGTTCCCACAAACAGAATAATTAATTTTTTTCGCACAATAGGGAATCATGCCTGCTGATTAAAAAAAACTTATTAACATGCAGTTTTCAAAAGACAGCTGTGTCAAAAGGGTCACGACACAGCACCCAGCTTCTTGCTAAGTACTTTTAACTCACAACATCTACTCCCAGCCATATACCTCATGACAGCCAAAAAAAAAATTCCAATTTCACGACTTCTACACAGCACTTGTACTTATCAACATAGATAAAGATATTCACGACAGCTGCGTATTTATCAACATAAATAAAGGAACTCACGACAGCAACTCTCAGCAATATAAATCACGACAGCCAAAATAAAATCAATTTCACGATACCATGTTAGAGCTTTAATGGAGTAAAACTATTGAGATGCTTACACTCCATCAAATCAATATTTGATAGGCGCAAGCACACCAAGTTGGGAACCAAGGTGCAGATCTGCAGTAGACAACTTCAACTACACCAAAACGAATATCAGATCTGAATATGATCTGATTTAACATTACCACGTCAACCCACAAGAACAACAACCCACGTCGCCACAAAGACCGTTGATCACCAGCACCACAACGATAATAACAGCAGCAACTTACGACCACAATAGATCAGATCTGATCACCATCTTTAACACGCCTGCAATGGAGACAGATCTGGTCCACACCGTGCGACAGGTTCTAAATCACCACCAACTGCAACATCGTCAATGCCAAGACTTCAATACCCAGATATCCATCTGCTGCTCTAGCTTGCCAAATCACAACGATCCATTTTCAATAGATTTCCAAACTGCTCCCAGATTTGGCTTCAGATCTGAGTCACGACCTCTAGTCAATAGTCGTGACTAGGTCTGACTGCAGATCTGTAGCCAGGTCTGATCTTCACGCAGAAGGACCGACTATCCGATGAGATGTTGCTCGAAGGAAGATGATGCTGGAACTTAGGCACCCAAGGTCGCACGCTGCTCTGATACCATGTTGAAGGTAAGATGAAAGGCGCAGAAACCGAGGTAGAGAGAGAGAGAGACGGCTGGAGAATAATAGAACCACTTAACTTAATTAGGGTTAATCTCTATGTTAAATAGAGATAGTCCAAGGAACAAAATTACACCTAGGTCCCTCATTAAAGAATAAGATGCAAATAACCTCTAGTTTAGAAAAACTTATTTACTAAAAACATCTTAGTCTCAACAATTAGTATAATGAATTTACTCATCTAATGCTAGTAGTTATGTTAGGAATGTCAATTATGAAGGTGTAGCAATGGTGGAAGCTCAAGAGAGGTGGGAGAGGTGAAGGGAAGAGGGGTCCGCTAGTAGGGAAGAAGCTAGGGAGAAAGTGTAATACCCATGAATTTTCAGTAATTTTTGAAAAAATAAAGGTGAAATTAATGTTAAATTATTGTTTGGATTTAATTTAGTTTAGTGTTGAATTTTCATTTAAGTTGAATTTCAAGTGGAAGTGAATTTTGATTTGAATTTGAAATTGGGGATTTAATGACTATTGGAAATTAATTTGGAATTAAATTTTGGATTAGATTTAATTTGGATTTAATTTGACCCCAATTAAGGAATTGGATCTCATAGGGTGAAACCCCCCCCCCCACCACCACCACCACCACCATGTGAGCCCCTCTTACTTGTCTATGATCACCTACTTTCAATAATCCAACCTAATTACTTTAGTCAAACTAAATTAGAGTTTTCCTACTTTAAGAATCTTAATTAGCTAGGATTACCTAAATGCATTAGGAGTCCTACTCAAAAAGTTTGGAGAAAATACATTTAGTGGTTTTAAGCATGCTACTATTTCTTATTAAGTATGGTTAAAGCCTTACAAATACAAAACCCTCACCCTCTCTCCTTCCTAATTCTGATTTTCCCTACCTCTCTCTATCTCCCTTCTCTCTTCCTTCTTCTCCATTACATGCCCCACCTTCGAAGGTGTTTGAAGTTTGTTGAAGGTTGCATATTGAAGGTACAGATTTTCTTAGGTACGGTGGAAGAAGCCAAGCACGAAGAATAAGGTGTTCATACATAGATCTAATGGTTCTTGATTTCTAAGGTAGGAGTTTACTAACTTTGGATGTATACAAACTAGGGCACACGATTCATGCATTAGGGATGATTTTCCTATGCATCTCAGCACATATATTGGTCCAAATCTAGGTAGGATATGATATGTGCTATGTAATCAAGTTTAAAAAAAACTGAAATAGGTTTTAAAAATCGATTTTAAAAAAATAGCATGAATCAAGTTGTTCTTTTTTAAAATCATTTTAGATGAATCTTAAATTATGTTTGTTGTTAGATTTAAATATAGTCAGCATGTATTCAATTAGTACCATGTTAAAACTAATATTAATTATTCATAACTAATTTTAAAAACTCAAGAATAAGATCCTATGAGAAACTGATTCTTTTAGAGAAAGATGTGTTTTCGTGGGTGAATATATTGGATCTTGTTTTGGATTCATGTTATAAATTTGATTTTTGTGATTTCAACATGCTTAGATGCGTACATGCATGTATATGATGTGTTTATGATGAATCAAAATCATGTGATGCATGATTATGATGTATTCTTTATGGAAAGCATAAAATTCTTTATGTGCTTATTAAAAATGCATATTGTCTTGTTATTTCTATTCTTACCATTCCTTACAGAATTTTACGATTCTCCAAAATGATAAACCAAAAAAATCTCAGTTTTTTTATGGATGTTCCAGACATGTAAGAGCAATCCAAAAAAAATTAGGCTCATTTGAGTTTTTGGTTGGGAGATACAACCTCTACAATTCACTACAGAATTTTTGTCCTAACAAAAATTCTGTGTAGGCTACATATTTTTGTTGATTTTATTACTCACAAACTATTTAAGATTTATGATCAATATTTTTATGTGTTAAAAAATACACGATAAAAATCTTGTGCACTGATTTCCACTTTCTCCCAAACAACATTGAGGTCCTTCCCCAAGAGATTTTGACCATGGACAAAAAATAAACAAATGCGCCAACGTCTTCTCCTCCCTCACACACAGTAGACATTGACTTGGGCCTTGGATACCCATTTTCTTCAACTTTCCTTGAGTCAATATTTGATCCTTCACCATAAATGTGAAGGTTGGTGTAAAACTTGTAAATTTTTAAGAGAAAATAAATAAAGAAATTACTTTAATTCCAGTTAAAAATGTATTTTTTATCTTTTATTGTCAATTTTGTGTGTTTTATGTGCTTAATTTTATCTTTCTGACAAAGAAGGGTAAAACAATTATTTCAACCATTGCTATAAATAAAATAGCCAATTTAATCATTTTAATGAGTCACAAAACCATTTAAACATTTTTTAGGCGTTTCAAACTTAACAAGATACATTTTATGGTTCTAGAGTAATTTTGTAACAAGAAAAAAAATTAGTTTCTAAAATATTTTTATTTAACAAAATATTATCCTTAAAATCAAAATTTTGTCTAAAATAGGATTATTAACCTTCAATTAAATTAAATTTATTATTATCGTAGTTATACATGACCCATTTCATTATAAAAAATTTAGTTTTAAATTTTAAAAGGGTTTTCGCAGTTTTGCTTTTCCTTTTTTTTCTTTTTCTTTAAGTTCCTCAGGTCAGGCCTGAACCAGACTCGATGGCACACCCGACGTTTCACCCCTGTAAAAGCCATAATGAAAACCCCATTCCCATTTTTTTTCCCTATTCATGCATCCAGAGTTGTTTTCCCCATTTTCTCTTCCTCGTTTGTAGACCAGCTGGAGCCACGGTTGTAGACCCCAGCCAACCGACTCTCTTCTTCCCCTCCTTCTTCCTCTTTTCCCTCTCCTTCCCTCCTCCCTGTTCCTGTGTTGCCGTCGAAGATCCAGCGAAGCCGTCATCCTCCTACTGTACGTCGAGGTTCCTTCTTACCATTCTTATATTCATCTGTTCTCGAGTGTTTTCTCGTGAGCCGTCGCCATCGCCGGGGCTCATCTATTTCCCTCATGTTTCTTCTTCAATCGAGAGCCAACCAGAGGCCCTCCACTGCCGCAGTTCTTTTTAACTGGCCAGAGTCAAGGGTTGTCGCCATAAACCCCACCTCCTCTGCCTGATCAACCTTTTAGCGAAGTGTCCTTCATCCGTCTGCAAATCATCAAAACAACGCCAACCGACACCCCTTGTCTCGTATTCTCTTTTTTTTTCCCCTCCTCACTCTGAACCCTCTCTTTGTTGGGTGCTCCAGCCATTGTCGAAGCCTTCCTTTCCGTCGGACCCTCGCATCGATGGGAAACAACTCCCAACCGAGGGAGGGTTCACTGTGCCTGCATGTGTGTAACTACGGTACACATAAGATCAATTTTTTTATATTAATCACCAAGTTGCATGTTATTTATGCATTAGATTAATTTAATGGTCTTTGCTTCACCTGTTTCTCTTTTCGGCATGACCCCGATCAGAGTTTTGCATAGCGCAAATGCGTGAATGCCAAACCAACCGATTGTGATTAGCTTTCTTGTCGCCCTTTTCATTGTTTTACGCAAATGCATGAATGCATGATTCGTTTGCTGAGTTTTCTTTTTTATGATAAGTTGATTGTCTTCATGCTTTGTTGTGTAGCCTACGCACCCGATTCCCAACATTGAGAATCATGCAAGGCTATTGTGCATAATAGCAGGGGTACCTTTGCATTGTCGATTTCATTCTGATTTGGTTTTCGAGTTTTGGATTTGATTTTAATGTATATATATATCATTGAAATCAGGTACCTCAGTGTTTGTGCCATCACTTGGGGTGATGCACATGGCAATATGCTGGTCGTGTTATGATGTCTGAGCTTATGTTGGACTTGTTAGTGCATTACTTCTTGATTTTTTCATAAATTGGGTTATTGATTCACGTTTTAAATTTTGTCGTGCTCCAAAGAATCAACTATATCTACTAAGATACTGGTTTGATTCCGGTGTTCTTAGAACTTTTGGAAAGCTAAAATGCGGCCCTACAACATTGTTGTTGAGGTCACAGCCAGATTCAATCGGCAGGGTCCCAAAAAATTCCTATCAAGCGGTCGGTCAGACAGAATCTGTCAGACTCTGTCCCATACAGAGCATTATGAACAGTGTTCCATATTTTGGGGATTTCTCATGATTCCTTACATAAAAATCTGATCTGTTTGATTCTGTAGAAATATAAAACAAAGATCTAAATGTTTTATGCTTTCCATTTTAATTGATTCAGGCTTCAAGTAGCCTAAAAAAATCTATATTTTTGTACTTGTCTTAGGTTTGAATATAATATTCACTGTTATAGCATTCTGTGTATGGCTGTTTAATTTTCTAATATCTGAATATGTATGGTGTGAAATCAAAATCCAAAAGTTAGTTTGGTTAGCTAACATTCGTCCGCACCATAGTGAAGTTTGAGGTTTCTTCTGAAACCCTCATCTGTATGCCCGAATCTAAGGCGATTCGCGTGGCCAACTAGAACCTTCAGTTCATTTGTTGAGAGTTTTCACAAACTTTATAATCTAAGAAGTCAAAACCCTCTTCGAACAGGCATTCCACGGAACCCAGAGAGCCTGTCACAAATTTTACTATTAGTCCCGGTTTTGAGTCCGTGGAGTAGACATTCTTGATCTGAATCTAGTGATTTTGGATTCGTTGGAAAGGTGTGCATGTCACACACAACTTTTCTTTGAACTGTCTCTATTGAAACAGAGCACACGAGTCCCAAAAACCCCATTTCTTAGTGTCCTATTCAGACTCATCTTAGTGAAAAAGCTTCCATGCGTATTGAAATTTGTTTGGATCTTGGATCATGGATCGGTGCATACCGAGTCTATATCAGTTTCAAGAGTTGGTTCTTTAGAGGACAATCACTGTGAAGATGTATATGTCTAAGATCAGGTCACCCGACTAGCGTAGTAAATCTTTATGAGGATGAACATATCCAAGATTACGTAATCCGGCTAGAGCGGTAAAATCTCTATGAGGATATGCATGTCCAAGACCAGATAATCTGATGAGAGACTTGTTTTCAAGATACAGAAAATCTCTATGAGGATGAACAAGTTAAATATAATGGTTATGATGGATTATGATAATCATATGAGCTCGTAGAGATGACCATTATAGAAAATATGGATTTGGATTTAGATTTGCGTATTTCAATGTAACATAATTACATGATGAACTTGAAATAATGACCTTATTGACAATAGATTATGGCATGAGATTATGAGTGAAATATATAGTAAATGACACATCACACCTACTTAGTCACAATGCAAATGAATGCATTATGTTTATCTGATCGATTTATATCATGGATATACGATATATGCATTAGCTTTGCATAATCACTATGTATTCTGGTATAGACCTACTAGGCTTTCATGTGTCTGACTCTTTTTATAGGTTTTCAGGTGAAGTGTGATATATAGTCGTGGAGTGAATGCATGATGCTACAATGACATCAAGAGCCAATCATTTTCTTTTTCGAGGGTTGTATTTGGATATATTAACTTCGGTCTTATCGTTATTGTGTGGAATGTAACCCGCCTGAGGTTCTAAACCAAAGTTAAAATATTTTTGTTGATGATTATTTAATAAAAGAAAAGGTTTTAATTTTCACATGATTTATAAGTGGTTAAAAATCTCAAGGCATTATAAATGGTATCAGAGGAGGTTGAAAATATTGGCTCACAACACGTCCAACAACCAACATCGCTCTGTAAGTATGTTTCAATTAAACTAATAGTTATTTTGTTGTGACGTGCTATTTAAAACCTTGTGTAATATCTAGAACCAAGATAAGATCTTGTTAGGTACCCTAGTTTGTTCAAATAACCCTTGTATGGGTAATTCGAGGACAAAATTCTTTTAAGAGGGGTATGATGTAATATTCAGAAATTTTATCAAATATTTTAATGAAATATGAAGAGTTTTACCTAATCAGATACATGTCTACATTGATGAGTTTTAATTATTTAACAAGTTATTCTTATTTATGATAAATTATTATTAATTAACAAAATTAATTTGGATTTATGAGGTTCTGTACGAGGTATTTAGATTTGGACCTCAGTAGAGATCCAAGATGAGCAACCCACGTTGATCCATGTGAGACCGAAATGAATCTCACTAAAGTAAAAATGATTTGGGTCCATTCAGATTACAAAAGAATCATATTAAATATATTATATTAAAATATATATATATATATATAATGGGTTGGATTTGATAAGACCTGAATGGGTCTCACCAAATCTAAAACTGAAGCCCAAATCCCATGGTTTTCAACCCTTGTTTTACAACCCATGGTTTTCACCCCTTATTTTACAACCCATGGTTTGTTACCCTTTTATTTCTTCCCCTCTCTTGCCTATAAAATTACTCACCCTCTCTCTTTTCATATCTCACTCTCTCATAGTGGTTCATGGTAGCCACCTTCACCCGGTTCTCTTCTAGTGAACAAAAGTCACCCATCAGCCGAACCTCCATGAGTTTCTTTCACGTGTCCACCACCATGACCACCTTCTCCTCTCTCTCTCTCTCTCTCTCTCTCTCTCTCTCTGCAAGGGGTTGACCCTCCCTGCCATGGAGTTGACTCCCCTACTACTGCCTCTCGATGTGTGTCTTGTTGCTCCGCCACCGCAGTCATCAAACCTGCTCAAGTTTTTATATTTAACACAGGACCCGAGGCACACAACCTTGCTCTGACGCATTCGCATCATCGATGAATATACACTAGTCTTGTTCATTTCGATGTAGGAAAAAATCTATACTAACTTTGACGTTTGTTCAATTCTAATACGTGCATTGAGTATAAGGTTTTATGCCAATTACCTAACAATTATACATTATTAAAATACGTGTATATGTATATGCAAGATTTGAAACTATATAAAAGTATGTAAAGGATGAAAATATAAATGTATATATATATAATATTAAAAATGCATGTTTTGAATTACCTATGCATGACTTAAATGATGTACATAAGAAATACATATGTTTGAGGTTTAGATGTTTCATATTATGGAATACGTAGACATGAAATTACAGGATGTAAATATGCATGATTTGAGGTTCAATTTATGAACATATGAATAATATGAGATGCAATGTTATTATATGATGTGAATTGATATATGTTGGTGCCCCAAAGCAATGGCCGATAATCTTGTGTTTGGTTAATTGAATTTATACATGTTTGTGCCCAAATTGGTGGTCATTGACCCTATGAGTGGTTATCTGTGTTTATACATGTATGATGATAAAATGCACTTGATAAAGTTTCAAGAACAAATAACCTATTGATGATCAGTTCTCCAGAGGACAATCTCTATGAGAATGTACATGTCCAAGATCATGTCACCCGACTAGAAAGATAAATCTTTGTAAGGATGAACATGTCCAAGATCAGGTAATCCAACTAAAGTGGTAAAATCTTTATGAGGATATGCATATCCAAGATCAGGTAATCCGGCGGGGGACTTGTTTTTAAGGTACAAAAAATTTTTATGAGGACGAACATGTTAAATATAACGGTTATGATGGTTTGTGATGATCATATGAGCCTGTAGAGATGGCCATTATAGAAAATATGGATTTGGCTTTGATTATTTTGATGTAGCATAATTATATGCTAAACTTGGAATCATGACCTTATCAACAATAGATTATGGCATGAGATTATGAGTGAAATATATAGTAAATAGCACATCATGCCTACTTAGTCACTTTGTAAAAGAATGCATTATGTCTATTTGATCAATTTATATGATTGATATAAGATATATGTATTAGCTTTGTACAATCACAACGTGTTATGGTGTAGACCTACCAGGCTTTCATGAGCCTGACCTTTTTAAGGGTTTTTAGGTGAAGTGTGATGTATAGTTGTAGAGTGGATGTAGGTTATTGAAGCAACATTAAGAGCCGGTCATTTTTTTTTTTTTGAGCTGAATTTGAATATATTAAATTCAGTCTTATCGCTATTATATAGAATGTAACTCGCCTGAGGTTTGAACCCAAGTTTAAAAAGGTTTTTGCTTACGATTTTAATAAGAAAAGAAAAGTTTTAATTTTTACATGTTTTACGGGTTAAAAATCTCAAGGCATTACTCTATGACCCAAAATCAGCCTAGGAATACCAAGAGATTACCCAGAGGTACTCGGAAGTTACAAGCCCTATTTGTAACGCCCCAAAATCCCAACTTGGAAAATCCTTAGTTTTTTAGAGTAATTTTTTTTTTTTGAAAATATTGCACAAGCGAAAAAACATAAGTGAGAACAGTTAGAGATTTTGAGCGGGTTACAGAATGAAACAACAAGTAGAAACAAAACATTTCAATACAATTGATTGACAAAATATGAGACCAACATGTATACATTATTACATTTTACAAAATGTGTCCAAGACAAGGGATTTCTCAGAGCCAACTACCAAGAACACTAAGTTCTAGAAGTGTGGGATCCAATCCTCGCAGCACATCGAGCCCCATCGCACAACTTGTCAATCACCTGCATCCCCATAAAATGGGGTCAGACCTCTTATGAGGTGGTGAGATAAACCATTCATAACTTGCCATTTTATGAAAAACTGAAGCAAAGCAGGCATGATGCAACTGTCATTATCATTCATTCACAATGATCAAACAAATACGACTATAAGCACATACAAAGGCAATAAGTAGAATGATTGTTGAGCAATAAGTGATAACATGCTTTTGACAATGAAATTAGGTGGGTAAGCATTCCCATAACATATATGCAATTACGAATCACAACTAAGAAGAGTGCTACAACATCAAGTATTCAAGATGCTTTTAAAACCATAATCAAATGCAATTAAGCGATCATGCAAGTAAACAATTAGACAATTAAGAAATGAACTACGACATAAACATCCACTAAGTAGTTAACATGTTCACCTAGGTGTTCTGTCCTGATTACTCCTTCGGGTACATGAAGACAACTTGAATATGTAATGGATTACAATCTACACTGTTTAAAGCAAACCCTTTTGTGAAATGGGTGACCGGGCAGTGAGACTTATAGCAACCTCTCCTCATTCTGAGGTACTTAGGCCCATCTGGCGTTATGTTCCCCACAGAGTAATATGAACACGCACAAAGATCTAGCCTGCCCATTCACATACTTTAATACAACAAGGTCAAAAGGAGCATTTCGCCGATGGAGGTGACATAACACCATTTTATGTCTTAAGGGTATTACAACATGTGAGCTCACTCACAAACGAGGAACCATCGCCCAACGCAACTCATATAGAGTTCAACACTATCAATGAATAATGTGCCAATGCCCTAAGGTGGTGTTCGATTCCCAACCCTTAGTCAAGATACAACAAGTGCGTAGTGTGCGACATGCTTCCGTGTATTATCCACATTCGACAAACATGAATATCGCACAAGTATAAACTATGATACTTGACGATAAGTAAGCAATTGTTGAGCCAAGGTGTGAGTGCAATGATGTACAACATGCACACATACAAAGATATGAATTTGTAGCATCTACGCATGTCATATACAATTCGTATTGCATTTGTGAGAACATGTGCAAGTGCGAAGTGTCATTGGTCAATAACAAATGATACGTAAGCAAATACATATTTTAACAAATTATTTGCAATTATGACAATATAATCATTTACATTTCACGTGCTACATCACATGCCTTTTTGCATTGCATGAGGTGCCATTAAGCGCAAAGGCGATTTGCATAATCGCAACGCATTGTGCCATCATTCACACGCAATTTGATGAAAGATTCCCATGCACGTGTCATGATGTGCAAGTGATAATAACAACATTGCGGGGATATATATATATATATATATATATATATATATATATATATATATATATATATATATATTGGCACGCTCCACTTTGCAACAATTCGAACAAGGCACTTGTGATTCAACTATACACGCTAGGCTTCTAATTTACACAATAGTCTCCTATTATTCTTTTACGCACATGCTAAGATGTCATTCACATTAACTATGTATATTGCATATATTCTATCTCACAATTGTGTTAGTATGTGCAAGTGAGCAAAAGCATTTGGCGATATAACTCAATGCACATGACAATGTCGATTTATCACATTTTACATTTTCTTTTGTGATTTGCTTTGTAGCAAGCAATGCATTTATGACTCACATTGCACGCCTTTTGATTTGCATTTGACAATACAAGGCGTACGAGGAAAACCCATAGTGAACGCATTTATTGTAATGTTGCCATACACATGTCAAGATGTGTTAGTGCGCTAGTGATATGCAACAAAGTTGCGAATGCCATAAAATAAGCTCCAATCCATTCGGCACACATGCGAGAAGAATATCTTGTGCAATCAACAAGTGGGGAGGGCTATTTATTGCCCAAACCCACATTCTCTTTGGATTTTTCTAGAAAAATCCAAAGAGTTCTTTCCCCTTCTTGCCCTTGCCCTTTTAGAAATTCCAAGAGGTTCCTTTGTGTGGGGCCCACATGAAATATTTCATGAAATATTTTATGGGTCCTATAAGATATTTTTGGAAGAATATTTATGTGGGTCCCACCAATATTTTTGTGGGTCCCACAAAAATTTTGGGTTTTTGACAATTTTTCTAAAAAATTCTGAGTACGTTATTCTTTTCGTACCGACGTAACTAAGAAAGTTGGCTCATACAAATCTCTTGATTTTATTTAGCAAAGAAGTTATGAGTCCCTGACTTTTGAGCATATATTCACGAGGATATGAATATCCTAAGTATAACTGGTTTGTAGAAATTGATTTGTTTCGCATTTTGAGTTTAAATGTTATTTTCACCTGAAAATGCCTCAGGAATTTATTCAGAAAGATGCCGAAAAATTATAGGTCTTACATCATTACCTCCTTAAAAAAAATTCATTCGTGAAATTTTGTTAAGAGTACTAAGTGAATAGCTCAAGATACTTATCCCGCATGTTGGATTCAGGCTCTCAAGTGCAATCATCGATCCCTTGATATTGCCATTTCACCTTAACAAGTGGAATGACCTTCGTTCTGAGCACTTATTCTCGACGGTTTATGATTTCTACCAGTCTTTCTTTCACCATCATATCTTTCTAAATCTCAATATCTTCATGTTGGATGATGTGGGAAGGGTCATGAACGTATTTCCTAAGCATTGACATATAGAATATGTTGTGTATCTGCGCATACTATGGTGGCAATGCTACTCTGTAGGCAGTCTCTCCGATCCGGTTAAGAATTTTGAAGGGACCAACGAATCTGTTGTTGAGCTTTCCCTTTTTCCCGAAACAAAACACACTCTTGGTTGGGGAGACCTTGACGAAAACCTTGTCTCCAACCGAAAAAGTGATCTCCTTATGCCTTTTATTTGCATAGCTCTTTTGTCGACTCTGAGTAGTCAGTAGCTTTTTTCTGATCATATGGACTTGCTCAGTATAATGTTATAAAATAATGGGCGAGTCCAAGGTTCGTTTGCCCACTTCGCCCCAATGGATTGGTGATCGGCAGGGTCTTTCGTACATGGCTTTGTATGGTACCATCTCAATACTAGCATGATGGCGATTGTTGTAAGCGAATTCAACCAACGCTAAGTGAGAATCTCAATCCCCTTTCCATTCTAACATACAGACTCTTAGCATATCTTCAAGAGTCTATATGGTTCGCTTAGATTGTCTATCAGTTTGGGGATGAAATGTTGTACTGAACTTAAGTTTTGTCCTCAGGGCTCTCTATAGTTGCTCCCAAAAGTGAGAGGTGAACTTTAGGTCACGATCAGATATGATTAATATCGACACTCCATGGAGTCTGACGATTTCGTGAATGTAGATTTCTGCCAATCTTTCGATTAAATATCTAGTGTTGATTGGCAGGAAGTGAGCAGACTTAGTGAGTCTATCTACAATCACCTATATTGAGTCATGTTGTCTCTTGGATTGAGGTAATCCTATGATGAAATCTATCGTAATTCATTCTCATTCCCATTCCCATTTCCATTGTAGAATTTTGATCTATTGCATTCTACCGCCAGGTCGGTGATGTTCGATTTTGGCATGCTGGCAGGTCAAACATTTCAAGACAAACGTAGTCACATCTCTCTTCATACCCCCTCCACCAGTACTTCATCTACAAATCTTTGAACATTTTGGTACCTTCAGGGTGGATAGTATACTTGCTATTGTGTGACTCCTGAAGTACTTCTTCTCTTAGCTCAGGGTCATTTGGAACCCAAATTTTTTCTTCCATCTATAAGCTTTCATCTTATTTTAAGTGAAAGAAAGTATCATCTTTTTTGGCCCTTGCTTTCAGTTCCAAGTACTGGGGGTCCTTGAATTGCTCAGCTACAATCTGATCAAAGATCTCAGGCTGAATTGTCAGACTTGGCAATCGAATTCTGCCTGAATCAGCCATAAATAGCTTCCAGTTGACGAAATCTTCCATCAACGTCCATTGTCATGCGAGGCTGGCAAGAGTGCCAACAGTCTTACGACTAAGGGCATCTGCTATGATATTCACCTTTTCAGGGTGATAGGAAAGTGTGAATCCATAGTCTTTAAGGAATTCCAGTCATCGCCATTGCCGCATATTTAATTCTTTTTGGAAGAAAAGGTATTTCAAGCTCTTATGGTCCGACATGACCTCAAACTTTTTCCCATATAGGTAGTGTCGACAAATTTTAAGTGCAAACACCACTACGGCAAGCTCCAAGTCATGGGTTGGATAGTTTTTCTCATGAATTCTTAATTGTCATGATGCATATGCGATCACTTTACCATGTTGCATCAACACGCAACCCAAAATTGTTTCTGAGGCATCGGTATAAGCCACAAAGCCTTCTTGACCAGAAGGTAAGGTAAGGACATGGGTCATAGTATGCTTCTGTTTGAGAATCTCGAAGCATTCCTTACATTGGTCATTCCATTCGAACTTGACTCCCTTTTTTAACAATTTTGTCATAGGTACGACAATTCGGGAGACGTCTTGTATGAACTTCTGGTAGTATCCGGCAAGTCCCAAGAAGCTGCGAACATCAGTGATATTCTCTGGTTGCTTCCAATTCAGCACAACTTCTACCTTCGCAGGATCCACTATGATTCCCTCTTTAGAGATTATATGGCCAAGGAACATCACTTTATCTAGCCAGAATTCACATTTTGAAAACTTGGCATAGAGTTGATTCTTCTGAAGAGTCTTCAAAACAATTCTCAAGTGCTCTTTGTGTTGTTCCTTATTCTTTGAATAAATGAGAATGTCATCAATGAAGATGATGAAAAACGTGTCCAAATAGGGCCTGAACACCCAGTTCATCAGGTTTATAAAGGCAGTTGGCACATTCATGATTCCAAACGACATTACTACGAACTCATAATGGCCATATCACGTTCTAAAGGTTGTCTTGGGTATATCCTCCTCCTTAACTCTGAGTTGATGATACCCAGACCTGAGGTCGATCTTGGAGAATACTCTCATTATTCTTAGTTGATCAAATAAGTCCTCAATCTGAGGCAATGGATATTTATTCTTAATAGTTGTTTGGTTTAGCATCCGATAATCAATGCATAAACGTAAGGATCCATCATTTTTCTTTACAAATAGCACCGGTGCTCCCCACGGTAACACATTGAGATGGATAAACCATTGTTCCATCAGTTCTTTCAACTGACATTTCAGTTTATTGAGCTCTTTTGGAGCCATATAATAAGGGGCTTTTGATATTGGCGCAGTTCCAGGTAAGGATTGAATTCCAAATTCAACCTCACGAAGTGGCAGAAGTCCTGACAATTCATCAGGAAACTCACGCACCACTTCCAAACTCTCAAGGGGTTGGCTGGACAGTTGAGCTTTCTGCCGAGAAACTCAATAGAAAGGTCACACAACCCTGCCTAAGGTGTTTTTGTGCCTTAAGAGTTGATATGAGCCATTTTTATGGGACAGGTTTGGATAACCGGTATTCTACCTTAGGCAATCCCGATCGAGATAAGATAACACTGCCCTCACGGCATAAAATCCTTGCATGATTCTAGGCTAACCAGTTTATTCTCAGAATGACATCGTACTGCATCATATTGATTAGGATGGCATCAGTAGGCAAATGTTGCCCTGCTATCTCTATATCTAGGTTTTTCACATACCTGATACATTTGGTGCGTGAACCTAACGGGTTGTATACTTAATCATTTTATCAACCGGTTGCACCAAAGTGTGGAGTTGTTTGGTGAAATCATCAGAGATAAAGGTATGAGTATCACCACAATCAAACAAGACATAAGCAGTATGTTCATTCATAGGTACGGTGCCATCAATCAGGTCACCATTTTTTACTTGTTTGATCATTATAGCAAATACACGACCTGCTGTAGGTCTTTGTTCTACTTTAAGTGGCAGACATTGGAACTGAGGGCACTATGGTGCTTGTCAAGAGGGTCCAGCTGATTCAGAATTCCTCCTTTGTTCATCTGCAACCTTCTTGGCACACTCCCTCATAAAGTAGCTCATTTTGCCGCAATAAAGGCAACCATCTATGTTGCGAGGACATGGTCTTCCTAGGTGGTTCAAACGACACTTCTGGCAGTTGGAGTTGAACTGTCGACTATTTTGAGTCATATCTTGCCTTGGTGGCGGCTTCATGACCTACTGAGCGGAGTTCTTTCTTTAAAACTCGCTCTTACGAAAAGGTGGTCGTGATCCCTACTCACCTATGAACATCCTCTTGCGGTTCCCACCATCTACTATTGGCCTCTTTGCTATGATCACCTTGAATCGCTCCTAGTCAACTTGAATTTTTGAGGTTGCCGCCACAACGGCTTGAAAAGTTTGGGGCATGCTGGTTATTACTCGAGATTGCAGCCCTTTTCGTAGCCCATTGATATACTTGTCGACATTTTTCTGATTTGTCTCGAACAATTAAGAGCAGTACCTCTCAAGATTTTAAAATTTGGTGATATAGTCAATCAGACTCATACCACTCTGCTTAGGTTCTAGAAACTTCATCTTTTTCTTGTTTTTAGAATGCAACGAGTAGTTATCCATAAAAGTTCTTTGAAAGTCATCCCAAGGGAAGACCTCAAGTTGTGAGAACTGGATGATCTTAGTGGTATCCCACCACTTTTATGCATTGTATTTTAGCCTATAAGTGTTGAAATTAGTCCTTTTGTCCTCTGGTACACCCAATACCAGAAATGTATGTTGTGTTTTCTCAATCTAGCTTTCTGCAAGCTCTAGATTGGCTCTGTCGACGAAAAATGGTGGGTCAAGTTTGCAAAAAATTTCATAAGTTATTCCTCACAGGTTACTGAGTATCTTTAGCAGGAATCCCTGCGTAGGACTCCTCGCTCGGCATGGTTCTCATCATCGCAGGAGCCATTTATTTATTCATACATAAGCACATGTTTTAGTTTCTTGATGTATATAGGGAAGTAAAATCTTTATTTACTTATATACACTCCATTACACATACATCACCATTATATACAAGTGTCACACCATACTGGCATACATTGGCGACGAGAAATCATACATATGAGTCAATCGACTCCAAACATAATCAGTTCCTATGAACTGAATTTTATTTTCAACATAAATGACCTAAAATAGGCCTATCAATTGCCACATCGCCTTTGCTTAGGCGCAGTTGGAGTTGGCTCAGGCGGCACTTCTGTACTCTAAGTGAATCCTGTGGATAGACTAGTGATGTTGGTCCACTCTCCTATACAATAGCCTTATGGCTCGGGGAGTCTGAAATCATAATTGGATAGTAGGAGTTGTATCCTTCATCATGGTCGTTCAGGCTCGACGTATGTGATGTTGGTCCATTCTCCCATATAGTAGCCTCATGACTCAGGGAATCTGAAATTATGATGAGAGAATACCATGAGTTGTGTCCCTCATTTAGATTGTGCAAGATAGGCGTACGTGATGCCTGTTAATAGCTTAGCAAGTGATTGAATTTCGTAAGAAAGTTCAAATCAAAGTCTACCAAATGTGGTAACTCATTTGAAATCGATGGGGTACAGCTACTCCCAACACTTGAGTGATGTGATCCATTGATGCATGAGGTCTCATCCTTAAGACCAAGCGATGTCTGCCGACCCATATTGGTGGTATATCTTCTTTGGCATTCGTTGGTGAAATGCTTATCTTCACCACAATACTGGCAGTTTTAGACTTCCAACAGGCATATCCATTCATCATGCATAAACTTGCACCAATAACAATAGCCTTGTGAGTCGTGAGTTGCCATCTATACAAAGATGCACTCAAATAAGAAAAAGTATAAAATTTATACTTACAGTGTGATACCGCGAACAAGACGGATCTTGAACCAAGTTTTTCAAATACTTGCTCTAATACCAGTTCTGTAACGCCCCAGATTTCCAAAAACGAAGCTAAGTTAAAATTTTCATGAATTTCTTTTTTTTTGTAGGGGAACTTAGAAAAGCTTTAGCAGCGGAATTAGACGATAATGAGTCATCAGTTTTAGAATACTCTGAGCAAGTCACAGGTATGTGGCCAAGCACTTCTTGACCACCAATGTGTTCTGTTTATCAAAACAACTTATTTATTACAAACATCACTGCCTGGAAAAGTAGTACTTAGTTTTAATAAAGGAAGCAGTACAACTCTGTCTAGAGAAAACCTGGAACTCAATGTCGCCTTGCTCTGCATATCGCAACGCAGGTTCAACACCTGAAATCTTTATTAAACAGGGTCAGAACCACTAATGGTCGGGTAAGCAAGCAATCATCCACACATCCATTCAACTCAAGTAAATGCATTGACCACTCAAGGTCACAGTTCGTAATAATGGCACTCAAGTCTTCACGACTTGGCGTATATCCCAAGAGCTTCCTCAGGGCTATGAGTTGAATATTTTGCTCAAGTCTTCATGACTTGGCATGAGCCTCTTCAGGGCTGTGATTTGAATATCTCGCTCAAGTCTTCATGACTTATCATAGACCTCTTCAAGACCTCAATTGGGATGTCAAGGCTCAAGTCTTCATACTTGACACATCTGTACCCCACAAACTCAAATGCAAGCTCCTTGAGCTTCACTTAGTCGTGCAGATACAACATGCATCTTTGCACTATCGGTCCAGTAGTATATTGGTTATGACACTTTTCTCAAGGATATGCAGGACTTGACACAACAATGTTTATTCATTCATACATCGTTGAACCTAGAGCTAATGCATTATTTCGATATTAGCGGTTCACCCCTTGGTACACGAGAGAAGTTTTGTCCAGACATCAATGTGACGTTCTGGGGGTTGATTATTCCATGTATTTTAGATACCCTAGAGACTTGCTGACCACATTCATGTTGGGGTGGTAGTTTTCATACCGAGATAACCCTAACAGGCCGATTTGGTTGCATCCTCTGCTATAGTAGTTGGGTTCAATCCTTAGATATTTAAGGATAAATGTGACCTCAAAACCTCTGAGTGACTAAAGGTCTCATTGAACTCTATCAGGTTCATAATCAAATATATGTTACTCGCGGTTGTACCATCACTGTATATCACGGTGAGAAATAGTTCTGAAGGGGTCTGTCATTCAAGCAAGCCAGTACCTCCTGCACTAAGGACATATGTACCCGACCTCATTCAGTAATCCTCCCTAACATGGTCTTCAACCACGAGGTTCATTTAGACTTTAAGTCTTATTCATATGCATGCTTGACTTTGCTCTCGACATCTACGATCATCACGAGCATCTCACCTCTTTCGGGTGGACAACATACTTCAGCACGACGGCCCTTACGAGTCTAGTTGTGTAATAGTATCTTAATGAGCATGTATATGACATGATTTGAATAGATCGACTGCTCGGCGTGTATCACCGCAACGAGCAGTTGGCCTAATCATGGCGCAACAACTACTCTGGCTCTTCGGCCCTTACAAGTAAAGTGCCCTTACAAGCAAACATGGAAACAAGTCATTCTAGCAGCATTCCGACAACTGGGCATCCTCGTGCCATTCAACTGGTTCAGGCAACTCTTTTGCCAACCATTTTGACAGCACTTCCTATGCTTTGACGGTAGGAGTGAGTTGATCCTTTCTATGTTGTAGAAAATATCATTCAGAACTTGGGCAACACCTCTTTTGTATGACGGAGTATCATGCTATGCTCTTTTTGAACTTGTTGAGCTTCTTCAAAAATTTCAGCAGCACTCCCTCTCTTTGTTTGAGGAAGCATGCATTTCCTTTAAGGTCGGTAAGCATCTTTTCAGAAATTTAGCAGCATTTCTCCTCTTTTGACGAAGAAATTGCTATGCTTAACTCGAGGATGGATGCACCTCGTTGTATATACTTCGCATTTATTAAGGTTTGATAGAACCTTGGGTCATATCCAAGTCGTGCGCAAGTGACTTAGGTCTTTACGAAAAAATGTTTTTGCGCAAAGGCGAAGCCTTTCCAATAGGCGCTTCATTCGTCAAACAGAATCTTGATTGAAGAGAGGCAATGGAATCGCATCAGCGATTTAGAGTTTGATCTCCATTTGAATGCTCATTTATGCAGAGTATATGTAATATAAGTAGACGCTTGTGCTTTATATAGCGGCGACGTAAATGAGTGCATATACTTATTGTTTAGTGGGTGAAACTGAACAAAATATCTTATATATATAATTGCAGAAAGTAGGAGCCTTGGCATCGTTTGACGTGCTGACAAGACAAAATACATAATTTAAATTGCAAAAAGCAGTAGCCTTGGCATCGTTCGATGCGATGATGAATCTTTAAATATGTATATACATAGGAATTAATATCCAAAGATAGTCGAAAGGTATGTGCATGAACACCAAAGTGTCCTAAAGGGCATCAACCAAAGACTAGAGCTAGATACCATTTTTAAGAACGCATATACTGCATAACTCAATGTATATATCCGACGAGAGTCACAAGGCTTGCACGTGAATACCGAAGTGTTTTAGAGGGTATCAACCAAGGACTAGGGTCAGATACTATTTCAGAAAGTATACGGTATATACAAATAAGCAAATACTTGAGAGAGATGGATCAACGAAGCTAACTTACTTCCAATCAGTGAAGAATGGCTCCATAATGCTCTGACTGCTTTGAACTAGGTTCAAACCTTCCTTTCAGAGGTCAGACTAGGTCAGATGACTTCGACCTAGTTGAGAAAGAGGAAGAGCAGGTCAAGCTGCTAAACCCAAGTGGTTTGAACTAAACTGGGTTCGGTCCAAGTCAACTGGGTCAGGCAGGTTCAGACTTAGCCCAAGTTGGCTGGGTCTGGGTCTAGTGAATTAAACCTAGGTTTAGGACCAAAAAGGACTTTGACTTTGACGAAACCCAACTAGGTTCAAGCCAAGTCAAGTGGGTTTGGACCAGGTCAGGTAGGTTCAGACCAGGTCAGGCATGCTCAAACTAGGTCAGGCAGGCTCGGACCCACTCAGGCTAGGCTAGACTAAGCTAGGTAGGGGAGGTTGAAGAGAGAGAGAGGTAGATTTTTATGAAAGGAGAGAGAGTGGGGAGGGCTATTTATAGCCCAAACCCACCTCTCTTTGGATTTTTCTAGAAAAATTCAAAGAGTTCTTCCCCCTTCTTGCCCTTGATCTTTTAGAAATTTCAAGCGGTTCCTTTGTGTGGGGCCCACATAGAATATTTCGTGGAATATTCTATGGGTCCCACAAGATATTTTCTGAGGAATATTTTTGTGGGTTCCACCAACATTTTCGTGGGTTCCGCAAAAAAATTGAGTTTTCGACAATTTTTTTTCGAAAAATTCTGAGTACGACATTCTCTTCATATTGATGTAACTAAAAAAGTTAGCTTGTACAAATCTTTTGATTTTATTCAGGGATGAAGTTATGACTCCCTGACTGTTTGAGCATATATTCGTGAGGATACGAATATCCTAAGTATAACTGATTTGTAGAAATTGATTCGTTTCGTATTTTGAGTTTAAATGTTATTTTCACCTGAAAATGCCTAATGAATTTATTCAGAAAGATGATGAAAAATTATGGGTTGTATATATTTAGTATGCCCTTGGTACTTTTAAACTAATTGAGCATTTATACCTTCGCATTCGCTCTAGGGTATGTATATGTGTGCATGTATGTTTTTCATAACTTAGTGCACTAACAATACCATATTGGTTCCTTTAAACCAATGATCATTCATGTGCACTTGTTGTAAAAATTGAGATTTTTCCTTGAAAATTTAAAATAAATAAATAATGAATTATCGGTGCATTCATGACTATAATCATGAATTCTTGATTTTCTTGATTTTAATTAATTATGATTTTTTATCTTAAATTATGAAGATTATTTCAAAGCTAAAATATGTGAACTAAACAAGAAAGTAAATGATTTGTATATTTTTAGATTATGAATTTTGGATTTATATCTAATCTTATTAGATTGGACCCATAGCGTCAGACGCTCTGAGCAATATCATTATTGTTTTGATAGAATTTTAGCCCATTAGTGACTCACCTTTTAAGTTAAATTTAACCTTGTCGTTCTTTATTTTGAGGGCATCAAAATCAACTATTTTTATGCCCAAATTGGTGTTGATTTGAGCGTTCTACCAGTGATCAAAGTTCATGCCTAATTATAAGTCAAAAATTAATGTTTTTCGACATCGACTAAATTTTTTTGCCGATCCATATGTGTATGATTAAATCTAAGACCACCACAATGATTTATGTTTTGATATCAAATTGACTATTTAAACATCAAATTTTGACGAGTCTTTGGGTTTGTAGGTTTCTCGAAAGGTTACCATGTAACTAGAGCCCAAGCTAAGGTAAAAAGTCCCTACTTTTCTTTTTTTAGCTTAAGTAATTTTGAAAATTAATTAATTAAGTCCCATAATTTATTTTTTTGTTTTATTAATAAAAGAAATTAGTAAATATTAATGTCTTATATTAGAGATGAGACTCTTGTCTAAGCTCATGTATAAATAGAAGCCCTCGTGAGAAAAATTAACAAGGTTGATTCTCTCTCTTTCTTTCTCTCTTTTTTTTCTCTTTTTGTTTTTTGATTTTCTCTCTCGTCCAAAACATGTAGGAGCCTTGGAGAACCCTTGTACAACCATTAGACTTGCACTTAGTCATTGGGTGGTGGTGGAATATGAGTCGGATTGTCCGTTCCTTCGTTCTAACCATAAAAATTGATCGTAGACAAGTAAGATTTACATAACTAATGTTTTTACACCCTTGGAGAATGTATGATTAAAGTATTTTAATTTTCAGCAACTTTTAATATGTTCTTGACCTGTTGTACATATTTTTTTGGTGGAAGAAATTATTTCTTAAATCAAAAAATACAAATATTGTATTTTTTCCTAAAAACGATTTTGAGAAACATGCAAAATTAGAGCTTTGTTATTATTTCGTATTAGATTGAATCATATTATGATTTTTTATGGTGTCATTCATGTATTAACCTATATTAAGTTAGATAAAACAAAAAATAATCAGATTTTAAAGGTTTTATAATCTTAAAAAGGGTTTTTACAAAATTATTTTCTGAGAAACCTAAAGCTATGATGTTTGATAAATTTTTCTCGACCTGTTTCGAAAATAAATCGACAACTCTATGAATATCGGTTCGAAAATCTAAATAAAATCACTACAATCATCTACACATCTTGATCTTGAATTTAGAATCATGTTTTGCTCATTTTAGATCTGTATTGATATATATATGCCTATTTTAAAAGAGCCTCAATTTTTGGCTCTATTTACAAGATGATTTTGACCCATCTTTGATAAACATTGCAAACGCCTATGAAAAATGACTCCAAATATTTTATAAAAATTTTGGGTGAATCTTAATACCTAATATCAAATTGTAAGAAGGGTTTTGTTAAAAATGTTCTAAAAAAAATCAAGAAATACCTCTATTTGATTAAAATCATGTAGATTACATATTCTGGACTGAAACTCTATCAGAATTGGGTTTTGTAAAATATTTTTAATTATTTGCGTATTTGTTTATTTTGTGAACAATTTATTAGGTTGTATTCTTGACAGATACAGGTAACCACAATAAAATTATCGTGACTTTATCAATGTTCTGCTATTTTCGACAGATTTTATAAAATTGGGTTACCAGATATCCGAATTTATTTTAACAACTTATACTTGTTTTTAATTAGCAACGTGTTAGAGACTTATAATTTTAAAATATTTTTGACATGTATTGAATATTATCAATGATTATATATCAAATTTCACCAAGATTAATGAGTTAGACATATGATAAGATCTGATTGTGATGTTTATGTGAATCATGTGTAATAAATGACTCTTTTTGTATTGTCCTACAAATATATTATTTTAATTAATTCTAAAGGCATACTTAAATGAGATATAAATTGTTTGGATTCGTATGTCTTGTTTGCTTGAGAACATGTGCATATAATGTATGCTGAAATGTCAATAACATTTTGACATACCTTTCTTATGCAATTATATCTAAGGTGATATATTGATTTATATGGTGAAATAATGTACATATGACTTTCATTCTGTGTGCATAACTCGAACAACGTAGGAGATACGTATATTGAGGTTTAGTAGTTTTGTATTATGAAATGTACATGTTCACGTATGCATGCATAGAAATCGTGTTTTGTTTACGCATGCTTCAAGGTTCAATTTATGAAAATATAATGTTTCTTGTGGCGATGATTGATGTCTTTTTGAAGATGTTGTAGTTTTTGAAAATATTTTTAAATGAAAAACATGTGAATACCAGACATCAAATAATAAAAATCGGCTCTCACTAGTGGTAGAGACCGGGTCGAACTCATGGAAAAGGAATATTTCATATTCAAACAAACAAGTAAACTATTCTTTATTGCCAAAATGGAAAAAGTACCAAAAAAATCTAATTAACTACTTATTACAACAAATGAATACCCTACGCAGAGGCTTAAAAGACTTTATTTACAAACCCAGAATTAAATTCCTAAATTCTAAAATAGAAGCAAAAATCTTCTATTCTTGTGCTTCCGTGTCACTTGATCACTTTTGCTCCACTCTTGTGCGATCCTGCACAAGTCAAACGAACACGAGCAGCACAAGAGATAAAAAGAGACACTATATTAAACAGAATATACTAATTAAATGCTAAAACAAGTAAAGATCATATTAAAGAAATCTAAATGACAAGTTTGAATGAAAATGGTTACCAAACGCTAAATGACAAATCACTAAGTAAACCTAAACACTAAATGTAATATTAGAACAACTAATGATTCATTTGCAACTAAGTGAATCTAATGACATAGCATTGAGTAAATCTAATTACTTAACTAGGTAAATGAAATCACGATTATACTAACAATTACTCACTTAACTAATAACTAAGCTAACTATTACACATTACTTAACTACAACTAACAAAATTATTCTACTAATCAGCTAACAAATCACTTAACTAACATCCATTCACCAGCAGTTTGATGATGCTCAGAAATTCGATAGTAAAGCAATCAATCAAACTGATACAACACTCAGCAGCTAGGTATTCAAACTGGATCTAGCAATCAATAGAGTTTAGAAACAGTAAAAAAAACTCAAAAATTCTATTATCCAGATAGGCTATGTTCAACTTTAGATATTCAAGTTTAGTCGAGAAAAACACTCACACAGTTGATTGGCCTTCAAACGGCGATCAGAGAACAGTCCCCTTGCCGAAAATCAATGAAAATACAATGCTCAGAGCTCATTGCTTTTAAAAGAAAATAGTAGATCACTGATTCAAAAATCAGTGGCTCTTAACATTCACATCGGATTCAGACATCCGATTGATTTTTTTTTCAAAAATAATCGTTGGAATTTCAAATAGCAGAAGACATCCACCATAATTTCAAACAGCAATCGAAGCTCAAGTACACGGCGCTCAGAAATCTAAATACTCAGGCAGAAATTGGCTGATCAAAAACTTCAACCATTCGATCGATATTTGATAGAACCAGATCGTCCCTTGATGAAATTTCAACAATCAGTCACCGGAAAACAGTAATAGCATTGACAGAGATCTTCACAATTCTGATCATTGATCAGAAACAGTAAATCGTGAAATGAATTTCACGGTGGATCAAGAATGAAACCACTAGATTCTTCCCGATAAATGTGAATTTATTCCGGCTTAAGCAGAGGATTTCAACAAGCTATCTATGGCAGATACAAAGGATTCATGCACGCCAGCCAGATTTGTCTCCAGACCTCCCCTTGCTTCCAGAAATCAATTAATAGGCTTTCAAACCGAGAATCGCCAGAAACAGTAGATATTTCAATCGGATCTCTTTATCTCATCGCCGGAAACCGTAGACATTTCAAGCGGAATCATGAATCAAGTTTGATCGATCTAGATGATCAATTCTTCAAATGCAAATGATAATCAATCAGATGATCGATTATCTTTCAAATGCAAATCAGGTTCGGTTGCTGGAAACTTCACATAAATCGTTATTGATTGCCAGCACAACACATTACCGATAAGATGTTGTAAAGAAATGGATACAGATACGATGCACCTAAATAGGGAACTAAAATGAAAATGCAAGAACAAAATTGAACAAGAGAAATGATTTGGAAAATGCTAATGCATGAAAATAAGAACTCAACGGCTGATGCAAAAATTGGAATGCAACACACACAATCCGATCTATTTTTTTTCATTTTTTCATTTTAAAACAAACTAATGCAAACAGAAACTTCAAATAAAAAGAAAGAAGGAGAAGAAGTAGGGGATAAGAAGAAGAAGGGGAAGTTGTAGCTTACCGTAACTTTGAGGGGTTAGGAAAGAGGGTTTGGAATTCTCCTTCACGCCATCACCGTAGACCAGATGCCTCCACCGAAAAAGGGAAGATGAGAGAAAGAGGGAGAAGGGGAAGAAGAGGCAAGAAGAGGTGGAGGAGAAGGGTTAGGGAAGAAAGGGTTTGGCGCCAAGGAGAAGTTGAGAGAAATTTCCCCCCTTCATGAGTTTTTAAAACCATTTGGGGTTGTTACACGATTTTTGAAAATTCTAAAACACTACCCTAAAAAATATTATTTACTAAATACCTCATTTTGACTTATGTTTTTAAAAAGAATCTAGTTACTCTATTTTAACTCTAAATTTTTTATTTTTTTTAAAACTAACAATACTACATTAATGACAAACATTAAAATATACATTAAATTGCAAAATAAAACTAATTTTCAAGCATTTTCTATTTTTTAATCATTTTAGCATATTTACCCGAAACTAGCATCAAATTGGGTTTTTAAAACATCTTCTCATGAAATCATGCATATTTTAGTATGAAATACATCTGAAAATATATGCCTGATCAAATACCTCGATGCTTATGTTTTGCTTGTCCTCGAGCAAACTAGAAAAATACAAGAAATTAAACTGTCACTAACTCACTTTCGTAGGAAGCACGGTTGCATTTAGCACATGCAACAAGCCCTTTCAACCCCTGGGTTACCCTAGTGGACGAGTAAGGTCTCGTGAGGGTTTGCAGTGATGCTACCCACAAACATCTCTGTCATGTATGCATAATATTACACATCTTTACAAGTAGTAGGTAATTAAAGACTTTGTTTTCACAAATATTTCCTGTTACAAAAAAAATCAAAACATAATTAGTCTTTTATATTCCACCACAGAAAAAGAATTTCTTTCACTTTTCTAAATATCACAATTATTTATGTTTTATTCTTAGAAAATCCAATAAAAACAAGTTATTATTTACTTATCCTCACTCATATGTTTTCTGCACAGATTTTCTCAATCACACTTCTAAGCAATGATTTTTTTTCTTTTTAAGATCTTTTCTTTTCTTGATTTTTATTTTTTTCACGCTTTTTCTCTTTGCGCACTTATTTTTATTTTATAGCTTGTGTATGGTCTGCTTTTATGCCTTGTGCAATGCCAATCTCTTCTGTACTTTTGTCAATGTATACCAAAAGATATCGACTAAGACATAAAAGTGACTTCCTTCATTTACCTTTTCGACGTGAGAGTCAAACACTTCAACTTGTGTCTGTTCTCAACTACTGAGGATCACAAAGTTTTTCACTCTCCTTTTCGAAAAGAAACTCAAAAGCTTCAACTTGTGTCTAAATCTCATCTACTAAGGATTGTGAAATTATCCAAACAACCTAACACATGCTCTCTTTTTTTCACTTTTGAGCTCATTTTTGCGCTTTTGTTCATTTGCTTAGTTTTTCAAAAATAAAACTGTGCAAATTCATATTTGTGATTCAAAATAAACTCTAACATGTATCTATCATCATTTCTTCGAAATCCACATAAACAACCATAATTTTTAGATCCATGTCAGAAAAAAAATTTGTGGGACTTAAAAATCCTCTAAAAACATTAGATTTGAAATAACATTCATATAAGTTCAAACTCTTTCTTTAAAAACCTACTTTTTGTGAAAGATATGTACACATGTGCAAGAACGTCAATAGAAATATCAAGGTGTGCAAAGTACACCCTCCCCCATGCTTGAATAACACTGTCCCAGTGGCACTCCCCCATGCTTATATGAAACTACGTGAATGCACATGAGATGCAATAAATGAAGGAAAAACATAGAAACAACCTAACATGAATTATAAATACACGTTCTATGAATGAAATGAATGCAATGTATACACGACATGACATGCAAAACTCATGAATGAAACAAAAAAAAGAAAAATACAACTTAATAAAATCTATAAATTCTAAAAGAAAATCTAATAATATACAAGATATGGGTTGCCTCCTATAAAGCGCTAAGTTTCACGTCCCCAGCCAGATGGATCCCTGGAAAAAACCCTTCATCGTCCATGAGATCAATGGACATGAAGTCTCGCTCAATCGGGCTCTATGAAGAAAAGAGTGTCATCTGTGACACTACGCACTGTGTTCCCGCCCACTCGACCCCTAAAAGTGATATCATGACTCTCGGTACAGGAAAAACGAAGGTTAGTCTCCTCTGGGAGACTACTCTCAAAAGGAGAGTCTAGGACCAAACAACTATCAATATATGAAACCTCAAACAAGTGGTGGCCATGATCCTGCTTGACTAGGTCAAGCATCTTTTGCATCTGCACCTCTTGCTTACTAAAAGCAATCGGTGGTTCGAATGCCTGGGAGACTGGGGCTCAGAGGATATAAGATGATAATGCATGTTGCGGACCTTGCCCCTTCTCCTGAGGCCTAATGGAGGAGATCGACTCGTCAGTGGGTATAACATTGGGCTCCTGAGTTGATTCCTGAATGGGTTGATACACCTTTCCATTCTGAAGGGGTGTAACAGATTTGATCTGCGCAAGGTGTGAATATGTGGGGGTGCAGGTCAAATAACATGGAATCCTCTCCTTTTGAGATGACAACATGCCTACTAGATGGGTTTCCCTTGTGTTGCCTCTTGAAGGCCTCAGCCAATTGTCCCATTTAAGTCTCTAGCTTGGCTATTGACTGTGTGTGGGAACAAAGAGTAGTCTTGATATCAGAAAAGGCCTCTAACATCTTCTCCTGAAATGATATGCTCGAAGTGGGCTCATGAGGAGAAGGCAGACTATACGGGGGGTGAACCTGTGGGAATATGGGACGTGAGTAACCTTGTGAAGGGTTACTCCGTCTATGTTGTGTCTGGGATGGCTGATGGGATGGGATGGGGTGGTTTCACCAACCCGGGTTATATGAGGGTGCAAACGAATCATGCACGGGCCTAACGAAACCTTGGGCAGCATTCACCTGCTCCTGAATAAATTTTGAATATAGTGGTGTTGTCGGACACTCATAAACACAATGTGCAGGGTTAGCGCATAGCTTGCACACTCTTCCTACTGGATTTCATGAAAAATTGGTTAGGAATTGATCTAATTTCCTAGTCAACTGGTCAACTTTGGTTTGCAATTCTAACTCAGACCCTACTTCGAAAATCTCACCTTTCCTAGGACCACTAGGCACAGATATGGTCCTATCGAGCCATGAAGACAAGGTATGATGCATCATGTTTTCACTCAAGGTCTCAAATAAAGACCATGCTTCGTTCTCACTCTTGAGCATAAAAGTGCCCCCACATGACGAATCAACCATTTGACGGTTCTTCTCAGTAAGACCGTCATAGAAATATTACACCAGTTGTTAGCGAGGCACCTGGTGGTGGGGACACTTGCAGAGAAGATCCTTCATCCTCTCCCAAGTCTCGTGAAATATTTCCCCATCTATTTGCGAAAAGCTGGTAATGGCCTTTCGATACTGATTCATCTTACCAATTGGAAAATATTTTTTTAGAAACTCCCATTGCATATGTTCCTAAGTGGTAATTTGAACTGTATCTAATGCCTTAAGCCAATGCTTGACTTTATCCTTCAGAGAGAAGGGAAACAAGGTTAACCTCATAGCAACGTCTCCAAAATTATTGATTCGCATGGTTGAGCAAATCTCAAAGAATTCGTTGAGATGGCGATATGAGTATTCATTACTAAGACTATAAAATAAAGGTAGCATCTGGATCACACTGACCTTAATCTTAAAGTGGTTCGCTCCTACATCAGGTCTCGTAATGCAGGAGGTGGGAGTATAGGTATTGGACATGAAGTACTCCCTAAGGGAATGAATCATCTGCTGATCCTCAACCATGGTTGCAGCTCTATAGGCTCTCCTGATAAGGGACTTGGGGTCCTCGATTGGCTCGTCAAGCTCGGGGTCAACTGAGCGTCACCCTTGCATACACCACGAGATAGACTGGTGTATCAGCCATTCTAATTTAGGTTTTTCTACCTAACTAACGTGCCAACAACCAAACTATGCAAACTACAAAGCGAGTAAACAAAAACAAAGCTAAAAAGCGGGAAATAAATAAACACCACGCAATTGCACACAACAGGGATTATGCAAAAAAATGAAATCTATGTGCACGGTACCAATCATACATAATCACCTCTAAGGGGATCCTAGTGGGTGGGTTGTGCAGAAAAGTAAGCTCGTCTCTATGGTATGCACACACATGGTTCTAAGCCTAAATGCGAAAAGCAAACTGAACAATCCTAATTAAAGAACTGAATTAAATTAACAACCTAAAATCCGAGAATAAACACAAAGCAATAAAGTGAATACTCGTATTTCATCGATCCCCCGCAACAGCGCCAAAAATTTGATGTCTTTTTTAAGATGTTGTAGTTTTTGAAAAGATTTTTAAATGAAAAACATGTGAAAATCAGACATCAAATAATAAAAACCGGTTCTCACTAGTGGTAGAGACCGGGTCAAACTCAGAGAAGGGGAATACTTCATATTCAAACAAACAACTAAACTATTCTTTATTGCCGAAATGAAAAAGTACAAAAAAAAGAAATCTAATTAACTACTTATTACAACAAATGAATACCCTACGTAGAGGGCTTAAAAGACTTTATTTATAAACCCAGAATTAAATTCCTAAATTCTAAAATAAAAGCAAAAATCTTCTATTCTTGTGCTTCCGTGTCACTTGATCACTTTCACTCCACTTCTGTGCGATCCTGCACAAGTCAAACGAACACGAGCAGCACAAGAGACAAAAATAGACACTATACTAAACAGAATATACTAATTAAATGCTAAAACAATGAAAGATCATATGAAAAAAATCTAAATGACAAGTTTGAATGAAAATGGTTATTAAACGCTAAATGACAAATCACTAAGTAAACCTAAACGCTAAATGTAATATTAAAACAACTAATCATTCACTTGCAACTAAGTGAATCTAATGACATAGCATTGAGTAAATCTAATTACTTAACTAGGTAAATGAAATCACGATTATACTAATAATTACTCACTTAACTAATAACTAAGCTAACTATTACACATTACTTAACTACAGCTAACAAAATTATTCTACTAATCAGCTAACAGATCACTTAACTAACATCCATTCACCAACAGTTAGATGATGCTCAGAAATCGGATAGTAAAGCAATCAATCAAACCGATACAACACTCAGCAGCTAGGCATTCAAACTGGATCCAATAATCAACAGAGTTTAGAAACAGTAAAAAAAACTCAGAAATTCTATTATTCAGATAGGCTATGTTCAACTTCAAATATCCAAGTTCAGTCAATCAAAACACTCACACAGTTGATTGGCCTTCAAACGACGATCAAAGAACAGACCCCTTGCCGAAAATCAATGAAAATACAATGCTCAGGGCTCATTGCTTTTAACAAAAAATAGTAGATCACTGATTCAAAAATCAGTGGCTCTTAACATTCACATCGAATTCAGACATCTGATTGTTTTTTTTTTCAAAAATAATCGCTGGAATTTCAAATAGCAGAAGACATCCACCGAAATTTCAAACAGCAGTCAGAGCTCAAGTACATAGCGCTAAAAAATCTAAACACTCAGAAAGAAATTGCTGATAAAAAACTTCAACCATTCGATCGATATTTTATAGAATCAGATCATCCCTTGATGAATTTTCAACAATCAGTCACCGAAAAACAGTAATAGCATCGATAGAGATCTTCACGATTTCGATCATTGATCAGAAACAGTAAATCGTGAAATGAATTTCATGGTGGATCAAGAATGAAACCACTGGATTCTTCCGGATAAATGTGAATTTATTCTGGCTTAAGCAGAGGATTCTGACAGGCTATCTACGGCAGATACAAAGGATTTATGCACGCCTGCCGGATTTGTCTCCAGACCTCCCCTTGCTTCCAGAAATCAATTAATAGGCTTTCAAACTGAGAATTGCCGGAAACAGTAGATATTTCAATAAGATCTATTCATCTCATCGCCGAAAACAATAGACATTTCAAGAGGAACCGTGAATCAGGTTTGATCGATCCAGACGATCAATTCTTCAAATGCAAACGATAATCAATCAGATGATCGATTATCTTTCAAATACAAATCAGGATCGGTTGTTGGAAACTTCACATAAATCGTTATTGATTGCCAGCACAACACATTACCGATAAGATGTTGTTGTAAAGAAATGGATGCAGATACGATGCACCTAAACAAGGAACTAAAATGAAAATGCAAGAACAGAATTGAACAAGAGAAATGATTAGAAAAATGCTAATGCATGAAAATAAGAACTCAACGGCTGATGCGAAAATTGGAATGCAACACACACAATCCAATCTATTTTTTTTTCATTTTTTCTTTTTAAAACAAACTAATGCAAACAGAAACTTTGAATGAAAAGAAAGAAGGAGAAGAAGTAGAGGACAGGAAGAAGAAGAGGAAGCTATAGCTTACCGTAATTTTGAGGGGTTAGGAAAGAGGGTTTGGAATTCTCCTTCACGCCATCATCGTAGACCGGATGCCTCCACCGAAAAAGGGAAGATGAGAGAAAGAGGGAGAAGGGGAAGAAGAGGCAAGAAGAGGTGGAGGAGAAGGGTTAGGGAAGAAAGGGTTTGGTGCCAATGAGAAGACGAGAGAAATTTTCTCCCTTCGTGAGTTTTTAAAACCATTTGGGGTTGTTACACGATTTTTGAAAATTCTAAAACACTACCCTAAAAATATTATTTACCAAATACCTCATTTCAACTTATGTTTTTAAAAAGAATCTAGTTACTCTATTTTAACTCTTATTTTTTTATTTTTTTTAAAACTAACAATACTACATTAATGACAAACATTAAAATATATATTAAATTACAAAATAAAACTAATTTTCAAGCATTTTCTATTTTTTTATCATTTTAGCACATTTACCCGAAACTAGCATCAAATTGGGTTTTTAAAACATTTTCTCATGAAATCATGTATATTTTAGTATGAAATACATCCGAAAATATATGCCTGATCAATGATTGATGTGTAGGATAATATTCTTCTATATGATATGATTTAAATGTCATGTGATGTGAAATTATGAATGCATGCGATAAATATTTAAGTTCAATAATAAACTATAGTTTATGAAACCTTATTGGTTAAATGTGTAATTTTATGATTTAAGTGTCATATGAAGTGATGTATTATGTGATGCATATTGATTGTATATATGCTTGTGCCTGTGTTGGTGGCTATCGACCTTGAGAGTTGTCAATTGTTTTGATGCATGTATGACAATAGTTTTCACTTAATATGATACTCGTTAAGAAATTGTTCCCAAAGGATTCTCTGTGAGGGTGTGTATGACTAGATCAGGTAATACGCTAGAGCAGTAAGTCCTTGTAAGGAAATGCATTGTCCAAGAGCGGGTAGCCCGCAAAGACGGTATATTCCTGTGAAGAATGCATTGCCAAAGACTAGACATGTCATCCGTCTAGGGCGGTAAATCCTTGTGAGGTCGTACATTTCCCAAACTAGGTGATTCAGCATGGATCTTGTAAATCTTTATTATGAATAAATAAAATATTATGATAAATGGTGATGATCTTTTGAGCTGATTGAGATAGCTAGTTATGAATCTATAAATTTGACTTTTATGTTATAGCATGATTATATGTTGAACTCAAATGTGATAATCAGATCCTTACTGATTTTAGATCTAGATATAAGGTTATGATTGTGATGCTCATGTTAGCGTATAGGTTAATGATACATCACTTCTATAAATGACTAAGTTGACTTATTAGGTGAATGACACATCACACATACATAGTTTTGTTGCAAATAATTGCATTATGATTGTCTGATTCGAATATATCACACCTATGTATCATGATTAATGTGTATCATAAATATCTAACTGATTTACTTAGAAAGTATGTGTATGTATTTCACGCTTGAATGACAAAATATGATTTGACCTATTGTTTATAAGAATTATGAATGCATATAAAAATGATGCAATGATTTGAATATATGAGAGTAGAAGTGAGTAATCATGAACATCGTTGTGATGCTGGTGTTACGCCCCCGAATAGAGTTCTCTCGTAGCGGCCGTTTCCTCTCACGATTTTTGGCTCCGTCTTTGAGGGATATGACTCAGGGGCTACTCGAACATAATAAAATATATAGCATAATAAACACTCGAGCTAGTCAGTCTGTTTTGGGTTGGTCAACGTCATATCTAGGTAGACCGAGAAATCAAGATGAAACATACATTACTTGCTCACATTACTTTATTGCACTTTGTTTTACTTTACTTTATATTACTGCAAATTATTCTTATTTCTGAAAGTGGGTAAATTCATGCCCATTGATATATGTCTTGCTCTCATCTGGAGTTTGATGTTAATATATTTAAGATTTTCATTTCATACTTGCTTATAAATTTTGAATTCATGAATAGCTTGTAGGAACTTTATATTTGCTTTATCGATAGTTGATGCAAATTCTGAGATACATATATCATGCAACCTTTATGTGTTATACATTACATTAGCTATGTGAATTTTATTAAGACTTTTTAAAGTCTCATTCTTTTAAAATAAAATATTTTTCAGGAGACATATGATGGCTAGAGTGAGTGTAGGAAGATGGAGAGAGTTGTGCACACTGATGTTTTCGATGATCCCAAGGGCTTCTTATTTTATTTAAATTTTTATACTTTCTGAATTGTTACAGTACTATTTAATTAGAGATTTGATTATTAGTTAAAATTTAAATTTCAATTACTTTATACATAGTTAATGTCTATTCGGATATGCGATGGTAGTAGTTCTCTTAATGTAATGTGTCTGAAGATTTAACTAAGAAATCAGTTTATAAAATTGATTTAAAAAAATCAATATTTTTCTGTTATGTTTACTCACCTAATAATAACATAAGGATTTTATCATTTGGATGCTTTAACTTCGAACCTTGTTCTACAAAGCTATTAAACGTCGGTGCATGTACAGGCTGACTCCTTAGAGCTTAATTTGATTAAGGCAAAACCAATGATGAAAAACTTGGTATATTAATAATTTCTTTTATGTAATGGTTCAATCAGATTCATGAATAGATAGTTCCGTACTGGATTTGGTACTAGGAGGCTAAGACACGCTCATGCTTGCGCTCAGGTGGGCCGTATAGTACTTGGTGTGGTTGGAACAAGTCCGTCGATGAGACTGTTGCATTATTACATTTTAGAAATAAAGAAAAAAAATAGATTCAACTTTAAAAAAAAAATCTGGTATTTTTGGTTTGAAATCGTTCGGGTCGTTACACATGTATATTTTTTATGACTTATTATACATCTTGATTACATGCCACATATCATATTCATGCACTTATGATACTATATTGGTTTTTTAAAATCATTTGCTCATTTATAAGCATTCATGTGTGCATGCATGATTTTCATGACTTATTGCACATTATCATCACATGCAATATATCATAACATCATGTTGCACACTGTAACATTATATTGTGCATTATAACATTATGACAAAATTTAAAGCTTTATTTTATAAAAGATTGCAAAAACACCATGCCTCAATAGGCCCACATATTGTACATTAGTACATCACATGTCCATCTGGTTCACTTTTGAAACCATCTCATGTATTCAACAAAACAATCCCCAAACTCGGGACTTATAACACAAAATTTTACTTGTCATTAGAAATTCTGTCATAAATTGTACAAAACGATTTAGGTTATAGGATTTTAATTGAAGGTACTTACATATGTTATATGCATACAGGGAAAAACCCAGACTTTAACTCATTACTAAATATGAAATAAAATTTTAGTAACATAGACTATTTTCTGATCACATAACAATCTTGTTTGATTCTGTCTCTCCAATAAAAAATTAGTTATAAATCTTTCAAGAAGAATTAGATGCTGGGATATTTATTGTGGGTGACTTGTCATGTTAGATTCAAGCCCACAAATATCCAAAACTTAATTTTATTCCAGTTGAGAGCTAAAAATCTTGAAACAAATATTATTTTGTTATTTGACATAAAGTGTTTCAACAATTACAGATTTTAGACCAACTTTCACGATTTTTCATTTTCAAACCGTGAGGAGTCAACCTCTCAAATTTTAATTGTATTCTTCTGTATCTAGACTAACACACCTTAAAATCTTAACCATAGATCCTAAGTATTATGGGAGATATAATTTTTATGAAATATTTTGTTTCTGCAGATTCACTATCAGGACAAATTTTTTTTGTTGACTTGCTGAAGACATATCTCTCAATCCACGACTCATCTAAGTATGGGATTTGATCTAAGACTACTCTCATATATTTGAAACTTCTCAACAAAATTTTAAGATTTATGAGTTTACAGATTAAGAGAAAAGAATTTACCATTCTGATTGGTCGAATCAAAATACACAAAACAAAATAACAAGAATCAACCGCGAACTTCATAATTTCAAAAAGAACTTCAAGAAACTATGCAACAATGTCTAAATCCATCAAGAACACATCAAATTTATGCACACTAATATCTAACATATACATACAGAAATCTAACACATACATACAGAAATCTAACACATAACATGAATATAACATTCAAAATCAAACATTTTTCAAGAGAGAATACATTTCTCCATACTACAAATAAAAATCCTTTACAAAAGAAATCATGGTTTTAAAATCTTTATGCACAACACGATATCAATTCCTACATAAATCTAGGCGAATATATATGATGATATGCATACAGAGATCATCCCATGATATGCGCATGTATCATAGCACTATAAACATGAATAAGGTTAATGTGTACCTACCTCAAAATCATTGGACCTTACAAAAGACTATTTCCGTAATTTGTCTTCACCGAACGACTCCTTCCATCACAGCTGCACACTCAATAGAGATGTAACCACCCTAGGCATCGTTGGGGTTCTTCTCTTCTAGAGAGGGGCGAGAGAGAGAGTGAAACATATTGGAGGAGAGAAAGCCTCTCTTTAAATAATTCTCCCCAAGATGTCTCCTAACCATCTAAGAAAACTCCTTATTTGCAAATCTTAGCTAATTAGGTCTTTTAATTAAATATGGAAGTCATCTATAAATCTTAGCTAATTAGGATTCCTAATAAAATAAAAAACAATTAGGATTTCTAATTAAATAATAAAACCTAACTAATTAGATAAGTAGGAGAAAAAGAGAGAGTATGTGGAGATGTCCCACTTTGGGATTGGATTTGACTTGAGTCCTTATCATGATTCAATTCAAAAGGGATGAATATTCAATGGGCGTCCCACCCCATGGATCTTAATTACCATATTTGAGCTCCACTATTAGATTTAGATATTGAAATTCAAAAAAAACTTGAAACATGAATTTTATCTTTATTTCTAAAAAATTTAATGAAATTTCTGTGTTACAACGACAAAGAGTGAGGGGCTCAACAAATTTAGCAGCGCCGAAAAGAGAGGGGGTTGGCGAATTGAGCAACGAAGAGGGAAGGGGTTGCCAAAGTGAGATATGATAAAGAGAGAGGGGGTCGGTGGAAAGAGGGGGGGGGGGGGAGGGGGCAAAGTTGCTGGATTGAGCAGCAAAGAAGGAGGGGGTCGGTGGAATGAACAACGAAGAAGAGGTGTGTGTGTGTGTGTGTGTGTGGGGGGGGGGGGGGGGGAGAGTGGGATGCTATCGTAGAAGTCACCGGAGGGAGGGGGATGCTATCGTAGAAGTCACTGGAGGGAGTGACTGGTGCCGTTGTGGAAGTTGCTGCAGGGAGAGGGAGAGGAAAAGGGAAAAGAGGGTTAGGACAACCTGTTTTCACTTTATATATAAGATCAATCTAGACCGTCAGACAAACCAGATTTATCTAGTAGGATTTGTAGGTTTTGTAGTTGGCAGGTTTACATTTCTCATATTATATTATATATATAACATACATATTATATATGTTTCATGCATATATTATACATGTATTATATACATTATCATTTTTTAAAAATACTTTTAAAATAATTCTTTTAGAAAACAAGCCTGCTCTTGATCGGCTCATAAAGCTCAGCTAGTAACGAGCTCAGGCTATGCTCGGCACGGCTTGTGACCGAGTCTGAGCAAATGTATACCCTTAATGAGCTGAGCCCCAACAGCCCCAGCTCTACACGTTCGGCTCGTTTTCCAGCCCTACAAATAAGTC
The DNA here is from genome assembly GCF_984573655.1 of Nuphar pumila. Taxonomy (NCBI): domain Eukaryota; kingdom Viridiplantae; phylum Streptophyta; class Magnoliopsida; order Nymphaeales; family Nymphaeaceae; genus Nuphar; species Nuphar pumila. The sequence continues at coordinate 16,510,252 of NC_143257.1, forward strand.
GGTCCTAGATAGTCATATAATTCAAAACCATTCTAAACGGCTTCAGAAGTCACAGTTTTAGGTGTTTGCTTAGTTCGAACTTATATACGCATTTTTGTATAGTTTTTAGCTAGGAAAAAACATGCAGATGTTTAGTTGTATGTATTGGGCTGGGCGATAAAGAATCAATCTCTCGTGTTACACTCAACTTTGATAAACGAAATGCAAAATGTCCCATTAAATCGATCGATCTAAAGCATGGGTTTCAATAAGTCAACAATGATAAATGCATCTACATGTTTACGATTATATTTTCCAAAAGTGTTTAGGAGGTTCATGTCAACAAACTGTACTGATTTTCACATATTATATATGTGTGCGTGCGTGTTGAGGAGCAGGAGGGAAGGAAAATGATGCTTTTTTTTAGTAGCATAGCAGGAGGAAAAGGAAAGGATGTTAAAAGAGACATAAAACAAGGGCTAAACGGGATGGCAGTGGGGCGGGGCGGGGCGGGGGACAAAGCCTCCACCCCTGCTTCGCCTCAAGATTTTATCCTCCACCCCTTCCTCCATCCCCGGCGGGGAATGGATTTTATCCTCCATCCCCATTTCATGTCCTCCATCCTCGGTTCAAACGGGGATGAGACCGGGCGGGCGGGGATATTGCGGGGAAAAGTGGTTGGGGCGGGGATGGGGCGGGGCAGGGAAAAGTGCACGTCCATCCCCCCCTCCACCCACTGACGGGGATGGATTTTAACCTTCGTCCCCGCCTCCATCCCCGTTTCATACCCTTCATCCCCGGTCCAAACGGGGCGAGGCGGGGCGGGGCCCCGCTTTCCTCCGGTCCACTGCCATCCCTAAACATAACATAAATATGTGGGTAAAAAAAAAAAAAAGCCAAGACGCATCGTCAACAAGGAAAGGAAAAGAAGGCTTCTTCCCTAACATTCTGGGCCCTCTTTTCAAGCATTTTCGAGGCTGCTTGTCCGATTGTTTTATCTGCGTGTTATTGTTTATGCACGCACAAAACATAAGACACGAAAAGCGGTTCCCTTTTGGGCCTCAGTAATTTTCTCTGTACGGTAGCCAAGGAGGAGAAGGGGGGATGCATCAGAGGCAAACGATGGAGGAGGAGGAGGAAGAGGAGAAGAGAGGAGGAGAAGCAGCTGCTTCGGTGGAAGAAGCCGGGGGCGTCGGGGGGAAGTTGAGGAGCAAGCGTCCCTCTCGGAGGCCCACCACTCCTTACGACCGACCGCCTTCCCGATACCGTCCTTCTTCTTCTTCTTCTTCCTCTGCTCTCGAGGATGCTGCCGATCGACCCAGTGGCGGCGGCGGAGGCAGTTGGTTCTCGAATCTCGTCGCCGATCCGGCTTCCCGCCTTCTCGCCGGCGGCGCCACTCGATTGTTCTCTTCCGTCTTCAGCAAGCGCGCTCCCGCCCTTGCCCTGCCCCAACCAGGTAGGAGCTCCTTCCTCTTCCCATGCCCTTTCCATTGTTTTACCTTCTTTCCAGAGTTTTTTAGGGCTACTCACTGTTTTTTGCCCCTTTTTTTTGGCGCATAGTTACGCTTTTCGGTACCTTCTCCCTTTCTTTGATTTGTTACCCGCCTCGTTTCTTTACTTGTATGCGAGCTCTATTTCGTTGTTTTTGTTTCTTTCCCTCGCTTTTGCAATGGATTTTCTTTTCGTTGATTGTCAGCGTGTCGAATGCCTCGTGGGTATAACAGTTGCGGTTTTCTTGAGGGCTGGGAAGTGGGAAGAGGAAAGACTGCTGAAATTTTTTGTAGTAGGCTTCGTAGTCCATGCGTTCTCGAGTGTGCATTGTGTATAGATTCTTCCTTCTCGATTATCTAAAGTAGGTATGTGGTGTTTCTCGTAGGAGAAGGGTTCTGTTGGTGAACTGTGCCTCACCTACGGGCTTTGGCAAACGAAGTCCATTTGGCACAATGCGTGCCATCCACTAGGTAGAGTAGGTCGTTTTCAAACTCGATTGATCAGGATACTTGTATATATTTTTGCTAGAACAGTTCGAGGCTGCACTAAGTGTATGCACAGTTCCTTCATTTGATTTGTTTTTCATGTTCATCAGAATCCATGCTTATCTAACCAAGCATGGAGTATAGATGCAAGTTTCTGGTCTAGGAAAAATGCTACCTCAAGCAGCAAGGCTCATGCTGTTCATCTCAAGAAGGAGATAGAGTTATTAGTTGTTTCTGTTGATTATTGAACCTTTGGTGTCCACGTCAAAGTTGGCAAGAAGATTGCTGTTCAAATTTCATGTTATTAACAATCATCGAAAGCATGATCATCCTGCCAAAGATCATCATCATGGTCATTGCACATCATGATGTAAAGGGCTCTTAATCTCACCATTTTCACCATCATATTTGCATACATTCAAATCATCATATACCCACACCCAAAGCTTTTGCCGATGTCTAGTAAATATCATACTCGTAGCAAACTCATCCAAGTTGATCAATGAACCATCTATCGACCTTAATCCATTACAAATTGCATCAACTATCCACCAATAACCCGTTAGACCTGGGAACCAGCAAGATTCATTTGAAATTGGTCAACTTAGCATATTTTCAATCAAAATTCAACTTACCATGATGGCTAGGTTCAAAATATTGAGTGACTTGGCATGTGTATTCAAGTGTCCTTGATTCTCATTACCTGTGAGCATTTGTTGAAAATGAATTAGAATAAATGTTCATTGAATCTTTCTTGATCATTTCAAGGGTATAAAATCAGTTTTTTATTTTCAAGAAGATCCTGTCTATGCATATCCTTCTTATGAGGTTACTTTCTTCTAGGCTGCAAGACGTAACCCTCATTATTTCCGAATTGGATAATGGAGAAAGACAGACTCTATCTTCTTCTTTTTTGTGTGAAAGTTTATACTTCATCTTATTTGAATAGATATAATTTATTTTGTTAGAAGATGATCAAGAGGCTTTCTCAAGTGCATCATTTGTTGTCTTTATGGAAAGCTTGCAACTCACATTCATTAGTACAACACACTGTCACCGCTATCGCCGATATTTTGAAAATATTGCGATATCATTGGTTATTTCAAGGTAGCCGATAATATCAGGAATATATTGTGATATTTTCAAAATATCGTCAGAAACAAAATATCGTGATAATATCATGATATTTTTTGAGATTTTTTTATATTTATTTTAAGTTTGCATTTCTTATTTTTTTTGTTTTTTTATATTTTAAAACCTTTAAAACATGTTTCTTTATATTTTTGAAAGAAAAATAATGCAAAACCTATTATTTTCTTAGCTTTTTTGTTGTTATTTCTATTTTTTAAATTCCTGAGATTTTCCCAAGATTTATCAACTTTTGAAAATCTCTCCGAGAAATACCCTCGCCGAGAAATTACCTTTAACGATATAGGTGACTATGGTACAACATCGTTGATAGGGTATTTAGATTGCACTATAGAGGATGGATTCATGCTGTTTGGCATTTCCCTAAATCAACAATCAATGGAAGTGGTAGCATGTGCATGGAGGGATAAGGAGCATGTTTTGAGGGACTCAAGTGTTAAACGAGATGACAGGAAAAAGAAATTGGTGTAGGAGATGAAACCTATCACATATCTCAGATGAAAGTTTGTTAAGTATTGACTTAGGACAAGGGTAAAAAATGTATCATAGAAAGGAAGATATGGACTGAGTATTCAAGGTTTATGTAGCAGAGATCACCATCTCTTCCTTGGAATTGGACCATAGATATTAAATTTGATTAGTTGGGATCAATGTTGTAATTATCGTATCAGAACTCATATTGGACAGGCCACAGATACGGTTGTATCGTAAGATATGGGAAAAAAACTCGAATTAAAAATCACAAAAAATCTGAAAAATTGCAAAAAAAAAGAGAGAAAATTCTCAAAAAAATCATAGGATGCAATAAAAAAAGAACATAAATATATTCATTATGAGTGATTAAACATAATCATGCACTAGTAAAATATTTGAAACAAAATTGATAACATTACTAACAAACATTTAACAAAAGTCACAACTCACAAACATGAATGTTTGATATCAAAGTTATATACTACATAACAAAACAAAAAAATAAGCATCCTAATCTATTAATCATAACGAAAATGATGGATCTTCTTCTTTTGAGCTGTCTTATTTTCTTCCTTTACATTTATCTTCGGGCCAACATAATCATTGTTGTCATCATCCACTTGAGCCTTCATCTCAGCCTTCGGTTGCCTCCAATCCTCATCATTATCCAAGACACTAGGTTCTTCTTCTACCCGCGCATCCAATATGTCGAGGTTGCCATTAATGAACCGTCATAGCTGCTCCTTCAACGTCTTCTCGATTCTCTTTGTATTTGTCTGCAACATTCAAATACTAACTAGAATACAAGTTGTATTAAAGTAAATCCACTAACATATATCTTAATATTAGCTTTTCTTCAATCTCATGTTGTAGGCAACAAATGCAAGATCATGTAATTGTGAGTGGTCCAATGTATTCCTTTTCTTTATGTGGATACACTAAAAAAACTTCAGTTTCTCTCGCATCTACTCGCTGCATCCCTGAGTCAACGTACACTGTGCAAACCTAGATAATGCAGAAGCATCTCCACCAAACATATTCCACCATTGATCTGAACCAATAAAAGAAAACATATGAGAGAAAATCCTTGCAACACAAAAATACATAATTAAATATAATAACATTGAATTTCAAATGCATACCTGGATGCAATAAGCTACACAATTGGTTTGCCTTCCTTCGTCCAAAGCCTCCTCATTTTGTTAATACTTGGTTAACTCTAAATGAATTTGTCTATGAAGACTGATCTATATTAAGTTTCTCAATAGAGTTCACAATGCCTGTTCGTGCTTCTCTAATGTATACAAATGTGGGGAGAATTTGATGGCATGATTGAAGAGGCAATAGCATGAATGTCTTGGTGGAGCTGGTGAGTCCATCTCATATCAATCACCTTCCAAACTATGATTCTTATTCCAAAATAAGGCATAGAAAATCTGATAGATGTTTCGAGGTTCCATCCGATGTCACTATTAGGAAGCTTGTATAGGATAGTTATGAAGGTTATGGTTAGCATATTAAATTCAATCATGAAAGACTTGGTTTGCCCTCATCAGTACACTTTCATCCAAGGCCACTGTATTTATGAAGATTGTGTGATTGTAAATTTGGTGATCCACTTAATTACTGTCAAGAGGATGCCAGACTTCTCACTGAAAATCGATTTGTCTAAGGCTTCCGAGTCAATCCATTAGAGATATCTGTTTGATTGCCTAATATGTGATTTGGGGAGAGATGGGTATCTTGGATAGGTAACCTGATCTCAAGGGCCTGAATCTCTGTGAGCTATGTCACATGGGTGCGGGGATGCGACACTTCCAAAAAACCCAGGTGCGGGGGTGCGGCAGGGGCAAAAATGTAAAAATTATATATATATATATATATATAATTTTGAAGTTTTAATAGTTTAACATTTAACAGTTAACAGTTAACATTGTCATAATATCATTCATCATGCATGCAGTATGTCAACCTAAATATCAAATTATCAATCAAATAAGTAAAGCAATTACATAAATCAACTTAAATATCAATATCAATCAAATAAGTAAAGCATAAAAGAACTAAATTACATACCAAAGTATATCCTGATGAAGTAATGGATGTTGATAATTTTCTTCTTCATGATCAAATGCATCATTAGAAGGAATACTGGGCTCAGCTAAATCCATGTTTGTTATGTTGAAATCATGCTCTCCCTCGAAGCCACACTCTTCTGGGTTTACATCTCAAAATTTGGATGTTTCTTGTCTGCGTTACAAACCCAATTTGAAAATGTTAAATACAATACAAGTATATTTAAATGAAAAACTAAGAAATAATCAAATAACTAAGAGAGCAAATTAGTACCTGTATTCATCATTGGTTCGCGAAAGTAATCGAATATTTGAATGAACATATACTAAATCCTCTGCACGCTTGCTGGTGAGTTTGTTTCTCTTCATATTGTGAATTTGAGAATATGTGCTCCAATTTCTTTCACAACAAGATGAACTAGCAGGCTGCGATAGCAATCTCAATGCAAGACGTTGGAGAAGAGGTATTTCTGATCCAAATGTTGACCACCATGTGATAGAATCTATATTATCTTCTTCTCTCGCGAATAATGCCGGTCCATATAATCTCGAAGATGAAAAATTTTCAAACTCTTGTGTGACTTTATGTAGAAGATATGCTTTTAGAAAAAGTCTTGTCATACACATATTTCTATGTCTTGATAGATCTTGGTCTAAATTTGGAGGGACACGACCAATACCACCAGCCTGCCATTTATTTGCATAATATTTTGGATTAAGAGAATGTGTCATGCAATGCAAATGAGTGTTGCTCTTATCCTATCTTCTGACTAAAATTGAATGAATATGATTAAAAAAATCTGAATCATCCAATGCAAGATTTTTTTCTTCATGCTTGAAAACTATAGCTTGTATTTTTCAATCATATTATCCCACATTTCATAAACTCTGTCAAGTATGGGCTCATCCTTATCAACTTCTCTTAACATTTCCCAAATAGGTTGTGTAAATTGAAGAAAGTATACCACTCTGTTCCAGAACTCATCATCAAGAATGAATTTTTTAATTTCTTGAGCCTTGATATCATCATCAGCACGATAGAATGTTCAATTTTCATCAGTCACCATGTTAATCAAAACATTCTTTACTCTTTTAATCCTCTGCACCATCACAATGATGAACGCAAAACGTGTTTCAGTGACCTTCAACAATTTCAAGTCAGAATGCCTATTAAATATAACATTAGCACAGTGGTGGTTAACAACAAAATTCCTAATGCTTTTGACATTTCTTTCTAAATCTTCAATCCATGAACATAAAGCATATGCTTGTGAATTTTCTTCTTCTTTGGGGTTGCAGATGCTCTTTAGTACTAGATTTAAGCTGTGTGCTACACCGAGAGTCAAAAAAATATGAGGGTACTCACTCTCCAAACTCAACGCTGCACTTTTACAAACTGGAGCGTTGTCTGTAATGATTTGTACCACTTTTTGATCACTCACTTCTTTTATCACTTCTATAAACAATCCCTTCAAATACTCTGCATTTTTATATTCCCCAGATGCATCAACTACTTTCAAGAATATTGGGCCACTAAGCGAACAAACAATGAAATTGATCAATGGACGCCTTTGAATGTCTGTCCATCTATCAGACACAATAGAAACTCCATTTTGCTCTCATGAATATTTTTTAATCTCCAACAACCTCTCCACATTTGCCCTCTCTTCTGCAAGAAGTGTGGTTCATATTTTTTCTGAACTTGAAGGCATATAACCACTCAAATTCTAATTTGCCAAGGATGTTACTAAATCCTTCCAATAAGGATTTCTAGCCGCATTAAATGAGAGTGAACCAGAATAAAAATACCTTCCAACTTTTCTATTCAATTCTTGTCTTCCATATGTATTGAATGATGCTTGTATCGTTCATCTACCTCCTACATTGACTTTTTTTTTTTTTTCAGCATCTTCTTGGTGGCTTGCAAATGACACACTAACTGCACAAGAATCGGCCATTGCCTTTCTCTTCTCATATTCTTCTTGTATTTTCTTATATTATCTTCGCATTGCCTCATCAACTTTTCTGCAAGCTAAAATGCCATGTCCTGGTATCTTCAACAAATGAGCCTTCACTCTTGTGTAAGACCCAAAAAAAATCTCTTTCGCAAAGCTTGCATCAAAATCTTTTGTTTCCACCACCTCCTTCTTCAGTTTTTGCAAGTTTATCTACATGTACCCATAGTGGCCCCACATCATCAATCCCACTACAACTATCAACAAAACTAGCAGCATAACTCACATGTTGGGATGAGGATGACGCAAGTCCTTTCCCTTTATCCGTCATTTTTATCCTGAAAATACAAAAAAAATACATTCAAAATTTTAAATCAATTATACAGACTGACGTTATCTTGATATAAAATCACTAAGGAGGGGGGATCTGCCCCTCCCCTGCCAGGGAGCAGGGGGGGCTCATCCCCTCCCCTGCCGACCCAACAAGAGAGCGAGAGTGGGGGGGGGGGGGGGGCTCGACCCCTCCCCTGAAATCAAAAGGAGCAGGGTGGGGGGCTCTACTTGCGTCGGCACGGGCCGACCCCTCCCCTACCGAAAACAGAGGGAGCAGGGGGGGCTTAGACCCTCCCCTGCCGATCCAACAAGAGAGCGAGAGGGGGGGCTCGGCCCTTCCCTTGTCGAAAACAAAGGGAGCAGGGGGGCTCGGCCCCTCCCCTGCCGAAATCAGAGGGAGCAGGGGGGGATCGACACCTCCCGTGCCGACGCAAGTAGAGAGCGACGTACCTGCGACGAGGGAGGAGGAGCTTAGGAGGTGGCGTCGGGAGGAGAGGGCTCGAGCTGAGCTGCGCGGGAGAGGAGAGGAGAGGAGAGGAGAGGAGATGAGTGATTTGGGAAAAAAAAATTTTGCCCTAATCACTCATTTTCATCGGTTTTTTTTTAACGTCCGAAATGTGGACGAAAATGACCCTGGGTGCATTGACCACACCCGGTGCCGCATCTGCTTCACGTCGCATCGACGCGGGTGCGGCACCTGCTTTGCCGAGTCCCTGTTACTTAGTCTGTGAGTATAAATTGTGAGGGCCACCCCTGTTGGCATGTCTGAAAGCCTTAGACAAGGTTGCCATATATCTCCATTGTTGCTCAACCTTGTTAATGAGGGCCTTATGAGGTTAATGGGTAAGGCAGTTGGTTTAGGCTTTCTACATGGTGTCATGGTCCTTGGTAGTGATCTGATGAGTGTGATACAATATGCATATGACATTGATTTGTGGCACATTATCAACAACCTAGTTTTGCCACATCTGGTGTATCCTCAAAGTTTTTGTAGAGATCTTGGGCTTAAAGGTCAATGAAGGCAAATGTGCCATTGCACTTCACATTGTATAGCTTCAACTTCGGCTTGCTATTGAAACTATTTTTGGCTGAAAACAATGCCAGCTCCCTATCCTGCACCTAGGTATGTACCTTTTTAAAAGAAAGGTAAAGAATCGTTTTGGCAACAAATGGAGGAGCACCTTACAAGGAGAATCCAGACTTAGACATCAAGATACATATGACTTGTTGGCAGCATTACCCTTGCAACAGATGTAACAACTGTGGTTCCTGCTCTCCTTACAACAATATTGAAATTCCCTAATAGGATAGGGAGGAGATTAGAAAATTTCATGTGCGATTTTCGATGGAAAGAGGTGAATGTGGCCAAGGAGGGTTACCTAGTTAGCTAGGAGCAAGTTGCCCTACCACTTTTTTTTTTGGCTTAAACCACTAAATTGGGCCTTGCTTACCAAATGGTGTATGTTGTAGCCACATAGGACAGACTGTGGATAACCTAGTTAGGGCCAAATGTGAGTGGACTATTACTAAGTAGTAACACATGGAAACAAGGTTCACCTATATGGAAGAACTGATTCCCTTATTGGGACATAAAATTTGGTGATGTTAGCAGGTTACAGTTTTGGCAGGACAGATGGTACGGCATGCAAAATTTGCAGAATAGGTTCCTAAGCTATACAATATTGCAAGGGACAATAAATTCCAAGTTATAGATTGCTGTCGACCACAAGTATGGTGTATTCAGTTTGGACAAAGTTTAAAGATGATTAAGTGAAGTAGCTGATAAAAATGTTCAATTTGTTGGCTTCTTAGAAATCGGGAAGAGAAACAGATCAATAATGTGGAGATCCAACAAATCTGGTGGATTTTTGGTGGGTTCATGTTATATATCTCTTTGGTGCTATCCTTTCCCTAACAATGCATTATGGAGTTTGGACAAAATTAATCCTCAGGATAACCTTAAAAGAAAAGGCCTGCAACTTGCTAGTTATATGTGCCCGGTAGGGGAGGAATCAGCTGAGCATCTTTTGCAGTTTTACAGTTCCATTCTTCCAAATTGGAATGGCCGGATGTTTCCTCTTCTTGAAACATGCCTCATGCTTGCATATGCTGCTGCTCTGTCTGTCTGCCTTGTGGGTAAAGAGGGTCTGTCACATTATATGAAGATTGTGGCCTTTATCGGCTAATGGTTTATTTGTCTGGAGTGGAAAAGGATTTTTAAGGGGATGTCTTCGGAACCATTTTTTATTCATGCTGTTATTCAATAGAATGTCAAAGTCTGTGCTATTAAGAAATGGCTGGATTGCGACCTATCTTGGATAGGTCTACTTAGAATTGGAAATGGAAACTGTCCGATCAAGGGTTTCTGATTGCAATTGATAGTGAGACCTCGTCATCTTGTTTTTGACTGCATAAAAGTTTTTTCTTTGAAAATGAGAAAGGATTTTTTTTTAAATTATTTACTGCATTACTATTGCTGATGGCCTTCCCGATCAAATTTTGAAGTTTATAACATTGGAGCAACCAGCTTGACGGCTTGAGTTTATTAGATTTTATGTTCACCTTTATGATTATGTAACTTGTGCCCTGCAATGGGCAGAAATGGAAAAGTATAAGACTCAAATTTTATGTTGTGGAGCTCGTAATTAATCTCATGAAGGTTTTTTTGGAGCCTAAGATCCAAGCAATTTCACTGTTCTGAACAAGAAAATTTTAAATGGATACCAATGCTGAATATTTCCATCAATAAGCCTCTGGCTTTCTCTAGTTCCAATTTGTGTGTATGGTTTTAGATAAATGTATCAAATGCTGTAGGCATTACTCCTGCATTGATTCACAAGTTTCACTGTGAAGTTGGACAATTGGATCCTAGTCAATTTACTGGCTTCATTTAATTGTTTTCCTTTTCAGTTTATCCATGACATCTGTAATGCATCTCATGATATTAGGATTAGTCAGAGTCTGAACTGAAATACGTCAAAGGGAAAAGCATATTTAGCAAAGGTTTTGATATTTGGTCTCTTTTTCCTTGAAATAATTTTTTGCTGCATGAGTTTATCTTTTAACAGTTTATCGATACATGGTAATATACAGAAGGCAGAGAAGAGGCTAAACATGATGATTTGACAGAAGCTTGTAATGTAAGTCAGAACTTCTGCTCAGATATGTAGAGCATGCATTTGTTGATTCAATTCTTCATACATTTATTTGTACTCTAATGATTTCGTATCAAGTTCCTAGTCTGAAATTTTATTTATTTTTACAAATTTTCAGTCATCTAAACATTCTGTGTTGTGCCCAGCCTTACGAGTTTTAATACATTCATTAAAGCTGATGCGCAGTTAAATGGTATACTATGTCACTGGGACTCTTCAACTAGGTGCCGCACCTGCATCGCACCTGCACCTGCACCCGATGCGGTCAACCTGACCCTGGGTGCAGTCAATGCACCCACGGTCATTTATGTCCAACTTTTGGACTTTATATATATATAAATTTTTTATATAATTTTTTATATTTTTGCCTCACTCCCGCACCCAAGTTTTTTGAAAGTGCCGCACCCCCGCACCCGCACCCGCACCAAATCTGACCTCATCAGCATGGTCAAAATAGTAGAAATCAACTCTTGAATCATAGTTTTTGGGCATAAAAACATGTTTTTTTTTGAGGTTTGAGAATTTGGTACATTGTAGGCCATTGATTTTTCAACCCTCATAAAATCTGACATATATGTCGGAAAAACATGATCCAAAGGTCAGTTTCTACTAAATTTAATATGCAGATCACATCTGGAGGGTCAGATGTGTTAAAAAACAGAAAAAAATGAAAATGCTACATTTTTTCACTAGGGGGTTCCTTACTATGAGTGTAGTCAATATTATCCCCAGAATGTTCCATTGTGTCTTCTTTGCAAAAGAAAGGGAAGGGAGAAAAATTGATGTTCCATATAATTAGAGTGCTGAATGCAATGGTTAGGCATTTCTTCCAAAAATGTCGTTACTTGTTAAGAATGAGCTAAGCAATTAGATAATTAGTGAATATGTATAGGGTGACAAACAACTCTTACTTTCTTTAGGTGCATCTTTTCTTGAACAATCTTATACAATTCATCTAGTGTCTGGTGGCTTTATCTGAAGTCGCATTCATGGTAGGTTTTTTAACCCTCGAGTTCTTTGCTTGTGCCAAACACATTGTGGACACAGGCATCTACACTGATACTCCTGGCCTTCTAGAGTGTAGTCCTCTTAAAACATAATATCGAATTTTATGTTTTTCATGGCTCTATTATTCTTTCTAACTTTGTTTTTTGTCGTATATTATATGGTTGAATATATATTGGGTAAAAAGTCAAATAAATCAAGAGTAAGGAAAAAAATAATAAACAAAATAAATAAATGATGGTGATATCTAGTAGAACATCACAGATACAAGTGTCGTCTACTCTGTCGGATTCCATAGATGTGTTTATCATGGTTTGATGGCTGATTTTTTTAATTAAGTTGTCTCTATTGTAAAATCTTTTTTCCTTTATCGTAAAATTTTGGTGATTTGTCTAAATGCCACAATCGGTTGATCTACACATGTTCTTCATTAAATGAACAATGAAAGTGTATTGGGGAAAGGGAGAAGACAGAGGAAAGGAAGAGGGAAAGAAATATAATGGAGCTACCATGTCCATGAGAACATTTGATTGCTGCTAATTTGAGGTCTCACATTGTGAAATATCCTGATCCAATCTGAAGCCTAATGGGTCGAACCAACTCAACCTGAACACAACTTCTCAACTGAGCCATTCTGAATTCAGTTGGTCGTGCATGGGTTTAGTAGGGGTTGGCGATGGATTGGTTTGGCCAATCTTGTTCATGCCTGTTCTGCCAAAGGATCGGGTTAAGTCTAAGCCCAGTACTGTCGACTTGTTGATGGGCCACAGGCCTATCAAGTCTGGTAAAGGCTATGTTGGGCTCAAAATAGCGTTCCAAACCCAGCCCACACTGGCCAGGCTGATGCCACCCGAGCTTAGGTCTTCCAGACCTGATTGTTAAACTGATCAATGTATCACGGACCTGACTCTTCACCATTGCTAGTTACAAATGCTCCATCTTTACTCAAAACACTCGACATTCCTATTGCAAATTCCTGTAGTGTCATGGTGATACTCATACCACCAATCAGCTAAATGGATAAGAAAGAAATAAATAGCTTTAATGCAAATAGTACATATATAAATTCGTAGAGAGGTATGCTGGTATAACAATTCACAGAATGCTTTCGGGTGAGGTATGTGCCTGTGGATCCCTTCAAGGTGAGCTTAATGCTGAAGGAAGTGAGGTGTAAGCCTCATGAATGATTGCGTATTAGGGTGGGGAACAAATAGGAAATGAAATTGCTGATATGATTTTATTCAAAATAAGCATCTTTTGAGTAGCAAACATACAGCCAGGTGTTGAACGTTGGGATGAGTGTTTTGTCACCATGTTACTGTACTGAATTGATTCTTTTGAATAAAATAAATGGATATGAGGGAGGAAGATAAATGGCTTATGCTGTCTAAGCTTCAGAAAACTTCAATCTTTTTTTCCCCTTCAAGAGACAAATGAGAGAAAACATTAAAATATATGTGGAAGTAACAAGGTGCCAACCCAGGATACAAAATGTCTTAAGAGGGAACATATGTGTTCACACCTGATTTTAGCACGATCTTGGTTAGGCAATTATTCATTGTTAGATTTTGTCTTGTTATTCATTGTTGGAGTTTGTCTTGTGCACAGGGCATATATTGGGATGCAATAAGAATATGCCAAAATAATCTTACACGTGTATGTTGATGAGATTTTGTTCTTATTTTATAGGGTTGTATGGTTGCATCACCATAAAATGTGAGACACCCAATACCTGCAACCTAGTTTCCATGAGAGGTTGCTTTTCTCGTTGAATTCTATTATTTAGCCAAGTGTTTTTGTTAGCTGGCACCTGTTTCTGCATCCATCAGCTCTGGCACTTTGTTTATTCTGGGGTTTCATGCAATTCATATTAATTTTTTCTCCTGTAAAATTGTCAGATGAGACTGTTGTTTTACTTTTTGTCCTATAGAATTGAAGGTGGACAATGTCTTATAGTCAACTAAAGGCACACTGGACTGAATTTGTGGAACATAATCGATTAATATGCCTGATAGTCAAATTAACTGTTGGATGTTTTCTTGATTTCATTGTTTAATGATCACATACAGCATCTGCAAGAGAGACCTGCAGATGGTGAAGGTACCAACAAAGAAATAAAACCCGCAGATGGTGAAGGTACCAACAAAGAAATAAAACCAGATGCTGGATCCACTAGTTGTGGAAATGCAGAAGTCTCAGAAGGTAACTGGTTTGCTGAATTTGAGCAAGTCCTGAAGCAGAAAACAATTTCCAGGCAAGTGTGACTTTTTACCTTGCTCAAATTCGCGTGTAAATATAATGTTAAATTTGTGTTTTCTTGACTGAACCCAAAAAAGAAAAAGAAAAAACTGATGCTTTTCATAATTATAATAACTCCATTCTTGCATATGGCTCTTTTTTGGCTAGAGTGAAGTTTTTAAATTGCATACAAAAGGATTATAGTTTAAGTGTTCTTGTTATATACTTTATCTACATCTTTAATAGATTAATATGCCCTTCCCTTTGGTTGTTAATATTGTTATCTATCCTGTAATCCTATTGTATGATGTACACATGTTTGTGTGAAAGTTTCATTTCTTTGAAGTTAAGACGATCAATTACTACACAGGGACGAGTTCAACCGCTTGTCAGAGTTTTTGCGCTCAAGGACTATTGATCTTCCTGAAGTTGATATGCGGAAGAGTGAAAATGCAACCATGATAAGAATGTCCGAACCATCCAGGAAAAATAGTGACTTAATGATTTCTGTTGATGAAAAGCAGAAGACATTGGTGAACAACCTTGTGATTGGAAGCACATCAAGTTCTCTCGTGCCTTCAAATGTATGGAACACTAACCTTTTATTTACATGATTCTCTCCTGTAACTCCAAATGCTGGAAGACATGCCTTATCTGTGCCACAATCATAGTAAACATGGTTGTCTTCCTTTTTCTGCTATACTTTCTAGGTGCTTGATGATGCTTGTGCGTCACCAGCAGAAATTGCAAAGGCATACATGAGTAGAACTTCAATATATGGTCCTGTTTCTCAGAGTCACATATTCAATAGTGAAAGAACCACACCCGCTTGTAACTCATTGACACCAAAAGTGCCAAGGTTCTCACTGGCACCAAAGTTGCCTATATGCTGGCCAGGTGCTATGAGACAAGAAGATCATAGCCATTTTACCCCTATGTCTCAGAGAAGCAGAATCGGGCTCCATAAAATGGCTCAAAGTCAAAGCCATTCTTCTAAATCATTTTATTGGAGTGCTAACGAGAAGGTACATTCTTTGTTCTCCTTTCTTCTCCAATTTCTCTATTTCTAAGTGTAACTTTTGGTTTCAGGTCACTGGTGAAGGAACTCCTGACCTCCGATCTTTTAAGTGGAAGCCATCTGATAGTCCCTTTACTAATGGTAGTCAGGTAGCACCTCTTTACTTGGGTCATATGTTCGAGGCTTATACTTGGCATGGATGCTTTTATTGCAAATATGTTTGTTAACTCTCTATGTGTGGTCATATTGTATGGACTTTTGCTATTAAACTCGACCTTGCTTATTGTTTCATGCTAGTTGAGATGAGGCCAGCTATCTTTTCAGTCTAAGATGTGAAGTCTTCTGAAGAATGTGTTTCATATGAAAATATTCTTTTAATGTTATTTCTCTGCTAACACAGAGAACATAGTGCTTGATTCTTCATCTTGCATTCTCAAAATAATCTCTGGTGGTTAAGTTTTGGTGTTACTATTTTGTCCGGTGGCTCATACTTTTTAGTTATGGTTTTGCCCTTCTTTTTATTTTTCCTTTTGGTCCACAAAATTTTGAGTTGGTAGGAATGTTATTTTTACATTGTACAATCTATTCAAAACTTCCAATGGGATGAGTAAGAGCGCATAACATAAAACAAGCAATATCCTTTGCATTCACTATTGAATCTGCTGAATTGTCTGTTTCTTGTGCTGGGTCTGGTTAGGTGAGAACTGGTTCATTGACAACCCTTTAACCATGAACTTATCAGAAGTTATCCACAAAATGCCATTCATTAATAGGTTGGACTTGGGATATATATAGTCGGATTTGGACCATAGCCAGGTTTGATATAACTGTACTAGGTAGTATCTAGGTGTAGTTAGACCTTGGCTGAAGCAAACTAGTCTTGATCAAATAATTTATTTTTTCTTTTGGCAAAATTTTCATATAAACATATTTGATCTTAACCAAATCCTACTCATATTTATGTATAGTTTATAAACACCAAGTCATCCTCCGGTTCAACTTTTTTTTGTCTAAATCCAATTAGAATGAAGTCACTCACTGAGTGAGATTCAACTCTGGGTGTTCCTAAGGAAATGCATGTAAACTTTTAGAGGAAAACCAAGTCAATACATATGCATGGTTATTATGTATGGTTGAATCAAATAGAATGCGTCTGCTTCTAGGACTCTTGAAATCTTTAAATAAGGAAATCAATCCCAAATTTGATATCAAATTGCGGTTGATTGTCTGCTTTCCCACTGCGGACGCCAGTTCTAACCCACAACCGTCCAAATGTAAAGTAAGATTTTGTGGATCCTAGTTTTACCGAACCCTAGAGTTTCCAGAACACTTTCAGAATCAGGACCTAAACAGGTTTGTTTAGGTCGGACTTGGGACAGATATAATCAGGTGCAGCCTAATTGGATTAGGAGTTTGATGAAGAACACTTACCAAACCTGGATATGATTAATTATTTACCCTAGTTGGATATCTATTTACATGCACTTGGAGTCCAGTCTGTTGGGTTTAGAGTTAGAATTCGATTTGAATGTAAAATACTAGATCAAAATCCAAATTCATTTATTAATTGATATCACTTCCTTTACTGAATTTGACTAAATGCATTTGGGTTAAGTTGGATATCCAACCCAAACCTGAATAACTCACATCCCTGAACAGGATTAATAACTTGGCGATTCTGAGAAGCCTGCTTTAAAATCCTGATTCAAATGGGCGCCTTATAAACATGGATTTATTGAAGGGTTCATCTCTGACTGGAGAGGCATGTGCTTCTTCATCTTGAGGCAATAATCATCATATCTCAATCTCCATGGTTCTATTGGGAGCTAATTGATATTATGAATTTTTGTTTAAAATACTAATGAAAGAAATGAATTTAAGCCTCTTAGGATTAGCTGCCATCCCTGTTAAGATGAACTGCCTCCCCAATCACTAAAGTGATAGATGTACGGGCTTTGGTCATCTTCAACAAGACACCATCAAATTCAGTTCATATGGTTGATCTGAACTGTGATGTCAGAGAGATACAAGTTCGAGAATGTGGTGTGGAATAGGTATGCATGATACGAGAAACATTTTGAAAGGACAGTATGAGTATAGACATGTGCATGCACATATGCATCCCTGATTGGGTGCACCACCAGTTGGCACACTACCATTTCCAGTGTATTCAGGCCCAGCTTGGTAAAAAACTAGTGTGGTTGAAACTGTCCACCTTGTACAGTGACATCGCCACTTATTTCCTCCCAAGCCAGTCTAAGGGTTGGTTAGGAAACCATGAAAAGTATGCTCCTATTGGGTCTCAGGCACAAGTAACTGAGATTTGTGCTGTCTGCCCAATCCTCTCTCTCTCCAAACAAATTTCTGATGTTGATATTTGATTTGATGTTTAGGCACTGAAGAGGAGGATCCCTCTGGCTGATGATGTCTCTGCATCAGTTGGACCTATTCGTAGGGTCCGGTCAAAGACTGTTATGATGAGTTCTTCCAGAGGATCTGGTTCTTTGCGCCCTGCTGGCTCTACTCCACTATTCTGTGGTTCATATACTTACAAAAGCTCCATGCCAACTAAGGAGAAAATGGAAGATGACGCTTATGAAAGTAATGTGTTGAATTTCCCTGTCATGGATAGCAAAATGAAAAGGTCCACAATCATCCCGGCTTGCATGCCTTCTGAATCTAGCGATATAGGCACAAGGATATCTAAGCACCTGGATAGAATGTTTCCATCTCCCAAAGACAGGAAAGTGGAGATTAAGGCATCAAAGGCAGGAGACACAGTTCCGCCTACAATGATTCCTATTAGCCAGAATGGGGAAATCCATGCAACAGATTTAAAAGGTAAATCTTCTCATTCTGAGAGTCCCAGCCCTTTGGACTCCCAAGTAGCTAGCCTTCCAGAGAGTATATGGAGAGGCAGCGGCCACCTGCAGATTTTGCCAGAGCTTGCAAAAACTAATGAAGGTGCTGGTCCAAGAAATGCATCTATTCTGGTTGCTGAACCAGTCTCTAGTGCCATCGGTTCTGACCGTGGTGGTTCTGAATTTGGTTCAGTGGAGCCATTGAACCTTGATAAGCACCACTTTCAGAGTGCTGCACACAAGGTACACAATATAAATTCTTTTGCTTTACACCTCTGCATAATTTCTATTTTGCTATATCCATGCTGTTTTCCTTTGCTTGGTTTGTCAACATGTTCCATGATCTGTCAAGTATTGCTGCAAAATTTATAATTTTTTTATTCCTTTTTTCCGATAAAGAACTGCTAAATCTGGAAATAGAGATTATGGAGATTTCGTACATAGTTACGCGATCTAATTTATTCATTCTTCTACCTCTCAGTGGTCATAGTGATAATCTGGGTGTTTACAACTGCTGGAAACAAATTTGCTGCACCCAAGACATTAGATTGTGTCAGCCAATCTGGACATAGCTAGATGGACCTTGTATGTCGTACTATAATGCCTCCAGGTTTTTGCAGCCATCAATTGTGGCTATTGAAACTTTTTGGCTGCCATAATGCACTAAAAAGTATGTGTTGGAGCATGATCTTTGCAGTCTTCCATAATCATGTTATGTATTTAGACTACTTATTCTTGCATTGCTTCAGTAATGCTCCTGGATATGCTCTTTCTCACATGATCTGCGCTTGATTTGTTTGGATGCTTCCTGGATTCTGTGCTTTCTCACCTGAGATTTGCTTGCCATGCTCTATGTTCTTATTTCTTTTTTGATATTTACACGGAGAAACCGCCCCCAGGATCAGAGACCTAGCTGCACTGGCATTGCCTGCCATACTTACGATCACTGTCCTGGCAGGGTAAAACTCTGTTGGCTTACCCCTTTCTATTCTAGCTTCTTTTCATGTCTTTTTGTTTCAAAAGTTGTCTGCAATTTAGTTTTGAAAATTTCTGCCTATGATTCAAATAGAAATAGCAAAACCTCCACAAATTTTATTGAACACTGTATTCTGGGGCCAATATATTGTAGGTGTCTCTGAAGACGGACAATGACACATTCAGCCACAAGCGCAAGCAGATCTCAGGGTTGGAGTTAACTGGTATTAGGACAGAGTCACAGGGTCAGCTCCACAATTCTTTAGGCAAAAACAATATAAATCATATATCTGACAAGGCTGGTGAGAGATTTTCAGCATCTGCTGCTGATGGATCAGGATTTACCTTTCCCGTGTCTCTAGTTCCTGCTGTTTTTTCTGAGCCACCTCCAACCCCTACAATTACTCCATCTGTGGCTGTCCCATCTTTCAGCTTTGGCTCGAATAACATTGGAAAGGATCTTGTTTTCTCGTTTGCCTCTTCTAGTACTGAAGATGTCAATACTGCAGCTCCACAGTTCAGGTTTGGTATGGACAATAAAGCCAAAGTATCTTTCAGGTCAGTTGGTGTGGACTTTCCTTGTTAATTTTCCATAGAAAGCTAGTATTTGGCCTATTTGACCTCTGCCTGTCATGAGTCTGGGTTTTCATCTTTGAGTCGACGTCTTGTGAGCCACCGGCTAAGGTGGTGCTGTGCCTCACCTGATCAGATGGGACTTGAGCCAGGATTTGATAGTTGATTCCTTGGATCTCATACTATTGGGCTGCGATATGAAGCACTTCTGGACTATGAACAAAGTGTTGCATGTCAAGATAAATGAGCAGTTTATGTTATAACTGTTAATTGCTTTTACGAGCAAATGGCCATGCATATGCATTGTGACTAAGTTCATGGGGTGCAGATTCGGTAGAAATGATCAAAAAGTACTTCCCCATGATCCCAAAGAATGGCTCAACATTTCAATTGTTTCTGGTTCTGTCATAATGTCGTCTTCTTTGAAGTGTCATTTATGTTGTTTGATTTAAGGCATTTGTGTAGCTTTGGAACAATTAAAATTCTTTTGATTGTTCCAAATTCCATTCCATACAACGGTAACCTTATTTCACTTTCTGTCTCTCATTTTTTTTCAAATGGTTTCCTGTTGGATAATTGCTGTTCATTTTGAAGGATACCTGAAGAATTATGTATAAGCATAACCTTCTGCCAACTTGATTGGTCTTCAAGAAAAGTTCTATGCTGTACCTTTGATGGTCTCTTTGTAAGTGTTTTATACTTTGCTGCTGCAGCTCTGCTGTTGCAGCTCTCACCACCTCTCCATCCTTGCAATCAACATCCTTGCAATCAACAATGGGGCTTGAACACCAGGATCGGACTGAAGGAAAAAGTTTATCAGGAACATCTTGGACAATGTTTACAAAATTATCTGCACCAATCAGTGGTCTGGGTTCAGATACTTCAAACGTAAATCAAATCTGTGGTACCCTTGGTTCTGGCTTTTCTGCTACAGTTTCATCTCTATCCAACGTAGGCAAAAGCATCTCATTTACCCCGCAATCACTTCAGTTTAGCTCCTCATCTGGTTCTTCTGTGTCAACGAACAATACTACACAACCTGGTCCCACTTTTAGTCCTCTGTTTGGGTCAACTAAACAAACATTTCCTTTTTCTAATCCATTTGCTTCTGGAGGATCGTCTGTACCTGCATTTTCATTTTCTTCAGCACAGCACAGTTCAAATTCTGCTGTACTTAATTCCAAAAGAAGTGGTTCCCTGGATATCGATTCAGCACCATCACCTCCTGTCAATGAACAAATCAGCAAAGAGAAGAGCAATTCTCGGGCATTGATTCCAGTGCCATGGTCATTTAATCCTCAATCAAGTTCAGCGCCTTCAAGTTCTGGTTTTGGATCTCCTGTTGTGTCATTGCCTGGTCCATCCATTTACCAGTTCAGCAGTACAACACCGAGCACGGGGCATGGGTCCTCAGAAAGTGCATCAGCACTGGCTTCTGGAGATAAAGCTCGTAGGAAATTTATCAAAATCAACCGTGATAAATTAAGGAGAAGGTAGAGAAAAGTTATATCAGGTCGTAATTCCTGACTTGAGTTTCCATCATACGGGACATCAGCAGCATTGGCATTTATAAGCTGCCCATAAAGGTCCCGAAGTTGATTTGCAAGCATGGCTTGAATGAGAAAGAAGTTGAATAATCTTGCAAGGGATGGTGAAGAGGATAATCAGGTTGTACCTGCAAGTGGTAGGGCCTGGTCGTTAGTGTCCCACCCAGTGATGAGCATATATGCATACAAGGATTCCAATTGTTTGAAGTTGAATATTTTGATAATTTTTGTTTTTGATAGGCTTAGCTAGGTATTGCGGGAATTGTCCGTTTAGCTGTAATCCGAGTGGACCATTCATTTGGGAATCTGTCTTTAATAATTCTGGCAAAGTTGC
The DNA here is from genome assembly GCF_984573655.1 of Nuphar pumila. Lineage (NCBI taxonomy): Eukaryota > Viridiplantae > Streptophyta > Magnoliopsida > Nymphaeales > Nymphaeaceae > Nuphar > Nuphar pumila. Next base: position 16,531,899 of record NC_143257.1, read on the forward strand.
CATTATCTTGCACAGTTAAAATATCCGAAGTTTTTTCGTGTATTTTGAAAGCTGCCCACAATCTTGTATTTTGAAAGCTGGTAAAACCAACTGGAAAGACTGATGCTGGTTTTCCATGGTAAATGTGAATCAAGATGAGCCTGTTCTACCAAATTCTCTGTTCCATTTCTAGCAAAGCTGTTCCCGAGTTAAATGCTAGGTGCCCAATTGTGACTTGTGAGATCCAACCTAGATTCAGATCCATGACAGGCCTTACCCAACCTGCTTATCTTTTTTTAGTTAAAAAAATAAAAATACTTGTTTTTTGACGGATCAAATACCATAGGCCCCATTTTTTGATCGAGTCCATCTCTCTCTCTCTCTCTCTATGTATAGTAATGGGTCGGGGCTAAATGATTTTTTCAGGTTGTCATTTTATTTTTAATTTCTGACCATACAGATGTGATCTATGTACTTGATTTTATAGGGATCAGCTCTTGAAGTGTCACATGGATGAGATTTTGTAATGTTTGAAAAATCAATCAATGGTCTAAAATCTTTGTAAAAATTTGAGGCATCAAATATAATTTTTTGCATAAAAAACACATGATCCAGGTGTGAATTCCTCGTAAATAGATCATGAAGATCAGATAAACCCATTTAGCATGTTTCATTTAGAATATTTCATTTAGCACAGACCCATGTCTCTCTCTCTCTCTCTCTCTCTCTCTCTATATATATATATATATATATATATATATATATATATATATATATATATATATATAGCCAACAGGAAAGACTGCTGGTTTTCTATGGTAAATGTGAATCAAGATGAGCCTGTTCTACCAAATTCTCTGTTCCATTTCTGGCAAAGCTTTTCCCCCACTTAAATGCTAGGTGCCCAGTTGTGACTTGTGAGATCCAACCTAGATTCAGATCCATGACAGGCCTAACCAAAACTGCTTATCTTCTTTAGTTAGAAAAAATAACTCATTTTTTGACAAATCCAATACCATATGCCCCATTTTTTTCTTGAGTCCATCTCTCTATGTATATACATATATATAGAGATTAATGGATTGGTGCGAAACCATACGTGCTAAATGAGTTTTTCAGGTTTTTTCATTTTATTTTTAAATTCTGACCGTATATATGTGATCTATGTACTTGATTTTATAGGGACCAGGTCTTGAAGTGTTCGATTCCAACACATGGATGAGTTTTTATAAGGTTCGAAAAATCTACTGTCCAAAGTCTTTGTAAATTTTTGAGGCTCCAAATATATTTTTTTTCATTGAAAACACATGATCCAAGTGTGGATTCCTTATAATTTGACCATGTCCAACACATTTATGGGGTCGAAACTGCAAAAAAAACACCGAAAGGGCAGAAAAACTCATTTAGCACGTATCATTTTTGCACCTCTCTCTCTCTCTCTCTCTCTCTCTATATATATATATATATATATATATATATATATATATATATATATATATATATATATATATATATATATATATATATATATATATATATATATATATATATATATATATATATATAGCCAACCGGAAAGACAGATGCAAGTTTTCTATGGTAAATGCCAATCAAGATGAGCCTGTTCTACCAAATTCTCTGTTCCATTTATGGCAAAGCTTTTTCCAGAGTTAAATGCTAGGTGTACAGGTGTGGGATCCAACCTAGATTCTGATCCATGACAGGCCTAACCCAACCTGCTTATCTTCTTTGGTTAAAAAAACTCATTTTTCACATATCCAATACCATAGGCCCCATTTTTTGATGGAGTCCATTTCTCTCTCTCTCTCTCTCTCTATATATATATATATACATATATATATATATATATACATATATATATATATATATATATATATATAGAGAGAGAGAGAGAGAGAGAGAGCTACTAGCCACTTTTCTAGCTAACTTCACAACTAACTAGGCTTTCAAAGGGGTTTCTTCATGTTTTACTTAAATTTGACCTTATGGATGTGTTTGACATTGTCAATTTACTAGGAAATGACACTTGGATTATGTTTTTTAATAAAAAAATATGATTTTTAAGCCATAAATATTTAGAAATGTAATATTTATAAAATTTTTATGATTATTTTAATAAATAAAAATGATTTGTATATATAATTTAAGGATTTTTATTCATTCAAATATGCATTGGGATTAAAATTAATTGGGTTATTAATTTGAAAGGTTAACCTCACTTGAATTTGAATTTTAACTAGAATTATTTTGAGATTCAAATTTAACTCAGGGTTAAATTTATGCAAATTATAATTTAAATGAAATTTGGATATGGATTTAGTTACAAATGAATTTGGATTTAGTATGTAGATTTGGATCCAAATTAGGTTTAAAACCAATTGGATTTGGATTAGGTGTGAAATTTAAGATTTAAAATAGATAAAATTCAAATTAAAAATTAAAGAATTTTATAAATTAAATAAAACTTAATTAATTAAGTAAGCTAATCCAAGAGGGTGGGATGCCCCCTAGGCAGGCCCACACCCCCTTGGCTGGATACTACTTTACAAAAACTTCAATTCCTTTAAAATCTCATGAAGAAAAAAAAAGAAAATTTTTGATAACTTACAAAAAACAAGAGTCACGGCTTTGGTAAGAAAGCTTAGAGTCCAAGATTGGACTTATGGAGCAAGGGTACGAGGACCCCATGGGATGTCCCTTCCTACTTGGAACTTATATATATATATATATATATATATATATATATATATATATATATATATATATATATATATATATATATATATATATATATATATATATATATATATATATATATATATAAAACAAAGAAAGAAAATATAAAAATGAAAGTCAAGGAAGAAAAAAAATGTAAAATAGAAACTTTTGGAAAAAAAGAACTTGTGTTATATTTTTTTGAGTAGAAAAAAAGTCTAGGAGAGGAGGGATGACCCACCCTCTTTCCATAGTGAATGAAGGAAGGAAAGAAAGGGTTTTAGAAACCCTTTCCAGCCTTTAAATAGGGGACCCAAGGGGTGGCACCCCTCACTTCCTTTTTTTCCTCTCCAGTTGGCAAAACCTACCCCCTTTAAATTCTTTTTGTTTCTCCTTTTTCCTCTTCTTCCTCTTGTGTGGAGACTGGTGTAGCCATTGAGGTTGTACCTTGGAGGAGAACACTTGAAGCTTAGAGGTGTTTCTTTCGAGACCAAGATGAGAGACAAAGGGTTTCACCGATTTGAAACTACGCACGAGATTGGTGCATCAAACATGTAGGCTTGGGTCGGTCTAAACACATAGGATATGCATAGGGGTGATTCCAAGATATGAACCAAAGGTGGATTAGACCTTGAAACAATCATAATAGATTTGGTTTTGGTTTTTAAAATCAGTTTTGGTGAAACCGTATCATCATATTCAATTTTTTGAAAACCGGTTTGATAAAAAAATAAGTTTTAAAGTCTTTAAGCAAAAATCAGTTTTAAAGAGGATTAGTTCTATGATTGAGTGTTGGTTCTCAATTATTTCTAGCGTATTTAGTGTATGAATGATGCATTTATGTTTTACAAGCATAATTCGTAAGTTCTAAAACTTATTTGAGCTTGAATCTTGGTTTAAATCAAGTATAGTATTTTATAAAGGGATTTAGGCAAAATCAAGTTGGTTTTTTTTTATTGTATGCTAAAAATAACTTAGTATTAGTATGTTAATTAGTTGATTTCATGTTAGTATTATTAATTAGCATGTTATTACATATGCAAAACCATGATTTGATGTCTTGATTGGTTTCCATGTGATTAATGGATAGATGCTTGTCTATTTGGATAGATCCATGATTCAAACATGATTTAGGGATGATGCATGTTGATATTATAATTGTTGCTGGCATGAAAATGTCTAAATAACTATTGTAATGTATTATAGACAGGTTTAGATTATCTACAATTATAGTTGATCATATTTTGATATAATCTGTGACGTTGATGATTGAAGGTATTGTAAATTTTTGAAGTCACTGTTATGCTGTTTTCATTTTTAATCTGACTAGTTTCGGAAAAAAAATTGTTTATCTTAGAATATGAATTTAAAAAATAAAAATATTAAAGTATTTTACACATCCAGGACTTGATTTTATAATCTTATTTAATCTTGTTTGAGCCAGTATTGAGGGTGAAACGACTATTGCAATAGAGCATAATTTTTCTGTCCTGGTTGCAACACTATTTTGACCTATCATTTTAAACATTATAGAAAAATATTCAAAATGACTCAAATTAATTTGTTTAAAATCTAGGTGAAAGCCAAGACATATTAGAAGACTCTGTAAAAAGGGTTTTATCAAACGAGTTCAATGTAAATCTCAAAAAATTCTCTAAGTTAGGAAAACATTCTGCAGATTATAAAATCTGTCATGTAATTTTTCTGGACAGAGGTCTGTTACAGAATTTTCATGAATTTATGGAGAACGCTTTTGGGTTTGAAATTTTGATGGTTTGTTCTTGTCATGTTGGGGAAACTCTAGTTAAATTTTGGAGGCCAAAACTATTTTTTGTGATTTTTCTAAAATCAGGTAAACAGGGATTCAAATTTTCCAAATAACACGTGTTAATGCCTAATTATTTTCTACATTGCTAAGCATGATGAGTGGTGCTTAATACATGATTTGTGATATTTTATGCATATTAACTGAATGTTCTTCATGATAAATCATGTATGTTAAGAAGTCATATGTCATATATGAGAATATGCATTATGTATCATGAGGCATGATCATAAAAAAAAAGAATGGAATGCACATGTGATTTTGTTAATATGCATAGTGATGAATGAAATTATGCATGGAGCCTTTATGTATGCATGTGAGCATGTAATTTGGTATAAACATGATGACAATGAATATGTGGTATAAGCATGAACACGGCTCATGAGTGAGCCTGGATTCAGTGGGACCCACGAGTGCTTGTTGAGCATCAATGAAAGAAAAGACTTAAAAAGATACGCAGTCAATCACATAATTGCCTCAAGGAGATCGTGCTCAAAGTTACACAGAGATGTGGTTTGTACTGCAAGCAGTTCAAATGAGTTAAGAAATGACCATGTGTTATGAAGGCATCCCTAAGTGAAGCTTGGGCTAGCGAGCTCGTGTGCTAAAAGCACTCGAAATTAATTTATGGGCTTAATGTTAAATAACACCTAATGGCTCATTCAAACACAGAACCACCTTAGAGAGGGTGGTGGTACACTCGACCTGTCGATGGTTTGTTGCTTTGGAGAGCTAGGCATCTCCATTGGTCTCCAGTCATTGGTTGTAAGGGGCTGGACTACTATGTGGCCTAGGTGGTCTGTTTCGAATATCTGCAGAGTAGGAATCGATTTCAAATGGACCATTGAGAGTTCTCTCGATCAGAGACTGTTCCAGTGAAAAACTTCGAAGAAAGTTGGCAAATTCTTCTAGTCAGTGAGGCTAATAAATTACATGGGATAACAGACACCCAATTGGATTGATTAAATCGAAGTTAGAAACCCTGAGTGTATACGCTTTAGGGCGAGAAAAGAGAAACAAAACATAAAGTACTGAATCACTGACATTACTATAGTTTGTACATGATTGTAGAGTTTATTATGAATTACCTTTGAAATTATGCATAGTAAGATATTTATCTTGAATGTTTTCTGTAATCATGATTGGGTTATGAATTTGTGAAATGTGCATGCCTATGCATTATAATTGCATGATTGAAACCTCTACCTGAACATGGACCTGTGTATTACTCTTGTGTTTAGACTATCCATGTTTATGTCGCTTGGTGTATCCTACTAGAGTTGTGGATTAATGCCCCTACTTTAACATTTTTAAGATAGTGCATGAGCTGGTGTGATGGCGGATTGCTCGGCGTCATCAAACAGATCATTATCGTTCTTTTTCTCGAGGGATCCAACTTCATTTTGGGTATTTTTATATTAAGTTGAATTTTTATGAAGACATATAAACTCTGAATTTAATTGAGTACTGGTTTGAATTAATTTATTTAATTAAGTTATTTAAATTCAATTATGTGTTTGTTGATGTGTTATTGTAACCCGCCCAAAGTTTGAATCAGTTTCAAATCTTTCATTCCATTGTGTTTGCCATTAGATAAATCAAATTTAAAAAAAAAATCCTTGAAAAATTTTGATAAAATTTTGGGGCATTACAAGAAAAATTTTAGACCGTTGATTTATTAATACTTAGAATTGTGTATCAAAATTAGATGATTGAAAAGTCAATTCTTATAAAATCAAGTATGTAGAATACATTTGTATGGTCATATTCAAGAAAAACATGGAAAAATTCTTTAAAAGCCACGTTAGCTAGAAAAGTGGTTACCATATAACCCCTTATATATATATATATATATATATATATATAGAGAGAGAGAGAGAGAGAGAGAGAGAGAGAGAGAGAAACATGCTAAATAAGGTTTTTGGGTTTTCTTGTTTCATTTGTAAATATTGATCATGCAAATGTTATTTGCGTATTTAATTTTATAGAGATTAGCTCTTGGAGCATTCAATTCTGATGCATCAGTGGGTTTTTATAAGGTTCGAAAAATCAACCGTCGAAAATTTTTGTAAAATTTTGAGGCTCCAAATATAGTCTTTTTCATCTAAAACACATGATTTGTGCATCAATCCCTAGTAAATTGATCGAGTTGAACAAATAGATGAGATCATAATTATGAAAGAAACACTGAAAAAGCCCATTTAGCATGTTTTATTTAGCATATTTCATTTGACATGTTTCTCTTTCTCTCTCTATATATAGTATCGAACTTTCATGACTTAAAAAATCCTATTTTTATGTTAAAAAAATATGATCTAAAGCTTGATTCATATCAAATAAACTATGTTGAGTACATCGATAAGGTTTGATTGAGAAGATACAACCTACAACCATGATTTTTAATATGTGGGAGTAGGTACTCGCGGAGCACCGTAGCATTACTGAACTCTATAGTGGTAATAATAGGGTGCTCCCGGAGCACCTACTTCCACCTAATAGAAGCTTTGAATTTTCAAATTTCTTGAACTTTTTATGTTGGTGAGACCCTATAAATATGATCTATAAGAATTAAAACAAGTTTTGGATCATATGATTATAGCATACATGTATGTTTTTTAAGACCTTTAAAAATCAATGGCTCACAATGTATCAAAATTTCATGACTTAAAAAATCTTATTTTTATGTTAAAAAAATATGATCCAAAGCTTGATTCATATCAAATAAACTATGTTGAGTACATTCATAAGGTTGGATTGAGAAGATACAACCTACAACAATGATTTTTAATATGTGTGAGTAGGTACTCCCGAAGCACCGTAGCATTACTCAACTCTATGTTGGCAATGATAAGGTGCTCCAGGAACACCTACTCCCACCTAATAGAAGCATTAGATTTTTAACTTTCTTGAACTTTTTATATTGGACAAACTATATAGATATGATCTATAGGCATTATTTAGTAGAAAACAAGTTTTGGGTCATATGATTTAGCATACATGTATGTTTTTTAAGACCTTTGAAAATCAATAGCTCACAATGTATCAAAATTAAACATGACTTAGAACATCCTATTTTTATGTTAAAAAAATATGATCCAAAGCTTGATTCATATCAAATAAACTATGTTGGGTAATCCATAAGGTTTGATTGAGAAGATACAACCTACAACCGTGATTTCTAGTATGTGAGAGTAGGTACTCCTAAAGCATCGTAACATTACTCTCTTTGTATATATATATATATATATATATATATATATATATATATATATATATATATATATATATATATATATAGAGAGAGAGAGAGAGAGAGAGAGAGAGAGAGAGAGAGAGAGAGAGAACTAGAAATATGAGAACTAAAAATATGAGCATTTTCAACACTTTTTTTGCAAATCCAACCATGTGGATGTGCTTAGCATGGTGAATTTGCTTGGAATCAACCATCAGATCGTCTATTTTTGATGAAAAATGTGATTTTTGAATGCTTGAATATTTGTGAAGATTATAAGCCATTGATTTTAAAGCTTAAAAAAAATTTCATTTATGCATCAAAATTGGATGATTAAAGAGTCATTTCTTATAAAACCAAGCATGTTGATCACATCCGTACGGTTAGATTCAAGAGAAAAGAACAAAAAATCCATGAAAATCATGGTTCACATATTAGTTCTCATATTTTAGTGATTTTATATATATATATATATATATATATATATATATATATATATATATATATATATATATAATATTAAAAATGATTGTACTGTACGACAAAATGATGACTTTCCAAAAATGCCCCATAATTTACCAAATCCATCAAATGGACAATTACATAGGTTCCCAATTTTTTTATGCTTTTACCTCTCGCAAGTATGAATTTTTTATTTTTGCATGTCATGACACTAAAATAGTACACCCACAGAACTAGTCAACAAAATCACAATTGAGGTTGCGATTTTCAAAAAAAGATTGTGAAATTTCAAATGATTTGCAAAGCTCGTGATGAGTTTGGCGCGACCACCTGCGAGAATCATAAAATTTGCAGAAAGTCTGATAATTATGAAATTACGGACGAATATCACATGCACTATTACAAAATTCTAAAATATTTGTGAAAGTTCCATATTGAGAAATTTCTTATTCGCATCGCACCTGTAGTATGAAATTCCTTTTTCTTACAAAAATTCATTCATATAAATGCGCGTTTAGGTATTCTCATTTGTATCTAGAAAGAGCGGTAACCCCAATCCTCCTCCCTCTAGAACTCTAACCCTTTCGACGATTTGTGTAAAAGTTGTTTATTCCACCTTGTTCATGGTTGTGATATCCTTCTCTTTCACTTCTCTGGTTAGCTATTAAGGTGAGTTCCATATAATGTATTTATTGTTTTATTTATTTATTATTATTTATAATATAGTTTTCTATTCTTTTTGTTTGGTTATTGTTGTTGACTTATTATGCATGTTTCGCTATTGTGGATGTTACCTTATATAAACATGTAATATTTGTCATCGGATTATCGTTTAGGATTTTTGATCTTTAAAGTTTTTTGCATATAGTTACTTATTTTTGTCTGTTGCTTGTCAATATTCAGTGGTTTTGTCAACATTATCATATAGAAATGGAGGCTATATGATTAATATCACCTCCAAAATTCAGCACCAATATTCATCATAGAGTTTGCCTTTAAGTAGTATGTTGCCACATGAAGAGAGGTGAAATGAAGCTATTAACATGTTAATTCCCCATCTAAATCATCTTTACTGCCATTTGACCATAAAACTTTTTCATGAATAGAATACTATATGATTATGTGATCTTTTCTTCAATCGATGCATCATTTCTAAAGAACATGGAAGTCTTCTAGCCATTAGAACACATGCATTTGATCAAATTGTGATTATACAATGAAATACAGAGTTTATGGGGGAATTGACTTCTGTTTAGCAGAGGAGAAAATTATCTTGATATTTATGTGCCTATTGACATGTATATGAGCTTTTATATTTTTTGATTTTTTATCTACTAACTTACAATTAGTAAATATGGTTGAACTTATTTTTTGCATTTTACATAAAACTAATTGCATATACGTTTGTTTTGCTGTTTAATTTACAAATCTTCATGGAAAGGTTGAACTTTTTATTTGCTGAATACACTTATTGAATTTTATTGTTTAGATATTGGGTTACCCTAGCAAACTTTTGTACTTTACATAATATTTTTTTAATTAAATGCTTTGTTTTTTTATTGTCTGTAAAGTATAATGTCTGCTATTTAAATCATAGATAGCTCGCAATGTCTAAATATGATGCAAGCAAAGGAGTCAATGACCAGTTACTCGATACAATTATGATGACTGAGACTGAAGAGGTTATTTCGACGAAGCCAAAATATAGTGAAGTGCTACTATTTTATGAAGAAACTTTATTAGTTAGTGAAGTAAGTATATTAGAAGTTCTTTTAGGTGTATTTGTTTGTTCTGATCATATGTGTATTCTTTTAAAAATAACATGAATATATATACCTATTTGATGCAGTACCTAAAAAAATCATACTTAGACTTAATAGTTTTTACAGCCAAAAAATGGCAGAAAGACATGATCTACCGAAGACCATTTACATGGCCTTATACTTCTTTGTGAGTCTATAAAGCAATATTTCTCTTTTTTTCTTCATTCTAGTAGAAACTAATCGGTAAACATTGAAATTCATAATTGCTCAAAACTCTCTTACATCGAGACAGAGCACGTGCATGCTTGGAGCCCGACCATGTGTTGTTTCCATTCTATAAATGTGACAAGGTATACACTTGCATAACATAAAATTTGAACTTCACAACTACCTTAAAATCAATTTATGTTGTAGATCTTGATTCTTGTCAACTGGGGCAATTATCACTGGGTTCTTTGAGAGATGAATATGAAAACAAAGGAGTTAAGGTTGTACAATTTGATGAGAACTACAAAACTTGTTGATATTAATCATATATATAAATATATGGTACATAATGTTATTACATATTCAATATTGTACTTTTTTTGTTCAAGTACTCATTCAGTTTAATATTGTGTTGAAGATTCATTTTTTATGGATTGATTAGTTATGATATTTACGTAGAATGATGACCATTATTGTGCAAGACATTCCTAAGCAATCAAACTGGTAAATTGTAAATGTTTGTTAACTCATTTTGTACATGTTTGTTCACTTAGTATATTAATATTACATGTATGATTGTGGAATATATGTCCTTTTGTATATGCAATACTTAGGATTAGGTGAACCGTTAAAATTCACACAGGTACACTATGTTGTTGATCATGTTTTATTTTTTTCTATGATATTTATCACATGTTTACTGAGTGACCCTTTTTCAGTGTAATGTAGCTGCAGTTAGGCATCAATTAATAAAGGTCTATAAACCTGAAAGAAAGATCGACCATGAGGAATGGAAGAAAAAGAGTGTTGAGATTGCGGCAATGAAAGTTGATGAAGAGTCTAAGTCAAAGGATGCCCTTATGCTTGAGGATATAAAGAGGATATCAGACAATGAGGTACTGAATGACGATGATAGATTACAGAAGCTCTGGGCAATCATGTGTATTGTTTGCTGATGGTTGTGTATATAATAAGGACCTTGTGGATGACTATGCAGAATTTATACTATGAATATGGATAATGTATTATGCATTGATTATGGATGTGAAAAATTATACATAAAATTTTAAATTTACGTGGATGACTGTAAATTTTTTATTATGAATGTGAATGACTATGCAAATTTTTTACTATGTATTTACCTATTTGTAACAAGTGATTGATTTCTTTATTAGAATGAATTGTGTATATAATAAAGCAATAATGACCCTCTTTCTTGTGTTTTTATAGTTGGCTAGGGTATCTTCAATTTGATTTTATTGCCCAGCCAACCATATGCAAGTTCAGGTCAAGGGTACTTCTAATTGATTACCTTTAGACGTCACTCTGATGCCACTCATCAATGCAATGAATGACATTCTAACCCAATCATAGTTGGATTTTATGTCATTCATCCATACTCGAGAAAAGTTAAGTGCATTGCTACTCTCTTGAACAATAGGCTTTAAGTGACTTTCGCATCAGGAAGGAATTTTGCAAGGTACATGCAAATTTTTGTTCATTTTTTTAAATAAAAAAAGGAATTTTGGACATACCTTGAAAATTCCTTTCTAATTTAAAAAGAATGAATAAAAATTTTCACGTACCTTACAAAATTCCTTTCTGGCGCAAAAGTCACCAGTTGCAAACACATGTTCATTCCATGTTATATAATTATTATATACATTTGAAGTGACTGAAAAAAAATAATCATCTGTTACATAAACAACACATCAAACAAAAAACAAGAATCAAACAACTTTATTTCCTATTATATACACAATTCATCCTTCTCAAAAAACAAGAATCAAATAACTCAAATACATAATTCATTCATAAACAACTTGATCACCTCACACACACATTCATTAATTTATACATAATATAACAAAGTTCAATTAATATACATAATAAAATTCAATAATATACAAATTTAAATTAATGTACATAATAAATTTCAATAATATATAAAGTTTAATTATGTATATCACAAAATTTATAACTTTAGTAGCTCCTTGATGTAATTTTGCAAATTAGCGATAAGAGTACCTTGAGAGTTAAGCATCTTCCTTAGCCTAGCAACTTCTTCCTTTAAAACAGACTATTTCTGCTTCCGCTCTAGCTCCAACTTCCTCCTAGATGTGTGTAACGACCTGGATTTTCAAAACAAAGCTAAGTTGAAACTTCCATGATTTTTTTTTCTTTGCAGCAAAACTTAGAAAAGGTTTTAACAGTGAAAATAGACAATAATGAGTCATCGATTTTAGAAAACTCTGGACAAGTCACAGGTATGTGGTCAAGCACTCATTGACCACCAAGGTATTCCATTTATCAAAACCACTTGTTTATTACAAACATCACTGCTTGGAAAAATAATATTTAATTTTATAAAGGAAGCAGCACAACACTGTCTAGAGAAATCTTGAAACTTGATGTCGCCTTGCTCCATGTATTGCATTGCAGGTTCAACACCTGAAATCCTCATTAAACGGAGTCAGAACCACTGCTGGTCTGGTAAGTAAGCATTCATCCACACATTCAATCAAGTATCAATTCATGGAAATGCACAGACCACTCAGGGTAATAATACGCAACAATGACGCTCAAGTCTCCACAACTTAGCGTATATCGTGAGAGCCTCATTAGGGCTACGAGTTAAATATTTCGCTCAAGTCTTCACAACTTGGCACGAACCTCTTCAGGGTCTCAATTGAACTCTTCTGAGTCTCAATTGAAACATTGAGCTCAAGTCTCCAAGACTTGGCACATTCGTATCCCACGAATCCAAGCGCGAGCTCCTTGAGCTTAACTTGTCGTGCATATACAACACAGATCTTTGCCCTATTGGTCCAGTAGTATATCGATCATGGCACCTTTCTTAAGGTTATGCAGGACTTGACAGAACAACGTTCATTCACTCATACATTCATTCATCACTGAACCTAGAACTAATGCATTGTTTCGATATTAACTCATTCACACCATGGTACGTGGGAGAAGTTATAACTCGGGCATCAATGCGATATTTTGGGGGTTGATTATTCTATGTATTTTAGATACCCTAGAGGCCTATTGATCCTGTCTATGATAGGGCGGTAGAACTCATACCAGGATAACCTTAACAGGTCGGGTCAGATGCATCCTCTACTGCAGTAGTTGGGTTCAATCCTTCAATATTTAAGGATAACCATGACCTCCATACCTCCTGAGTGACGGGAGGCCCCTTGAACTCGTTCTGGTTCATAATCAAATACATGTCACTCTCGTTTGTACCATCACCATCTACCACGATAAGCAATAGTCCTGAAGGGGTCTGTCGGTCTAACCATTACTTGTCGGATATTCGCATGCCATTCGGGCAAGTGAGTGCATTCCGCATTGAGGAAATATATACCCGACCTCATTCACTATTTCCCAGCACGGTCAAAATTGTGGGGTCCTACGACCTTAAGTTTTATTCATATGCATGCTTGACTCTGCTCTCAGCATCTACGACCATCACAAGCACCTCACCTCTTTCGGGTGGACATAAAACTCTGTCTCTCCGTCCCTTATGAGTCTAGTTATGCAACAATATTTTCTATAAGCATGCATATGACACGATATCAACGGATCGACTGCTCGGCATATATCACCGCAACAAGCACTTGACCTAGTCAAGGCCCAACAACTACTCTGACTCTTCGGCCCTTATGAGTAAAGTGCCCTTACAGGCGAATATGGAAATAAGTCATTCTGGCAGTGTTATGACAACAGGGCATCCTCGTGCCATTCAACCAGTTCAGGCAATTCTTTTGCCAACCATTTCGATAACACTTCTGCTTTGACGGCAGAAGTGTGATGTCCCTTTCTATATTATAAAAAGTACTTGACAAAATTTGGGCAACACCTCCTCTGTATGATAGAGTAACATGCTACATTCTTTCTAAGCTGGTTGAGCTTCTTCAGAAATTTCAGCAGTACTTTCTCTCTTTGACGAAGAAAGTGTGTGTTTCTTTTAGGCTCGGTGAGCATCTTTTTAGAATTTTCAGCAGCATTTCTTCTCTTTGATGGAGAAATCACTATGCTTAACTCTTGGATGAATGTGCACCATTGTGCATACTTCATATCTATCAAGGTTCGTTGGAACCTTGGGTCTTAGCCAGGCCATGCTCAAGTGACTTAGGTTTTTACAAAAAAATAGTTTTGCGCAAAAGCAAAGCCTTTCTAATAAGGACTTCTTTCGTTAAGTAGAATCTTGATTGAGGAACGACAATGAAATCATATTGGCGATTTGGAGTTGATTTTCATTTAAATGCTCATTTATGCACACTATATGTAATATAAACAGGAGCCAGTGCTTTATAATGCGGTAGCGTAAATGAGTGCATATTTAATGTTCAATGGCGGAAATCAAACTAAATAACTTGCAGAAGGCAAATACATATATATTTGCAGAAAGCAAGAGCCTTGGCATCATTCAACATGACGATAATCTTAAATGCATAATTTAAATTACAGAAAGCAGAAGCCTTGGCACCGTTTGATGCAACGACAATCTTAAAAGCATAATTTAAATTACAAAAAGCAGAATCCTTGGCATCATTCGACATGACGGTAATCTTAAAAGCATAAGAAGATACATATATATGTAATATATAGAAAACAGGAGTCGTGGCATCATTTGACGCGACGACAATCTCAAATACATATATACATCCTTAAGCAGGAGCTTTTATCGTAAAATATCCAACGATAGTCGCAAGGAGATGCACATGAACACTAAAGTATCCCAAAGAGCGTAAGCCAAGGACTAGGGTCAGATACTACTTTAGAATGTATACGATATATATCATAATACAAATCATCAAATACTTGAGAGAGAGTGATCGACAAATCAAACTTACCCTCCGATCGATGAAGAATGACTCTGGTACACTCTGTCTATTTTGAACTGGGTTTGAACCTTCCTTTGAGAGGTCAAATTTGGTCAGATGAGTTTGACCTAGTTGAGAAAGATGAAGAACAAGTCAAGATGCGAAACCCAAGTGGTTTGGACAAAACTGAGTTTGGTCCAACTCAACTGGGTCAGGCAGGTTCAGACTTAGCCCAAGTAAGCTAGGTCTAGGTTTGGTAAACCAAACTTGGGTTAGGACCAAAAGGGACTTTGACTTTGACTAGACCCAACTGGGCTCAAGCCAAGTCAAGTGGGTTCAGACCAGGTCAGGTAGGCTCAGACCAGGTCAAGCTGGCTTAGAAGGGCTATGCTAGGTAAGGGAGGTTTTAGAGAGTGAAGAAAGGAAGAGAGAGAGAGAGAGAGATGAAATGACGTTTTTTAGAGAGAGGGGGTGTGCCTCTATTTATAGGCTAAGGAAGTAAGAAACTTCCTTAGCTTTCTAAAGGGCAAGCCCTCTTTTAAAATTTTACCCTTTCTTTAAAAATAAAGACAAGAGGTTTCTTTTTGGGTGGGGTTCATATGAAAGTTTCATAGGACATTTTGTGGGTCCCACCATATATTTTTTGAGGAATATTTTTTTGGGTCTCGCAAAACTTTTGAGTTTTCGACAATTTTTTTTTTGAAAAATTCTGAGTATGTCATTCTATTTGTATCAACGTAACTAAGAAAGTTAGCTCATACAAATCTCTTAATTTTACTCAGGAAGGAAGTTATGGCTCCCTGACTGTTTAAGCATATATTTACGAAGATACGAATATCCTAAGTATAATTGGTTTGTTGAATTTGATTTGATTCATATTTCGGGTTCATATGCTATTTTCACATGAAAATGCCTCGTGAATTTATTCAAAACTTTTACTAAAAATGACAGGTCTTACAATATGGACCTTATCTCCATCTTATCTCAGTATACATTGATCATAGATTTTTTATTGATGTCTTCCCCACCATCATACCAATCTTCCAGTTTGTATTCAAATAAATTGGGGAAATCCTTCTTCTTATCCTTCATTGTGCCATGGATTATTTTACTAACTACTTTAGGGCGACGGGTGTTCGCTGAACAAAGCCAAATCGTTAGACCACTTAGCTAGCTAGTTGCTGCTCAACTTCGTTCATGTAGTGCAATCAACTGTCACCCATTGTAAGGTCTCTCACATGCATAACCACATTCTCATGGTCCTCATCTATCACATTTATGTAGGGGTGCCATATTGCCTAAAATGTAACAAACATCATGCATATTTTCAACAAAGAATGAACACCTCCAACAAAGTTTTTTAAGAAACCTTACATATGCTTCAGTGATGTTTTATAATTGTTCTATGCAAGATGCCCTATTGATATTAGGACCCAACCCCTTCGATCATTTTTATTCTTAGTGTCACGTGTTTATCTCAACATTGCAGCACATGAAAATTCAGGAAGGTTGATGTGGTTTGTGCACTTACATGCACATATTTAGTAATAATATTTTCACTGATTGAAATGAAAGTACACAAACACACAAATAAATGCATGCCTATGCAATGTAATGCCCCAAAAATTCTAACTTGAAATATAAAACCCATAAATTTATGATATTTTATGAGAAATAACATTGAATTAAGGCTAAAATATTAATTGAGATTAAGATGAGAATTAATTTATATTTCAAATATTTATGAGGATTCAGAATAAATTTTCAGTGGAGAAATTATTCTGAATTAGGGTTTTGATTTTTAATCGAATTTGAATTTGAATTTATATTTAATAAATATGTCTCAAATATTATAATTAGATTTGAGTTGATTTGAATCTAAATCAAGACTTGATTGAATGCAAATTTAAGTTTGAAATATATAATAATTTATATTTATGTCAAAATTGAATTTGGAACTTTCTATTGAATCTAGAAGTAATACCTATGAATTCTTTAGGGTATTGTTAATGAATAAAATAATAATAATAACGACCTTTTTGAGAAAGAAGTGTAAAAATATAAATTAGCCTAAAATGAATTATAAGAAACATCCTATAAAAAATTAAAGTTGATTCGTGTTGATTTAAGTGAAATTTGTATTCAGAATTGAATTTCTAAAAAAGATAGAATTTAATAAAATAACTGGTAAATTTCATCAAAATAAAGTCGAATAGGATTTCAGTCGAATCTAAGCTAATTTGATATGTATGTCATGTAAATTTAATAAATTTGAATTTTGTTTCATGAGTTTGAAATCTAATCTACAAAAATAAAATGAAATAAAATGCTCAAATCGACACTGGGTCATGTCGACCCTGGTAGAGATTACTTTTGAAATACGTTAATGAGAAAACAATATTTTTGGAAAATAAATTAAATAGTCTAGATAATGATAATTTTAGTTGAGTATAGTGTATGTAAAACTTAGAAAAAATTCCCAAGTATAAGAAACACTCCTATACGCCCAAAGGTCTCATCGACCCTATTGAATTCCTTTTCTTCAGAAATTATTTCCGAAGAATCCAAATTATCCTTAGGAAGAATACATAAAATAAATAATTTAAATATATGGATTTTCAAATTTCAATAGATGAAATGTATTTACATTTAAACTCAATTTAATTTCAATTAGAGTCATTTCATTAATTCCATATTTTAATTGAATTTGAATTTCAAGTGAATTTATTTAGAATTTATTTAGTGTAATGAAACTTGAAATTTAACTAAAATTCATAATCTTGTAGGAGTCCATAGGTGGGTCATCCCATCCTATGTGGCACTCAATTTAACTTTAAAAGAAGGGGGATAAAATAAAAATGAAGCTACCTTGAAACTTACCAAAAACAAAGGCAAGTTTTGAAAAGTCAAAACTTGCCTTTTCTTATTAGAGGCCACCCAAAGGAGGGGGGGGGGGGCATCCATTTCAAGACTAGGGGAGATGGTTGGACCAAAAAGAGGAAATTAACATAGTGGAATAAGGAAAAAAAATAAAAATAAAATAAAATAAAATAGGCATTTACTAAGCAAGTTGACATTGTCAGTTTGGAAAGGGGGCTTGGACCATATAAGTTGACCAGCCCATGTGGCTAACGCCATATTACATCTGATATAAAGTATATACTATATGTTATATATAAAATAAAGATAAACCTAAGTAGCTAAATAGGAAATAAAAAAAGGCAAACTTGCTTCCCAAGCAAGCAAGTTTGAAATTTTAATTTAGAAAGGGGCCAACCCCATGGGTCGACCAACCCATGTCCATAGTTTAGGTATATTATATAGTATGTATATTATATCATATACATGTTAAACATAAGCCTAAGTAGCTAAAATAGTAACACAAGAAAAAAGAGAAGGCTAAAAAAAAAATAGGAAAGTAGAGATTCTTGAAATTGAAAATAAGCCCATGATCTACATCAAGGACTGAGATTTACTCTAGCCCTTGATCTCACCACAACCCTATAAAACCATAGGAGGGAAAGATAAACCTAAGTAGCTAAATAGGAAATAAAAAAAGGCAAACTTGCTTCCCAAGCAAGCAAGTTTGAAATTTTAATTTAAAAAGGGGCCAATCACATGGGTCGACCAGCCCATGTCCATAGTTTAGGTATATTATATAGTATGTATATTATATCATATACATGTTAAACATAAGCCTAAGTAGCTAAAACAGTAAAAAAAAAAAAGAGAAGGCTAGAAAAAAACAGGAAAGTAGAGATTCTTGAAATTGAAAATAAGCCCATGATCTAGATCAAGGGCTGAGATTTACTCTAGCCCTTGATCTCACCACAGCCCTATAAAACCATGGGAGGGGATCATGTCCCCCCCCCCCCCCTATTTGCCCATTTGAGATTCTCCTCTCCTTTCTCCTTATTTTCCCTCTTTTTCCCCTCTTCTTCTATATGTATGCTCCTCCTTGGCCCAACAAGGAGCATATTTACGTATGTGTGAGAACCGGGAGGAGATCATTGCAAGCATTGGATGGCCCGTTCATGCTTGAAACTCTTTTTATGCACATGGGAGCGAATTTTGCCAAAAAGGTAGGGGATTCTATGCTCTACACGTAGAATGAAATTTGTAGGTACAAATAACTTTAATTTTTTATAAGGATAGACCCTAAACCATGCCTCCCACATGTGGGTTTGGCTTAGGGCTATCAAAATATTAGATAGAAAGGGGGTTTCGAAAGAAAACTCTTCTAAAAATTGATTTACAAACTGATTTCTCAAAAATAAAATCTGTAAAAAAATTTAAAATACATATATTACTCAATTGTTTTTCTGCAAATTTCAATTATAATTAGTAGATCATGTTCATATGCATGTATTCTAAAAATTAGAATGATTTTCATGGTTGTTGTCAAAGGAAAATACATGTTTTAAGTTATCAGTTTTCTAAAAAAAAAATGTAATTTTAGCAAAAATCATGTTATATCGAATTGTTTTCAGATAAATTTTAATTAGACATTGCAGTGTATGTGCATGTGAATACTCTAGAATTATAGCATAATTTTTTTATTTTATTTCATAGAAAATTTATGTGTTTTACATAATTAATTATAAAATTTACCGAATCTATTTATGAGGAAATTGGCTTCGGGGAGACAAGTCTGTTTTCTGGCCTAACAGCAGCAAAAACATGACATGTCCATGGTAGATTAGTTAAGAATGTTGTAGAAGTGATTTTATAAGTTTTTAAAATGGAACTATGTAAAAAAAATTAGAATTTTGAATTCGGGTGGCCTATTTTGGCCCACCTGAATGCATATTCCTGGAACTACATATTTCTGGCCTGACACCCTATCGGTAAATCACTCGTATCTCTCTCATTCGAAGGAGTTTTAATTAACGGTTTATTGTGTTGGAAAGCTAACAAAAATTTACAGTTACTGTGAAATTGTCGACTATGTTCATGGAATAAGAACTATATTGTGACACTCAAAACACAAAAGTATAGGTTTGCACCAAAACGTTCTCTCATATGGATAATTTTTTATGAACAACTCTGACCATTGACTAAAAACTTTTCTGTTGCTTCTGTAACAATCCGACAGAGTTGGGCTTTTCACAAGTTTGGAATCAATTTAAGAACCGACCCCTGAATGCTTGCGTAAATTATATATCGATATGTGTGTTATTATGAATGGTTGTTGGCCTGTATATGCATTATCATAAGTTAATTTTCTATAGGGAATTGTATGCCCACCTATGGGGCATGAATTGAATATTAAATGAATGCCCATGCTAGCCTGCATGGCCTTTTGCTAATTAAGGGACCGTAGGGTCTATTTTGCGAATTCAATTGAAATGAGAAAGAGAATAGTACCTACAATAATTTTCTTGTATGTCTATTATGATGATGATATAAATAAATGGATGCATGCAATATTGAAGAAATCCATCATTTTGTTTATGCATACATGCATATATTTGAAAAGAATGAAGCATGAGCATGTTAAGGTGGTCAAATCTTTTTTAGGGATTCCCGTATAGTGTTGCTTGTAAAATGAATTAATTAATGAAGGTAAACATGTAATACTAAAGTAAGGGCTTGCAAGGAGTGGGCAAGCAATACTTATGGCTTCGTGAGAATATGTTTTTGAGCACGAAAGGTTTCTCCTCCCTAACCATGAAGATAGAGAAAACCCTCTGCAATAAACTACAACGTAAGGGGAAGAAACTCATGAGTGGAAGTTCGATGGATCTGGATGCTTTTGTTGGGAGCTTCTCTCGCTCTTGTCGTTCCTCACTCTGTAGTGGTGAAAGGTGCTTAGTCAAGCTAAAGCCACCAATGTATGAAAACACCGCTTGTGCTACGACCCTGACCTAGATACATACTTGTGTTTGTACCCACAGAGCTAAGAAGAGAAATCTAAATGTATGTGCATTAAAAAGGCATGACATGCATCATCTAAGAAAGAAAAGTTAATTAAAGATAAGAATCGGCTCATGCATAAGAATGACTTCTTCATTGGTAAGTACATGAATTTTTAACTGTTCATTCATTTTTAATTATGTTCATGCAATTTTAATTATTTATGCGTGAATGAATGATGAATTAAGATTAGTTTTGCAAATGTATGCTTGTATGAAATATTAAAAATGTACGCTTAAATTCGTTGTATTTACTTTTGTTAAATGCATAAAAATTTAAAGTAATTCTTATTTATTTTAGTTTATGTGTTCCGTATAGTTCTACCCTACTGAGACAAGTGTTGTCTGAATCTGTAGATTTTAATATTTTTCAGGAAGTGAGTGAGCTCACATGCAATGACAAGAGGTTGTGATAGGGACTGAGCCGTGCCTTTTCCAATCTCTGAACATTTTGGATTGAGAGCAATTTTAGTTGCTCAAAGACTCTGATAATTTAATTTATTAAATGGACATTTATATTTAGTTTGGATATGTATAAAATTCTATTTAATTTTTAAATGTTTAATTTATGAATTTAAGTGCATGTATGGTTTGAATGTAAACAAGAATATAATGCACCAAGTTTTTGTTTCGTTTGATTTTTCTGCTGTAATTTTATAAAAGTATTTTAAAAGCATTAAAAAAAATTCATGATTTTTGATATACAAAATTTGGGGTGTTGCTCCTCCCCAACCACAAAGATAGAGGAAACTCTCTGCAATAGACTGCAGCGTAGGAAAAAAAAACTGATGAGTAAAAGTCTGATGCATCAGGATGGTGGTGTTGGGAGCTTCTCTCGCTATTGCCTTCCCTTACCCAGTATTGGTGAAAGTTGCTTGGATGGGCCAAAGCCACCAATGTATAAAAATACCGCTTGCGCCATGGCCCTCACCTATGTATTTGCCTGTGTTTGTACCCACAGGGCTAAGAAGAGAAACCTAAATGTATGTGTATTAGAAAGTTATGGCATGCATCATCTAAAAAAGAAATGTTAATTAAAGATAATAATTGGCTCATGCATAAGAACAACTTCTTTATTGATAAGTACATGCATTTTAACTGTTCAGGCATTTTTAATTATATTCATACAATTTTAATTATTTATCCTTGAATGAACAATGGATTAAGATTAGTTTCGCAAATGTATGTTTGTATGAAATATTAGAAATACATGCTTAAATTCATTCTATTTACTTTTGTTAAATGCATGAAAATTTAAAGTAATTCCTGCTTATTCTAGTTTATGTGTTTTGTATAGTTCTACCCTATTGAGACAAGTGTTTTCTGACCCTATGGATTTTGATATTTTTTATGAAGTAAGTAAGCTCACATGTGATGGTGGGAGGTTACGACGGGGACCGAACCATGCATTTCCCAATCTCTAAACATTTTGGATTGAGAGCAATTTTAGTTGCTCAAAGACTTTAATAATTTAATTTAATTTGTTAAATAGACATTTATATTTAATTTAGACATGTATGAACTTTTATTCAATTTTTAAATATTCAATTTTTGAATTTAAGTGCATGTATGGTTTGAATATAAATGAGAATGTAATGCGCCAAATTTTTGTTCTATTTGATTTTTCTGTTGTAATTTTATAAAAGTATTTTAAAAGCATTTCAAAAAAATAAATTCATGATTTTCGAGATACAAAATTTGAAGTGTTACAACTTGGTATCAGAGCAGAGACTAGATTTTCTAAAGATACCAATTTGTCTTTGGGTAAAGACAACTTGGTATCAGTGTAGAGGGAAAGTTTGACTCAAAGCTCGTCTAACCAACCAACATCATTGTGAGTACGCTTCTTTCTTTTTATGTTTTTGTGCATTGATATGAAGATAAGTTCACAATTATTTTAGATTTTATGATTTACAAATTCAAAACATAGATGCTTACTAGGGACATCAGTAGATAGATTTGGTTATGCAAATATAGAAAAACTTATATACATTTATGAGCTTTAGATGTTCCATGATAGGAAATATATGTGTTTTAAATTATGAGATATAGTTGATTTAATGAATCTAATACATATAGTGACTTTTATTTTGAATTTATCAGATTTGATAATTAGATATTAAATTTTGAGAATGAAATTTCCTTTTTGGGGGAGAATAATATAATAACCATAAATTTTTTATAGTAATTAAACAAATAAAAGATAAATATAAAGCATTCAAAACTGTATCGATAAATAACCCTAATTAAATTTCGAGGACAAAATTTTTTTAAGGAGGGAAGGATGTAAAACCCATAAATTTTTGATATTTTACGAGAAATAACATTGAATTAAGGCTAAAATATTAATTGAGATTAAGATGATAATTAATTTATAATTCAAACATTTATTAGGATTCAGAATAAATTTCCAGTGGAGAATTTATTTTGAATCAGGGTTTAAATTTTCAATCGGATTTGAATTTGAATTTAGATTTAATAAATATGTCTCGAATATTATAATTAGATTTGAGTTGATTTGAATCTAAATCAAAACTTGATTGAATGTTAATTCAAATTTGAAATATGCAATGATTTATATTTTTGTCAAAATTGAATTTGGAACTTTATATTGAATTCAAAAGTAATACCTGCAAATTTTTCAAAGTGTTGTTAATGAATAAAATAATAATAATAATAATGATAATTTTTTTGAGAAAGAAGTTTAAAAATATAAATTAGCCTAAAATAAATTATAAGAAACATCCTATGAAAAATTAAAGTTGATTCGAGTTGATTTAAGTGATTCACATTCAGAATCGAATTTCTAAAAAAGATAGAATTTAATAAAATAACTGGTAAATTTTATCAAAATAAAGTCAAATAGGATTTCAAAAGAATCTAAATTGATTTGATATGCAAGTCATGTAAATTCAATAAATTTGAATTTAGTTTCATGAGTTTGAAATCTAATCTACAAAAAAAAATACTCAAATCGACACTGGGTCCTGCCGACCCTGGTAGGGATCGCTTTTGAAGTTCGTTCTTGAGAAAAAAATATTTTTGAAAAATAAATTAAATAGTCTAGATAATGATAATTTTAGTTGAGTATAAGGTATATGTAAAACTTAGAAAAAATTTCTAAGTATAAGAAACACCCCTACATGCCAAGGGTCCCATCAACCCTATTGAATTCTTTTTTGTTCAAAAATTATTTATGAAGAATCTGAATTATCCTTAGGAAGAATACATAAAATAAATAATTTAAATATATAGATTTTTGAATTTAAATAGATGAAATGCATTTACATTTGAACTCAATTTAATTTCAATTAGAGTCAATTCATTAATTCTATATTTTAATTGAATTGGAATTTCAAGTGAATTTATTTGAAATTTATTTAGTGGAATGGAACTTGAAATTTAACTAAAATTTATAATATTGTAGGAGTCCATAGATGGGCCATCTCATCCTATGTGGCACTCAATTTGACTTAAAAAAGGGGGATAAAATAAAAATGAAGGTTTAAAATCAAGCTACCTTGAAACTTAGCAAAAACAAAGGCAAGTTTTGAAAAGTCAAAACTTGCCTTTTTTTATTAGAGGCCTCCCAAATGGGGGGGCGGGGGACGTCTATTTCAAGGCTAGGGGAGATGGCTGGACCAAAAAGAGGAAATTGGCAATATAGTGGAATAAGGAGAGAACGAAAGGGAAGAAACAAAAATGGCATTTACTAGTCAACTTGCTTGCCAAGCAAGCAAGTTGACATTGTCAATTTGGAAAGGTGGCTTGGACCATATAGGTCGACCAGACCATGTGGCTAACTCCAGATTACATCTGATATAAAGTATATACTATATGCTATATATGAAATAAAGATAAACATAAGTAGCTAAATAGGAAATATAAAAAGAAAAAATCAAACTTGTGTGCCAAGCAAGTAAGTTTGAAATTTTAATTTAGAAAGGGGCCAATTCCATGGGTCGACCAGCCCATGTCCATAGTTTAGGTATATTATATAGTATGTATATTATATCATATACATGAAAATAAACATAAGCCTAAGTAGGTAAAATAGTAACACAAAAAAAAGAGAGAAGGCTAGAAAAAAACGGAAAAAGTAGGGATTCTTGAAGTTGGAAATAAGCCCATGATCTAGATCAAGGGCTGTGATTTACTCCAGCCCTTGACCTAACCACAACCCTATAAAACCATGAGAGGGGCTCATCCCCCCCTTATTTGCCCATTTGAGATTCCCCTCTCTCTTGCTCCTTATTTTTTCTCTTTTTTTCTTCTTCTTTCATACATATGCTTCTCCTTAGCCCCAAAAGGATCATATTTATGTACGTGTGAGGAGCGGGAGGAGATCGTGTTGAGGTCATTGCACATGTTGGATGACCCATTTGCTCTTGAAACTCATTTTCGTGCACGTGGGAGCAAATTTTGCCAAAAAGGTTGGGGGTTCTATGCTCTACACGTAGATTGGAATTTGTAGGTACGAATTCCATCAATTTTTGATAAGGATAGACCCTAAACCATGCCTCCTACACGTGAGTTTTGCTTAGAGCTATTGAAATATTAGATAGAAAGGGGTTTTCGAAAGAAAACCCCTCTAAAAGTTTATTTATCTATAAACTTATTTCTTAGAAATAAAATCCATAAAAAAATTAAAATACATGTTAATCAATTATTTTTCTACAACTTTGGTTAGAATTAGTTGATCATGTTCATATGGATGTATTGTGAAAATTAGAATGATTTCCGTGGTTGTTGTCATAGGAAAATACATGTTTTATGTTATCGGGTTTCTCAAATAAAAATTCTGTAATTTTAGCAAAAACCAGGTTATATCGGATTGTTTTCATGCAAATTTTAATTAGACATTGTAGTGTATGTGCATGTGAATACCCTAGAATTATAGCATAATTTTTTTATTTTATTTCATATAAAAATTATGTGTTTTACATATTTAATTCTAAAATTTACCGAATCTATTTATGAGGAAATAGACTTCGGGGAGGCGAGTTTGTTTTTCGGCCTAACAACAACGAAAACACGACATGTCCATGGTAGATTAGTTAAGATTGTTGTAGAAGTGATTTTATAAATTTTTGAGATGGATCTATGTTAAAAAAAATCAGAATTTTGAATTCGGGTGGCCTGTTTTGCCTCACTTGAATGCATATTCTCGGAACTATGTATTTCTGGCCTGACCCCGACCAGTACATTGCTTGTATCTCACTCGTCTGAAGGAGTTTTAATAAGAGGTTTATTGCGTTGGAAAGCTAACAAAATTTTGCAGTTACAATGAAATTTTGGGCTTTGTTCATGGACTGAGCACTATACTGTGATAGTCAGAATAGAAAAGTATAGGCTTGTACTAAAATGTTTGTGGCATCGAAAGCTAAAAAAAATTCCTATAAGTTGTGAAAAATCTAGCTCTGACCATCAACTAAAAAATCTGCAATAGTCAAACAAAGTTGGGCTTTTTGCAAGTTTGGGACCGGTTTAAGAACCGACCCTCGAATACTTACATAAATTATATATCGATATGCGTGTCATTACGAATGGTTGTCAGCCTGTATATGTACTATCATAAGTTAATTTTCTATAGAGAATTGTATGTTTACCTATGGGGCATGAATTGAATATTAAACGAATGCCTATGCTGGCCTATATGACCTTTCACTAATTAAGGGACCGTAGGGTCCATTTTGCGAATTCAATTTTAATGAGAAAGACGATGGTACCTGCTATAATTTTTTTGTATGTTTATTATGATGATGATGTAAATAAATGGATGCATGAAATGTTTAAGAAACCCATCATTCTGTTTATGCACACATGTATATATTTGAAAAGAATGAATCATGTTATCAAATGTACAAGTTTAAAATGTGCATCCATTGGCCCTGAGGTGGCCGAATCCTTTTTAGGGATTCCCATATGATGTTGCATGTAAAATGACTTAATTAACAAAGTTAAACATGTAATATTAAAGCAAGATCTTGCAAGAAGAGGGGCAAGCAGTACTTATGGCTTCGTAGAAATATGTTATTGAGCATGAAAGGTTGCTCCTCCTCAACCATGTAGATAGGAGAAACACTCTGCAATAGACTACAGTGTAAGGGAAAGAAATCATGATTCAAAGTTCGATGTATCTGGATGGTGGTGTTAGGAGCTTCTCTCGCTTTTGTTGTCCCTCACCCGGTAGTGGTGAAAGGTGTTCGGTTAGGCCAAAGCCATCAATGTATAAAAATATTGTCTGTGCTACGGCCCTGACCCAGGTATATGCCTGTATTTGTACCCACATGGCTAAGAAGAGAAACCTAAATATATGTGTATTAGAAAGGCATGTCATGCATCATCTAAGAAAGAAAAGTTAATTAAAGATAAGAATCAGCTCATGCATAAAAACACCTTCTTTGTTGGTAAGTACATGCATTTTTAACTGTTTATGCATTTTTAATTATGTTCATGCAATTTTAATTATTTATGTTTGAATGAATGATGGATTAAGATTAGTTTTGCAAATGTATGCTTGTATGAAATAATAGAAATGCATGCTTAAATTTGTTGTATTTATTTTTGTTAAACACATAAAAAATTGAAGTAATTGCTGCTTACTTATTCCAGTTTATGTGTTTCATATAGTTTTACCTTACTGAGATAAGTGTTGTTTGACCCTATGGATTTTAATATTTTTCAGGAAGTGAGTAAGCTCACATTCGATGGCGGGAGGTTGCGATGGAGACCGAGCCATGCCTTACCCAATCGCCAAACATTTTGGATTTAGACCAATTTTAGTTTCTCAAGGAGTCCGATAATTTAATTTAATTTGTTAAATGGACATTTATATTAATTTGGACATGCATGAACTTTTATTCAAATTTTAATTGTTCAATTTCTGAATTTAAGTGCATGTATGGTTTGAATGTAAACGAGAATGTAATGTGTCAGGTTTTTGTTTTGTTTGATTTTTTCACTGTAATTTTATAAAAGTATTTTAAAAGCATTTCAAAAAAAATATTCATGATTTTTGAGATACAAAATTTGGGGTGTTACACGAAATAAGTGTAAATTTTTAATAAGTTTTTTTGAAATATAATCCAATTCGAATAAGTGGATCAGTATATAGTGGAAATAGTTTTGGTTTTTGAATTGGACAACCCTAGGCAGGTTACAGAAAGTAACAATTGTAAACTGAACTGGATCCAATTCCTATTTGGACTTGAATCCAAGTACGCACACTAAAAGATTTCATCAAGAATCCAACTCCATATGAATTAAAATAAAATGCAATATCATTCTAAGTTAAATCATAATTTAGCAATATTCACTTAAACAATAACATGTTCATATACAAAAGTCAGAATCATCTCAGTCTAACTGAGATCCAAAAAGACAAAACATCCTAGGATCATCTATGGATAGAAACATGGTCCACCGGCCTCGCCACTGCAGTCGACCACCACACGGCAGATCATTCATCACTTGTATTCTCAATGAAACTTGGTCAGACTTTTGAAAGTTAGTAAGTTTATACCATTAACATTAAGATTGCACATGATATAACACTTACCATAAACATGATATCACAGTTCAACAATTAACATAATCATGATATAATTAAAGCAGAA
This sequence comes from Nuphar pumila, assembly GCF_984573655.1. Taxonomy (NCBI): domain Eukaryota; kingdom Viridiplantae; phylum Streptophyta; class Magnoliopsida; order Nymphaeales; family Nymphaeaceae; genus Nuphar; species Nuphar pumila. The sequence goes on from NC_143257.1 coordinate 16,560,472, forward strand.
TAAATAGCAATTATATATCTCAGCATTCGAGAATAATTAGCATTCCTACTTTCAATGCAAGTCTTAATTTTTCTTAATTAACATCTCAGGGTACTCGAATATCATCTATGTATCTAATGATGTCACGACAGGTGTTTATTATGCTATGTGAATCATTTTCTCAAAGTGTCTAACAGACCGAATGTCCAAAATGGGCAGCCTATGACCGAAAGAACTCTCACAGTGGCATAAACGTTCAGTAAGGATGCATCTAGGACTAACTATAGTAGTTAGGGTATATCACATAGGATACCTAGATATCCTTAACCTCTCTAACTCTGAGTGACTGGAGTCCAAAGGGGAGCCATTGCTCCCATAAAGTGTTTAATAAGACATGTATATGAATCTACTTGTACGTGTGTCACTCGAGGTTGTACCTCCTACCTTCGCCAAGGTAGATCATCAGTGTGAATGACTACAAAGTTTTTCTTATTTAAATATTTTACTTATTCCATGTACCTCATTCTATGAGGTAGATCATGGCTTATAAGCCCAAGTATCCTTCTAGGACAACAATCACATCATGATGCAGTTATATGTATCCAAACTCATTCTGTATTGCTTTGATGCCTTTAGCCCATATGAGTACTCCACTGGCGAAGGCGGGCATAGCAAGTCAAGGGTGTGGATGTATGCATATATTATTCGAGTATGGTGCTTTCTTGCGCACCTTGTGGGTTCTTATCAGATCCAAGCTCGTACATGAGCTAACAAAAATACAAACATGACTCACATGCATCACAATATTAAATACATTAATATTACTATCCACATAATTGTTTCCAATGGCATCATGAAGGTTCTTTAAATCGTACGCTCAATCACAAAGAATAATAGTGCAAGCATGCATCTCATACATAGACATCACACATATCATGCTTCAATTCATGGCATGCATCATCATTGCATATTGAGTTCATACATTTATACACATGCCCTCTTTTCAGTTTTTTGAAAACTCATAAAATAGTTAAAGTCCTATATTTCTGAAATATTCACAACATGCAACTAATTTTAAACTTAGGAAAAATAAACCAAATCTATCACATGCTCTTATATATATATATATATATATATATATATATATATATATATATATATATATATATATATATATATATATATATATATATATATATTGGAGTTAAAAAATGATTAAAAATCATGACACATCCATGTATTGGTCTGATTCGAACATACACCATCACGATTTAGATTTGAACTCGCACACACATATGTACTTGATTTAGTTTGAATTGAACACATGGTGCTCCCAGTTCAGATCTGAGACTGAACACGTGCACCAACACCTGACTGAAATAAAATTGCATATGTATATTTTTCTTGAAACTGTGTATACTTAGCTCAAAATTTCATGTCATAGTTTCAAAAGCACATGTACATAGCTTAAATCTACATGTACATAATATATATTTGAATTTGCACAAACATAAACACACACACACACACATTATATATATATATATATATATATATATATATATATATATATATATATATATATATATATATATATATATTTGAAACACAGTTCAGATTTGAATTCTCATAGTTCAAATCTGAACACCCACACACCCACATAGATCGGCATGCATGAAAAAGACATGGACTAGAAGCAAAGCTTTATCAATTTTTTTTTGACTGAGTGCTTGACATGGTTCAGATTTGAACACACACACACACACACGTGCGCATGCATATGCATTTTGCACACACACATACAGACATATGCATATGCATATGCATATTGCACACACACACATACACACGTATGCATATGCATGTTGCACACACGCATATACAAGTACCCATATGTATGTATATGTGTTTTGCACACACACATACGTGTACAGATATGTAATATATATATATATATATATATATATATATATATATATATATATATATATATATATATATATATATATATATATATATATAACTTTCCTTCATGTTTTCGATTCTAGAACACTCGCTTGGTTTCAAATTTGAAACCCACACATGGTTCATCATTGAATCTAAATATATATGTATATATTTTGTTATGTATACGCATATTTTCTGATCTTTTTTTTAACCTTTACATGAACCAGATTTAAAATAATCGATATAAATGTTTTTAAACATCAAGAGGCGGTCCATATTTGAAACAATGTATATCTATAATTTTTTTGAACTTGCAAACTTATTTTTGTCAGAATAACATCTAACCCTACATGAGAAACTTTTTTTTTTGAAGAATCAATTTTTGTGAAAGACATCAACACTTATGAAATGCATGTAAAATATGCAAACTATCTTTCATAAAATGATAATATCTAATCACACATGAACAATCATTTTTTTTGAAGAACCGATTTTTGTGAAGGACATTATCACTTATGAAATGCTTCTAAAATATGTAAACTATTTTTCATAAAATAATAATATCTAATCACACATGAACAACCGAATTTTAATGAACAACATAAAGCTACAGTACATAAACACTTAAACCTTTATGAGAACCATAACTAAGATTGCATACTCATTTAGATAACAACACTATATATGTATTTAACTAAAAACTAACATCTACCAAAGTATTGATATGCATTTAGACTACATATTCATTTAAATATGAAATATCTTCATAAACATATACATAAGCAAATCTCTATATATGCATTAGACTACATAAGCATTTAGATTAGAAGAACATCATAAAAGGAGAAATATGAACCAATAACTGTATATGCATTCAAAGCTTACACCAAGACGAATCTATTATAAGCATTAAGAAGATTTGTATGGGCTTTTCCATACATATGAATACTCACATGCATATGTATTACAAAAGTACGTATACACATGAGTGGATGGATGTCATAGTATCCACTGTAAGGCCCACAATATTTCTGAGATAATATAAAATATGATGTGCTTTAGTGAATGGAATTTCTTGAAGAATTGCAAGAATTTTCTTATATATATATATATATATATATATATATATATATATATATATATATATATATATATATATATATATATATATATATATATATATATATATATATATATATATATATATATATATATATGAGGCCCTGAATCACGTAGGTGAGATTCACACAGCAATTAAAGGCAATCCGTAACATATTTAATCCCGAGAATCTTAGATCAAATTCATAATATATATATTTAGTTTATCCCCAAATTTGGGACCCAAACGAGGAAAAAAACTCATTATTTCATGTGAATTACTAGAAACGTATAGCGATAGAAACATGAGTCATAACGAGAGCAAATTTTGCAAGAGATGAGAATTTTAAAGATGAGCTTTGAAAATCTAGTTGTAATTAAGAATTTAAATCAAAATATGTCTTAAAAATGATTGTTGAAACGTAGTGTGTAAATAAAACTTTTATTATTATTATTTTTATTTTTTATTTCATTATTTAGTTCCGACCTTAGGTCTGACTAGGGGGTGGGGGGCGACCCCAAGCCCTTGGTCAACCCCCATTTAGGACATTAGTGGCCTTGGTGGACCAGCTGGTCAAGGGTTGACCAAGCTGGGCGGTGGCATGGATGTAAATATCCATCTTCCTTTTTGAATGCTGACCATGGGCTGGCCAAGTAGGCGGCAGCCCATGGCATTCTTGTTAAAACTTTAGTGTAGCCAAAATGGCGCAATTCCATTGGTTGGAATGGGGCGGCAGCCTTGGGGCTTCTGTAATTTTGCAAAAACTTTAATGGCATTTAGAGACCCTCTAGAATGGCGTTTTTGAAACAACACAACAACAACAACAACAACTACGCCTTCATCCCAAAACAATTGGGGTCAGCGATATGAACCAAAAAAGAAATTCATTTTGGGTCTTCCACATGAATCCTTTTCCTCCAATCATTTCTATCCAACGCCATGTCCTCGGTGAGGTTCAAAGCATTCATATCCTTTCCTATCATCTCCATCCAAGTCTTCCTAGGCCTACCCCGACCTCTTTTAACTAATATATTTTCCCATTTCTCCAACCTTCTAACTGGAGCATCATTAGGCCTTCGCCGAATATGTCCAAACCACCGTAAACGATTCTCTCGCATCTTATTTTCAATGGGTGCAACACCTACCTTCTTACGTATCTCTTCGTTCTGAATCTTATCTTTTATTGTATTTCCACACATCCATCTAAGCATCCGCATCTCAGCTACACTCATTTTTTGAATATGATGTCTCTTGGCAGCCCAACATTCCGTACCATAAAGTAAAGCGGGTCTAATAGTCGTCCTATAAAACTTTCCCTTCAACCGTAATGGCATTCTACGATCGCACAGCACTCCAGTAGCACTTTTCCATTTCATCCACCCAACCTTTATCCTATGATTTACATCTCCATCAATTTCTCCATACTTTTGAATGATGGATCCCAAATATTTGAAATAATCATTCACCGGTATATCTTGCTCACCAAGCTTCACTACACTCCCATCACTACTTCGTTGCTTACTAAACCGACATTCCATATATTCAGTCTTACTCTTACTCAACTTAAAACCTCTAGCTTCCAATGTCTGTCTCCATAATTCTAACTTAGCATTAACCCCAGCTCTAGACTCATCAATCAAAACAATATCATCAGCAAACAACATACACCACGGTACATTTTCTTGAATTGATCTCGTAAGCTCATCCATCACTATCGCAAATAGGAAAGGGCTTAAAGCAGATCCTTGATGTAAACCAACCGTTATCGGAAAATTGGTTGTCACCCCTCCACAAGTGCGGACATTGGTTACTACTCCTTCATACATATCTTTAATTATACTAATGTACTTGAGAGAAACACCTTTCTTCATCATTGTCCACCAGAGAACGTCCCTAGGTACTCTATCGTATGCCTTCTCTAAATCAATAAAAACCATATGCAAATCTTTGTTCCTCTCTCTATATCTTTCAATAAGTTGTCTAAGAAGATGTATAGCTTCCATAGTTGATCTTCCAGGCATAAAACCAAATTGATTCTCCGATATCATGACAACCTTCCTCAACCTAGACTCAATCACCCTCTCCCAAAGTTTCATAGTATGACTCATGAGTTTTATACCACGATAGTTTGTGCAATCTTGTATATCACCCTTATTCTTATATAAAGGCACCAAAGTACTCTTCCTCCACTCATTAGGCATCTTATTTGTTCGCCAAATCAAGTTAAAAAGATTTGTCAACCATTCTAAACCTTTCTCTCCCAAGCATTTCCAAGCCTCGATAGGTATACCATCTGGGCCAACTGCCCTTCTTGATTTCATTTTCTTCAAAGCCTCTGCAATTTCTTTCTTTTGAATCTTGCGCATGAAGTCACGATTTATCTCATGAAAAGGAATGGAGAAGTCTCCAAGATCTTGAGCATGACTATCATTAAATAGCTTATCAAAATAATCTTTCCATCTCTCCTTAATCTCCTCATCTTTGACTAAAACCCTTTGCGTTTCATCTTTGATACATCTAACCATACCCAAATCCTTCGATTTCCTATCTCTCATCTTTGCAAGCCTATAAATATCCTTCTCGCCTTCTTTGGTATCCAACTTGTCATAAACCTCCTTATATACCTTAGCCCTCGCGTTTCGAACAACTTTTTTAGCTTCCTTCTTTGCTATCATATACTTCTCCAAATTCTCATTATCACGACTCTTACTTAGATTTCTATAACACTCTCTTTTAACCTTAATAGCTAATTTGACATCCTCGTTCCACCATGATGTATCCTTACCTAGTGGTGCACCGCCTTTAGACTCACCCAATACCTCCTTAGCTACTTTTCTCATACCACCCGCTATCTTATTCCACATTGATTCTGAATCCTCCTCGAGACACCAATCAACTTCCTTAACTACCTGCTCTACAAACATTCCTTGTTTAGCTCCTTTCAGTGCCCACCACTTAATTCTAGGATCTATCCTATGTCTATCCCTTTTGCGGCATTGTCTAATTCTAAGATCTAAAATTAAGACTCTATGTTGTGTAGCTACACTTTCTCCTGGTATAACCTTACAATCGATGCAACAACCCCTATCTCTCTTTCTAAGTAGGAAAAAATCTATTTGACTCGTATTAACCCCACTTTTAAATGTTACTAGGTGAGACTCCCTCTTCCTAAACCAAGTGTTTGCTAAGATCATATCATAGGACAAACAAAAATCTAAAATCCTTTCTCCACTTTCATTTCTTTCTCCTATACCATAGCCTCCATGGATATTCTCAAATCCATCCCTACTAATGCCTACATGTCCATTAAGGTCACCGCCGATGAAAAGCTTTTCTCCATAAGATGTCTCTTGTACTACTCCATCTAAATCTTCCCAAAATTGATGCTTAATGGAATCATCTAAACCTACTTGAGGTGCATAAACACTAATAATATTAATAATATCCGTACCTAATACTAATTTAATAAGTAAAATTCTATCACCCTTCCTACGGACCTCAACAACATTATCTATAAACTGACGACTCATAACAATCCCTACTCCATTCCTATTCCTATTTATTCCTGTATACCAAATCTTATATCCCCAAGGTTCTATCACTTTAGCTTTCTCACCTACCCATTTGGTCTATTGAAGACATAAAATATCAATCTTTCTCCTACACATAACATCTACTAACTCTACCAACTTACCAGTTAAAGACCCTATGTTCCAAGTGGCTAACCTAATTTTATGGTCTTGGACTAACTTCTTTACCCCCACCCGTCCAACAAAGCGAGGGAACCCTTGCCTATTTGACACCACACCCGGGCGCCGGTGTGACGCGTCGCTTCTGGGCGACGACCTAGCAACCCTTGCACATTTATCACTGCCTCCGGGCCTAGAGAGTACAGCGCGTCGCTCAGTAGGGAACGCCCCAACGAAATTCTCATATTGGTTCATTTTCATAGGATATGACAAAGTTTTTATGCTGGCTGTCACAGGCCTACCGCAACCCTCCTCCTTTATCCGGGCTTGGGACCGGCAGTGTATAACTACACAGGCGGAGTTATACATTGCCATGGCATTGGCGTTTTTGAAAGACCTTTTAAATTTTTTGAAATAAGATAGATGTATGGCACTGTTGGACGACCATGCATGGCAATTACAACATTGCCATGGCATTGGGGGGGGGGGGGTGAAACACCCCCAGCCACTCATCTTTTTTAGATCTAATCCTAGCCCTGGATTAATTTAGCATTTGCATACTTAAGGCTTGTAGAAAGAGAGAGAGGGCCCTAAGTGGCAATTTTTTTTCGTTTTCTCTCTCTCTCTCTCTCCAAATCATTCTCCTCTTCTTCTCTAAACCGTGGGGTGTGTGTTAGACGCCATTTTCGTGGAAGCTCCTAAGCTTCACAAAAGAAGCATCTCCTTCCTCTCCATCCGAAGCATCAAGGTGAAGCCTACAATCTCATATTCTCATTTCTTTTTGGAAAAAAAAACTATAGATAGTATGAATATGAAGTCAAGAGGGCCGAATGCATCTATGTATGCATGGATCTTGACGAATTAAGTGGTTATTTGATATTGGTGTGGTGCTTGAGCATCTCTTTGTTCTGTTCTTTGAACAGAGAGGGCTCTAAGCCACCAAATCTCCATACAGTTTCCATATTTTTTTTATGCTAGTTCCATTGAAATGTAGATATGATTGTATGCCTCTTTTTTGTAGGTTTCCATTAAGCTAAAATAAGCATTTGATAATCGTTCTCTTTCTTAAGTGTTTGCATGTAATCCCCAAAGACGTATTTTTTTCTCGTGCTTGTTGTAGTCCAACATTTGTGTGTGCATGCCATGGCCTCAGCCCCTCTCACAGTCATGGGGACGACTAAGTCACCTCTTGAGCCTTTGGGTGGCTGGAGCACCGAACCAGGCATATTCGTAGTCCAGTCTAGCCATAGCCTCCGCCTTTCATTTTCAGTTCACTCCAGCCCCTTCCTGCAGTTTGTCTTTTAATTTAAATTATTTTTTTTGTTCCTGATTGCAGAGTGTTCGGTTGGCTTGTCCCCTACTGGAACAGACCCATCAAGGTGCACCCTGGTCCGAGCAAGGCTCAGCCAGGTGCACCCAGTCAGCCCTTAGCCTCAACCCCTTGGCGTTGGCAGCGCCGGGTAGCCTTGTTGGCCTAGGGTTGGGTTTTTGGATCCCTGTCCCTGACAGGGCCTGGTTTGAACCATGGGTTCAGACCAAAGGAGTGTATCAGGCCTTAGGTCTGGTCCAGAGGACCAGACCCATGCTCTAGACCCTATCTGTTTCACCCTTGCGCAATAGTGGGCTGTCGGGTCCTAACCTCACCTGGGTACCCTGCTGGCCGGGTGTTGTGTAGTCGGTTGCTACCTCTAGTAGCCACCTAGTCTGAAACAAGGTTCAAACCAGGGCCTATTTTGGCCTTAGGTCCGGCTCGAAGGACCAGACCACAGGCCCTTGTCCCCTTTGGTGCCTTGGCACGGCTGTAGGCACCGGGTGTTAGAGCACCCGGGTGGCCTAGCCATGGTTGGGTTTTGGCGCCCTAATCCGGACTTCACCCTAGGTGCAGCGCCTGGTCCAAACCCAAGGGTTCAGACCAGGGTCTCATATGACCCCCTTGGGTCAGGTTCGAAGGGACAGACTCCGGGGTCGAGTCATATTCTTGGCTGGAATGCCGGGCCTTCTCTGTTTGTGTAGGCTCCTGTGGGTTAGCCACTACGGCACCCACCTGGACCGAACCCCCGGTTTAGGCCAGCATTTCGGTGACATAGCTAAATCTGGGCCCACCTGGACCAGACTTAGCTGAGTCCCATTGGTGCTTAGCCTACCAGCTTGGTTGTTTCACTTTTATCACCAACCTGCAAAACTAGTGAATTGACAAATGAAAAAACTCATTCTTTTAAAAAAGCCTTTTGTTACGAGCCTAAATTTAGTGAGCTTGTTGTCCCATACTTTCTGTCTAGCACACCCAGTATGGACACTTGGGACAGTCCATGTACTGTCCGGACACGTGACGTTTGGACTCTAGGGTCACAGGGCTTATCGGCACTTCGTGCCTTGCGCTTGGCACATTCGGGTGGCCGAATGTGAGGCGAGCCCGAGGTGGTTTTCGTGGGTTCTTCGCTGCCCCATCTTTGGTAGCCTCATAATGGATGATTGATGAGCAACACGTTTCCCTCACATACAGGCAAATTCCGCCATCTTAGGGTTTTTGGCTATTTTAGCAAAAACCACTGTGCTGGCGTCGTTGTTTTCGCAAGCGCGGCAACCAACTGTGGTAATACGAATGTAATTCCCATACGTATGGGAATATTCTAGATTTCAATCTCAACACGTGAGTGTGTCGAAATCATGAATCTCTCTTATGAAAGTGACATCGCTATGCAAGATTTGCCAATTTATGACATTTGAAGTCGAACTGCTTGAAATTGTAATTATAAACATGCAATACTTGTTTCAACTTAATGTACATGCAATTATGATTAAAGTTATGCTCTTTGAATTGCATATCACTTCAAAACGTAGAATGGTACACTCACTTGCACATTATCATGTAATTGAAATGTGTTCTTCCTAGATATGCATGTGTATCTTTTCCTCTGTATCATAATTGTACGATTAACTTGAGAAAATAAGGTATTTAGCATCGCACATGCACATAGAACATCTTGATACATCTAGTACGTACCTTAAAGGGTACACTTTGGACTCGTGTTTGAGGCATGAATGAGTGCACAAAGTGCACATTACACATGTGATATAAAGAATGACAAAAAACCTGAACACCATAGGGTACGAGCAATACGCTTGTTGTGGGTTTTCGACTCAGTTGAAGTCCTTGGGCAATGACCCCTTGTTCGTGAGTAAACTCATGTGTGTCTATACCCTAAAAATGAAAAAGATAAAGTGGTGTTATGATCGCCTTCACGGGCGGTGTGCCCTTTGTTAGCCGTGTGAGGCTGAGCACGTAAATGGGCAGGCTAAGTCCTCATTTGCGTACCCCGTGGGGACCACGTGACATAAATACCTCGAAAGGAGGTATGACTTGATAAATGAGCCTAAGAAAGATAAATTGTTGTGCCCCATTAATAAAATGGTTCACCTTAGAGAGGGTGGATGGTACAACCCTGAGTGACTAGTCGTTACTACGACACATTTTTTATATGAGCTGAAGCGTCCTTTGACCTTCAGTCACTCGGAGTTAGGGAGGTCGAGATGATCTTTTAAGGTACCTCACTACTACAATAGTATGGATTGCAATCCTTACCTATGCGAGGCTTTCTCTCAGTTGCGTGTTGCTCGCATGAGGTTTACTCGGTCTGTAGCATCCTCGGTTACCACATTAGAATTTGAATAACAAACGCCGGGTGCATGGCTCACATAATGCAAGGTTCCTTTGCGTACCCGAAGGAGTAATCAGAAGAACTTAAATACTAACATATCATAGCTAATGTACTTTAGTAGTTCTTTACTTGCTACTTTATTATTACTCTCATTCTGCTTTCTTCATTGTTCTTAGCTACTTGTGCACAGTAGTTGTGTAGTTCCTTGTTTTATTGCTATAGCCTGTTGTACTTGTACTTTTGTTGTTGTTCAAAATTGTAGCATGTGCACTTGTCTGACACACACACATATATATTGCTGTACGTGTTTCTGTGCTACTTGTGTTTCCTTAGAAAGATAGATATATGTTGTTGCTCTTCACCAACTCGCAAGAGTACTAACCCTATTTTATGGGGATGCAGGTGATGAGTAGGCACAACTGCGATGCGGCGGCGCACGGTCTGGAGGCCTGGGAACCCACACTTATCTGCAGATCCTGGCTTCTTTTGGTTTTAGGGTTTTGAGGGAATGTTCCTCTTATTTTTGAGAGACTATGAGAATTGATGTATTTTTTCTCATTTTGTATTTAAACACCTTGGGTTGTTGTGATCATCGCAAAAATTTTCCTCTCTTGTGGTTTCTCTCTCTTCCTTCTCTTTTCCTTTTCTAACCTCTATTTTCCTCCTTTTTGAAGTGAGGAAAATAAAAGAAAGAAAAGAAAGAGAGAAGAGAAAAGAAAGAAAGAAAGAGAGAAGAGGAATTCTTTTGCACGGTCTCACTTGACCTTGATTTGAAAAATATTTAGAAATTTAACTCACCTCCGTTTTGAAAATATTTGCGGGAAAATTGAGAGACAGGATTCGCTCGTCGATACGAGGTTCGACCGTTCCTAGCGCCTTTACCAGGCGTAATCGAACCAAGGATTGAATCTATGCCTTTTGATTTGCCTAAATATCATCTAAGAATTTATTCTAAATCTAAATGCACAAAGAATCATGCTTGTGCAATGCAAAGATGTATGCTATTTTGAAAAACATGTTTTGAAGATTTCCAAGTATCCTGAGATAAACTTGATAATGGAGTGACGACATGTTTGAATCTTAACTTTAGAACTTGAGATAGATCAGGGAAGTTCTAAGTTTTTGAAGTAAATCAGAGTTTAGAAGAATCTTTGATTTTGAGAAAGAATGATTTGAAGCTTTGAAAATGAAGTTTCAAAGTCGGAAATGGACTTTTGAATTTGGACTTAATTTTAGGAAAGGAAATGAATACTTGGGATGGAATTGAATTTTGAAGTTTGAAATTTAGAATGGATCTGAGATAATCAAATGGTATTTAAGAATAGAAATGGATTTAAGAGATTCAGATTAGATCCGAAAATGGAACTGAAATCTAGAATTGGAATTGGATTCCGGATCCTAAACAGAATGGGATCCGAGACTTGGGTTCTAGATCCTAAAATGGAGTGGATCTGAAGTCTGAGATCTAAATGTAGAATTGGGTTCTGGATCCTAGAATGGATTTGGATATGAAATCTGAGATCCAAATATAGAATTGGGTTCTGGATCCTAGAATGGATTTAGATCTTAAATCTAAGATCCAAAGTAGAATTGGTTCTGGATCCTAAGATGGATTTGGATCTGAAGTCTGAGATCCATAGTAAAATTGGATTCTGGATCCTAAAAAAAATGAATTGAGATTTGAACTCTAACTTTGGATTTTGGACTTTTGAAAGTCCAAATGGGGCTTTGAAGATGGATCTGGGTTTTTGAAAAACCCAGATTAAATTTAGAAAAAGAATTGAATCTTGAGATTCAGAACCAATCTCAAGAGGATTTTGAGGATAAAACTTGATTTTGAAATGAGAAGATGAATTTAAATTGAACTTTGAACTTTGATTTGAATTTAGAATTTGGATATACAAATGAATTTCAAAGTCAAATTGGACTTTGAATTTTGAAGTTTTAGAATTTGAATTTTGGATATACAAATGGATTTCAAAGTCAATTTAGACCTTGAAGTTTGAATTTGGAACTTTAGAAAATGAATCAAGAATATCAAAGTCTAATTTGAACTTTTGAAATTTGATTTGAATTGAATATAAAAATGAATTTGGAATTTCAAAGTCAAATTGAACTTTGAAATCTGATTTGAATTGGAGTTTGAATATAAAATGAATTTGAAATCTCAAAGTTAAATTGAACTTTTGAGATTGAAAATGAAATAGAACTGAAAGTGAAAAGATGAATTGGATTTTACAAGAATTGAAGATGGATTGAAGAAGATATTCACATCACTTGAAGTTTTGAAAAAGGAATTTTGAAAATATGATGTAGTTCTATCATAAATGATGAATGGATTTAAAGGATTTGAAATTTTGGATTTTTTGAAAAGCTATTTCATTCTTTAAATGAATTAAGAATGAGATTGAAGATATAATATATCCCTGACTATGGTCATTGAATATATTATATAATAACCACATTTAAATTCAAGTGAAGAATAAAATGCATTTTTTGTGCTTTTATAGAATTTAAAATGAAATTAACTCTCAATATGCCCTGACTATGGCCATTGGTATATATTCTGAGTTAATTTCAAGTCAAATTCTGATAAAAGAAGAAAATATTTAAGGAAAATATAATGAATTTTGAAAATGGATCTAGTGTGGATCCAGTGTTATTTTGTCAAAGATAAAAATGCTAAGTTTTGTCCATACCCTGAATATGGCCATTGATGTGAATCATCAACTTAGTATCAATTACCTCTTACGAAAATGGTGCACGTGCCATTCGTGTTTCACCATTGTGAGAATTTGAGAAATAAAGAAAGAAAAAAAAATGCATGAGAACAAGCAATTCATGACATTTACAATGCTCATTCATTCTAATCTAAGACTGGAAATATAGAGTTTTCATCATCTTATTTATTTACAACAATTGGATTTGAGAACATCAAAAATATTTTTGATCCCATCCTTCCTTATATTCCTACCAGATAGGATTTGCACAAAAGGAGATTTAAAATATGAGTGTAAACGACTATCAAAAATCTTACACAAGATGCTTAGTTTATATTTGAAGGAGAAAGGCATATGGTCTACCCTGTATTTATGAGAAAACACATACATATATGTAGGAATATATATCTATACGTATGTACAAAGAGAGAAGGAATTATGGTGGTTCCTATGAACCACTTGTAAAAGAATGAATGAAAAAGAAAAAAAAATATGATGATTATGATAGTTCAAGAGTGAACTATCATAAAAAGAAGAGAAAAAATTACAGTGGTTCCTGTGAACCACTTGTAAAAGAATGGTAAAAATATGATGATTATGATAGTTCAAGAATAAACTATCATAAAGAGAAGAATTTACAGTGGTTCCTGTGAACCACTTGTAAAATGTGGTGATTATGATAGTTCAAGAGTGAACTATCATAAAAAGAAGAGAAGAATTTACAGTGGTTCCTGTGAACCACTTGTAAAAGAATTATAAAAATATGGTGATTATGATAGTTCAAGGGTGAACTATCATAAAAAGAAGAGAAGAATTTATAGTGGTTTCTGTGAACCACTTGTAAAAGAATGATAAAAATATGGTGATTATGATAGTTCAACAGTGAACTATCATGAAAAGAAGAGAAGAATTTACAGTGGTTCTTGTGAACCACTTGTAAAAGAATGATAAAAATATGGTGATTATGATAGTTCAAGAGTGAACTATCATGAAAAGAAGAGAAGAATTTACAGTGGTTCCTATGAATCACTTGTAAAAGAATGATAAAAATATGGTGATTATGATAGTTCAAGAGTGAACTATCATAAAAAGAAGAGAAGAATTTACAGTGGTTCCTGTGAACCACTTGTAAAAGAATGATAAAAATATGGTGATTATGATAGTTCAAGAGTGAACTATCATAAAAAGAAGAGAGGAATTTACAGTGGTTCCTGTGAACCACTTGTAAAAGAATGATAAAAATATGGTGATTATGATAGTTCAAGAGTGAACTATCATAAAAAGAAGAAAAAAGGGTTACAGTGGGGATTAGTAATGTATACACAACAGTGAGATATACAATGAATGTATGAATACAGAGGTGTAAAGATTCGACTGGTTGAATCATGTCAATGGTGTGGCTTCGGCTAGCTGGATCTTCAGAGCGCCATTAGCTGCCATTTACGCATATATTAGAGAAATCTTGATTCAGACTTATATTCACACAAGATATGATAACATCATCAAGTCATATACATCAGGGCATAATATAATGAGATTTCTGCATGCATTACTCGAGGAATCATCAAAGGAATTTCAATAACTTTGTATCTTGACTAACTAATTTTAGTAAAGTCATAGACTTCAGCATAGTAAATATTGAATTTCAATATCAGCAGGATAGTCTTACCTTACAGATCATGGCCTTTTAAATTTTAAAACAAATGCACTTGCTTCTTAACAAAGGGAAGTGTGATCATCACAAAATTTTTCCTCTCGTAATATTCTCTCTCTTCCTTCTCTTTTCCTTTCTAACCTCTTATTTTCCTCCTTTTTGAAGGGAGAAAGATAAAAGACAGAAAGAAAGAGAGAAGAGAAAAGAACGAGAGGAACTCTTTTGCGGGTCTCACTTGACCTTAATTTAGAAAATTTTTGAAATAACTCGCCTCCGTTTTTTAAATATTTGCGGGAAAACTGGGAGACGGGATCCGCTCGTCGGTACGAGGTTCGACCGTTCCTGGCGCCTTTACCAGGGGTAATCGAATCAAGGGTCGAATTAATGCCTTTCGTTTTGCTAAGAAAATTATCTAAGTCTAGATGCACAAAGAATCATGCTTGTGCAAATGCAAAGATGTATGCTCTTTTTGAAAATGTTTTGAAGAATTTCCAAGTGAATCTGATAAAGTGAAGAAATGATTTCTAACTTAGAACTTAAGATTGAAGTTCTAAGTTTTTAGAATAGTCAAGAGCTTGGGAAAATAAATCTGGATTTTGGAAAATGATTTTGAAGTTTTGAGATAAAAGGAATTTTCAAAGTCATAAATGGACTTTGAATCAGAATAGAAATGAAAAATGGAATTGAACCAGAAGGAAAGATAGAATTGGGAAATTTGAATAAAATTGAGAAATAGAATTGATTTAAAAGTTAGATTTTCAAGATGAAATCCGAATCCAATATCTGGATTCTGAATAGAGTTTAAAGTTGATTTAGGATCCGAAATGGGAACTTGATTTGAAATCTGGAATGAAATGGAATTGGTTTTAAGGATTGGAACTAAAGTGGAATTTGGATTTGGAATTTTGAATGGAATCGGATTCAAGATTTGGAATCCAAGATGGTATTTGGATCTGAAATCTGAGATCCAAGATAGGGTTGGTTCTGGATCCTAAGATGGAATTGGATCTGAAGTCTGAGATCCAAGGTAAAATTGGATTCTGGATCTTAAGAAGGATTTGGATCTGAATCTGAGATCCAAGATGGAACTGGGTTCATACTTGGATCTCTGGATCCAAGTTGAGACTAGGATTTGACTTTGGATTTGGGTTTTGAGAAGCCCAAATAGGATTTTTAAAGATGATCTGGGTTTTGAAAATCCAGATTGAATTTGAGAAGGTTTGGGTTTTTGAGATTCAAAGTCAATCTCAATTTTGATTTAAAACTTTGAAGAAAAACTGGATTTTGAGTCAGAAGATGAATTAGAAACTTCAAAGTTAAATTGAATTTTGAAGTTAAATTTTGAATTGAGTTGGAAATTTTGAAGTTTGAATATAAAGTGATTTTGGAGTTTCAAAGTCAAATTGGACTTTGAAATTGAATTTTGAATCTTTGAAATGAGATAGAATTGGATTTGGATAAGATTTGATTTAAGAAGAAGAATCACTTGGAGTTTTGAAAATGAAGTTTTGAAAATATGATGCAATTCTATCCTATATGATGAATGAATTTGAATAAGCTTGAAATTGGAATTTGAAAAGCTATTTCATTCTTTAAATGAATTAAAATAAGATTGAAAATATAATATATCCCTGACTATGGTCATTGAATGTATTATATGATAATCTATATTTAAATTCAAAAGAAGAATAAAATACATTTTTAGTGCTTTTATAAAATTTAAAATGAAATTAACTCTCAATATACCCTGACTATGGCCATTGGTATATATTTTGAGTTAATTTTAAGTTAAATTCTGATAAAAGAATAAAATATTTTAGGAAAATATGTGAATTTTGAAAAATGGACCCAGTGTGGATCCAGTGTTATTTTGTAAAGGATAGAAATGCTAAGTTTTGTCCACACCCTGACTATGGCCATTGATGTGGATCATCAACTTAGTATTTATTATCTCTTATGAAATGGTGCACATGCCATTCGTGTTTCCATTTGTGAGAATTTGAAAAATAAAGGCAAAATGTATGAAAAACAAGTAATTCAATGATATTTACAATGCTCATTCATTCTATCTAAAGCAAGGAATGTAAATTCTCATTAAAGTCTAGCTATTACAACTCATAGAATCAAATTTACAACTCCAAATGACAATTTTATCCACATATTTCCTGCAAAGCAAACAGGTTACTAATGAAAAGAGAAGGAAAATCACATATGTCATGTGAAAATCAAATAGTGAAGAGATATGTATGACAAAAAAAATGATGGAAATGACATATATATACCTATATACATATATATATATTTATATATATGGGTGTATTCACATGTATATGAGTATGTATAGGTATATATGTACATATATATATGAGGGTATATACAATAGGGAGATGTGTAGAGGTGATAAATTCAAATTGTAATAGATGATAGACGATGATAAGGAGGGAATGAGGAATGGACAGTGCTTATGGCAGTTGGAGGTATCCTGGGTGGCTTAGTGAGGTAATGGTGAGGGATGGATGTTGGAGAGAGGAGGAAGGTTCGTTCAGGATGGACGATGGCGAGAACCCTCCTGCGATGGAGGCTTCTAGAGGGGGGATATGCGGGAAGATTCCGTTGTAAGTTCTCCCTATTTCAAAAAGGTGGTTCCCTTTTTAAGAAATTTCTAAAAAAATGGTTAAGGAATGAGGTTTTTGGTAAAAAGGGCCTCAAAAGCTTGAAAATCATCCGTTTTCCTTGTAGCTTTTCTCAATTTTTTTGGTTTTTTATGTTATTTTTTCTATTTTTTTGTACTTTTAGAATAAAATTCTAAAACTTTACGATATATCAAAGATTTAAAACTATTTTTTTTTTGTGTTTTTGTAAAATATTTACAAAAGAGAATTTTCTGAGAATTTAAAAGCTATTGTGAGAGAATTTTTTCAGAAATGGGTTTATGTCCAAATTTTTGAGAAATATTCGAGGTTTACAACCTTGAACTGAGAAATATAGGGCCGAGGATCGGACAGAGTGCCGGATGAGCCGCCCGAGTCTTTCAAAATCATTTTTTGGTATTTTTGTGATTTTTATTTTGGAAATCGGACAACGGGGCTCATATTTGGATTTTAAAATACTGAGTTCAGACCCAGAGTTGAATTTGGATATATCAATGTGGAATTTTAATCTAAAAATCTGAAGAAAGACTGAAATTTAGCTTTGAAATCACTTTGATCTTCTAAAAAAAAATAGAGTCAGGGAAAAAAGGGTCATTTTACGAAACTTTGAAAAATTTGGGGTGTTTACAGGAAGCTAATGATCCTTAATTAGCAGGCAACAGAAGTATTTACACAGCAAAGTAACATCATTAAGAGGGATCCCCAATAACCTCAACAGTAAACATTCATACTGTGACAACATGATGAAATGACTATGCATAGATGGGGCTGTTATGTTGGTGGTGTATTGCAATGAAAGTGCTGTAACGAAGAACAAGGTTATTTGCAGATGGTTTAAACGGTGTATGTAGTAGGTGGTGCAATGAGGATGGTGAAAACAATAAAAAAGATGGGAAATGCATAGCTGATGAAACAAGGGAAGATGATGGTCCCCAAATGGAATCATACATTCAAACTGTGATGCATTAGCTTAATAGTTGACAGATATCCCTAGAGTTTTATAAAAAAAATATCTCCAAAATTCAGTTAGAGAACATATTACTTTGCAGAACACGAGAACAGAGATTACCAGATTCCCTTAGAAATTAAACCGATGGTCCAGCTCAGCCATTAATTCTTCATAACTAATGAACCTTGCAAAATCCGTCGAGGTTCCAAATGCACCATCCTTCCCTTGGTTTCTTCAACATATTGAATTTGCACAATAGTTGAGGTCTCGAGTTGGTTCATCACTGCGTAATGTGCTGATGAAAACTTTAAGATCCTAGCAGGAATGCACCAGCTTCAGCACTAGTTTGGCGAGGCAGTATCTCATAATATTTCCTTGCCTTAACGAGTAACAACACTGATTTATCAGATCCCTTCAAATGGCTGGGCAGCTTCGGTTTTTGCAAGGTTTTCTTCCTCCTTGTTAGGAAGATTCCACTCAACATGAGAGGCTCCCTTCCAGCTAATGCCACAATGGCTAGTTCCTCAATTCTGACTTCGACCATATCATCTTAATTGTACACTACATGTCGACCCCATATTCAAAGTAGATCCTCCAACAGTCAAACTGATACAAAGGGGGGCAATGGATCTATCTTTCTTGATCATACCTGTAGGTAAGATCGTTACATAGCAAGCATAAAAAAAAAATTAACATCTGATATAATAACAGTGGAGAAGATTTCTTGAAGTAGATAATCTTAAACCAAATATCCAGCAGTAATAGCAGCCATTCAACAACTTAGAAAATGGAAATATGACCTCTGTCCAAATGCACTTAGCACAAATTTTGTTGGCAATAACTGCAATCAAAAAGTCAGTAGCAAACTCTATTTCCTGACAAAACATCCACGCGTGTATGAAGAAGCAGACAAGTCTATTGGAAGTCATGCTACTGCGATGAAAGGTATCTCAAAAGGTAAATTAATCTCTGATTCGCACAGCAAATCGATTTTTGGAGATGATGATTTCATCCCTTTTGACAGATTTCAAACATCTACAGGAGTTTCTGCAAGATTAGTCTCTTGCTAAATCAGATTTTACCAAGTCCTTCAGTCATATGTCAAGATATACCATCCTTTGATATTTCCAAGATTCGCATCAGTAATGGCTTCCGTTCCTCTAATACCTCAACAACTTTTGGCAGATTGCAGAGTCCACGGTAAATCTCAATTTGAATCTGAGTTGATTCATAACTACATTGTTATAGCAGACAGATGAGCTATGAACATCCTTCCCGATTATCCTGAATTGCTTAAGCAAATAAAGAATGTGATTTAACTAAGAAAATGCACAGAGATAACATACTTAGTGAAGATATATCTAAACAATGCAAGCCTGTCATGTGACAAACACCACATAGAAACACATGAAATTTATTTGAAGATGATCTTAAGACATGATACACGATTGTAAGATCATAATATAAGGCCCAAATACAGAAAATTAAATCGCGCAAAGGCATGTTTGCAAACAATAGAACAATACAGTATATGATGCCGCAGGTTGTCAAAACAGGAAACCCAGATTCGTGGATGATCAAAGATGAATATAGCACTTAAAGATCGCACGGAATATCAATACATGAACTAATGGACTTCGAAAACTGAATGCCACACGACAACTGAAATGAAAACAAAACGAACTAAGATACATATTGAAGTCGTAATATACAGGGTTGATGAAATTCAACATGAAAGAGAGGGGGAAATAACGAATCTGATAATATAAAAGCCAGAAAATCTCATGCATATGGATAATCACGACTAATTAGAAAAGTAAAGAAAACGAAAATCAAAATGTTAACCGAATCATTTTGAGAGGACCAGGCTTTCTATATAAAAAAAAGGGGTCAACTACGGATTAGAAAGCGATGTAGACAGCATAATAAACTAAAGAAGAAAATAAATAAATAAATAAATAAATAAAGCGATGTTGGAACGCCTCCATTCCTTTTTGATATAGCAGCGGGTAGATCGATTCTGCTATATGCAGATCGACTCTACCGTAGATGCATTTAAGATAAAATGGATAGAAACAACACAAAAAACAAAAGGGGTAATTTAGAATGAAGGGGCCACTTACCTGTGACTACGGATACGTTGTGGTTGCCTTCCTTTGATCCGATGGAAGAAAAACTCAGGAAATGAGAGAAGAGAAAAAAAAAAGGGGAGAAGAGGAAGATGGACCAGGAGATGATGGGAACAATGGGGAAATAAGGAGGCAGTCGTTCAGAAGAGAAGGGTGAAGGTGGATTCGAGAGAATGAAGAAGGATGCTGTGGTGAAAAACGGATCCGAAAGAAGCTGAAGAAGAAGTAAAGAAAGATGAATCGAGAAGAATACTGTGGAGGGGTGGAACGCGGTGGTCCTGAGGGGCTTTCCTGAATGCCTTTTTAAGGAGGGAGAGGAAGGTTTGAGAAGCCGTTGGTTGGAGATGAACGAAGGAGGGGGATTTCGGTGGGTTTGTTGAAGATGGGCGGCGACGGAGAGAGGCGATGGGGAAGTTGAAGATCGGTGATTCCTCTGCGGGGATGAAGGATCGAAGGGTTGGAGAAGGAAGGTCGGGCCATGGAGGAGAGAGAGAGAGGCCAGAGTGAGGGGTGCAGCCATCTATCCTTTTCCCGAGGTCTCTCGAAGAGAAACCCTAAGAAGGGTTCTTTTGTAAAAAAAATTGGTTTTTCCAAAAAGAGGCTCCATGTAAAAAGATTTTTCATAAAAACGGTTTTAAATTGATTTTTTTTTAGCAAAATTGATTTAGAAAGCTTAAACTCATTTGTTTTTCTCGTAAATTTTCCAAATTTTTGGTTTTTTGCATTATTTTTCCATTTTTTTGTATTTTTAGAATAAAAATCCTAGACTTTTACGAGAAACCAAAAGGTCAAAACTAATTTTTGTGTTTTTGTAAAATATTTACAAAAAGGGAGTTTTTCTGAGAACTCAAGGAGATTTTTGACAAAATCTCTTCAGAAAATGGGTTTATATCTGGTTTTTTAGGAAATATTCGAGTTTTATGACCTCAAACTGAGAAATATAGGGTTGGGGATCCGACAGAGTGCCAGATGAATTACCCGAGCCATTTAGAACCATTTTTGGTATTTTTATAATTTTAATTTGGAAATAAGCCAACGAGACTCAGATTTGGATTTAAAACACTGGGTTCAGTCCCGAAAACAATTTTGAATGGATCAATATGGTTTTTAATCCAGAAAGTCTGAAGAATGACTGAAATTTAGCTTTGAAACCGCTTTGATTTTCTCAGAAGATGGAGTCAGGGGCAAAAGGGTTATTTTGTAAATCTTTGAAAATTTTGGGGTGTTCACAGATGCCCCTCTTTGCTACTAAGACGATTGAAAGCCGAGCTTAGTGGCAAAGAAAACACTCCAAATTTTGAAAATGCCCCAGTCAGCAGATCTGAACTGGGTGTGGAAGAATTTATTTTGAAAGACATGGTTTTTCAGGTTTAAAACTTTATCCTTGAATGGCTTGGGAAAGACGAAATCCTCAGAAATGATATGACTGAATAAGAAATGAGGAAATCGTGATGGGACTTTGGGTGAAGATCCCGAAAATGATGAAAAAAAAATTTGATCAAGTCTCATGGGTGAGACAAAATCAGCTTTTCAGAATGACTCAGGTTTAACCCTTAACCTGGATGGGACGAAGATATATCAGGATGAATTGAATGGGGAAAGGAATATATGATGACCTTGATGGGATATTTTTGGCAAATGTCTCATGAGATAAAGCTCGAGTAGGATCAAAGCATGGATTCCTCGATGGGAAGAACCATGATGGGACTTGGAAGGAAATACCTCGTCAAAACGAGACTCAGGTTTACACCAAACCTGAAAAAGGAAAATACCTCGAGGCACGAGGTTCAGACTTAACCCTTAACCTGAAGGGGACCAACCATACGGATTTCTCGAAACCGTGATGGGACAGGAGAGATACTTCAGCTGAATGAGGCAACTCTTCCGAGAAAAAAATGAGGAGATGTGAGACAAAATGAATGATGAATAAGGTAACAGGAGGCGAATTTTTCGATGGGGTAAAAAGATGAATAAGGCGAACCTCTTATCAAGGAGACGAATTTCTTGATAAGGCGAAAGATGGAAGAGGGCAAATCCTTTAGACAGGAGAAGGTGAAAATGTGAAATATGAAGATGGCAATCCTTTTGATAAGGAGAAGGTAAGATGTGAAATATGAAGAAGGCAATAGTAAGGAGAAGGCAAAATGTGAAATATGAAGAAGGCAATCATTTTAGCAAGGAAAAGGTGAAATGAAAAAAAATATGAAGAAGGCAATCCTTTTGGCAAGGAGAAAGTGAATTTGTAAAATATGAAGAAGGCAATCCTTTTAGCAAGGAGAAGGCAAAATGTAAAATATGAAGAAGGCAAATCCTTTTAACAAGGGGGAGGCAAGATGTAAAAATATGAAGAAGGCAATCCTTTTAACAAGGAGAAGGCAAAATGTAAAATATGAAGAAGGCAATCCTTTTATCAAGGAGAAGGCGAGTCTCTCGACAAAGCGAAAGACGAAGAAGGCAATCCTTTTATCAAGGACAAGGCGAGTCTCTCGACAAAGCGAAAGACGGGGAAGGCGATCCTTTTAGAAAGGAGAAGGCGAGTCTCTCGACAAAGCGAAAGACGGAGAAGGCAATCCTTTCAGAAAGGAGAAGGCGAGTCTCTCGACAAAGCGAAAGATGGAGAATGTAAACAACTCTAGGTTGTATCAAAATGGATATCAAATATTTATTTCATTCTTAGAATATCTAGAAAATTTTGCCAATAGGATACATTTATAGTTGACTTCAACGCTTAAAAATGTGCACGTATGTGCGAAAGATATTCTCTCTTTTACCTAGAGTATTTCCTCAAACGAGGTTAACTCTTCGGTTTTAAGAGTCAAATTCAAAATTTTAGCGCTGATGACTTTCTTCAAGGAAGCTATCTATTTCCTTGATATGAGAAGAGAAGAAATATTCTTAATTTCATAAAAGCAAGTAGTAAAAAGACATTGATAAAAGAATTTTGCATGAGAAAAGATGACTTCTGGCAATTTTGGCAGTTTGATATCTGGGTGTTTTTACTACGATGATCTTTTTTTTGCATTCTTTTTGAGTCATTGAACTTTTTCGGGCTTTTTACATCATCCTTTATTTTGGAGATGTCCTGACTTTTCTCTCTTTTTCAGGGGAAGGGTACGTCACAAACTTCTTCATCTTGGAGATGTTCCGATCCTTCATTTTCTCAGGGATTATATATGATGGTATTGACTCAAAGGGTCTATCGATGATAGCAGAAATCAAATATCATTTAGGGTTTGTCGGTAGGTTCATCACATTCGCCTTCATCTCGACGGTGATCTGAACTTTCCCTGGAAGGATCCTTCACAAACTCCTTCATCTTGGTAGATGATCCAAATCTTCTTTGGCCCTCGGGGGTCAACTCGCTTAATTCGCCTTCATCTTGACAACAATTGAGAGATCCCTTTTGCAGATATTTGATTGCAACTTTAAAATGAGAAGATATGGATTAAGTGGGTTTTTTGTAGCTCAGGATATTTCCACTGTCTGATTGCCAGAAAATCATTTTTAAACACGCGCCATATCCATGATCAATATCAATTTGTTTCTGGCTTTTCAACATCATTGAATATTTATTTCACTAATCATACCGAGGATATTTCTTTCATCCTTTTGGTTGATCAACAGGAAAAAGATTTGAATTTTACCTCTTTTTCGCAAAAGTTTCACCTTTTATGAAGAAAATACTAGAGGTAATTTGAGGTAATTCTTTTGTGCAGTAAGATTTATTTGTAATCAACAAATATTTTTAGCAAATTGGCAAAGTTTTCAAGACTTCTATGTGAAATATTTACTCAATATAGATTTTGATGCGACCCTTAGTTGCAATTTATGATTTTGGACATTCTGACCAGTGAACTGGGACCTTTCATTTAGCGACCAGCGAAGGAGCTGGAACCTTTCATTTAACGACCAGAAAAAACTGGGACCTTTTATTTAACGACCAACAAAGTAGCTGGAACATTTCATTTAACGACCAGCGAAGTAGCTGGGACATTTCATTTAACGACCAGCGAAGTAGCTGGGACATTTCATTTAACGACCAACAAAGTAGTTGGGACATTTCATTTAACGACCAGCGAAGTAACTGGGACATTTCATTTAACGACCAGCGAAGTAGCTGGGACATTTTATTTAACGACCAACGAAGTAGTTGGGACATTTCATTTAACGACCAGCGAAGTAGTTGGGACATTTCATTTAATGACCAACGAAGTAACTGGGACATTTCATTTAACGACCAACGAAGTAGTTGGGACATTTCATTTAACGACCAGCGAAGTAGCTGGGACATTTTATTTAACGACCAACGAAGTAGTTGGGACATTTCATTTAACAACCAGCGAAGTAGCTGAGACATTTTATTTAGCGACCAACAAAGTAGTTGGGACATTTCATTTAACGACCAGCGAAGTAGCTGGGACATTTCATTTAACAACCAGCGAAGTAGCTGGGACATTTTATTTAACGACCAACGAAGTAGTTGGGACATTTCATTTAACGACTAGCGAAGTAACTGGGACATTTCATTTAACGACCAACGAAGTAGTTGGGACATTTCATTTAGCGACCAGCGAAGTAGCTGGGACATTTTATTTAACAACCAACGAAGTAGTTGGGACATTTCATTTAACGATCAGCAAAGTAGCTGAGACATTTTATTTAACGACCAATGAAGTAGTTGGGACATTTCATTTAACGACCAGCGAAGTAGTTGGGACATTTCATTTAACGACCAACGAAGTAGCTGGGACATTTTATTTAATGACCAACGAAGTAGTTGGGACATTTCATTTAATCATTTAACGTCCAGCGAAGTAGCTGGGACATTTCATTTAATCATTTAACGACCAGCGAAGTAGCTGGGACATTTCATTTAATCATTTAACGACCAGCGAAGTAGCTGGGACTTTTCATTTAATCATTTAACGACCAGCGAAGTAGCTGGGACTTTTCATTTAATCATTTAACGACCAGCGAAGTAGCTGAAACTTTTCATTTAATCATTTAACGACTAGCGAAGTAGCTGGGGCTTTTCATTTAATCATTTAACGACCAGCGAAGTAGCTGGGACATTTCATTTAATTATTTAACGACCAACAAAGTAGCTGGGACATTTCATTTAACGAACTGATTTAAGATTGAGACTTTTGAAAGACAACCAGTATGAGGACTGAGTTTTGTGACTGAACTTGATCTTTAGATTTTGAAAATTTAGCAAAATAGCTAGTGCGAATACTAGGTTTTTCAACTGAGAGTCGGGAAGGAGATCGGCCTATTTAAGATATTTAGAGATCGAAGCAAGAAGAATGGTCGGGGTTTTAGGATTATCCTTTATCCTGAAGGGAAAATAGAATAGACATTTGATGAGAATTTAGAAAGGAATGATTCAGGTTTACCCCTTGACCTGAAAGGGAAAAGAATATACATTCGATGAGAATTTAGGAAAAGAATGATTCAGGTTTATCCCTTATCCTGAAGGGGAAAAGAATATACATTTGATGAGAATTTAGGAAAAGAATGATTCAGGTTTATCGCTTAACCTGAAGGGGAAAAGAATATACATTTGATGAGAATTTAGGAAAAGAATGATTCAGGTTTATCCCTTAACCTGAAGGAGAAAAGAATATACATTTGATGAGAATTTAAGAAAAGAATGATTCAGGTTTATCCCTTAGCCTGAAGGGGAATATAGAAAGAATAAACTTTGAGAAGACAGAGGGATATAGAACTTTGAAAAAAATGTAGAACATATGAGGAAATTGATTTATTTTTTGTAAAGAGAATTCTCACAGGTAGCATGGTTGCCCCCATGAGAGATCTCAGGATCATCCCTTATCCTGAATGGAAAAAAGAACAAAATTTGAAGAGAAATTTATATAAATTTATAAATCAAATAAAGATTGATAAAACTTGTATTTGCAAAAAGAATTCTCGTAGGTAGCATTGTTACCCCTACGAGAGGTCTCAGGATTATCCCTTATCCTGAAATGGGAAAAAGAATAGAATTTAAGAAAGTGAAGAGAAATTGATATAAATTTAGAAAATAAAGGTTGACGAAACTTGTATTTACAAAAGAATCCTCATAGGTAGCGTCATTGCTCCTACAAGGGGTCTCAGGATTATCCCTTATCCTGAATGGGAACACCTCGGACAACGAGGGTCAGGTTTATCCCTTAACCTGAGTGAGAAAATAAGAATAAAGGAAATACCTCATGGGAAAGAGGCAACAGGTTTATCCCTTAACCTTAAAGGGTAAAGGAATTGATAAAATTTAATAGAATTGAGGAAATATTGATAAACTTGATAAAACTTGATAAAATTGATGTAAACTTGATAAAGATATGAATAAACTAACTGAAATTGATAAAAGATATCCAAATTAATTGAAAATTTATAAGATTTCAAGAAAAAGGAGTTTTCTGATCCAGCCTGCATATGGGATCTTGAAAGGAAAAAGGTTTATTTAAAAGATAAGTGAGAAAATCACTTTTGGGAAGAAAAATTCATTTGTAAGAAGAACGATCAGTGCGAGATCTGATCCTTTAAAAAAGGAGAATCATCATGAGAGATCATCATGAGGTTTGATTTCGAGGATAGAGGTTTTAAAAACCCATTTTAAGAGATAAAACAAACGCAAGGTGATGATTTCGAAGACAAAATGGTTTTCAAAACCTAATTTGGAGAAGGAAAATCAATATGTTAGCTTATTTAAAAGGGATTTAAATCAAAATATTTGAATCTTTTACAGAAATTTTATGATTTTGAAAATCCTCATAGGCAATATCATTTCTCTCACGATGGAGGAAAACAAATTTTAAAAATAGATGAAAAGGATTTAAATTTTTTTGAAAAATAGCAGGCAGGATCAAAAAGATTTTGAAGAAATCAGAAAGAAAAGGCAATACACCTGGTATTTTTAAAAGAGGAAATTTTGGATAATATATACCTAGGGTTTTGGAAAATATAAGGAAGATATATATACAAAATATCATACAATCACAGATATACAAGCAAGGATGCACAAATAGCACTCCCTAAAACTGACTCTATATGCAATATTTGAAATGGCTGATAGGACCTTAATCCTAACTCTAAGATTTATATCATCTGATTCCAATCAAGGTACGCCGATATACTCAAGCCGAAGCTCGAAGTACGTGGCATATAAATATATCTCTTCGGTTCTAAGGTAAAGGCTTCCCAACATCCTTGAGCACCTACCGATATAGCTCGGACTATGGCCCTTAGGTACGTGGTAGGGGGGCGCGAACCCAAATAAGTGGCCCAGTTGTGAGGCTCTCTCCAGAACTATGGTTCAGTGAGACAGCCCAGCAACGTGAAGACCGAGACAACATAGGTAAGGAGGTTTTCAAAATATGCTCAACATGCAAGAAATCAGATAGCTCTAATGCAAGTCCTAAAGAGATAGATTAAAATGAAGAGAAGCATACACTTGCATACATTGTTTGTATTCAATCCCTAGAATTGAGGAGAGTTGTATTTTAGACCTAAGTCTAATTTGAGCATGGAATAATCGCCTCAATATGGTCCTACCAAACCATACTTAAATTCTATATGAAAATGATGTCAGCTTTAGGACAGAGTCTAGGGTCCTAAGGTTTGCATGGAAATGAAGCTGACATTTATAGAATAAAGACTTAGATAATATCAAAGCAAAGAAAAAGGCATAGATCCGACCGAATGAAGACGGGTCCCATCACGGTCGCCAAAACTGTGATCATCACAAAAATTTTCCTCTCTTGTGGTTTCTCTCTCTTCCTTCTCTTTTCCTTTTCTAACCTCTATTTTTCTCTTTTTTGAAGGGAGGAAAATAAAAGAAAGAAAAGAAAGAGAGAAGAGAAAAGAAAGAAAGAAAGAGAGAAGAGGAATTCTTTTGCACTGTCTCACTTGACCTTGATTTGAAAAATATTTAGAAATTTAACTCGCCTCCGTTTTGAAAATATTTGCGGGAAAATTGAGAGACGAGATTCGCTCGTCGGTACGAGGTTCGACCGTTCCTGGCGCCTTTACCAGGGGTAATCGAACCAAGGATCGAATCTATGCATTTTGCTTTGCCTAAATATCATCTAAGAATTTATTTTAAATCTAAATGCACAAAGAATCATGCTTGTGCAATGCAAAGATGTATGCTATTTTGAAAAACATGTTTTGAAGATTTCCATGTATCTTGAGATGAACTTGATAATGGAGTGAAGACATGTTTGAATCTTAACTTTAGAACTTGAGATAAATCAGGGAAGTTCTAAGTTTTTGAAGTAAATCAGAGTTTAGAAGAATCTTTGATTTTGAGAAAGAATGATTTGAAGCTTTGAAAATGAAGTTTCAAAGTCGGAAATAGACTTTTGAATTTGGACTTAATTTTAGGAAAGGAAATGAATGCTTGGGATGGAATTGAATTTTGAAGTTTGAAATTTAGAATGGATCTGAGATAATCAAATGGT
Source organism: Nuphar pumila (assembly GCF_984573655.1). Classification (NCBI taxonomy): domain Eukaryota; kingdom Viridiplantae; phylum Streptophyta; class Magnoliopsida; order Nymphaeales; family Nymphaeaceae; genus Nuphar; species Nuphar pumila. Next base: position 16,589,410 of record NC_143257.1, read on the forward strand.
ATTTAAGAATAGAAATGGATTTAAGAGATTCAGATTAGATCCAAAAATGGAACTGAAATCTAGAATTAGAATTGGATTCCGGATCCTAAACAGAATGGGATCCGAGACTTGGGTTCTAGATCCTAAAATGGAGTGGATCTGAAGTCTGAGATCCAAATGTAGAATTGGGTTCTGGATCCTAGAATGGATTTGGATCTGAAATCTGAGATCCAAATGTAGAATTGGGTTCTGGATCCTAGAATGGATTTAGATATGAAATCTAAGATCCAAAGTAGAATTGGTTCTGGATCCTAAGATGGATTTGGATCTGAAGTCTGAGATCAAAAGTAAAATTGGATTCTGGATCCTAAAAAAAATGGATTGAGATTTGAACTCTAACTTTGGATTTTGGACTTTTGAAAGTCCAAATGGGGCTTTGAAGATGGATCTGGGTTTTTGAAAAACCCAGATTAAATTTAGAAAAAGAATTGAATCTTGAGATTCAGAACCAATCTCAAGAGGATTTTGAGGATAAAACTTGATTTTGAAATGAGAAGATGAATTTAAATTGAACTTTGAACTTTGATTTGAATTTAGAATTTGGATATACAAATGAATTTCAAAGTCAAATTGGACTTTGAATTTTGAAGTTTTAGAATTTGAATTTTGGATATACAAATGGATTTCAAAGTCAATTTAGACCTTGAAGTTTGAATTTGGAACTTTAGAAAATGAATCAAGAATATCAAAGTCTAATTTGAACTTTTGAAATTTGATTTTGAATTGAATATAAAAATGAATTTGGAATTTCAAAGTCAAATTGAACTTTGAAATCTGATTTGAATTGGAGTTTGAATATAAAATGAATTTGAAATCTCAAAGTTAAATTGAACTTTTGAGATTGAAAATGAAATAGAACTGAAAGTGAAAAGATGAATTGGATTTTACAAGAATTGAAGATCGATTGAAGAAGATATTCACATCACTTGAAGTTTTGAAAAAGGAATTTTGAAAATATGATGTAGTTCTATCATAAATGATGAATGGATTTAAAGGATTTGAAATTTTGGATTTTTTGAAAAGCTATTTCATTCTTTAAATGAATTAAGAATGAGATTGAAGATATAATATATCCCTGACTATGGTCATTGAATATATTATATAATAACCACATTTAAATTCAAGTGAAGAATAAAATGCATTTTTGGTGCTTTTATAGAATTTAAAATGAAATTAACTCTCAATATGCCCTGACTATGGCCATTGGTATATATTTTGAGTTAATTTCAAATCAAATTCTGATAAAAGAAGAAAATATTTAAGGAAAATATAATGAATTTTGAAAATGGATCTAGTGTGGATCTAGTGTTATTTTGTAAAAGATAAAAATGCTAAGTTTTGTACATACCCTGACTATGGCCATTGATGTAAATCATCAACTTAGTATCAATTACCTCTTACGAAAATGGTGCACGTGCCATTCATGTTTCACCATTGTGAGAATTTGAGAAATAAAGAAAGAAAAAAAAATGCATGAGAACAAGCAATTCATGACATTTACAATGCTCATTCATTCTAATCTAAGACTGAAAATGTAGAGTTTTCATCATCTTATTTATTTACAACAATTGGATTTGAGAACATCAAAAATATTTTTGATCCCATCCTTCCTTATATTCCTACCAGATAGGATTTGCACAAAAGGAGATTTAAAATATGAGTGTAAACGACTATCAAAAATCTTACACAAGATGCTTAGTTTATATTTGAAGGAGAAAGGCATATGGTCTACCCTGTATTTATGAGAAAACACATACATATATGTAGGAATATATATCTATACGTATGTACAAAGAGAGAAAGAATTATGGTGGTTCCTATGAACTACTTGTAAAAGAATGAATGAAAAAGAAAAAAAAATATGATGATTATGATAGTTCAAGAGTGAACTATCATAAAAAGAAGAGAAGAATTTACAGTGGTTCCTGTGAACCACTTGTAAAAGAATGGTAAAAATATGATGATTATGATAGTTTAAGAATGAACTATCATAAAGAGAAGAATTTACTGGTTCCTGTGAACCACTTGTAAAATATGGTGATTATGATAGTTCAAGAGTGAACTATCATAAAAAAAAGAGAAGAATTTACAGTGGTTCCTGTGAACCACTTGTAAAAGAATGATAAAAATATGGTGATTATGATAGTTCAAGGGTGAACTATCATAAAAAGAAGAGAAGAATTTACAGTGGTTCCTGTGAACCACTTGTAAAAGAATGATAAAAATATGGTGATTATGATAGTTCAAGAGTGAACTATCATGAAAAGAAGAGAAGAATTTACAGTGGTTCCTGTGAACCACTTGTAAAAGAATGATAAAAATATGGTGATTAAGATAGTTCAAGAGTGAACTATCATGAAAAGAAGAGAAGAATTTACAGTGGTTCCTATGAATCACTTGTAAAAGAATGATAAAAATATAGTGATTATGATAGTTCAAGATTGAACTATCATAAAAAGAAGAGAAGAATTTACAGTGGTTCCTGTGAACCACTTGTAAAAGAATGATAAAAATATGGTGATTATGATAGTTCAAGAGTGAACTATCATAAAAAGAAGAGAGGAATTTACAGTGGTTCCTGTGAACCACTTGTAAAAGAGTGATAAAAATATGGTGATTATGATAGTTCAAGAGTGAACTATCATAAAAAGAAGAAAAAGGGGTTACAGTGGGGATTAATAATGTATACACAGCAGTGAGAATATATAATGAATGTATGAATACAGAGGTGTAAAGATTCGACTGGTTGAATCCTGTCAATGGTGTGGCTTCGGCTAGCTGGATCTTCAGAGCGCGATTAGCTGCCATTTACGCATATATTAGAGAAATCTTGATTCAGACTTATATTCACACAAGATATGATAACATCATCAAGTCATATACATCAGGGCATAATATAATGAGATTTCTACATGCATTACTCGAGGAATCATCAAAGGAATTTCAATAACTTTGTATCTTGACTAACTAATTTTTAGTAAAGTCATAGACTTCAGCATAGTAAATATTGAATTTCAATATCAGCAGGATAGTCTTACCTTACAGATCATGGCCTTTTAAATTTTAAAACAAATGCACTTGCTTCTTAACAAAAGGAAGCTAATGATCCTTAATTAGCAGGCAACAGGAGTATTTACACAACAAAGTAACATCATTAAGAGAGATCCCCAATAACCTCAACAGTAAACATTCATACTGTGACAACATGATGAAATGGCTATGCATAGATGGGGCTGTTATGTTGGTGGTGTATTGCAGTGAAAGTGCTGTAACGAAGAACAAGGCTATTTGCAGATGGTTTAAACGGTGTATGTAGTAGGTGGTGCAATGAGGATGGTGAAAACAATAAAAAAGATGGGAAATGCATAGCTGATGAAACAAGGGAAGATGATGGTCCCCAAATGGAATCATACATTCAAACTGTGATGCATTAGCTTAATAGTTGACAGATATCCCTAGAGTTTTATAAAAAAAATATCTCCAAAATTCAGTTAGAGAACATATTACTTTGCAGAACACGAGAACAGAGATTACCAGATTCCCTTAGAAATTAAACCGATGGTCCAGCTCAGCCATTAATTCTTCATAACTAATGAACCTTGCAAAATCCGTCGAGGTTCCAAATGCACCATCCTTCCCTTGGTTTCTTCAACATATTGAATTTGCACAACAGTTGAGGTCTCGAGTTGGTTCATCACTGCGTAATGTGCTGATGAAAACTTTAAGATCCTAGCAGGAATGCACCAGCTTCAGCACCAGTTTGGCAAGGCAGTATCTCATAATGTTTCCTTGCCTTAACGAGTAACAACACTGATTTATCAGATCCCTTCAAATGGCTGGGCAGCTTCGGTTTTTGCAAGGTTTTCTTCCTCTTTGTCAGGAAGATTCCACTCAACAGGAGAGGCTCCCTTCCAGCTAATGCCACAATGGCTTGTTCCTCAATTCTGACTTCGACCACATCATCTTAATTGTACACTACATGTCGACCCCATATTCAAAGTAGATCCTCCAACAGTCGAACTAATACAAAGGGGGGCAATGGATCTATCTTTCTTGATCATACCTGTAGGTAAGATCGGTACATAGCAAGCATAAAAAAAAAAATAACATCTGATATAATAACAGTGGAGAAGATTTCTTGAAGTAGATAATCTTAAACCAAATATCCAGCAGTAATAGCAGCCATTCAACAACTTAGAAAATGGAAATCTGACCTCTGTCCAAATGCACTTAGCACAAATTTTGTTGGCAATAACTGCAATCAAAAAGTCAGTAGCAAACTCTATTTCCTGACAAAACATCCACGCGTGTATGAAGAAGCAGACAAGTCTATTGGAAGTCATGCTACTGCGATGAAAGGTATCTCAAAAGGTAAATTAATCTCTGATTCGCACAGCAAATCGATTTTTGGAGATGATGATTTCATCCCTTTTGACAGATTTCAAACATCTACAGGAATTTCTGCAAGATTAGTCTCTTGCTAAATCGGATTTTACCAAGTCCTTCAGTCATATGTCAAGATATACCATCCTTTGATATTTCCAAGATTCGCATCAGTAATGGCTTCCGTTCCTCTAATACCTCAACAACTTTTGGCAGATTGCAAAGTCCACGGTAAATCTCAATTTGAATCTGAGTTGATTCATAACTACATTGTTATAGCAGACAGATGAGCTATGAACATCCTTCCTGATTATCCTGGAATTGCTTAAGCAAATACAGAATGTGATTTAACTAAGAAAATGCACAGAGATAACGTACTTAGTGAAGATATATCTAAACAATGCAAGCCTGTCATGTGACAAACACCACATAGAAACACATGAAATTTATTTGAAGATGATCTTAAGACATGATACACGATTGTAAGATCATAATATAAGGCCCAAATACAGAAAATTAAATCGCGCAAAGGCATGTTTGCAAACAATAGAACAATACAGTATATGATGTTGCAGGTTGTCAAAACAGAAAACCCAGATTCGTGGATGATCAAAGATGAATATAGCACTTAAAGATCGCACGGAATATCAATACATGAACTAATGGACTTCGAAAACTGAATGCCACACGACAACTGAAATGAAAACAAAACAAACTAAGATACATATTGAAGTCGTAATATACAGAGTTGATGAAATTCAACATGAAAGAGAGGGGGAAATAACGAATCTGATAATATAAAAGCCAGAAAATCTCATGCATACGGATAATCACGACTAATTAGAAAAGTAAAGAAAACGAAAATCAAAATGTTAACCGAATCATTTTGAGAGGACCAGGCTTTCTATATAAAAAAAAAGGGGTCAACTACGGATTAGAAAGCGATGTAGACAGCATAATAAACTAAAGAAGAAAAGAAATAAATAAATAAATAAATAAAGCGATGTTGGAACGCCTCCATTCCTTTTTGATATAGCAGCGGGTAGATCGATTCTGCTATATGCAGATCGACTCTACCGTAGATGCATTTAAGATAAAATGGATAGAAATAACACAAAAAACAAAAGGGGTAATTTAGAATGAAGGGGCCACTTACCTGTGACTACGGATACCTTGTGGTCGCCTTCCTTTGATCCGATGGAAGAAAAACTCAGGAAATGAGAGAAGAGAAAAAAAAAGGGGAGAAGAGGAAGATGGACTAGGAGATGATGGGAACGATGGGGAAATAAGGAGGCAGTTGTTCAGAAGAGAAGGGTGAAGGCGGATTCGAGAGAATGAAGAAGGATGCTGTGGTGAAAAACGGATCCGAAAGAAGCTGAAGAAGAAGTAAAGAAAGATGAATCGAGAAGAATACTGTGGAGGGGTGGAACGCGGTGGTCCTGAGGGGTTTTCCTGAATGCCTTTTTAAGGAGGGAGAGGAAGGTTTGAGAAGCCGTTGGTTGGAGATGAACGAAGGAGGGGGATTTCGGTGGGTTTGTTGAAGATGGGCGGCGACGGAGAGAGGCGATGGGGAAGTTGAAGATCGGTGGTTCACCTGCGGTGATGAAGGATCGAAGGGTTGGAGAAGGAAGGTCGGGCCATGGAGGAGAGAGAGAGAGGCCAGAGTGAGGGGTGCAGCCAGCCATCCTTTTCCCGAGGTCTCTCGAAGAGAAACCCTAAGAAGGGTTCTTTTGTAAAAAATTTTGGTTTTTCCAAAAAGAGGCTCCGTGTAAAAAGATTTTTCATAAAAATGGTTTTAAATTGATTTTTTTTTAGCAAAATTGATTTAGAAAGCTTAAACTCATTTGTTTTTCTCGTAAATTTTCCAAATTTTTGGTTTTTTGCGTTATTTTTCCATTTTTTTGTATTTTTAGAATAAAAATCCTAGACTTTTACGAGAAACCAAAAGGTCAAAACTAATTTTTGTGTTTTTGTAAAATATTTACAAAAAGGGAGTTTTTCTGAGAACTCAAGGCGATTTTTGAGAAAATCTCTTCAGAAAATGGGTTTATATCTGAATTTTTATGAAATATTCGAGGTTTATGACCTCGAACTGAGAAATATAGGGTTGGGGATCCGACAAAGTGCCAGATGAATTACCCGAGCCATTTAGAACCATTTTTGGTATTTTTATAATTTTAATTTGGAAATCAGCCAACGGGACTCAGATTTGGATTTAAAACACTGGGTTCGGTCCCGAAAACAATTTTGAATGGATCAATATGGTTTTTAATCCAGAAAGTCTGAAGAATGACTGAAATTTAGCTTTGCAATCGCTTTGATTTTCTCAAAAGATGGAGTCAGGGGCAAAAGGGTCATTTTGTAAATCTTTGAAAAATTTGGGGTGTTCACAGTTGTATATTTTGGACTTGAGACTTGTATATATCACTTATTTGGACCCGCTCAGACTTGTGGTATTGTTACTTTTGTTGACCCCTTTTTCTTTGACTTTCGTTGTTTATTGTAACACCATTTCAAAAACAAAATCCTCAAAAATCAAAGGATTTTTCCAAGGTCAAGGTTTGGGGCACCACAGAGATTGGTATCAGAGCAATGTTTAAGTGTGGTCCAAGACTTCAACGTGCATCGTCCATCGCACTATAAGTATGTTTAAATTTGAATTTATGTTATTAAATGCTCTTTACTTCTCAGTTAGAATTGTATGTTTAATTGGATATGTATGGGTTAGATATCAACGAACCCAAGTTACGAGAAGATTCTTGAAGCTCTTCAAGACTTGGTTCGAGGTAAAGAATCCTTGGGCCGAGCCGTTCCACACCTTGCTCGAGGTGTTCACATGATGGTGAATCAGACACCTCCATGTGCCAGGTGTCCTGTGAATCACGCAGGACAGATCTGTCCCCGTGAGTTGTGTGATTGCCCATATTGTGGTCTTAGAGGGCATATCAAAGATGAATGCCAGACAAAGCTTCATGACGAACTCTGGATGAGTAACGCAAACGATATTGATGACGTATCATCAGTCACTAGACCAGAAGTGATAGAAGTGGATAGCCAAGAATGAGATAGGCAAGGTTCACCAAACTCTTCTCAATATTCACCGGAATCCTACCTGTATGCTATTTCCTCAGAGTTTATGCCCGATCCTCTTGTTCCTCCAGTACTGATGGAAGTTCAAGAGATATCAGATACACTTCTGATTTCTCCTGCTTCTCCTCCTCGTGTCAGGCCACAATGATGTGAAAGTCAGAAGGATTACTGAGACTTTTACACCAGTAGGCCGTGATGATGATGTTTTGTTGTTTTGGTGGAAACATTGAGTCAGTGTTCCATTTTTGGGTTGCTTATGTGTTTGGATGTGGTTTGTAACCCTGTCTTTGACGAAGGGTAAATTTTGGCATGTATTGCATGAAAACCTTTGCTTATGAAATGAAATCTTGCTTTTGAGAAATTGTCTCATCGCTTATACGTTATTTGCATGTTTAAGATGGCGTGGCGTGCTCGCTGTGATGATCTGTTGGAGTTGCTCAACAACCTCACAGAGGTCATTGGTCGACAGGCGAAAACCATGCAAAATATGGGTGATCATATTCAACAGACCGCCCAAGGACAAGAAACACCTGTTCAAGCTCCTGTTACTGTGGTTCCGTATAAACAGTTTATGGGTATGAACCCTCCATCTTTCGATGGAAGATCGACTCCAGATGCAACAGAAGACTGGATACAAGAGATTGAGCAAATCTTTCGTGTACTGCAAGTGAACGATGATCAGAAAGCTGATTTCGGGACGTACCATCTCTGAAAAGATGCAGAGAGGTGGTGGGCTACCACCTGGGAGATCAAGTTTGAGAACCAGCCTGTCACATGGGAGTAGTTTGTAGAGACCTTTTTCGCAGCCTATTTCCCAGCACATGAGAAGAGCAAGAAGATGCAAGAGTTCCTTAATCTACAATAAGAAAGCTCTACCTTGATGGAGTACGTTACTCATTTTCGCAGTCTCGAACGATATTGTCCTAACCTTTATGCCACAGAGAAGGATCAAGCATTGAAGTTCGATCGAGGATTGAAGCCCGTTCTTCGCACGAAGGTATACACTCGTGCTCTGACGACAGTCGACGAGGCATTAGAGACAACTTCACTGTTAGAACAAGATTGGTCCGAGTCCCAAAGGACATAATCTTTCAGAGGACAACAACAACAGCAAGGCCAAAAGAGTTGGCCTAAAAAGAGACAATTCCAGAAGAATTTAGGTGGAAGGAAGTTCCATCCACCAACAAAGAAGAACATATTCAATAACAACAACCAACAACAACAACACCAGTATCGGCGACCCCAGCACCACCAGCAGCAACTGAGACAGATTGCAGCAGCACTGGGATGTCCAAAGTGTCTGGTTGACCATCCGGGTCGACCATGCCCTCGTGACACCAAGAGATGTCTCTATTGTGGCAAGATGGGCCACTACATAAAGGAATGCTGGAAGAAGCAGTCAGATGATCTAAAAAAAAGTGCTCCAGAAACATCGCAGCCCGTGCATCAGAGACAACCTCAACAACAACATCAGCCGCAACAGTCGTATCAACCGAGGCAAGGCAACTAGAAGACAATCGCAGGACATGCAAATGCAGCAAAAGTTGAACAAGTGACTAAGGGAGAATTGGTCCAAGGTACTATTCAATTGTTGGTCATGCAGCTTTTACGTTATTTGATTATGGTGCTTCCCATTCTTTCATATCTGTCAGATTTGCTAGGACTTTACCTTTAATCGTAGAATCTTTAAATTACCCGTTGGAGGTTCGTACTCCGATTGGTGATCAATCATTTTGTAATTCATATATTCTGAGCATCGAGGTGTCAGTGGCAGAGCAAAACTTGCCAGCTGACATAATCCTGCTAGACATGACTGAGATCAACGTTATTCTAGGCATGGATTGGTTGTTTGAATATCATGCTCAAGTTCTCTATAGAGAAGGCAAGGTTGTCCTATTCCAGCCTGATCGTTTTATTTTGGAAATCAAGCTTTCTCGACCGTTGCGAGATAGTCATTTGATTTCTTCTTTCAAAGCCCAGAAGTATTTGCGGAATGGGGGTACTGCGTTTCTAGTCAGTATCACCCCAGTTGAGGCTGAGTTAGTCCCGATCGAGGACTTGAATGTAGTTTAGGAGTTCTCCAATATGTTTCCAGAGGAACTGCTCGGATTATCCCCGAAACATGAGATCGAGTTTTGCATCGAGTTGTTGCCTGGAACTACTCCTATTTCCAAGGCATCGTACCATATGGCTCCAACAAAACTTGAAGAACTGAAGTGTCAGTTGGAAGAGCTTTTGGAGTAAGGTTTTATCCGACCTAGTGCATCTCCCTGGGGTGCACCAATGTTGTTCATGAAGAAGAAAGATGAATCTTTGAGGTTGTGCATTGACTACAAGATGTTCAACCAATCGACTATTAAGAATAAATACCCGTTACCGAGGATCAAAGACCTTTTCGATCAGTTGCAGAGAGCGAAGATTTTTTTGAAGATAGACCTCCGATCAGGTTATCATCAACTTCATATCAGAGAGGAAGATATTGCAAAGATAGCTTTTCAAACGAGATATGGTTTATACGAGTTCGTGGTCTTGCCTTTTGGCCTCATGAATGCGCTAGCTACATTCATGAATTTGATGAACTGGATCTTTCGTTCATACGTGGACACTTTTGTGATCATGTTCATTGACGATATCTTGATCTACTCAGAGAGATTTGAGCAGCATCAAGAACATTTGTGTATCATTCTGAATGTACTTCGTGAGCACAAACTGTTCGCCAAGTTCTCTAAGTGCAAGTTTTGGCTTGAGCAAGTTATGTTTTTGGGTCATGTGATATCCAAGGATGGAGTGTCAGTCGATCCAGCAAAAGTTGAAGCAGTGTTAGGCTGAAAGCAGCCTCAGAATGTTTCAGAGATTCGTAGTTTCCTTGGGTTAGAAGGATACTACCGATGATTTATTCAGGACTTTTCAAGAATTGTGTTACCATTAATGAAGCTTTTGCGTAAAGGCATCAAGTTCGAGTGGAATGATGCTTGTAAAGAGAGTTTCCAGATCTTGAAGTCTAAGCTAACTACTTCATCGGTGTTAGCTTTACCTTCAGGTAGAGATGGTTTTGTGGTGTACACAGATGCCTCTGAAACATGTTTGGGTTGCGTGCTAATGCAGCACGACAGAGTGATCGCTTATGCTTCAAGGCAGTTGAAGATTCATGAGAGGAATTACCTGATTCATGACCTAGAATTGGCAGCAGTGGTGTTTGTCGTGAAATCGTGGCAACACTATTTGTATGGGGAATCGTTCAAGGTCTTTTCAGACTACAAGAGTCTCAAGTATTTGTTCTCTTAGAAGGAATTGAACATGAGACAGCGACGATGGCTCGAGTTCATAAAGGATTATGACTTCATGTTGTCTTACCATTCTGGTAAGGTGAACGTCATGGCAGATGTGCTTAGTCACAAATCAAGCAGTGTTTTGGCTAGTCTTGTGTGGAGCCAGAAGCTGATTAAAGATTCTGTGGCTTGGAAGCCTTTTTCAATTGGAAGCGGATCGATCAGATTGTCTGGTCTGACCATTCGATCAGAGTTCTTGCCTAGAATTGTGGAGGCTCAGAAGCTCGATGCCTAGTATGGTAAGCATCTAGCCCTAGCGAAACAGAAAGATACGTTCTTTAAAGTGGTAGATGATGGTGGTATTCGTATGAAAGATCGGCTTTGGGTTCCAAACAACCCTGAGCTGAAGAAGGAGATTCTCGATGAAGCTCATATGTCCAGGTATACAGTTCATCCTGGTGGGACGAAGATGTTCAAGGATTTATAAAGGAAATATTGGTGAAACAGTATGAAGCGTGAGATAGCAGCGTATGTAACGAGGTGCTTAACTTGTCAGCAAATCAAGATTGAGCATCAGCGTTCTGGTGGTTTCATGCAGAGGATTGCGATTCCTCAGTGGAAATAGAAAGATGTTACTATGGACTTCGTGGTAGGTTTACCGAGAACTAGATGTAAGCACGATGCAGTTTGGGTAGTTGTGGACAGACTCACCAAGTCTGCCCATTTCTTACCTATCAGGATTAGTCAGTCTCTTGAAAGCTTAGCTGACTTATATGTTAGAGAGATTGTACCATTGCATGGCGTACCAAGGTCGATTATTTTCGATCGTGATCCCAGGTTCACATCACGACTATGGGGTCAATTGCAGTCAGCTTTGGGTACGAGGTTAAACTTTAGTACAGTTTTTCACTCTCAGACTGATGGTCAATCCGAGAGAACGATCCAGACATTAGAGGACATGTTGCGAGCTTGTATGGTCGACTCGAAGAGTGAATGGGATTCACACCTATGTTTGGTCGAATTTGCGTATAATAACAGTTATCACGCCAGTAGCGGGATGACTTTGTACGAAGCACTGTATGGGAGACCTTGCCGATCGCCGTCGTATTGGGACAATATCAGTGATAGATCCAGAGAATCGTCATTTTTTCTTCAGCACTACACTCAGCAAGTGCAAAAGATTTAAGAGCGTTTGAAAGCAGCGCAAGATAGACAGAAGAGCTATGCCGATAAGAGACGATGAGAGCTATCATTTGAGGTTGGTGACATGGTCTTTGTCAGAGTCTCACCGACCAAGAGCGTGTTTTGTTTTGGTAAGAAGGGAAAGCTGAGTCTCAGATACGTTGGACCGTTTGAGATTTTGAAAAGAGTTGGTGAAGTGGCATATCAGGTTGAGCAACCTGAGCAATATGCCCATATTCACAATGTTTTTCATGTGTCGATGCTAAGGAAATATATTCCTGACCCATCACACATCATTCGTTATGAAGACGTGGAAGTTCAGGAAGATCTGACGATGGCAGAACGATCGATTGAGATAGTTGATCGACGAGATCAAGTTTTGCGTACGAAGACTGTATCGTTAGTTAAAGTACGTTAGCAACACCATGGCATCAAAGAGTGCACATGGGAGCCAGAAGCGAGCATGAAAGATAAATACCCCGATCTTTTTGTAACCTAATGTTGGTGATTTCGCGGACGAAATCCTTTTTAGGAGGGAAGGATGTAAGGCCCATGATATTTCTGAGATAATATAAAATATGTTGTGCTTCAGTGAATGGAATTTCTTGAAGGATTGCAAAAAAAATCTTAATTATATATATATATATATATATATATATATATATATATATATATATATATATATATATATATATATATATATATATATATATATGGATATACGAGGCCCTAAATCGCGTAGGTGAGATTCACACAACAATTGAAGGCAATCTGTGACATATTTAATCTCGAGAATCTTAGATCAAATTCATAATATATATATTTAGTTTATCCCCTAAATTTGGGACCCAAACGAGGAAAAAACTGTGTTATTTTATGTAAATTATTGGAGACGTATATCTATCAAAACATGAGTCATAACGAGAGCAAATTTCGTAAGAGATGAGAATTTTAAAGATGAGCTTTGAAAATCTAGTTGTAATTAGGAATTTAAATCAAAATATGTCTTAAAAATGATTATTGAAACATAGTGTGTAAATAAAACTTTTATTATTATTATTATTATTATTTTTTATTTTATTATTTGGTTCCAACCTTAGGTCCGACTAGGGGGGGGGGGGGGGGGGCGACCCCAAGCCCTTGGTCGACTCCCATTTAGGACATTAGTGACCTTGGTGGACCAGCTGGTCAAGGGTTGACCAAGCTGGGCGGTGGCATGGATGTAAATATCCATCTTCCTTTTTTAATGTTGGCCAAGTGGGCGGCAGCCCACGGCATTCTTGTTAAAACTTTAGTGTAGCCAAAATGGCACACTTCCATTGGTTGGAGTGGGGCGGCAGCCTTGGGGCTCCTTCTGTAATTTTCCAAAAACTTTAATGGCATTTAGAGACTCTCTAGAATGACATTTTTTAAAGACCTTTTGAAATTTTTGAAATAAGAGAGATGTATGGCACTGTTGGGCGGCCATGCATGGCAATTACAACATTGCCATGGCATGGGGGAGGGGGGGGGGGCGTGAAACACCCCCAGCCACTCATCTTTTTAGATCTAATCCTAGCCCTAGATTAATTTAGCATTTACATACTTAAGGCTTGAAGAAAGAGAGAGAGGGCCCTAAGTGGCAATTTTTTTTTCTCTTTCTCTCTCTCCCTCTCATTCTCCTCTTCTTCTCCAAACCGTGGGGTGTGTGTTAGACTCCATTTTCGTGGAGGCTCCTAAGCTTCACAACTGGAGCATCTCCTTCCTCTCCATATGAAGTATCAAGGTGAAGCCTACAACCTCATATTCTCATTTCTTTTTGAAAAAAAAACTATACATAGTACAAATATGAAGTCAAGAGGGACGAATGCATCTATGTATGCATGGCTATTGACAGATTAAGTGGTTATTTGATGTTGGTGTGGTGCTTGAGCATCTCTTCGTTCTGTTCCATGAACGGAGAGGGCTCTAAGCCACCGAATCTCCATACGGTTTCCATATTTTTATTTTTATTTTTTTGTGCTAGTTCCATTGGAATGTAGATATGATTATATGCCATTCTTTTGTAGGTTTCCATCCAGCCAAAATAAGCATTTGATAATCGTTCTCTTTCTTAAGTGTTTGCATGTAATCCCCAAAGACGTATTTTTATTCTCGTGCTTGTAGTTCTTGCATGCGTGAATGACCCAACATTGGTGCGTGCATGTCGTGGCCTCAGCCCCTCTCATAGTCATGGGGACGACTGAGGCACCTCTTGAGCCTTTGGGTGGCTGGAGCACCGAACCAGGCACATTCGTAGTCCAGTCTAACCGTAGCCTACCCATTTCATTTTCGGTTCGCTCCAGCCCCTTTCTGCAGTTTTTCTTTTAATTTAAATTAATTTTTTGTTCCTGACTGCAAAGTGTTCGGTTGGCCTGTCCCCTACTGAGACAGACTCGACCAGGTGCACCTAGTCGGCCCTTAGCCTCACCCCCTTGGTGTTGGCAGCGCCGGGTAGCCTTGTCGGCCTGGGGTTAGGTTTTTGGACCCCTGTCTTTGACAGGATCTGGTCTGAACCATGGGTTCAGACCAGAGGAGTGTATCAGGCCTTAGGTTTGGTCTAGAGGACCAGACTCACGCCCTAGACCCTACTCGTTTCACCCTGGCACAGCAGTGGGCTGTCGGCAGCCACCTAGTCTGAAACAACGTTCAGACCAGGGCCTATTCTGGCTTTAGGTTTGGCCCGAAGGACCAGACCACAAGCCCTTGTCCCCTTTGGTGCCTTGGCACGACTGTAGGCATTGGGTGTTAGAGCACTCGAATGGCCTAGCCATGATCCGGTTTTGGCGCCCTAATCCAGACTGTACCCAAGGTGCAACACCTGGTCTGAACCCAAGGGTTCAGACCAGAGTCTTCTATGACCCCCTTGGGTCAGGTTCGAAGGGCTAGACTCCAGAGTTGGGTCATATTCTTGGCTGGAATGTCGGGCGTTCTCTGTTTGTGTAGGCTCCTGTGGGTTAGCCACTACGGCACCCACCTGGACCGAACCCCCGGTTTAGACCAGCACTTCAGTGACACTGCTGAATCTGGGCCCACTTGGACCAGACTTAGCTGAGTCCCATTGGTGCTTAGCCTACCAACTTGGTTGTTCTGCTTTTATCACCAACCTGCAAAACTAGTGAATTGACAAATGAAAGAACTCATTCTTTTAAAAGAGTCGTTTGTTACGATCCTAAATTTAGTGAGCTTGTTGTCCCGTGTTTGTTGTCCAGTAGACCCATTATGGACACTTGGGACAGTTTGTGTGCTATCCGAACACGTGACGTTTGGACTCTCGGGTCACAAGGCTTATCGGCACTTCGTGCCTTGCGCTTGGCACATTCGGGTGGCCGAATGTGAGGCAAGCCTGAGGTGGTTTTCGTGGGTTCTTCATTACCCCATCTTTGGCAGCCTCGTAATGGACGGTTGATGAGCAACATGTTGCCCTCACATACTGGCAAATTCTGCCATCTTATGGTTTTTGTCTGTTTTAGCAAAAACCACTATGCTGGCGTCATTGTTTTTGCAAGCGCGGCGACCAACTGTGGTAATGCGAATGTAATTCTCATACGTATGGGAATATTCTAGATTTCAATCTCAACACGTGAGTGTGTCAAAATCATGAATCTCTCTTATGAAAGTGACATCGCTATGCAAGATTTGCCAATTTATGACATTTGAAGTCGAACTGCTTGAAATTGTAATTATAAACATGCAATACTTGTTTCAACTTAATGTACATGCAATTATGATTAAAGTTATGCTCTTTGAATTGCATATCACTTCAAAACATGGAATGGTGCACTCACTTGCACATTATCATGTAATTGAAATGTGTTCTTCTTAGATATGCATGTGTATCTTTGCCTCGGTATCATAATTGTACGATTAACTTGAGAAAATATGGTATTTAGCATCGCACATGCACATAGCACATCTTGACACATCTAGTACGTACCTCAAAGGGTACACTTTGGTCTCGTGTTTGAGTCATGAATGAGTGCACAAAGTGCATATTACACATGTGATATAAAGAATGACAGAAAACTTGAACACCATAGGGTACGAGCAATACACTTGTTGTGGGTTTTCGACTCAGTTGAAGTCCTTGGGCAATGATGCCTTGTTCGTGAGTAAAATCATGTCTGTCTATACCCTAGAAATGAAAAAGATAAAGTGGTGTTATGATCGCCTTCACAGGCGGTGTGCTCTTTGTTAGCCGTGCGAGGCTGAGCACGTGAATGGGCAGACTAAGTCCTCGTTTGCGTACCCCGTGGGGACCACGTGGCATAAATACCTCGAAAGGAGGTATGACTTGATAAATGATCCTAAGAAAGATAAATTGTTGTGCCCCATTAATAAAATGGTTCACCTTAGAGAGGGTGGATGGTACAACCCTGAGTGACTAGTCGTTACTACGACACGTATTTTTTATAGGAGCTAAAGCGTCCTTTGACCTTCAGTCACTCGGAGTTAGGGAGGTCGAGATGATCTTTTAAGGTACCTCACTACTGCAATAGTATGGATTGCAATCCTTACCTATGTGAGGCTTTCTCTCAGTTGCGTGTTGCTCGCATGAGGTTTACTCGGTCTGTAGCATCCCCGGTTACCACATTAGAATTTGAATAACAAACGTCGGGTGCATGGCTCACAGAATGCGAGGTTCCTTCACGTACCCGAAGGAGTAATCAGAAGAACTTAAGTACTAACCAATCACTGCTAACGTACTTTAGTAGTTCTTTACTTGCTACTTTGTTACTGCTCTCATTATGCTTTCTTTATTATTCTTAGCTACTTGTGTACAGTAGTTGCGTAGTTCCTTGTTTTACTGTTACAGCCTATTGTACTTGTACTTTTATTGTTATTCAAAACTATAGCACATGCACTTGCCTGATACACGCACATATATATTGCTTCACGTGTTTCCATGCTACTTGCTTTTCCTTAGAAAGATGGATATATGTTGTTGTTCTTCACCAACTCGCAAGAGTACTGACCCCATTTTATGGGGATGCAGGTGATGAGTAGGCACAACTGTGATGCGACAGTGCATGGTCTGAAGGCTTGGGAACCCACACTTAGCTGCAGATCTTGGCTTTTTTTGATTTTGGGGTTTTGAGGGAATGTTCCTCTTATTTTTAAGAGACTGTGAGAATTGATGTACTTTGTCTCATTTTGTATTTTAACACCTTGGGTTGTATATTTTGGACTTGAGACTTGTATGTATCACTTACATGTGGCCCGCTCAGATTTGCGGCCTTGTTACTTTTGTTTACCCCTTTTTCTTTGACTTTCGTTGTTTGTCATAAAACCATTTCAAAAAAAAATCCTCAAAAATCAAAGGATTTTTCCATGGTCGGGGTTTGGGGGTGCCACATCCACAATCTAAAGAACATGTTAGTGGTTTTACTTACATTGATAAGAGAGTGGTAAATCCACCAACAATAGAGAACCCACCCTTAAAAAACTTGTAGAATGGAGTTTCAAGGGGCACCCCACTCTACTCAATGGAAGAAAGAGGAAAGGAGGTAGTGCCAAACTTAAACCTTTCCACCAGTTGGAGGTGGAGCTTAATGAAGATCTAATGTCTCAAAGCAAATTCGATGGAGAGGGAGAGAGAGCAAGGAAGGAGAGAGTTGAGAGAGTGAGAGAGAACAAAGTGAGAATGAGAGGAGATGGGTTGACCCCTCTCCAAAATCGTGAAATAGGAGAAGGTATGGATAGGTGGAGATGAGTGGATGAGTGTACTTGAGGGAAGATGGAGATGGGTTCTTCGTTGCCCCATCTTTGGCAGCCTCGTAATGGACGGTTGATGAGCAACATGTTGTCCTCACATACTGGCAAATTCTGCCATCTTATGGTTTTTGTCTGTTTTAGCAAAAAGCACTGTGCTGGCGTCGTTGTTTTCGCAAGCGCCACCAACTGTGGTAATGCGAATGTAATTCCGATACGTATGGGAATATTCTAGATTTCAATCTCAACATGTGAGTGGGTCGAAATCATGAATCTCTCTTATGAAAGTGACATCGCTATGCAAGATTTGCCAATTTATGACATTTGAAGTCGAACTGCTTGAAATTGTAATTATAAACATGCAATACTTGTTTCAACTTAATGTACATGCAATTATGATTAAAGTTATGCTCTTTGAATTGCATATCACTTCAAAACATGGAATGGTGCACTCACTTGCACATTATCATGTAATTGAAATGTGTTCTTCTTAGATATGCATGTGTATCTTTGCCTCGGTATCATAATTGTACGATTAACTTGAGAAAATATGGTATTTAGCATCGCACATGCACATAGCACATCTTGACACATCTAGTACGTACCTCAAAGGGTACACTTTGGTCTCGTGTTTGAGGCATGAATGAGTGCACAAAGTGCACATTACACATGTGAAATAAAGAATGACAGAAAACTTGAACACCATAGGGTACGAGCAATACGCTTGTTGTGGGTTTTTGACTCAGTTAGAGTCCTTGGGCGATGGCCTCTTGTTCGTGAGTAAACTCACGTATGTCTATACCCTAGAAATGAAAAAGATAAAATGGTGTTATGATCGTCTTCACTGGCGGTGTGTTCTTTGTTAGTCGTGTGAGGCTGAGCACGTGAATGGGCAGGCTAAGTCCTCGTTTGCGTACCCCGTGGGGACCACGTGGCATAAATACCTCGAAAGGAAGTATGACTTGATAAATGAGCCTAAGAAAGATAAATTGTTGTGCCCCATTAATAAAATGGTTCACCTTAGAGAGGGTGGATGGTACAACCCTGAGTGACTAGTCGTTACTACGACACGTATTTTTTATAGGAGCTGAAGCGTCCTTTGACCTTCAGTCACTCGGAGTTAGGGAGGTCAAGATGATCTTTTAAGGTACCTCACTACTGCAATAGTATGGATTGCAATCCTTACCTATGCGAGGCTTTCTCTCAGTTGCGTGTTGCTCGCATGAGGTTTACTCGGTCTGTAGCATCCCCGGTAACCACATTAGAATTTGAATAACAAACGTCGGGTGCATGGCTCACAGAATGTGAGGTTCCTTCGTGTACCCGAAGGAGTAATCAGAAGAACTTAAGTACTAACCAATCACTGCTAACGTACATTAGTAGTTGAAAACATTAGGAAATACAAAGAATTGAGGAAATAATACACATCCTGCACAAACATTCATGCACATACAACACCCCCTAAAAAGGCTGACTTTAGATGCATTATTTGAAAACAATTGTAGGACCCTAACCCTAACTCTAGGTTCAGATCATCTTTGTCCAATCTAGTTATGCCGATATACCCGAATCGAAATCCGAGGTACGTGGCATAGAATTTCAACTCTGGTTCTAAGGTAAGGTTTTTCAACATCCTTGAGCGCCTACCGATATACTTCAGACTGTGGCCCGCGGTACGTGGTAGGGGGGTGTTAACCCAAATAGTTGGCCCAGTTGTGAGGCTCTGTCCCGAACTAGGGTTCTGGAAGAGAGCCCAGCAACGTGAAGACTGGGTAATGATAGGTAATTGAGATTTTGAAAAAATGATCACATGCAAGAAATAGAGGGCTCTAAATCCTAGAGAGATAGATTTTGAAAACTTTGAACAAGCATACATTGTTTGCATTCAGATCCTAAATTGAGGAGAGTTGTGTTTAGACCTAAGTCTATGTGAGCATGAAAATTTCTCCTCAATCTGGTCCTACCAAACCATGCCTAAGCTATATGCAGTCAATGTCAGCTAGGTCAGAATCTAGGCTCCTAGGTTCACATGATATTGAAAGTAAAAGAGCTGACATTTTAGAACACAATATTGATAATTAAACTAAGTCAAGCACTACTTTGACCAGACGAGGACAGGTCCCATCACGGTCGCCAAACCTGTTATCGTCGCGAAATTTTTCCCCGTCTTCCCTTCCTTGCGGAAGAGAGAGAGGGAAACTCTTTCGCGCTTCAAACTTGACCGGATTTTAGAAATTGTTTTTGAAATACTCGCCTCCGTTTTGAAAATTGTGGAAAAATCCATGGGATGGGGCTCGACCTGTCGGTACGAGGTTCGACCGTTCCTGCCGCCTTTAACAGGGGTAATCGAACCAAGGACCAAAATTGTGCTTGACTTAGTTAAATCATCAAAATCGTGTTTTATCCTATATGCACAGAGAACTCACGCATGTGCTATGAGATTTGGAAAATGTAAGTTGGAAAACATAATGTATGCTTGGAAAATGCTTTGGGATTGGAAAATATTTCTAAGAAGCGAGATGGAAATTGATTTCTCAGGAGACTAATGAAAAGACTTGAAATATCGAGAAAGTTCATAAAGACTTGGGAAAATCATGAATAGTTGAAAATCCTGAGAAAATAGAAGTGATTTTTGAGAAAAAGGTGAACATTTGAAAGAAAATTGCTTGTCAGGAAAAGCTTCAAGTTTTGAAAAGTTTCTTTGGAAAATGATTGAAATTCATTGGAAAATTCTTTGGAGAGGGAGAATTGAAACTCGAGAAACTGAAATCCTGAGAATCTTGGCCTTGAAACCCTTGGAAATTGAGTTTGATCTTTGAGGAAGATTGGAAACTTCTTTTGGAAATCTTAAGAAAATAACCTTTTCCAGGGAAAACTGTGGAAAAACTTGACTTGGGAAAACCGATTTTGGAAAATCTTCAGAGTTTCTTGAGAAATCGATTTTCTTGAGAATGAAGTTTTCTTAAGGAAATCATGGGAAAACCAAGGATTTCATGATGCAAATGATATGAATGAATGAATGCACTTTGAAAGATTTTTTAAGAAATTTGTTGGAAAAGGGTGCATTAAGCCAAAATAAATCCATCACATATTCTGACTATGGCCATGAATATGTTCAGAACTTAATTGATTTAATGCACAATCATTTGAAAATATTGGAAATATGATGTGCATTTTTAAGATAGCCTAAGAGTGTAGGCTCAATGTGACTAGTAGAAAGATGATGGATCTGGGTCTCGTCCATATTCCGACTAGGGCCGTAAATATGGACTCCACCGAGTTCATCAACTCCCTAAGAGTTGGTGCACGTGCCATTCGTGTACATCCATAGTGCTTTTGAAATAAAATTGCATGAATCATATAAGCAGGATATTGCATAAATTTAACTATATGATATGCATCCTAGTCTAAGCAGGAAATTAAATCTCTTATTCCAAAATTTACTTTATTACATCACTAAATAAATGAAATATGGTTAGCTCAAATATGTGGATTTTTACAAGATTTTCCAATAATATTATGAAATTATTGGATTTAATTGGATATAAACCCTATTCTCATGCTTCCTTGATATTTGAAATGATGTAAATGCAGAAAATTCAGTAGAAAATAGTTTGAAATTCGGAATGGTGGTCAAAATGACCAAAATACCCCTAATTATAAAGTTATACCTTTAAAATCAGGGTTTTTTGAAGGAAAACTTGGTAAAATTGAGATTTCGAAATTCGAATTGAATCAAATGATGATGAAATGCAGTATGATACATTATGACATGCTTCTAAACACATTAGGACTGTAAAATCAGAATTTGGCATTTTGCAATTTATCCAAAATAACGAATTTCGCTAGTTTTTCGCTTGGATTCGGGTCCTGCGGGATCCTGTTTTGGTATTTTGGCTAATTCGAACCTCAAATGGATTCCAAATTACACCAAATTTGGTATTAAGTATCTACCTACTCTGATAAACAGCCTAGAATGCTAAACATCATGACATGATATGATTTAAATGCTAAAATTTAAAGGAAGTCCTAGAATGGTGGATTTTGCCTATGGATCTGAACCAAATGCAATGCTTAATATGATAATGCAAGATTTACACCATGAAAACTTATTATATTTTGCAGACTGCTAAAGGACCCGAAATGGAACATTTTTGGTTTTTACAGCCTCGGGATTTGAGCCATGGTGAGTTCAGTAACAGGGATTTAGTTCTGATAGAGGTAAAAATCATCCTAATCTGATGTAAAATGCTAAACAAATAGAAAACAGCCATGGAAATTTATGATATTAATCAGCGCTACTCACGACACCTACATGGACAACTTTCATGTTCATGACTTTGGCATTGAATCAACATAAACATAGATAAAAATATAACTGTTTAATCCTAAATTGACAGAACAGACAAATGTGACAAAACAGAGTACTGACAAGAAAAATCCGAAGCAAGTATCAACACTATTCTAAAAATCACAGGCTTTCAGATGAAAATATAGGACACCTCGAACATAACTTTCATTTTTTACAGTTTTGGATTTTGAGCAACACACAAAGAGAACTCATCGACCTAAGTCGATCCAAAGTCTCAGAGGCCCACATCAGGCTTTGACACGTGTCCCGAACTCTCAGATTTTTGTCAGACATAAAAAACATCACAAAACTCGGAGAAAATCAGGTTAAAAACTAGACATTCTTCCGAGTTCATAACATCTTTCGGATCGAAAATCGGATCTCCCATGAGGGAGATCTCGATTTTACAAGTCGGAAAATACTTTTTAAAATACAAGATGGTAGATATGAAGCGAAGAATGAAGAGAAAA
This sequence comes from Nuphar pumila, assembly GCF_984573655.1. Classification (NCBI taxonomy): domain Eukaryota; kingdom Viridiplantae; phylum Streptophyta; class Magnoliopsida; order Nymphaeales; family Nymphaeaceae; genus Nuphar; species Nuphar pumila. Next base: position 16,611,924 of record NC_143257.1, read on the forward strand.
GACTCACTCTGTGAGAGTGAAATTCAGGTTTATGCCCTTGACCTGGATGGGACAAAAAAATACCTCGCATGGAACGAAGCTCAGGTTTGACCCTTAACCTGATTGGGGAATGGAATATCTAATCGAAATGACACTCAGGTTTGTACCCTTAACCTGATCGGGCGGAAGATGAAATACCTCTTTGATTGAGGCTTAGGTTTATACCCTTATCCTGATCGGGTGGAAAATGAAATACCTCATCTAAGGAGGCTTAGGTTTATACCCTTATCCTGATCGGGCGGAAAATGAAATACCTCTTCAACAGAGGCTCATATTTATACCCTTATCCTGATCAGGCGGAAAATGAAATACCTCTTTGAATGAGGCTCAGGTTTGTACCCTTATCCTGATCGGGCGGAAAATGGAAATACCTCTTTGATTGAGGCTCAGGTTTGTACCCTTATCCTGATCGGGCGGAAAATGAAATACCTCATCTAAGGAGGCTCAGGTTTATACCCTTATCCTGATCGGGCGGAAAATGAACTGGAATCCTCGAAGGAAGAGACCATGATGGAACCTTCGGATTTTGCACAGTAAATCCGACAGGGGTTTTGCAAAAGGAAGGAAAATGGGGTCCCTAAAGCTTGAAAAGGGATTGATTTTGGGCACCTCATTTCTGAGACTAAAATCAGCTTTTGAAATTGCCTTTCGCGAGAAAATGATTGGTGGTTCGACCTCGAACCGAAATGGGACTGTCTATGGTGGGACAGTGGGGACACAGGGAAGTGTGCAATATGAGAGTTCATGCTCTCAAAGAAAGGAAGGAATCAAGTCCTTAGGAGGGATTTAAAATTGGTGTTATGATGTGTCAAAAACGGATATCAAGCTCTCACTTCACGACAGGATAGCTAGAAAATATTGTCAAAATATTGAGAATTTTATTGTTGATTCAAAGTTTTTGAAAATGTTGCACATGGCTGCAAAGATATTCTTTCTTTTCTACCCAAAGCATTACCTCCAAACAAGGTTCACTTCGTAGAATCACGATTTAGCATCCAAATTGCTTGCGATTGACCTTCTTCCAGGAGGTTATCAATTTCCTTGATATGAACAGGAAAGAGAATTTGATATTATGAAAGCAATTGATGAAAGAATATTGATAATAGAATTTCGCAAATTTAAAGAGAATTCTTGCTAGATTTGGCAGTTTGATACCCTGAGAGCTTCTCTCATGATAATTTTTCTGCACTCTTTTGGCTCTTTGGTGTTTTGGCTATATTCTCCTTCATTTTGGAGATGCTCTTACTTTTTTCTCTCTTTCTTTTTCCTCTCTTGCTCTCTTTTGGGGAAGGGTACGTTACAAACTCCTTCAACTTGGAGATGTTTCGATCCTTCTTGGGCGATGGGTTTGGAGATCTTTGGATGATAGTTGAAATTAAATATCTTTTAGGGATTGTCGAGAGGTTCATCGCATCTGCCTTCATCTCGACAGTGCTTTGGACTTTCCCTGGAAGGATCCATCACAAACTCCGTCATCTTGGAGATGTTTCAAATCTTCTTTGGCCCCGGGGGTCTACTCGCCTAATTCGCCTTCATCTTGACGACAGGTGAGAGATCCCTTTTGCGGATATTTAATTGCAGCTTAGGTGATTTTGAGGAGACAAGGCTTGGGTAAATGCTCTCTTTTCTAGCACTCAGGATATTTCCACTGCCTCGTCTTTACAAGAATAGCCTTTAAAGATGTACCATTGACTGCGATCAATATCAATCATTTATGGCTTTTCACTAACATTGAATCTTCTTTTATGGCCATATCGAGGATTTATCTTTCATCCTTTTGGTTGGCCAATAAAAAGAATTTGAATTCTGAATCTCTTTTCGCAAAAGCTTCACTCTTTTGAAAGTGATGCTAAAGGTAGATTTGAGGTAAAGATTTGTGCAATAAAATTTTTGAAATCAACAATTAATTGATTGACAAATTGATAAAATTTTCTTGAAATCCTTGGTGAAAGTGAGTATTTGAAATCCGGCTCAACACATCCGTGACGAAAATTCTCCTCTCTTTTTCCCCAAAAAGAGAGACTCAGGCTTATCCCTTACTTGAATGGGAAATGGGAAATACTCCTCTCTTCCCTGAAGAGGAGGTGTTTGCAAAACGAACTTTCGAAGAGAAATTGAGCTTTCGTCAAAGCTCCCTAATATCAGGCTTCTCTTATGGAAAGGGGGCCGATAATAGTGAGGTCTGAAAATTGGGTCATAAAAGGAACGAGTCCATCATACTCTCCCTGCAAAGAGGGTCTTTTATGACGAAAATGGCTTAGTATGAAATTGGGGGGTCACAAGAAAAGCGAGTCTCTGTCGAGCCTCTCCCTAGTGTTAGACTGGATTTAGAAGGACCATTATAGAAGGTTGCGCTGCTTCTATGAATGGTTTCAGGATTATCCCTTATCCTGAACGGGAATGAAGGTATTTTAAAGAGAATAAAACTCAATTTGGATATTCAAAGAGATGGAATGTACAAAGGGGAAAAGCCCGAGTCGGAACCCAGATCTTCAAGATAAAAGATGAAAGAGAAAATTGAGTTTTGAAAACTTAAATTTTCTAAACAAAAGATTGTTTTCCAATACGAGGATTGGATTCAAAAGGAAGTCCGAGTCTGTGTAGGGTATTCATTTGTTATAATAGTTAATTAGCTTTACTTTCCTCATATTTTTTCATTTTGGCAATAAAGATTAGTTAATTGCTTATTTCAATACAAAGTATTCCCCATTCTCTGAGTTCTACCCGGTCTCTACCACTAGTGAGAACCGGTTTTTATATTTGGTGTTTGGTTTTTACATTACTTTTTATTTAAAAATCTTTTCAAAAATCAATTTCATAAAAAGAGATCAAATTTTTGGTGTCGTTGTCGGAAAACGGTGAAATATGAGTATTCACTTTATTGCCTACTTGTTTGTTCACGTGTTTTTAGGATTGTTTAGTTTACTTTCTAGTTATTACTTAGGATTGTTTAGTTCACATTTTTGTTGAATATCTAGGACTATTTAGTTTATTTTTTGCATTTAAGATTTAGAACCACGTGTTTGCACAACGTAGAGACCAGTTTACTTTTCTTGCACAGACCACCTATAGGATTCCCTTAGAGGTGACTGTGCATGATTAGTATTATGCTCTTAGTTTGCTTTTCGCAAATTCCTTGTTGAGTGCAAGTTTGTGTTGTTTGTTTGTTTCTCATTTTTAGTATTTGTTTTTGTTTACCCGCTTTGTGGTTTGCGTGGTTTGGCCGCTAGCGCATTAGTTAGGTAGAAAACCTGAAATTAGGATGTATGTTATACTGGTCTACTTCGAGGTGTATGCAAGGGTGACGCTCGCTTGACCCTGAGCTGGTAGAGCCGATTGAGGACCCAGAGTCCCTTATTAGGTTAACCCAGAGATCTACAATCATGGTTGAGGATTAGCATTTGATTTGTTTTCTTAAGAAGTACTTCATGCCTAATGCCTATACTCTCACCTTCTGCATTACGAGACCTGATGTAGGAGCGAACCACTGTGAGATTAAGGCCAGTGTGATCCAGATGCTACCTTCGTTTTATGGCCTTAGTAATGAAGACCCATATCGTCATCTCAATGAATTCCTTGAGATTTGCTCGATAGTACGAATCAACAATTTTGGAGACGACGCTATGAGGTTAACCTTGTTTCCCTTCTCTCTAAAGGATAAAGCCAAGCATTGGCTGAAGGCTATAGATACAGTTCAAATTACCACTTGGGAACATATGCAATGGGAGTTCCTAAAGAAATATTTTCCAATTGGTAAAACGAACCAGTATCGAAAGGCCATCACTAGCTTCTTGCAAATAGAGGAGGAATTATTTCACGAGACTTGGGAGAGGATGAAGGATCTTCTTCGCAAGTGTCCCCACCACCAAGTGCCTCGCTGGCAACTGGTGTAATATTTTTATGACGGTCTTACTTAGAAGAACCATCAAATGGTTGGTTTATCATGTAGGAGCACTTTTATGATCAAAAGTGAGGACGAAGCTTGGTCTTTATTTGAGACATTGAGTGAAAACACGATGCATCATACCTTGTCTTCACGGCTCGATAGAACCATATTTGTGCCTATTGGTCCTAGAAAAGGTGGGATTTCTAAAGTAGGGTTCGAGCGAGATCTGCAAACCAAAGTTGACCTATTGACTAGGAAATTAGATTAATTCCTAGCCAATTCTTCATGAAGTCCAGTAGGAAGAGTATGTGAGCTATACGCTATCCCTGCACACTGTGTTTTTTAGTGTCTGACAACACCGCTATATACTGAATTCGTTCAGGAGCAAGTGAAGGTTACCCAAGGTTTCGCTAGACCCATGCATGATTCATTTGCACCCACATATAACCCACGATGGCAAAACCACCCCGTCAGTCCACCCCATCAGCCCTCTCAGACACAGCATAGACAGTGTAACTTTTCACAAAGTTACTCACGTCCCATAGTTCCATAGGTCCACCCCCAGTGTAGTCTGCCTTCTCCTCAGGAGCACACTTCGACCACATCATTTTAGGAGAAGATGTTAGAGGTTTTTTCTGATATTAAGGCCACTCTTTGTTCCCATACACAGTTAATAGCCAAGCTAGATACTCAAATGGTACAGTTGGTTGAGACCTTCAATAGGCAAAGCGAAGGGCACCTATCTAGTCGGTCTGTTGTTATCCCAATGGGAGAGGATTCCATGTCATTTGACCTGCACCCCACAGATTCACACCATGAGCAGGTCAAATCTGTTACATCCCTTCGAAGTGGGAAGGCATGTCACCCCATTTAGGAATCGACTCAGGAGCATAATGTCATACCCATTGACGAGGCGATCTTCTCTATTAGTCTTCAAGAGAAGGGGCAAGGCCCACAGCTTTTATTGCCATCATATATTCACTGAGCCCAAGTCTCCTAGGCATTTGGACCATCGATTGCTTTTAGCAAGCAAGAGGTGCAAATGCAAAAGATGCTTGACCTAGTCAAGAAGGATCATGATCACCCCTTATTTGATGTTTCATATATCGATAGTCGATCGGTCCTAGACTCAACTTTTGAGAGTAGTCTCTCAGAGGAGATTAATCTTTGTCATTCCTGTAGCGAGAGTCATGATACTACTTTTAGGGGTCGAGTGGGCGGGAACACAGTGCGCAGTATCACAGATGACACTCTTTTCCTCAGAGAGATCGATTGAGTGTGACTTTATGTCCATTGATCTCATGGACAATGAAGATTTTTCCAGGGATCCATCTGGCTGAGGACGTGAAACTTAGCACTTTATGGAAGGCAACTCATATCTTGTATAATATTAGATTTGCCTTTAGGATTTGTAGATTCTCTTAGTTTTTTTTAGTTTTTATTTTCATTCATGAGTTTTTAAGTTATGTCATGTATACATTGCATTCATTGCATTCATAGAACGTGCATTTATATTTCATGTCAGGTGTTTCTACTCGTTTCCCTCATTTATTGTGTTTCATGTGCATTCACTTAGTTTCATATAAGCATGGGGGAGTGCCACTGGGACAGTGTCATTCAAGCATGGGGGAGGGTGTAGTTTGCACACCATGATATTTTCGTCTATGTTCTTGCACATGTTTACACATCTTTTATGAAAAGTAGGTCTTTAAAGAAAGAGTTTGAGCTTATAATGAATGTTATTCAAAATCTAATATTTTTAGAGAATTTTTAAGCCCCACAAATTTTTTTTTTGACATGGATCTAGGAATTATGGTTGTTTATGCAGATTTTGAAGAAATGATGATAGATACATGTTAAAGTTTATTTTGAATCACAAATATGAATATGCATAATTTCATTTTTGAAAAACTAAGCAAATGAACAAAAGCACAAAAATGAGCTCAAAAGTGAAAAAGAGCATGCGTTAGGTTTGGATAATTTCACAATCCCTAGTAGATGGGACTTAGACGCAAGTTGAAGCATTTGAATTCCAATTCAAAAAGGAGAGTGAAAAACTCCATGATCCTTAGCAGCTGAGAACAAACACAAGTTAAAGTGTATGAGTCTCATGTCGAAAAGGTAAATGAAGGAAGTCACTTTTATGTCTTAGTATATCTTTTGGTATACACTGAAAAAGTATAAAAGATATTAACATTGCACATGGCATAAAAGCAAACCATACGCAAGCCATAAAATAAAAATAAGTGCGCAAAAAGAAAAACCGTGAAAAATTGAAAATCAAGAAAAGAAAAGAGCTTAAAAAGAAAAAGTTCGCTACTTAGAAGTGTGATTGAGAAAACCTGTGCAGAAAACATAGGAGTGAGGATGAATAAATAAAAACATGTTTTTATTTGAATTTCCAAGAATAAAACATAAATAACTGTGATATTTAGAAAAGTGAAAGAAATTCTTTTTCTATGGTAGTATATAAAAGACTCTAATCATATTGTGATTTTGCAAATAATAGGAAATATTTGTAAAAACAAAAATTTTAATTATGTACTACTTGTGAAGATGTGTAATATTATGCATACATGACAAAGATGTTTGTGGGTAGCATCACTGTAAACCCTCATGAGACCTTACTCGTCCACTGGGGTAACCCAGGGGTTTAAAGGGCTTGTTGCATGTGCTAAATGCAACCGTGATTCCTACGAAAGTGAGTTAGTTGAGTAGTCTTGTTTCTTACAGTTTTGCTTCAGTTTGCTCGAGGACTAACAAATGATAAGCATGAGTGTAACGCCCCAAATTTCAAACTTGCGAACCCTTTTCAGAAAAATAGGCAAGAGACTAGAAATATCTTTTTCCTTCAGAGTTTGTTTATGAAATCAGCGGAAGATTTTTCTTTGATAAATCATAAGGCAAGTTGACAACTTTGGGCACGTTAGCTAAAAGAACCAAAACTCACAAGATTCGGATATCCTAAGGGAAATCCAATACAAACCCCAAGCGTCCAGAACGCGAGCTAAGAGCAGGAAGAAGAAGTCTTGAAGCCATCTTACAATCGCGTCATCGCCCGTAGTGTACCTAATAAACACCTGTACCCATAGAATGGGTTAGTTTCACGAAAAAACTAGTAGGTGCACAAGAGAGACTACAAGGAACTGAATTAAGTACATTTAATTCAGTAGGCTACGCAGTTTAAAGCAGATATGTAGTTAAACAGGTAAGCAATGCAAGCAGGTGAATAGTGCAAACACGTAAGCAGTACAAGCAAATAAGGCGTGCGAGCGAGTAAGTAGTGCAAGCGAGTAAGCAGTGCAAATGCGTAAGTAGTGCAAACAGTAAGCAGTTCAACGCAAGTAAGCAGTTCAAAGCAAGTAAGCAGTGCAACTGACCAACGCAGCATACGATCCATTTGATCGTAAGTTGAGAACTACTACGCAACAAGCTTGTCCTCGTTCCTAGAACGAGGTCTCTGCATCTAATCACCATCAGGACATCGTTTGTCGCTCACTACTTCTAACAAACGCATTGTCCTGAACAACCTTAATCTATCCTCATCTCTCAAAGTCTTACGCGGCTAACCATCACCGGTTATGACGCACTAAGACGTCATACTTTCTCAGAGAAGCTCACCCTTCCGTAGAAGGTCTAAAACATGATCACTAACTCAAATCGCTAACGATCTGATTCTCACACCTGAGTCAAGCATGTAATCATGCTAAAACAGAAAGCCGAAACTATGAATTCATAGTTGGCTATCACAAAAAATCTCAGAAGATCGTCACAGCTCACCATAACTTTTTATGGTAAGCGAAAACACAAGATCCACGTCGGATCGTTCGGTCCGAGAGATATACGACCGGACAAGAAATTACCGCCCTAGAGAGTATACCTGATCTTGGACCCTACACTTCCTCACAGGAGTTCACCGTCTTTGCAACTACCCGTTCGTGGACAGTGTACATTCTCACAGAGATCTCCCACTCTAGCCGGGTCACCCGATCTGGGAAATGTATAACCTCATAGCGAAACCTTTGGGAAACCGATCCCCAACATATGCCATATCCAATGAAAATCATTGTGATACACGCATCAACACAAAAGACCGCTCTTGGGGTCGATAGCTACTAATACAAACAACAAGATCAATGTCGGATCACCTGGTCTGGGAAATGTATAACTTCATAAGGAATTCCGCCCTAGATGGTATACCTGATCTTGGACCATACGCTTCCTCACAGGAGTTCACCGTCCTTGCGGCTACCCGTTCGTGGACAGTGTACATCCTCACAGAGAATCTACCACTCTAGCCGGGTACCTGGTCTTGATCATACACGCCCTCGCAGATAATCCTTTGGAGATCAGATGCTCGACAAACACCCTACTCGGTGATACACGCATCTATACAATCGACTGCTCCGAACAGTTTACTACTCTTGATGTCAGTAGCCACAATATGGGCACAAGCATGTATATCAGCAATATGCATTGTATCACTCTGCGTAGAAGCATATAATCCTACGCATCGTATGATTGCCACGAGGAATATTGCAATCCTCAAATAGGCCCTCAAAGCATGTGTAAACGACACATGAGAACGCGCAGATATGGCAATTCAGTTGATTCTATGGGCGAGGGGTAACTAACTCTACCCGTCAGCCAAACAAAACAACTGAATAAGACAAGCACTCATAACAATGCTCGTAAAACATATAATTACCATAAAATGGCTCAGTCCATGAACAAGTAATTAAATTAATCGTAAGGCATAAACCATTACATCACAAGCCATTCATAAGCAATCATACGGCAACAATTATATCACAATATGTAAGCAGCTTATAAGACAAGCAGCCACATCAATCCTAGTTGCCACCAGTTCGTAGATTACGAGCTGTATGCAATCACATCAATCATAAGAGATGCAAGCCAACAAGTGTTACGCTAAAATAAGCACCAAACAGTTCAACCAAGGGATAAAGCAAGTCACATGCTAATATGTAGCAACTGGTATAATGCTATTATTATAAGCATTTAACTAGTATGAGAAACTCCTTATTACTCCGCAAAGAACTGCGTAAGCAGTTTAACCAACTAGAGTAACGCCTTGACAAGCGTGCATAGTTCAACGAGTAGCATACTGAACTATCAAGCAAGCAAGCGAATTAGTAGTGCAAGCGAAGCAGTAGTGCAAGCGAAGCAATAGTGCAAGCAAAGCAGTAGTGCAAGTGAATCAGTAGTGCAAGCGAATCAGTAGTGCAAGTGAATCTCACGACCCATGACCAGTGTGAACAGACCTTATGTTTTAATAATTACTGGCCTGCGGGTACGCGCAGGCAAAACATAGAAACAACTGAGACTAGTTCGGGCGTCTGTTATTCTATGTATTTTTTATAACCCGAATAGCTAGTTGAGTCCGCTCCAAAGGGGACGGCATTAGCCGAGAGAGGATTCCCCAGAGGCTGAAAAGCAGTGCCACGGATGCATCCAACTTCTGCAAAAGTGTTGAGCTAACTTGTGTAGCCCCTATCCCCTAACTCCAATGACTGGGGAGGCCGGATCTTTGCCCGTGGGGTGGTTGTTAACAACCTGTCCATTGGAGTTTTTGTATCGATCTGTCCTCTCCCTTGACAGACAACCAGAAGCGAACGGGTGCGTTAGGGGTTGCTTAACTAACGACCCATTCTATGCTGTGGTATTTAAACAACTCGAGCATCTTGCCTGTGAAGGCGAATGTGAGGCCATTTATGTGATTACAGCATTTTGTATTTAGCGTTGTTCGAGGTCGCACAACCGTCTCATCTGATCATCGCAGTACTAGACGTGTCGTGCACGACTACAAGTACTATAGGATGAAGGGGGGTATAGCTCCTCAATAGAAGCCTCAACAGGAGTGTTTCACAAAGATGTAAAGTTTATCTACTTTACTTTATCTTTTGAAACAGCAGTACCTTGTGCCAACATTATACATGTGATTATCTCGAATCACATCCGCTATCGGGGTATCTACATGTCTCGCATGACTCGATACCGGCCTCGATAAACGGGATACGGGTTTCTCAACAGAACACCCGCTAAGAAGTTCGCTTGAACCCCCAATTCGGGATCCCCGAGATATTCCAAAAAGGCGAGCAAAAACAGCCAGTCACATCCTTCCAAACGCTTCGATTTGGAGCAGTCTTCGATGCTTTTGCGCAGCTCCCTGAAATCTCAAGTCGACTCTGCAGGACTGCACACACGAAGAGCCAGGATCCTTGCGAGGTATCCCTCTCCTTAGACGAAGGTGTATCGCCAGCTCCCAACTGAACTCTTGTCGCAAGAGTGAGTGATAGATGTCTCTTGCATCCTCCACGAGGATGCCTTTAAGGCATACGCAAAGAGCATGAACCTGCACGTCATCTGCAAAAGCAAGGCAATACCAACACATATGCAAAAGCAAGAGCCTAGGCGCAACGGCAAAGTAAAGGCGGTAAGCAGAAGTGCAACGCAAACCCTTGCACAACGAGCGATGGCAAGTAAAGACTATAAGCAAGAGTGCAACGCAGAACCTTTGCACGATGCACAACGGTAAAGTAAAGGAACTGTAAACAGGAGTGCAATACAAAACCTGTGCGCGATGCGCAACGGCAAAGTAAAGGACAAGGATCGCGAAACCGTGTCCTTGAGTTAAATGTGTACTCGTATAAATATATATGATATATATGATATATATATATATATGCATATATATTTATTTAATTGTCCTTTTTAGTTGATTGAACTCAATTCAATTGTCCAAGTCTTCTGTGCAATCTTCCCCTACCTTTGAGAGTTGCAAGCTTGCTGTCGTCCGCGGATGTACGCGATTGGTGGCTCGGGTCGCGGAGCGCTAGCAGGATTCATCGTACGAGCTGCAAAAGTAACGATCTTAGCAAGCTAATACCAAAATAGAAAGTCAAGGGCACTATCACCGTCGTGACGTAAGGGAAGCAAAGGCAGGGGCATTGTGCACATGCGCACCTGCTATAATCGCAAGAAGCAAAGGCAGGGCCACGAGCCCCTGCTGACATGCTGTCAGCGAACAACGGGGAGGCAGGGGGTCACACCCTTGCCCGAAGAAGACAACAAGGGAGGCTTCGCCCTACCAGCAAAGAGAGCAAGGAAGCGGGGCCCTTCCCTGCGAGCCACTAAGGGGGAAGCAGGAGGCCGCACCTTGCCTTTCAACAACGAACGGAGGCCCGCCCGATGCCAATGAAAAGCGAGGCGAGGGGGCTTGCCCCGGCCTGCCGAAAAACAGCGAAGGCAGGGGCGATGCCCCTGCCTAACGAGAAAAGAGGCACAGGGAGGGCTCGGCCCCCTCCCTTGCCGTAACAAAGAGCAGGGAGGGGCTCAACCCCCTCCCCCGTCAAAACAAAGAGCAGGGAGGGGGCTCAGCCCCTCCCCTACCGTATCACGAAGCAGGGAGGGGGCTCAGCCCCTCCCCTGCCGTGACAGAGGGGACAGAGAGGAGGGGGCCGATCCCCTCCTCTGCCGTAACAGAAGGCAGGGAGGAAGGGCTCGGCCTCTCCTCTGCCTTGATAGAGGGCACAGAGAGGAGGGGGCTGAGCCCCTCCTCTGCCGTAACAGGAGGCAGGGAGGAAGGGCTCGGCCCCTCCCCTGCCTTGACAGAGGGCACAGAGAGGAGGGGGTTGAACCCCTCCTCTGCCGTAACAGGAGGCAGAGAGGAGGGGCTCGACCCCTCCCCTGCCGTGACAGAGGGAGCAGAGAGGAGGGGGATGAACCCCTCCTCTGCCGTAACAGGAGGCAGGGAGGAGGGGCTCGGCCCCTCCCCTGCCGTGACAGAGGGAGCAGAGAGGAGGGAGAGAGAGAGAGTGGTGAACGAAAGAGGGGGAGGTGCGTACCTGGTGGTCACCGGCGGCGGCATCGTCGGCGTCGGAGGGAGGTCGCATGTGGCGGCAGCATTGACATCGGGTCGACAGGGGCCTCCAGAGGGTGCAGAGACGAGAGAGATCGAGAGGCGGTGAGGGAGAGAGACAATGAGGAGGGGGGGGAGAGTCAGGAGAGAGATAGCGAGGGGGGGGGGTCGTGAACCTCCCTTCCCTCGACCTTAAGAGGCACAGGAGAGACGATCGGGGTGCCCGACCGCCTGTCCTCCCTTTGGATCCGGGTCGGGTCCAAAACTGGATCCGACCCGATCCAAATTTTATTTTTTTATTTTTTTACAATGAGGGTATTTGATCATGCATTTATTTTAGAATTTAATCATATTAACTCATGCATGATCCGATAAATAATCGCATTAAAATCCCACATTTATCATTAGTTTCAAGAAAACACGCAAAAAAGGTAAAATTCGGAAAAAGCATAAATTGCAAGTTAATTTGGTGAATTAGGTTGTTTAGAAATTAGTTGGCCATATTTTCCTTTAGGATTTAGTTTTTTTAATTGAATTAGGTTTGAAAGAAATAAGTAAACGCAACATCTTTTAGAAGTTCTAGTAATTAGGTAAATAGTGTAGGTTTTTAGGGTTTCTTTTAAAACATTTCTTTTGAAAAGCCCTTTTTAGAATTTAGGAAAAATATGTGCGGCATTTTGAAAACTCTTCTTTAAAACCCCACATATGGGTTTGAGAGGGGTGTCTCCTCTCATGTATGCACAGTTCCCTCTCTCCTTCTCCTTCTTCCATCTAGAGTTCTTCTCTCTCCCTTCTTTCTCTCTTTCTCCCTTCCTCTCTTCTTCCCTTTTCCTTCTTCTTCTTCTCCGATGGAGCAACATACCAGCGGCGGCGCACACAGTGGAGTCCAGCTTTCTCTTCTCAACCAAAACAGTAAGTTCTTCCTCTTCTTTCTTTCCTCATCTTCCTCTTCTTCTTCTTCTTCTTCTTCTTCTTCTTCTTCTTTTCTTCTGTAATCTTTTGTTCTATAATCTGGTATCAATCTTGTATGTTCTGGTTTTTGGTTTTTGCATTTTTATTGCATCATCTGTCATTCACCACATTCATCATCTTTGCGGAACAGTAAGTTTCAACATCCAGCACGTTTCATTGCATCAGTTGCATCAGATCGGAATTCATTAGCATCATCAGAGGATAAATCATCGTGATCGATCGATTGATTCATTATCATCAGCATTTACTAATTTTTTTGGCAATCGATAGCAGTTTGTGTGAAGGTTAATCGATCATCTGATCGAGTATTGTCTTTTTCTGGTAATCTATTGTGTATTTTCCATCAACGGAAGCTAGTTTGTGTGAAGGATCAAGTAAATGTAGTTGATCGATTATAATATGTTCAGACGATAATCGGGATCATCTGATTAGAATCCGGCAATAATCTGATCATCGAATTATTGTTTGTTTGTGTGAAAGAGCAGCGTGATCATCTGATCTACTGATCTTCAGTTTGATCGGACGTCTGGATCGATTCTATTTTGTAGGAATTAGTGTTGTTGTTGTTCCGATTTCTATCAGAATCTTATTAATCACTGTTGTTAATTCTTTTTCCTGACGATTAATGTTTCCAAAGCCGATCAGCAATTTCCGAATATCGATTTCTAAAGTTGATCTTCGGTTTGGAATTTTGATCGATTGTCGTCCAGCAATCGAATACACGAGTTTTGATCAGCTGAAATTGAATATCTGAATATCAATTGTTTGAATATCGATCGAAATTCAGAAGTTCTGATTGTCGTGTTTTTTTACTGTTTTACGGTGATCGACCTGTTTGATTTTGATCAATCGAATGCCTATTTCTGGTAGGAGGTAGATTGAGTAAACGATTTTGTAAGAATCCGATCGAATGTATGTGCTAAATTCAAAGTTTATACTATGAGAATTGATGTGTTTTGATTAATGCAATGATGGTTACTTAGTTTCTTTTAATTAGGTGTTTACTTAGCTGATTTTTACTTAGGTGTGCATTTAGCTGATTAATGCAAGTTAAAATAGTTAGCATATTTTTTTACTTAGGTGTTTAGTATTGGTACTTTGTAATCATTTACACAAGTGTTTTGCATTTAGTTTAGAAGTATTTGATTTCATTAGTATCTATTTGATTTAGCCTTTGATTTAGTATTTGTTTGTCATCTGTTTGATTTAGCATTTTGTTTTCTATATTTTGATTTCGTAATGTGTTTAGCATTTTTTTGTTAGCTTGTGTTTACTTGTATTCATTCTGTTTGATACTTGTATGTTTAGTGTTACTCGTGTTTACTTATCATTTAGCAGTTAGTTCCATTTAGTGAACATTGCATTTATAGTGTAACTGCATTCGTTTAGCATTATCATTTCTTGTTTCAAATTTTTAGCATTCATTTAGTGCATTTCATATAGTATCGTTCTAGTCTTTCTTGTGTGTTGCTCGTGTGTTTTTGTATTGTGCAGGAAAGGGTGGAGCAAGCAAGCGATATCTTTGTCACGCATTTGACGCCATTCAACACGCTACACCGAGGCACAAGCATAGAAGACAATTTTTACATTGTTGGATTAGAATTTAATTTCCATTTAATTCTTGGGTTGTAATAAAACCATTTTAAACCCTCTGTGTAGGGTATTCATTTGTTATAATAGTTAATTAGCTTTACTTTTCTCATACTTTTTTATTTTGGCAATAAAGAGTAGTTAATTGCTTATTTGAATACAAAGTATTTCTCATTCCCTTAGTTCGACCCGGTCTTTACCACTAGTGAGAAATGGTTTTTATATTTGGTGTTTGGTTTTCACATTACTTTTCATTTAAAAATCTTTTCAAAAATCAATTTCATAAAAAAATACATCAGCTTCCAATCTAATACAGCTTCAACTTTCGTCAGATCAACTGACACTCCATCATTGGATATCACGTGACCCAAGAACATGACTCGCTTAAGCCAAAACTCACACTTGGAGAACTTGGCAAACAAACTGTGCTCCTAAGATGATACACAAATGCTCTTGATACTGCTCAGAACTCTCTGAGTAGATCAAGATATCATCAATGAACACGACCACGAAGGTGTCCACGAATGGATGAAAGATTTGATTCATCAAATCCATGAACGTTGCTAGTGCATTAGTGAGCCCAAATGGCATCACTACGAACTCATATAACCCGTATCTCGATAGTCATTTTGGTTCCTACACTGTCTCTGCTTAGGTACTGAAGAGAATGTCTCAGGATTTGGGTGAAGAACTTTAACTCTCGCAGGGTTTAGCACAAGACTGAATTGGGAACTAAATCCTCAAGCGCAGCTGCATTTTCCTTGCCAAGCCATCTTGAACAAGGAAAAGGCTCGTATCAACTAGCATATAAACTATCGAACAACATAATATTATCGTAAGGAAAGTAAGCCACATAATTCTATAACACCTTCAAATTACCCTTCAGCAATGATAGGGTTACAAGAACACCCAACATAGTTGGAAAGACCAAAAATGAAGCACTAACTTAGTGTCTCATCAAAAGGCTCATAAATAACTCATGTATTTCCAAACATCAAGGTGCTCATTTTGCAAGCATTCGAATGCTTCATATTATAGTTTGAACCACTTGGTTCAGGCTCTCTATGCCTTGTGCTAGTCTCTCATGCAAGGCATCAAGCATCGGGTCATGTCTCGTTTCCGACGACATCTAATAACACATTTTTCTAATTATGCATGCAGAACTAAATAAAGCAAAAATCAATAGTAAACAACAAAATTTACTAAGCCAAGCATACTTATAGTGCAATGGACGATGTATGCAGAGTCTTGAACCACACTTCTAAAAGACTGCTCTGATACCAAGATCTGTAACGCCCCAAAATCTCAACTTGGAAAATCCTTAGATTTTTAGAGTAATTTTTTTTTGAAAGGTTGTGCAAAGCGGAGAATGAGAAAGGGGGAAATAGTTGGAAATCTTTGAGCGGGTTACAGGCTAAGAATTTAGCAAAGCGAAATTAAAAAATGATATCTCCATTACACAATGAGACAATGTGATATAAGTTTCTTTTTACAAAATGTCTCTCATAATTGAGACATAACCCCAAAATGACTGCCAGAATTGCAAGAAGTTTAGAAGTGTGGGATTCAATCCTCATAACACATTGAGCCCCATCGCACCACCTGCCAATCGCTTGCATCCCCATAAAACGGGGTCAATACTCTTGCAAGTTGGTGAGAAAATATCCATAACTATCCATTTCATGAAAAACATAGGCAACTAGCATGAATATGCAATTATCAACATCAGCCAAAAATACTCATAAGCAGTGGCAGATAACATTACACAACTAGTATACTCTTAAAATCTCAATCAAGGGTGGTTAAGTGATTTAAGCAAATATATATTTAAACATGTAGTCGGACATCTGCTAAGCAACACAACGCATATAGTTATGATCATAAGCATATGAAATCTATTACATCTATGTTCATGGTTGAGCATGTTTACAATTAAATAGTGTAAAATATCAAAGACAATGAACATCTCATTTAAACATTGTTCGTATTATTCAACATGATGCATACAACTATAATTTGCAACTAAGCAGGTAAGCAAGTGTAACTGTAAGCATGAGGAACGAGATCAATACCAAGCAGAGTGTAACAGGCATGCATTTGATATTGTATCTCATGTATCTAAGCAACTAATAGTGAATAAATTTATCAAGTAACGAGCATACAACTGAAGTATCATAAGCAATGTAGTTAAGCAACTACATCCACAACTAGGTTAGAGTTAGCAAGTTAGTTTAATTGTTCTGTCTTGATTACTCCTTCGGGTATGTAAAGAAACCTCGTATTCTGTGAAAAATACTGCCAGCGTTTATTATTCTATGTTATGTGATAATCGGGGTACCTACAAACCGAGTAAAACCTCATGCAGGCGGCTCACAGTCGAGAGAAAACCTCGCATAGGTAAAGGATTGCAATCCACACTACTGCAGTAGCTAAGGCACCTCAATAGGTCACCGCGACCTCCCTAAATCTAAGTGAATGGAGACTAAAGGATGTCTTTGCCCCTTAAAAAATGTGTCATGAAATTGATCGGTCACTCAGGGTTGTACCATCCACCCTCTTCAAGGTGAACTATTTTATGAATGGGCGACTGGGCAGTTTATCTTTTTAGGGCTTCAGTTAGTACACATTCCCTCATCTCGAGGTATTTAGGCCCATCTGGCCTTATGTTCCCCGCAGGGCAACACAAACACCATAACAAAGTCAAGCCCGCCCATTCACGTGCTCTAGCATAACAAAGCCAAGAGGAGCACTTCACCGGTGAAGGCAATATCAACATTCATTTTAGGGGTGTATGACATCATGCACAAGTGAGCTCATCTCATGAAATGGGTCCATCTCCTAAACATAACTCGCCATGGAGCTTCATCATGCCACAAGTCTCAAAACCACAATTCATACATACCCCAACATTGGTGCTCCAAGTCCCTTTTGCATATTTGGGATGAATCAAGTGTCAAGATATAACATGATTCAAGAGACAAAGAAAATGCATGTGAATGTATTTAAACTTATATTGCATGTTATAAAACAACACAAATTTAGGACACTTGATTTATAAAGCATGCTTCATATTTTAGTTTAATGGCATGATGTGCCAAAGTGCATGTGGATTTTTCAAAACTTAACAAGCATACTATAATAATCAATTATTTTCCTTATTATGCGATTCAAGTCCCCTTTTGCATAATTGGGGTGAATCAAGTATCAATACACAACACATCGCATGATTTGTAAAGGAGAATTCATGAGAAACATTCCAAGCATTTTATGGCACAATTATGTTACCGCAATACTTGAATTGAGCATGCTCATAAATCATAAATTTAACTGTGTCAGGATGTGCATGTGACATGTAACTCATTAAGCATACTTCGTTGTATTTTTCCACAAACATATTATTTCATCAAAGCATCATGTCTATAGGCTTTTTGTGTTGCAAGCAAGTGAATGGTAGCCTACTAAGGGTTGCCCTCAACATGGATTCTATATGAAGTTTGGCTCATATGGTGCTGCCAACTATGTGCCAAGTGTGCTGGACTTGCATGAGTTTACAGCATTACAAGCGTTGCCAAGTGTATAAAACATGCATTGCATTTCAGCAAGCTAGGGTGTGCTGCAGTGGATTCAAATCTGCGAAAAATCTGCACCAAGAAGGGCGTTGTCACTTGGCACCAAAACTATAAGAGATTTCAGCCAACAATATGCTGCCATACGTGTGTATCATGCAGTAAAAATGCAATAAGAGACATGCTGCCGAACATTTAAGTATGGTGTAAATCGCAGCGTTCAAGGTGCTGTTGTGAGTGTCAAACACACGAGAAAAACATGGCAAGAAACATGTTGTCATGGGTTGGAAATGTTGCAAAAGGTTGCAGCAAGCGAGAGGCTGCTAGCAAGCCCTTTATGCGGAATTCTATAGCAGCAAAATAGCTGCCCAAAAGGGAGTTGTATACTACAGAAACTCGCAGCAAAATGTGTGTTGCTCGAGGTCATAGCTTCAGCAGGAAAATGAGGCGCACATGGTGTTGCCTCCTACATCGATGTTGCAGAAAATTTCCAGCAAAAGAGTCATTGCACAAAGGTCATCCACTTATAGCTTTATGCAGTAGCTATACGTTGCCAAAATGCGATAAATTTAATGTGAATTCGCTGCAAAGTAATATGATGCCGCAAGTGTTATTGTAGCAGGGTTTTGCAGCGAATTACACACAGCCAAAACACTAGGTTTTGCAGAATTCTCTACAGCATGGACTGTTGCCTCATCGCCTCAAAACTACAGGGTGCTTTCAGCAACAAGGTGCTGCCACAAGGCGCCAACACTGCAGGGGTTTGCGGCTAGCAAAGGGGCTGCCAACAAGCTGTCTTTTGCAGAAAAGTGACAGCAACTAGGTGCTGCCATGAAACCATCCAAACAGCAAGAGCATGCAGCAAGGGTGTGCTGCCGCGAAGGGGGGAAGGGTCTCGATGGGATTTCCAAAGTGCAGCCTAGCATGGCACCAGAATGCATCGTGGTGGCTGCAGAAATTGGCAGCAGCGAAGTGTAGTCCAGAACGTCTTCTCTCTCTTTCTCAAGGTTTTATAAGTTAGGGTTTCAAGATCAATGGCTAGGCTTAATAAAAAAAATGAAGAGCTAGGGTTATTTCACTTAAGTGTCACACCCTTCTAGGCGGTGGCACTTTTGTAAATAAACCCTCCAGCCCAAAAATGCCCCAATAGGCTTCTTTCTTTTGAATCCTTGTGAAAACCCCTTCAAAAATACCCCTCTATTGCCCCACACACCCTCTAGGGTTTGAAAACCTTTCAGAAATGCCCCCACATGCCCCTTGAGTGAACATATTCTATTTATTTTACTTTATCTGAAATTATACTTTAGGGTCTTTGAAATGTTCTTTCTAATATCCGGTAAAACTCAAAAATTTCTCAAAAACCATGTTCTTTGCCAAATTGAGTAGGATGAAATGGATTTAATCGTATAAGAATTTTTTATGGTGAAAATTTCAAATAAGTTTATGCATTTGAATTGGAACTTAGAGATTTAGTATAATTATGAGGAATATATATACATTCGTTTTAAGGTTTAGCATATATATATATATATATATATATATATATATATATATATATATATATATATATATATATATATATACATGGATCACATAAACACAAATTTTTTTTGAAATTTTCATCATGTATTGAATTTCTCTCAAAAAATTCGCGGGCCGTACACCATAATCATCCTCAATTGTTGCCACAATACCGAAGCAAGCACAAATGTTCATAGTTGAAAAAATATATGTCTAATCTTCGATATACTTCAAGACAGATATGTTGTGGTGGTGAGTGCTTCAGCTTTTTTGCCTGTTGGGATCAATATCTTCTGCAACTTTGTTGGCTCTGCCTCGAAGCTTTCTGCATAAGCAAGTTGTATTTCATGCGCACCTGAATTGCATTAAAAGCACATCACTATTTGGATGTATCCTCAGGTGCACATAGAATTGCTTTGCAGCAGGAAATAAAATTGATGTTTTAGTGATCTTTTCTGTAAAAATGAGAGTCTCTAAAAGATATATATGTGTTTGACGAAAATGTCCTCTCATAAATAGCTTTCCACACTGATACTGAACTCCTTCGCATATTTGTCATTATTATATTCATTTGAAGAAACAACCTACAAATGTAAAGAGTTAGCAGCAAAAAGGACTCTGGATCTTATAGGTGGAATCTCAGTAATCCAATAGAGATGAGCATGAGGGTCAGATTCCGCTTATTGAGAAGCACATAAGCTGCAAGCAACAAACACAAATAATCAAAGCAAAAAAAAAGATGCTTCAAACATTGCAATCATTGGTCATATTTCATGCGTACCTGGATTGCATTAGAAGCACATCACTATTTGGACGTGGGTTTTATACTGGTGATGATGTCTATTTTCTTTGATGGTGATGGTCATGTATTGTATCTTAGCCAAACCTTGGGTCATGATGTATTGTAACTAAATACTAATATTTTTTTATATGAATGTGGTTGTAAATCATGTGGATTTGTAGTTACGAAGTTACAACGAGAACGATATGTCTTTGTTTGTCTTTGTGAACGAAATTGATTTGTATTTAAGAAGTTAACTCAATTTGTATCGTTGATGTTACCTCAATTTGTACTTTACTAATTCTAAATGGGACGTCAATTTGTACCGTTGAAGCAGTCATTGTATAAATCACGATAGGATATATCATTGGCATAGATAAAGCCCGTAAAAGTAAATTGTGATAGAACAAATCTTTTTCACTTTATGTCTATAGCTCTACATGTCGTGATCAAACACTTAATCACAGAATGTTACATTACATAATGAATTATAATTGGTTGCAGTAGATGTTTGCCTTCATACGTACAAATCGTTTCAACCTTTAATCAATCATTGTGTAAATCACGATAGGAGGACCGTAAAAGCAAATCAAAATTTCCACTGTACACAATGCTAATCGTATTTAGGATTTTCATTTAGGGTTGCCGAACATTACAATGATTTATTCAGTAGCACTAGTGTTTTACGCTTGTTAAAAAAAATACATTGTCCAGTTCTAAAACCCTACAGTCGTGCGAGCTCCATCTTCTCCACGTGTTTGTATCCCATACATTCTGCAGCTTTATCAGCTAAACCTTGAAGCTTTCTGCACAAGCAAGTTGTATTTCATATGCACCTGGATTGCATTAGAAGTACACCACTATTTGGATGTATCCTTAGCTACACATAGAATCGCTTTGCAGCAAAACATGAACTCGATGATGAAGGATATGGATGTTTTGGCGATCTCTTCTGTAAAAGTGGGAGTCTCTAAAAGAATGAATGTAGTTGTAAATCATGTGGATTTGTAGTTATGAAGTTACGGTGAGAACAATATGTCTTTGTATGTCTTTATGAACGAAATCGATTTGTATTTAAGAAGTTAACTCGATTTGTATCATTGAAGTTACCTCAATTTGTACTTTACTAATTCTAAATGGGACATCAATTTGTATTGTTGAAGCAATTATTGTATAAATCATGATAGGACATATCGTTGACATAGATAAAGCTCGTAAAAGCAAATTGTGATAGGATAAATCAAACACTTTCTCTATGAAAAACAATTCACAATCTGTTATAGAAAGAATTATATAATCATAGAATGTTATGTTACATAATGAATTATAATTGGTTGCAAGCCAATCGGTTTTCAGCAAATCGCGATAGCACGTAGCCTTCATACATACAAATTGTTTCAACCTTTAATCAATCATTATGTAAATCACGATAGGAAGACCGTAAAGACAAATTATAATTTTCACTGTACACAACGCTAATCATTTTTATGATTTTAATTTATGAAGGCCAAACATTACAACGATTTGTTCAGTGGCACTAGTGTTTTACACTTATTAGAAAAAGAATACATTGTCGAAGCCTAAAACCCGTTGTCCATTATGACCATCATCATCACCGACCCAACCCATTTTTCAGGTCTAAAACCCTAATATATTTAACTTCTCTTCCTCTTTTCTTCGATATACTTCATAAGAAATATGCTACAGTCGTGCAGGCTCCATCTTCTCTGTGTCTTGGAATCCATACCTTATGCAGCTTCGTCAGCTCTGCCTTGAAGCTTTCTGCACTAGCCCACAGGCATGAACGAAGGGCTTGGTTGCATGTTGGTCATGCGAAGCCTTATGTGTTCAATCTAAAATAAACAATGGAACCACGATTGTGGTGTATTTGTCATGAAGTATATCGAAGTTTACGTAGAATATAACAATGATAAATATGCTACAATCATGGAGTTCCATCTTCTTTGCATGTAGAAACATATCGACGATGATGGGATCCCATACATTCTACAGCTTCGTCAGTGCCTCGAAGCTTTCTGCACTATCAGTGTTTTCTTCTGCAAATTCATCTTGCAGTCGCTTGATGTTCTCTTGGAGCTCTATGCTGAGTATTTGGGCACCTTTTTTTGTGGATGTTCCACTAACATTAGCAGAATATTTAATAAATGGTCTGTCACATTATATTGCAATTCCTTTCTATAGTGCATAAAACAAATCAAATATATGACATAAAAGAGACAAATTTTGAAGAAACTTGTATCGCGGTTTAGAAAATATACGCTTGATTCACCATCATTGGCCATGTAGTTGTCGAAGTCTCCTTCCTCGCCATCGATATCCCATTTGCGATGAAGTTGGTTATATATTCAGCCCACAAATACATCATTTATAAAGAAAACATCATTTTGTTTGTTCCTTGCTCACAAAGCAAAGCGAAGCAACAACCTCCTGAACTTGTGCGACGTGTCATTCATTTATAAAGAAAATGTCATTTCACATACTGCTCATTTTCAAAAATTGCATGCAAAGTATATAATTGTATAAATGAATAAATTATATTGCGCATTAATTAAAAAATGTCATTTCATTTGCAAATCGCTATAGAAAATAAATTAAAAAATGTCATGTCGATTTGTTTATTGTTTTGATTTTATAACTTTTATGAATCAGTAATTATGTGTTACACTTATTAAAAAAGGATTTATATA
Organism: Nuphar pumila; assembly: GCF_984573655.1. NCBI lineage: Eukaryota > Viridiplantae > Streptophyta > Magnoliopsida > Nymphaeales > Nymphaeaceae > Nuphar > Nuphar pumila. The sequence goes on from NC_143257.1 coordinate 16,634,869, forward strand.
CTTATAGAAAGTCATGTTATAAAAAGGTAAATCGATTTTTATTTATGAAGTTACCTCGATTTGTCGTTTACTAAGTCTAAACATCATGTCGATTTGTTTATTATTTTTCTTTGTCGCCTTTTATGAATCAGTCATTGTGTAAATCGCTTTAAAACATATCATTAAGATAGACAAAGCTCGTAAAGTAAAATCATGATAAGATAAATCATTTCCGCTTTATGTTCATGGGTTTAGGGTTTTAGGATTTAAGGTTTAGGGTTTAGGGTTTTAGGGTTTTAGGGTTTAGGGTTTAGGTTTTACGGTTTAGGTTTCAGGTGGGGGAGTGATTAGATTGGGTTGGTTGTGAGACCCATTTAGCTCTCTTCAAATCCAAACTCAATCTAAACTATTATATATAAATATATATAGAGATACATATATACATATATATTTTTTAATTAAATTTATTTGGTTATCAAATGAAAACAAATACTATTTATTTAAGAGGATCCATTTTGAATTTAGATAGATCTAAAACTTAGAACCTAAACCCCAAACCCTAAATCCTAAACCCTTAAAACCCTAAACCCTAAATACTAAACACCAAAACCTAAACCATAGACCCTAAACCCTAAATTCTAAAACCCTAAACCCTAAATTCTAAAACCCTAAACTCATAAAAGCCAAAAACCTAAAACCTAAAACCTAAACCCTAAACCTTAAATTCTAAAACCCTAAACCCGTAAAAGCCAAAACTCTAAACCCTAAACCCTAAACCAGTACTTTACTAATTCTAAATGGGATGTTGATTTGTACCATTGAAGCAGTCATTGTATAAATCGTGATAGGACATATCGTTGACATAGACAAAGCTCGTAAAAGCAAATCGCGATAGAACAAATCAGACACTTCCTCTATGAAAAACAATTCACAATCTATTATAGAAAGAATTATATAATCATAAAATGTTACGTTACATAATGAATTATAATTGGTTGCAAGCCAATTGGTTTCTAGCAAATTGCAATAGCACGCAGCCTTCATACATACAAATCGTTTCAACCTTTAATCAATCATTGTGTAAATCATGATATGAAGATCGTAAAAGCAAATTATAATTTTCACTATACACAACGCTAATCGCTTTTACGATTTTAATTTATGATGGTCGAACATTACAATGATTTGTTCAGTGGCACTAGTGTTTTACACTTATTAAAAAAAGAATACATTGTCCATGCCTAAAACCCGTTGTCCATCATGACCATCATCATCACTGACCCGACCCATTTTCCAGGTCTAAAACCCTAATTTATTTAACCTCTCTTCTTCGTGTTGATTTGTTTATTGTTTTTCTTTTTCACCTTTTATGAATCAGTCATTGTGCAAATCGCAATAGAAGATATCGTTCACATAGACAGTCTTACAAAATTATGAATTTTTATTTCAACCTAGAGAGATTTACATAATTTGTATACATAGTCTTACAAAATTTGTATACAAAATCTGTTAGAAATCTCTATACAACATATTACTTCTAGGGGGGTCACGTCGTTCGTTGCCTTTTAGGTATTCTTGCCGGTTGAGTTTTTTTCTATTCTGCAATTAGAATCTCCGTCAATTTTTTGCATAGTTTTGTGCGAAATCCAGGTATATCATCCTGCAACAAAAAGGTAATGTGACACCAATATATAAATTGAGTCCCCAATAATAGAGGATAATAAAACATGTTTAAGTGTAGAGCATACAACGTCGAAATCAAGTTCTTATCTATTATATATTGCTTCAATATACTTCATTACAAATATGCCATAATCGATGCCATTATTTTGTAAAGGAGCATCGTGTGCTGAGCGAAACCTCCACTCGCCAATGTTGACACCCAAAACATCTTTGATGAATCCCTCCTGTGGTTAATGCAGAAGCCAGTAAATTTCAGACCATCGTACAAGATATGATACACTTATAGATAGAAACTTACCAAATGCATAATGTCACGTTGTATACCAGTGTAAAAGTTCAATGAGTTGTAGTACCATAGTTGTTTTTTCCATAAATCCATCACGTATAAGACCCAATGCTCACAAGAATGCCACGATGTAGGAATCAATATCTGCAAATTGAGCATAAAATATCTTATAAATCGATATGAAAATTTATATTGATAGTTTAGAATCAGCATACAAATCGATATTAAGAATAAAAACAATGTCTTAAATTGATATAATATCTTACAAATCAATAGTACAAATCGTGTTAGGACTGTTATGCCTAAACCTTGGACAAGAGGTTTCTTCACTTACCTTTTCACGTGACTAAAAGTCTCTGCAGTGATCACCGTTACCCCAGCTTTGTAGTCCATCTTGAAATCCAATGGCGTATGACAGTTGGCGGATGAAACTCTGTTGAACGAAATAGTGATAATAGTAAGGTTAAAACACGAAGTAACAAGAGTAAATAAAAAAAAAATTAAACATATTAGAAAATTGGTATACTATGAAATAAGGGGTGACGACGTGTCTAGTATTGGTTGTTGTGTTACTTTGAATATACATGACAAAATCGTATATAGTCTATTTACAATAAATATGCATGTGTTAACATACATACCATGGCATACGTAAATATATAACTGATAGTGGTTTTATACGTATAAAATTATTGATAGTGTTTTCTTCTGCAAATTCATCTTGCAACCGGTTGATGTTATCTTGTAGCTCTTTGCTGAGTTTTTGGGCACCTTTTTTGTGGATGTTCCACTGACATTAGCAGAATATTCAATAAACGATATTGCAATTCCTTTCTACAATACATAACACAAATCGAATCTACACCATAAAAGAAACAAATTTTGAAGAAACTCGTCATGAGGTTTAGCAAATATACGCCTGATTCACCATCGTTGGTCATGTAGCTGTCATCGTCTCCTTCCTCAGTATCGATACCTCCTTTGCGACCGAAGCAGATTATAGGTTCGACCCACGAATATGTCATTTATAAAAGAAACGTCAGTTCTTCTGCTCCTTACTCACGAAGCAAAACGAAGTGACACCCTCCTGACATTTTGCGACGTGTTATTCATTTATAAAGGAAACATTGTTTCACATACTGCTCATTTTTTAAAATCTCCCACAAATAAATTGCATTGCACATTAAGTAAATTAAAAAACATCGTTGCATCTATCATTTACAAAACTCGTCAACGCGATCAGACATATCGTTCACATAGACAAAGCTATTCAATGCAAATCGCGATAGGACAATTGATATCAAGCAAATCGTGATAGCATGTATCATTACAGTGAAATCGATTTGCAACTAAGTCTCGATTTGTAGTTCACTAAGTCTAAACATCGTGTCAATTTGTTTAGTTTTTTCTTTTCCACCTTTTATAAATCAGTCATTGTGTAAATCGTGATAGGACATATCGTTCACATAGACAAAGCTCGCGATAAGATCTATCAAGTTACCTAGATTTGTAATTTACCAATAAATATCATGTCGATTTATTTTTTCTTTCTCTTTTTCACCTTTTATCAAACATTGTGAAAATCGCGATAAGACAAATCCTTGTACATATACTTATTTAAGAGGATCCATTTGGAATTTAGATAGATCCAAAACTTAAAACTTAAACCCTAAACTGTAAATTCTAAAACCCAAAACCCAAAACCATAAACCCTTAAAACCCAAAAACCTAAAACCCTAAAACTTTAAACCCTAAACCCTTAAAACCCAAAAACCTAAACCACAAACCTTAAACCCTTCAAACCCAAAAACCTAAAACCTAAACCCTATACCCTAAACCCTAAAACCCTAGACCCTAAACCCTAAACCCTTAAAACCAAAAAACCTAAACCCTAAACCCTAAAACCTAAAACCTAAAACCTAAACCCGAAACCCTAAACCCTATACCCTAAACCCTAAAGCCTAAACCCTAAAACCCTAAACCCTAAACCCTAAACCCTAAACCCTAAATTCTAAAACCCTAAACCCTAAACTCTAAACCCTAAACCCTAAATTCTAAAACCCTAAACCCTAAACCCTTAAAACCAAAAACCCTAAACCCTAAAACCTAAACCCAAAACCCTATACCCTATACCCTAAACCCTAAAACCTAAACCCTAGACCCTAGACCCTAAACCCTAAACGTTAAACCCTAAACCCTAAATTCTAAAACCCTAAACCCTAAACTCTAAACCCTAAATTCTAAAACCCTAAACCCTTAAAACCCTAATCATGATAGGACATATCATTCATATAGACAAAGCTCGTAAATGCAAATCGTGATAGGACAAATCGTTTCTGCTTTATGTCTGTGGTTGTAAAGATCGTGATAGAACACCTTCTATAAAAAACAAATTGTGATCTCTTATAGAACTAGTTGCAAGCCAATCGGTATTAAGCAAATTGTGATAGCATGTAGTCTTTATACGTACAAATCGTTTCAACCTTTTATTAATTTTTGTGTAAATCGTGATAGGAAGACAACTCATAAAAGCAAATCATAATTTGTGCAGTACACAATGCTAAATGCTTCTTCAATTTTATTTTATGAAGGCCAAACATTACAACGATTTGTTCAGTAGTACTTGTGTCTTACACTTATTAAAAAAAGAATTATACATTTATAGAATGTCACATTACAAAAAAGAATTATAGAATTACAACAATGAATTATAGAATTACAACAAATAATTATCAGGATAAAAAAAATCAATTAATGTTTATTCAGTGGCACTTGACGACTCAGATGGACTATGACATACAAATTATCTCTTTCTTTTCCTCGGTGGTCTTTTGGTTCCCGTGATCTTATTAAAACCATTGGTAATCATCTCAACCAGTGTACCATATTGTGACCTCATTTGTCTTCCTAAATTTCTCACCTGCTTCTGTAACTTTTTATTCTCCCTCTCTGATATCTCTAACCTTGTGGCGGAGCCTACCTTCTTCTTTGTGAGTTGTGTTGGCTCCTCATCGTGTACTGCAACTAAGGGAGTCGTAGTTGTAGCAGGAGGGACACAATGGACATTTTTTCTATGCTGGGAGATGACATGATGGGGGACAGGAGGGATGCATGGGTTCTCAATATTTCTATGTTGCTTCTTCTTAATCTCCAAATTTTGATGCATGGGTTCTTAATATTTTTTGAAATAGTTGGGGTCATATTGTCGTTCTTTATAATCATATGCTATGGCACAAACATCTCCTTTGTACCAGCTATCCAATTGTTCTCTGAAGCGTTTGTGCCAATTCACGTTCTTGGCCCCACCATTATTCATCTTCCTTCTCACTTCCACAAGCTGCTTTGGGGTAGACTGTCCCAAGCCAGCTTGTAGGAGAACTTGACTACCATGCTGCAACTCGGCTTTAGATTTGTTAAACAGCCAAATATCGCAGCCAGACAGTCGTGCATCCTCAGCAACAACCTCTTGGTTCTCGTCCTCCCCATCTCCATATGGTCTCCACATAACTTGTACATTGGAGATTATGGTTTAGGTATAGACATAATTATTCATGCAAATGAATGCTAAATATTAAAATGATTTATAATAACGAGTGCTAAATATATTACAATGATTGTTACTAATGAGAACTTTGTATTATAACGATTTACACTAATGAATGCTATATATTACAATAATTTACAATAATGAATGTTAAATGCTAAAACGATAACGTTGTGTACTAACAAAGACAAAATCCTGCAACGAACATTACTTAAGAATGCTAACGATTACAATGATTTACACTAATGAAAGTTAAATGCTAAAGCGATAACAATTTGTACTAAGGAATACGAAATCCCGCAATGATCATTACTTAATAATGCTAACGATTACAATGATTTACACTAATGAAAGTTAAATGCTAAAGCGATAATGATTTGTACTAAGGAATAAAAAATCCTACAACAATCACTACTTAAGAATGTTAAACATTATAATGATTTGTACTAACGAAGACAAAATCCTACAACGATGATTACTTAAGAATGCCAAACATTTTAATGATTTATACTAATGAATGATAAATACTGAAACAATTGTAAATGATTTTAAACCATTTATCTCATTTGATTGCACACCATCTAAAATGAACTTAGCATTATCCTCCTTGACATTTATTCTAGCCCACCGGTCGATCTTTGGAAAACCACAAATCGCAGTGCCACACTGAGGATGCAAGGTGACAATATGCTCCCACAACCAAGCCTACAAAATTAATATATTAGTAAGACTATAACCTTCAACGATCTTAGTCTACAACTACCAAATATGTAATAAATAATTGAAAGTACTATAGGATTGAGGCAACGAGCACTATAGGGCGATGAATAGTGCTTTTAAATAACATCTTTGGAATTCACACAACAATCTCATAAAGAACACAAGATTTTATCTTGGTTCAGTCTTTCTGACCTACATCCAATCCCCAAGCAAAACTTGCTTGAGATTTTCACTATCAATCTTGTGTCACCACAAGAATATACAGCCCAAATCCTGTCCCACTTTCAGTAACAACCCTACTGAAAGCAAACACCTCATTTAAAACAAGAAGATCTTTTTCCTTTTACAAAGAAAAAGAAATAAACAACTTACATTCAACGTATGAGCCTTTCTTATGAATGCAAATGGAGTGGTATAGGCTTCTATGGTTGTTGAAATACTCAACTCACGAATTCACTATTTTACAAAAGAATTTGAGTAAAAATGTCAAGTGAGTGAGAAAATGAATAGGAGTGAAAAGCAAAGAATTCGATCTTTGTAATTCAATAAGATTTCTTATTTTTTAGTGTAGAATTCACTCTTATTTATAGTTGAAAGATTCCATACGTTGGTAGTACAAAAGGGTGTCAAAACAGTCACTTTTGAACGATCAATTCGTTTCAAAAATGAAAAGACACCTTTTAAAAGTTTCCAGAAAATGGTTATATTAGTCGACTGGAACAGTAGTTAGTCGGCCAAAACCAAACATTAGTTGACTGACAGTTATCGTCAGTTGACTACTATTTTTTAACGAAATAGTTTTGAATTCTGGAATTTGAAAATTAGTCGGCTAAAGAAAAAAGTTAGTCGACTGATGAAAATCATCAATAGATTAAAAAAACTTTCAGTTGACTCTTGCTAATTTTTTTAGAAATCAAACATTCGGTCTGGTCAACTAAGAAAACCTTCAGTCGATTAGTCGACTAATCAGAAAGTTGATGTTTTGTTTTGAAAAACTGGCACAAAAAAATTGGTCGACTGATGAGTCTATTGGTCGACTGATAAACATGAAAATGTGAGTAAAAAATTTTCTAAAATAATTTTCGTCAAGGGTTATTTTAGAAAAAGTGTTTCAAAAGAATTTTTAGGTGTAATGCAAGTGAGATATGCACTCTAAGTAAGGCTCTTACAAGAATCTAAGACAATTAAGAAAATTTACATTTGCATACTAGTCTTCAAAGATTCTTCATCGAATTCTTTAATTTTTGTTATCTTTCTTCATTGCCTTAGCTGAAATGCAGTTGATTCACTTGTTCATCATCAAAACCTTGTACTTGAAGTGTCATGTACAGCTTCATTGTCATAACAATCTCTTTCTTTTTTATGATGACAAACTAGTCACAGATAAAACAATGATACACAGATGGAGATTTTACTCCCCCTATCAATATGCTATCAAAACATAAGAAGTTAGCAATATTAAAGCATATATAACATATGGTTCTTATGCAAATTGTTTTTCTTCTCCCCATATATCACATATATGGTTTACTCCTCATGCATTGGTTTATTACTTCTCTCCTTGTCATAATCAAAAGGAGTAAGTGCAGTCCTAGCATAAGCAAAATGCAAATTCAAGTTCAAAATATTACAACTCCAAAAATTATCAATGTTTAGGAAAAGAAATGTTGTTTTATCAAAGCAATAACAGTAAACAAAGTTCAAGAGAAGTGTTGTTTGATCATCTCTTTGAGTTCAGTGATATCAGACTGAATGGATGAAAGCTTCTGAGTAACATCTTCACGAAATGCATGTTTTTGAAGTTTCAAAGCTTCAATGTGTTTGAGAATTTCATCATCATCTCTTTCAGTAGAGAATCTCTTCCTTTTGCCTTAAGATGGAGGCAATAGAGGGGATGGTGATGGCTCAGAAGATGTAGGAGATCCAAATGATGAAGGAACTAGATAGGTAAGTTTCATGCATTTAAAAATAGTTTCATCAAAGATTTCTTTTTGCGAAACAGATTTTTCATTAGTCAAAGGAACTTTGAAATATTTGAAAATGCAGGTAAGAAGACATCCATACAGAAGAAAGGGTTTTTGTTTCCACAACGTAGTAAAATATATGTTTGCCCAATTTGCAGAAATATTTTCAAATAAGACATAAAGAGCAGTAGAAAGATTTATTGAAAAGTATTCAAAGGATCCGGTTTTAGGGAGGACATTATGGGCAAGAATTCATCCGGCAATGCGAGCGTTAGGTTGAAGATTGGTATTCTTGAAGGGAGGACAATGAGATGTACCGGGAAGAAGAATTTATTCAAAAATATTTTCATCATTAAGTTCAATAGAATTGAATGAAGTTCTCAAAGATGGAACATCGAGGATTTATCCAAGCAATTTGGAGTCAAACTCGATTTCAATGTCTCTAACAAGAGAGGAAATAAAATTGGTATCGTGATCGATTTGCAAATTTATATAAAACAAATTAATCAAAAACGGATAATAATCATGATCAGAAGATGTATAAAAAAGATGTGAAATCCCTGTAAACAATGTCTCAAGATCATATTATGAATAAACGTGAAAAAGAACACTTCTACCGAGTAAGATGGGAATGGCAGAAATAGATCCAAATGTGTCGTATAGAAGGGGATTTCTAAGTAGGCTAAGAGAGAATATGTGATGTCCCTTGCCTATCCGTGTGGATGAAGAAGGGGGACCTTGTGCGGAGGCGACTTTCTGATGAGGCATGGTCAGAAGAAAAGCTAAACCTGTCAAAGAGAAGCGGTGCTGCAGGGAGTGGCTTGTCGGCGAGGTTCAGATGTTGTTGAGGATGGCTTCCAACGCTACAGTGAGGATGTCTAACGAGAGAATGCAAGTGTCTGATGTTGTAAATGTTATCTGATGTTGCAGAGGAACGTTGGTGCAGAGAGGTGATCGTCTGGCATTGCAGATGTGAACTACTGCAAAAACAATCTGGTGCGGCAAGAAAATTCTGGCGAGGAGGAGGAATCCGTCCAGTCAAGAGATTGAGTCTCCTAGGGTTTGTGGAAGAGGGAAAGGAACGACAGAGAGAAGAATACGTTCGGCTTCAGAAGAGGTGTAAACATGATGGCGTGTTTTTTTTTAAAGAATAACGACTTCCCTTTTAAACAAAACCAAGGGGTATATTATCATTTCAAATTTTTACTTTTACAAGTCAAACTGGCCTTTGAAAAAGATTTTGAAAATAACTCACCTCCGTTTTAAAATACAAGATAATTCCGAAGAATGGGACTTGCCTGTCGGTATGAGGTTCAACCGTTCCTGGCACCATAATCAGGGGTAATCAAACCTATGATCAATCATGTGCTTTGCTTTACTCAACTTGTCTAAATCAATGTTCTATTCTTAAATGCACAAAGAATCAGACATGTGCTATGACTTAGAAATATTTTGACTGAAAATATGATATATGCTTCAAATATTGAAAAATACTTGGAAAAGAGGATACTTTGAAAATCGTGAACCACATCTGAGAAATATCTTTAAAGAAAAGAAAATCAATTTCTGAAGAAAAGGATATCAAATTATGAAGAAACTTTGGAGATTTTTTATAAAATCAATTTTTTTGAGTTTTGAACTCTTAAATTGATCAAATGGATGGGCGTGTAGCCCTGTAAAAATTATTCATGATGTAATCTAAACCTAGATGAATGAATGAATTCAATTTGCAAAAATATTTTCTAAAGAATTTGAGGGAAATCTTTGAAAAGGAGATTTTTTATGCCTTATAGAACTTAGATGAAAGAGATTCATTATATATCCCTGACTATGGCCACAAATATATATTGAATATATCTAATTTGATTCTAAAATGAGAAAATACTTAGAAAAGATTGGAAAACATGCTATGATTTCTGAAAATGCCTAAGAGTGTAGGCCATTTGTGGCTCAGAAAAAGATGATAAATCTGGGTTTCGTTTGTATTCTGACTATGATCACAAATACGAAACCCACTGAGTTTATCAACTCCTTAGAAGCTGGTGCATGTGCCATTCATATAGACCATGCTGAATTTGAATATTCATGAATCATTATCCATCACACAATTAACATTTATTAAAAAAAAATTAAACTATATGCACATGCAAACCCTAATCTAAGCAGGAATTTAAACTCTTATTCCAAATTTATAATTACAATTTACATAATAAAAGAAAAAGAAATATAATACACTCTTGAAGGTACCTGCAAAACTAGAAAACTTGTTAGTGAAAATATGTTGGCTTTTCTGGATTTATCTAGTAATATCTGGAAATTACTGGATTTATCCAGATATAAGTCATTTTCATGTTTTCTTGAGATAAACATAATAAAATATGATGTAAAATTGAATAAATAATAAAAAAATACAACTTTGACATTCAGATTTTGGAAAAAAATGACAAAAATACCCCTGAAAACAAGACTATGGCCTTGAAATCAGGGTTTTCAGAAAAGATTTTTTGTAAAACTTTGGATTTAGGATTAAAATAAAAAACAAATTGAATATGAAGTACCCTAACATGATTATAAACATGACAAAACCCTAAAAATATGAACAACATGCATAAAAATTTGAAATATCACAAAAAGAGTAATTTTTAACAGTATTTTACTCGAATCGAGAATCCGTGGGCATCCTATTTTGCAATTTAATCAAATAATATATCAAATGAACTCAAAAATTAACAAAAATTGACATAGTTTTGATAACCCTAAAATTAAAATAGAATCAAAAATTTTGTTTTTGACATTATTTTAATATGAAAATTGAATAAAACCCTAAAATATATAATTTTGTCTGCGAGCACATACCTGTCACAGTGTCAGACCCAAATAAGGTATCAAATCACCATAAAAATTCATCAAAATTTACAGAAAGATACTAGACAAATAAATAGAGATTTCTCTTTTTACATATCAGAAAAATCATCTCCGGTTAGGGAGATATTGCTTCAGCAATATATGATCAATTATAACGAATATATAACCAGTTGAAATACATGCATCCAGCTTCGGGTACAAAGAAACATAACAAATCACATTAAAAAATTATAAAATTTTAGCAATGAATAGAAGACACACAAATAAAGGTTTTCTTATTTACAAATCGTCGATCGAATCTCCGATTAAGGAGATACGATCAACACAAGTCGATCTAGGGTTTAAACAAGGTATAACTAACTCTAAGAAACTAACTCTACCTTATAAAAGAGAAAAAATAAAAGATAGATGCAAACAAATATTAAAAACATTCAGTAAATACTAGACATTAAGACAAAACCAGTGCAGCTTACGGATCATCAATCGGATCTCTGGCAAGAGAGATATCGCCTCTGCAAGTTGTTCCTGAATCCCAATAGCGATTTCATGGTTTAAAAATCATGGTTCGGTTTTCTATTTGTTTGACAGGGTTTCAGAAGCCAAAATAATTCAATTTTTTTATAAAAAAACACTGATAAACACGTGAACCAACCCTAAAAAATCATATTTTTTTTATGAGAACTTAAACATGAACTAACATGATTTTCGCGTGCCCGAGATTGAAACACATGGATTATCGATAAAACATTAAAAACCCTAATCTAAATATGAAAAATAATGAAAACAATATGTAAATAACACAACAAAATTGGATATAATGCTTGAATAAGTAAAATAAACATTAGTATGATAAGAAAATAAAAAAAATCAAGAAATACACAGTTGGATTTGATTTACCCTTTGAAAAGAGGGATTCAACCCATTGAACAGGAGAATCTCATCTTTTATTTGGCTTAAATATAGAAAATGATATTTCTAACGATTTCAATGGATTGAAATCATGAAAAACATCCATACACAGCCTTAGATCACTTTCTTGAATCATTTTTATGATTCTTGAATGGAAGAGAAGCTTGAATCTCATGAGCAAGGGGCGCAATGGTGAAATCCATGAAAAATTTGTAATAAATTTAATAAAATAATGAAAATAAGTAAAGAAAACTCACCTTGGGTTATTGCAGCTTCAATGGAGGAAGGAGAGGATGCTGGTAGGAGAGAGAAGCCACGAAAATTGAAAGAGAAAAGAGAGAGGAAAAGATCTCAATTGACCCCCCCAAAAGAGTCCCTTTTATAGCCCTTGAAAACCCATTAATTAGGGCATAATTAATGCTAACTTTGACTTTTTTAAACTCTATCTAAAACCACTAGGGAGGGGGGGGGGGGCGATTTTTATGAGGACTCCTAGTCTAACTCTAGTTAATTAACCTAATTGACTTAATTCAACTAAAAATGGCCTCAAATGTGGCGCCGCCTGGGCGGGCCCACATTTGGTTTTTAAAACTTTAAATAAAGCAAGGCTAAAAAACTAAAATAAATATGGATTTTTAAAATCAATTTTGACTCTTCTAACTCCTAACCTAAATAGGACATGGATCAACCCTAAGCTAACCCTAACACTCTCAAATGTGGCGCCACTCAGAGTGGGCCCCACTTGGTTTTCTAGAGAGCTATTTTAAAAGGCCTGAAAATAAAAGGGATTAAAAACAATTTTTCAAAACTTCAAAAAAGGACACTGAAACTAACTAATATTTTTTTTGTATTTTTGAAATATGAAAGATATAAAATGAAATGAAATTGAAAATTAGGGTTTTACACCCTACAGGGTGGGCTCTACTTGAAGAAAGTTGAAAACTGATCTGAAAATCAAGTTTTTGAAATAAAGGGTTTTAAGAAGAAAAGTTTTTGAAAGAAAGTTTGAAAATAAAAACTGAGGTTCTAAATCAATCAGAGTCATAAATGGATTGAAACTCTTCCAGATGTGGCACCAACTAAGTGGGCCCCACACCAGGGGTTTTGAAAAAGTTGGAATAAAAATTGGAAAGGGTTTTGAAACAGAGTTGGAATCACTGGATGAGGATCAAAATTTCAAAAACAGAGTCCTAGACTGACTGAAACTCTGAACTAGAGTCCTAAAATTTTGAATCTCTTAAAATTTGAGTTTTTTTGAAAGGAAACAAAGAGGTTTTGAAAGATCTTTTTATAAATTGGTAAAAATGAACAAAATATGAGACCAGGGTCAGAGTTCTAATCAACTGGGACTCTAGGATAGAGTCCTGAAATTTGGAAATTCTTAGAACTAAATCTATTTACGAAAAACAAGTGAGATAAAAGTAAAAAGAGGAAATCAGAGTAGAGTTCTGGACCGATTGAAACTCTGGGACAAAGTCCTAAAATTATGAAACTCTTCTTCAAAATCCTAGAATTTGAAATTTTATTGTTTGAAGGATAAATAAAGAAGTTTTTGAAAGATTCTCTAAAAACTGAAGTAGGGGTTAGAGTCCTAATCTAACTGGGACTCTGAGACAGAGTCCTGATTCGACTAAAACTCTAAAATTTTGACTTCTTTTGAAAGATTTTATTGAAAAACAAGTAAAAACAACAACAAAAGATAGAGTCCTGATTCGACTGAAACTCTGAAGTAGAGTCCCAGACCAACTGAAATTCTAGAATTTTGACCCAAAATGAAAGATTTTGATAAATTTTGTTGAAAATAAGTAAAAATGAAGATGGAGGACAGAGTCCTAGTCCAACTGAAGCTCTGTGACAGAGTCCTAGTTTGACTAAAACTCTAAAATTTTGGATCTTTTGGAAGTTAGATAAGAAGGTTTTCTAAAACAAGTGAAAAACAGGAATAAAGGATGAAATCGGGATAGAGTCCTAATATGACTGAAACTCAGGGATAGAGTCCTAGTTCAACTAAGACTCTGTGATTTTGGCCAAAAATAGAGGAAATGTATAAGGGATAGGACTACCTCTGATTTAAAATCAAAATGAAATTTTGAAAAGGTTCAACAAGATGAAAAAACAGAGTCTTAATTCGACTAGGACCATGAAATTTTGAGAATTTCGACAAATGAAGGAATCCAGAAGCGACACAACCTAGATGGTTCTCATCTGAGATTTGAAATCAGTTAAAAATTAAGTATGAAATAAATCCAGATTATTTCTAAGGAAAATATTTTGAAATATAGGATCCTGGGGGTTGACAAATGGTAAACATTGATTTAAAACTCAAGTTTTTGAAATTGATTTCGAAAGAAAGGTTTTAAAATCAAATCTGGATCTGAAGATTTTGAAAAACCATAGTGTTGGATCTCGAGAATGGTATGTAATGCGATAAAATACAATGAGATGATATGAAATGATAAGAAATGATAAGAAATAATGATATATGACATAGAATGTCATGTAAAATGCAAACCTGGATAAAGGATTTCAAGTATTGGACCCTGACCGACAGTTGTACCAATTAAAAAGTGATAAAATTGATAAAAATGAACAAAATGATTCAAGAAATGGTTTTTGTCTCTGTAGGGCTAGAAGTGACACTGAAAACTAGAGTTTTAACTAGTTTTAACTGGAATGAACTGAGTTTTAAGGTTTCAGAACTCAAATGAACTGGCAAGACACTAGCTCAACTAAACTTCTAGACTGAATGATCGAGAAATGATATCATTTCTTAGAGAAATTGTGAGAAATGATCACTGGAGTGAAGTGAGTTACGAACAAGAACTAGGTTTCAGTTGGAACAAAGATCAGTAATACTGAGATAAACTAAAACTGAAGCTCAAACACTACTTCAACTGACTAGACTTAGCTCAATTTTAGCTGAAATGGGCTAAAATGGATTCCTAGACTGTGGGAAATGGATTTAAACTGAAACTATGTTACTTGAACTTCTGGTGAGCTCAGGTTAGACTCAGAGGAATAGGGTCAACTGGATTTGATGAACCCGAGAACAATTGACTGAGATTCAGGTTAGAAATGAGCTCATTTCTCAGGAAATGAACCCATTTTTGTAGGAATGGTCAGAAATAAACAGGATCTGCTCATCGTGAGCTCAGATGAGCTAGAAATGACTGACATTCTAACTATTCTGAGCTTAAAAATGAGCTCAGTCAACTCTGACTGACAAGGATCTAAGGTGACCTAGGGGTAAAATGGAAATTTTACTAACAGAATGGGGGTGGAATGACACCTAAAAGAGGCTAGACTTAGGGTTAGACTCCTACACTAACCTACAGGTTTGGCATCTATGGCAAAAGGGTGTCTGAAAGTGAACGAGGAAAATTTGAGGTGTTTACAGGGTATCAGGTCCCTTCCTTTTAAAATTTAAAAACAACCATCAGTCGGCTAATTGATAGTTGTCAGTCAACTAAAAAGTTTGATTTTGAAGATTTTTCAAAAAACAAAAAGTTCTAAAACAAATTTATAAATCTAATAATGAGCAAATGCCTAGTTCTCTTCTAATTCTCATAAAATTTTCATATTTAAGTGGTTTAGTAAAGATATCAGTATATTGTGCATTTATGAGTATGAAATTTAAAGAAATATCTCCTTTTAACACATGATCTCGTAAGAAATGATGTCTCACTTCAATATGCTTAGTTCTTGAGTGTTGAACAGGATTTTTTGTAAGATTTACAGCACTAGTGTTATCACAATAAATAATTGTTGTGGAGTAATTCAAACCAAAATCTCTTAAGGTTTGTTTCATCCATAACACTTGTGAATATGCTAAACTAGCTACTATATATTCCGCTTCAGTTGTTGAGAGTGACACTGAATTTTGTTTTTTACTAAACCAAGAAACTAAGGAATGTCCTAAGAAGTGACAAGTTCCACTAGTACTCTTGCGATCAGACTTGCTTCTAGCAAAATCTGCATCACTATATGAAACTGAATCGAAGGAAGATGATTTTGGGTAAAACAATCCAAAGTTAGAAGTACTTGTAAGTATCGAAGAATTTGTTTTACTGCAAGTAAGTGAGATTCTTTCGGATTAGCTTGAAATCTAACACATATACAAACACTAAACATTATATCAGGTCGACTAGCAGTTAAGTATAATAGAGATTCGATCATACCTCTGTAGAGCTTAGTATCAACAGTTTTACCATTCTCATCTTTGTCAAGAGAAGTAGTGCTCATAGGATTTCTTCTTGATTCAGATGAATCCATGTCAAATCTCTTAAGAAGTTCTTATGTATACTTAGCCTGGTTAATAAAGATTCCTTCTTCGGTTTGTTTTATTTGAAGTCCAAGGAAGTAGTTCAATTCGCCCATCAAACTCATTTCAAACTCTTCCTGCATAGCTTTAGCAAAATCTTTACAAATAGAATCATTAGTAGAACCAAATATTATGTCATCAACATAAATTTGCACAATAAGAATATCTGAATCTAGATTTTTAATAAATAAAGTGGAGTCTACCCGACCAATAGAAAAATTAGATTATTCTAGAAAATTTTGTAGTCTTTCATACCACGCTCTTGGTGCTTGTTTGAGTCCATACATGGCTCTTTTTAATTTGTAGACTTTTTCTGGATATTTCTCATTTTCAAAGCCTAGGTTGTTCTACATAAACTTCTTCATTGATGTCTCCATTTAAGAATGCACTCTTAACATCAATTTGATATAATTTAAAATTCATATAGCTAGCAAAAGCAAGCATCATTTAAATTGATTCCAATCGAGCCATTGGTGCATAGGTTTCATCAAAATCTATGCCTTCTTCTTTATTATAGCCTTGTGCTACTAGCCTTGCTTTGTTTCAAATGACTTCGCCATTTTTGTCCAGCTTATTTCGGAAGACCCATCTTGTTTCAATTACTGGATGATCCTTTGGTCTATCAAGTAGATCTCATACATCATTCTTAGCAAATTGGTTAAGTTCTTCAGACATGGCCAAAAGCCAAAATTCATTATCACAAGCTTCATTGATATTCTTTGGTTCTATTTTTTATATAAAAGCAATATTTGTAATATATTTTTCCAATTGCCTTCTAGTTTGAACACCACTCTTTATTTCTTCAATAATCTGCTCATGTGGATGATTGGGAATTTCTTTTCAAACTGATGGAAGAGGAATATTTTCATGAGAAATGCTTTCTATCAATGGTTCTCCTTGAAGTATGACTTATTCTCCTTCACTTAGAGGTATAACCTGCTCACCATTCTCATCAAATGCAACATGTAAAGATTCTTCAATGCAAGAAGTTTTTTTATTAAAAATATGATAAACTTTGCTTCTAAAAGAATATCCAAGAAATATTGCTTTGTCTGATTTTGAATCAAACTTATCAAGATTATCTTTGGTATTTAACAAGAAACATTTACTACGAAAAATTTTGAAATATGAGATCTTTGGTATACGATCATAATACAATTCAAAACATGTTTTATGTAAGAATGGTCGAATAAGAACACGGTTTAAAACATAACATGATGTATTTATTGCTTCAGCCCAAAAGTATTTTGGTAAATTTTTATCTTGAAGCATGGTTCTAGCACATTATTACAAAGTTTTATTCTTTCTTTCAACAACTCTATTTTGTGGAACCGCTCTAGGAAAAGCAAAGTTGTGAGATATACCATGTAAATCACAAAACTTTAGAAAAGATTCATTTTCAAATTCACCGCCATGATCACTACGAATGGTAATAATAGATGTAGATTTTTCATTTGTAATTCTTCTACAAAGTTTAAAATATTTAGAAAAATCATCATTTTTGCTTTTTAGAAAAATCACCCAAGTAAATTGTGAATAATCATCTACTATAACAAAAGCATATTTACTATCATTCAAACTTTGAATTCTAGATAATTTAAATAGATCTAAATGTAAAAGTTCAAGAGAATGCTTTGTTGAAATTATATATTTTGCTTTGAAAGAATTCTTGATTTGTTTACCCATTTGGCATGCATCACATAAGTGATCCTTCTTATATGGTATTCTAGGTAGGCCTCTAACAAGATCATTCTTGGATAACTTAATTTAAATTTAACATGTCCAAGTCTCTTGTGCCATAATAATTGAATTTCATTTGAAGCGATAAGACATTTTTTATTAAAAGTGGGTAACTCATCTTGATAAAGTTCATATACATTATTCCTTCTTTTACCTTTAAAAATGATCCTTTTAGAACGAAAATCAGAAATTAAGCATAAATCATGTTCAAAAGAAATGAGAAAATATTTATCACATAATTGACTAATGGATAATAAATTATGCATTAAACCATCTACTAAAAGAACATTTTCTATCAAGGAAAATTTTGGATTACCAATGTTACCAATACCGATTACGTTTTTCTTATTATTGTCACCAAAGGTGACAGTTCCTCCATCATTACTTTGGAGGGTGAAAAATAACTCCAGCCTTTCAGTCATATGTTTGGAACAATCGTTGTCTAAGATCCAATTGCTCTTTATTTTGTGTACCTACAACAAAATTGGAAGACAAAACATTTGACCCATTTTTATTTTCAGGTCTATGAGCGTTAGTCTTAGGAACCCATATCCATTTGGATTTTGGTTTCCTTTGAGAATAAATATTCTTTCTATAAAAAGATTTCGCATTTCTAGAATAACCATATCTAGGCTTATAAGCTTTATAAGTACCATGATTAGATGCATTTCTATTATGACTAGAAAATTGAGTTCTTTGAACCAATGATTGAGAATTTTGACTTTGATTCTTTACCACATAATTTGGTCTATTTTGAGTATCAAAGAAACAATATCCCAATTCGGTTTTATTAACCGAGCATCTTTGAGAACCAATAAGTCTTTCTAGATTTTCTTGGCTATTAGTGAACTTAGTCACTATGGAAAAAAGATCATTTGATTTTTCTTTTAGACTTGATATTTCTTCTTATAAGACATTGGTTTTAATTCTAATCTCTTTTATCTCAGATGCTTGACAAAAGTTTTCCTTCTTGAGATCTTCTATCTCTGGAAGTAACACTTTATTTTTAGAGTCAAAATTTAAGTTTTCGGTTTTTAACTCTTTGTTTTTAAAACTTAGACTCTTAAATCTAGTATATAAATCATTAAAAGCATCTAATAAATCATCATATTCAAATTGACTTACCGAGTGTTCTTGTGCTACAAAGCACATATTGGCGACTTCTTCATTTGATTTTTTGTCAAATGAGGAATCATTTTCATCCCAACTTGCTTGAAACGCCTTTTTCTTCTTGAATTGGTCTTTAGTCTTGATTTTGAGAAGAGGACAATCTTTTTTGCAGTTAAAGCACTTGACTTCATTAGGATTGGAAGAATCAATTTTCTTTACCTTCCTATGAAATCTTCCATTTTTTATGAATCTTTTGAATTGCCTAATAATGAGACAATATCTTCATCTTCTTCTGAATCTTCAGAGTCAGAAGTGACCTTGAAAGCAAGAGATTTCTTCTTGGGTTCTTCTTCTTGTCTATCATGAAGTTGGACTTCATATGTCATTAAGTTGCCAACGAAATCTTCAAGAGAAAGGGTATTTAAATCATTTGTTTCCTCTATTGTTGTGGTTTTTCTCTTCCATTTAGGAGTTAAACACCTTAGGATTTTTCTAACTAAATCCACTTGCGAATATTTTTTTCTAAGGGATTTTAGAGTGTTAGTAATATCGGTCATTCTTATTACCATGTCCGATATAGACTCATTTTGCTTCATTTTAAACAATTCAAATTTATGAACTAAAGAAGCAATCTTAGATTCTTTTACCTTTAACGTACCTTCATGAATAACAAAAAGAGTATGCTAAATTTCATTTGCTGTAGAATATTAAGAGATACGATTGAACTCTACCTTGTCAATGACACAATATAGCTCATTCATAGCTTTGACATTGAGTGAAGCGGTCTTCTTTGCTTCATCGGTCCATAGGCTGAAATCAGTTGATGGTGCTTGGTACTTTTTTTAAACAACTCTCCAAATTTCAAGATCCAAAGATTGTAAGACTATTGTCATTCTTACTTTTCAATAGCCATAATTCGTTCCGTCGAAGAGAGGAGGACGAACTGAAGAGCATCCTTCTTTATGCTGAGAAGACGATGTTGTTGCCATGCTAGATGATGGTAAGATCAAAAGATAGCAAATCTCGCTTTGATACCAAATGAAAGTGTTGTAAGATCGAGGCAACGAGCACTAGAGATGGGGTGAATAATGCTTTTAAATAACGTCTTTGGAATTTTAAAGGATTTTGAAATTCATACAGCAATCTCACAAAGAACACAAGATTTTATCCTGGTTCGGTCTTCCTGACCTATATCCAGTCTCCAAGCAAAACCCGCTTGAGATTTCCACTATCAACCTTGTGTCACCACATGAACATACAGATCAAATCCATTCCCACTTTTAATAACAACCCTACTGAAAGCAAACACCTCCTTTAAAATAATGAGATCTTTTTCCTTTTACAGAGAAAAAGAAAAAAACAACTTACATTCAACTTGCGAGCCTTTCTTATGAATGCAAATGGAGTGGAATAGGCTTCTATAGTTGTTGAAATACTCAACTCACGAATTTACTATTTCACAAAAGAATTTGAGTGAAAAACTAGAGTGAAAATGTTAAGTGAGTGAGAAAATGAATACTTAAATGAATAGGAGTGAAAAGCAAAGAATTCGAACCATGTAATTCAATAAGATTTCTTGTTTTTGAGTGTAGAATTCACTCTTATCTATAGTTGAAAGATTCTATACATTGGTAATATGAAAGGGTGTCAAAACAATTACTTTTGAACGATCAATTTGTTTGAAAAATGAAAAGACACACCTTTTAAAAGTTTTCAGGAAATGGTTATATTTGTCGACTGAAACAGTAGTTAGTCGACTAAAATCAAACATTAGCAGACTGACAGTTATCGTCAGTCGACTACTATTTTTTAACAAAACAATTTTGAATTCTGGAATTTGAAAATTAGTCGGCTAAAGAAAAAAGTTAGTCAACTGATGAAAATCATCAGTAGACTGAAGAAGCTTTCAGTCGACTCCTGCTAAATTTTTTAGAAATCAAACACTATGTTTGGTCGACTAAGAAAACCTTATGTCGATTAGTCGACTAATCAGAAAGTTGACATTTTTCTTTGAAAAACTGGCACAAAAAAATTGGTCGACTGATGAGTTTATTGGTCGACTGATAAACATGAAAATGTGAGTAAAGAGTTTTCTAAAATGATTTTCGTCAATGGTTCTTTTAGAAAAAGTGTTTCAAAAGAATTTTTAGGTGTAATGCAAGTGAGATATGCACTCTAAGTAAGGATCTTACAATAATCTAAGACAATTAAGGAAATTTACATTTGCATACTAGTCTTCAAAGATTCTTCATCGAATTCTTCAATTCTTGTTATCTTTCTTCATTGCCTTAGATGAAATGTAGTTGATTCACTTGTTCATCATCAAAACCTTGTACTTGAAGTATCGTGTACAACTTCATTGTTGTAACAATAATTACCTGAACAAATGGCCAAAACCCTACGACGATTTTTATACCATTACTTGCACAATAAAGTTGATTGTACAAGTGTGCGAACATAGCAGCACCCTATGCATAGTTCTAGACTTCATCTAAGTCTTCAAAGAACTGTAACCATAGATCACTTATCCTCGAACCAGACAAATTAAAAAATAAAGTAAGTCCAAAAAAATAAAGAAGGAAGCCACACAACTCATGGTAAGCTCTTTCAGATACAAATGTAGCGGACCGACCCTCCCATTTATTATGAAAAAATGAAACTTTCATCGATATGGAATTGCTTTCATCAGAAATACATTGACCCCAGTCTTTCATCAATATTCCTATAAGGGAAGTACACTTGTCCCTTGCGTTATAGTTTGAATCTCGTGTTAGGACAATACTTCTATGACACTTAAGACCCATCTTTTAGGGTCATGGTGATCTCAAAACGATCAAAGTGGAATGCGTTTGTCTCATTATTCCACTTATTGACTAGGTGGGTTATGGTGTTCCAGCATGTTTTAAATTAATACTGGTCCAGAAGGCCATCGAAGTGCATATTTCATAATCGATCCTTTCTGATATTCACTCAGTTGTCCATACCACGACAGAACTACAAACCACTGACACTGCCCTCTAAGCTTTTCACATGGTGCTCTATTTCTCTTCTGAACTCTCTGTAACAAAAAATAACATATTATTCGTATCAAATCAAAATTGATCTCATATATACTTCTACACGTCGCTGTATACAATAATTGTTATATATAATAATCGTTGCACACTCACTATCACTGTAATCATATACACAATAATCGATATCAAAGTAATCATTATACGTATTAATCTCTATACATATGTCATAATAATCGCTATACATAGTAATTGCTATCACAATAATCGCTATACATAGTAATTGCTATCACAATAATCGCTATACATAATAATACATATTACAGTAAATCATTACGTAATCGCTATACGTACTAATCGCTATTATGAAAATCACTATACACAGGTCACAGTAATCGCTATACATAGTAATCGCTATCACAGTAATCACTATCACTATATATAGTAATCGCTATCACAGTAATCGCTATACATAATAATATCTATCACAGTAAATCATGATAGACATGATCAATTTACATTCCTTGGTCACACTTTTTTCTTCTTCATCCCCTCCCTCCCTCCTCTGCCTTTCCTGTTGCTCCATCTCGTCCTCCTCCCTCCTCTGCCTATTTGGTCCCTCATTCATTCTCGCCTCCTCCTCTACCTTTCTTGTTGCTCCTTCGCTCCGCCGCCTTCCTCCTCAGCTTTTCTACTTCTTCCTTCCTTCGCTCATTTGCCTCCCTTCTATGTTTTTTTACTTCTTCCTTCCTTTCCCTTTCCTTGTCTTCCTCCTCCTGCTTCTTCTTTTCCTTCTCTTCCTCCTCCTGCTTCTTCCTTTGCCTTTCCTTCTCCTCCTCATCCTCCTTCTCCTTCCTTTATTTTTCTTTCTCTTTCTCATCCTGATGCTTTTTCCTTTGCCTTTCCTCTTTCATCTTCATTATTTGCCTTTTCTTCTCTTACGCCTTCTCCTCCTCCTTCTTCTTCAATTGCTTTTTCTTCTCTTCCTCCTCCTTATTCTTCCTTTTCATTTCCCTCTTCTCCTCCTCCTTCTCCTTCTTCTTCAATTGACTTAACTTCTCTTCCTCCTTCTCCTTATTCTTTCTTTGCCTTTCTCTCTCCTCCTCCTCCTCCTCCGTCATTTGCCTTTTCTTTCTTTGCTTTTCATTCTCCTCCTCCTTCTTCCTTTGCTTTTTCTTTTCTTCTTTATCCTTCTTCCTTTGCTCTTTAGCCTCAATATCTGATGGATAATGCTCCACATTATACAATTCCAACGCTTTGTCCTTGTCTTTATAATTCTCAATCTTCATTATATTTTTGTACCTTTCATAACTCTCATATATAAGAGATTGATGGATAATTTCTTCAATATTCATCCCATCGAACGACGAGGCTTTCTTGTCTTATGAGCTTTAGTCATTGCTAACCTGCACAACACATAAATTTAACTGCATCATTATATGTTACAATCACCTCCCCAAGTATATAATATTACAAATTATCCCATTCGTTAAATAATCACCAACATTACAAATCGCCGCAATATTTGACTTCATAAGTAAACATCATTGTAAGATTTAGCAAACTTAAGTACAAATCGAGATGACTTTATAAATACATATTGTTACTGCTTTAAATGTATAAATCACTGCTGCTTCAAACTTATAAATCATTGTAGAAATCACAACCTTAATAAGTATATATCGTTGTAATGTTTGGGCTTCATAAGTAAATATTGTTGTATGATTTAGCAAACTTAAGTACAAATCATGGTAACTTCATAAATCATAAATACATATCGCTACTGCTTCAAATGTATAAATCGTTGTTGCATCGAATGTACAAACCACTACTGCATTAAATATATAAATCATTGTTGCATTTCAACGTACAAATCATTGTAAAAATTTAGCCTTCATAAAGTACATATCGTTGTAATGTTTGGCCTTCATAAGAACAAATTGTGCTAACTGTTTTTCGACGCCTAGAAGGTGGATAAGTACAAATGGATTTATTTCAATATGAAAATAG
This sequence comes from Nuphar pumila, assembly GCF_984573655.1. Taxonomy (NCBI): domain Eukaryota; kingdom Viridiplantae; phylum Streptophyta; class Magnoliopsida; order Nymphaeales; family Nymphaeaceae; genus Nuphar; species Nuphar pumila. The sequence goes on from NC_143257.1 coordinate 16,659,014, forward strand.
GTGTTATTTAGCATGAATAGTATAACTAGTTGTAAGATTTAACATTCAGATTTATAAATCGATTTGTTTACATAACGAAACCTTAAATGAAACTCATCGAAATGCCATGAGTTTTGGTAATCCGACAGTGGAGGAGAAACACCCAGAAAGTAGATGCAGTCGATGGTGGCAACAATGCTTTTACTGCGCAGAAGATGGCAAAGGGTGCTCCGACGGCAGCAAACGACGACAAAGGGTGCTCTGACGACAGCAAATGATGACAAAGGGTGCTCTGGTGGCAGCAAACGATGGCAAAGGGTGCATCGTTAGAGGGCGCTCCTGTAACAACAGATGGTTCAAATGTTTACTGTTTAGGGCAAAAATGGAACGTTTTGACTTTAAAGAGTTAACATCATCCTCCTTTTTCTGCGTGGAGGACATTTTTGTCCTTTTCTAGAACCGACATTTCACTTTTCTAGATGGAGGATCTCAAACCGTCATTTCACTTTTCTAGATGAAATACATTTTTGTCCTTTTCTCGAACCTTCATTTCATGATGGGAATGGCGGGAAAGGGTACTTAAGTCTTTGCAACTGCACCAGACTCCCACACTAAGTGAAACCGACACACACATGGATACAAGCATCATGTGCTTATATACGTGGCACTCATTTGGACCCCTGAACATGGAACATTTGCTGCAGTGCATCTTCAGGGGGGGGGGGGGGAGAGAGACATATAACCTGCTTTAAAATATAAAGGGGTGTTGGGTGGGTTGGGAAAAGAAAAGAAAAAAAAGGAAGTCGGGTGCCTTACTGGGCCCCACCTGACCTCTCTTGCCTAATCCCAACGGGTTTTTATTTGGATATGTTTTGAGTCCAAATGCCAAAAAACCCTAAAAACCGATTCTAAAGCATACTAAATAAAAAAACTAAAGTTAATTAAGGTTATATTTATCCAAAATATTGTCTAAAGCTAAATATTATAATTAAATATAATTTTATTTACTATTTAAAACCTTTAAACTTCAAGTTTGGTTTCATCCATTTGGGTCTAACCTGTATGAACTTCGGGTCCATTTTAAAAACCTTAATTTCTTTTTTTAATATATATTTTTAACTACTAATACAAATTAACTATACTAATTTCAAATAGTTCATGGTTTTGATACTTTCTAAAATACTATTTATATTTTACTAAAATATTTCACGTAAATTATTTTATAACCAAAATATCCTTCATTAGATTTTTTTTTTGAAAACCACCAAAATACATCTAGTTAAGTTCAAAACACTTTGATAACACCTTGATGAGCATCAATTCACTAAAATAAATAGTTCTAATGATAGATTAAATATTTTAAATAGTACTTTTGATTAAAATAATCAAAATATCCCTTGGTTAAAAATTAAGATTTTTAACTGGTTAAATGCATCTAGTAAATTCTAAAATTTGATGATATCACACTAATATTTTACAAACCTTCTAAAAACATGTTTTTTATTAGAAGTAATATAATTGATTATTAAATATCTGAAATAATTTTAAAAATACCAATTTTACCCTTGTTAGCCAGAAATGAGTAGTTAAGCATGCACAATACTAATAAATAAAATTTAAAAGATGAAAACACATTTCTAACTCGAAGATAAAGTTGATTACTTTATTCATGTATAATATCCAAAATTTATAAGTTTTACAATATCACACATGTATTCATATCTATATGTGCAAGATTTTGAGAAGACAACAACCTTACGAGGAAGGATAGTCCTTGCTAGTCTTGCCTCATCTATTTGTTGGCATTATCCAGCATTTCTCGACACTTTTTTACCTCCAAGGTAATGGTTTGGATAAAGTCACCAACAAAACGATCATCCGCATTATTAATGATTACTCATAATTGATACTAACAAAAGTAACCAACATGATTGTTGCTTAACCCTTCGACCTTCAAGTTTGTTCATTTTTATTGCATTATCAAAATGAGACCTTGCTGAATGAATGAAACTGCTAATTGTGATGTGTGGCTTCTAATTAAAGAAATTTAGCTATATGAGTATGCTAAACCCATTTGGTGCCAAAATGTGTGCTAAATAGGTTTTTTGGGTTTTTTTCATTTTATTTTTAAATTCTGACTGTATAGATGTGATCTATATACTTGATTTTATAGGGATAAACTCTTGAAGAGTTTGATTCCAATACATGGGTGTGTTTGTATAAAGCTTGAAAAATCAACTGTCCAAAATCTTTATAAATTTTGGAAGATCCAAACATTATTTTTTTCATCAAAAACATTTGATCCTGGTGTAAATTCTTAGTAAATCGACCATGCCCAACACATTTATAAGGCCGAACCTGCATAAAAAGCATCAAAAAAGCTGAAAAGCCCATTGAGCACGCAGTTTAGCACCAAACGGGTTTATCACGGACCCATTACTCTATAAGAGAGAGTTCGTGACAAAAGTAATGAACATGGTAAAGAGGGACAAAAAAAAGCTTAACAAAAAGAAAAGAAAGCTTGAGCTAAATTAGTCAATCCTAACACAATTTATTACACGTTTTAGCACCGTAATATCATGTTATTAACATTAATTTTTATTTTTTATGTTTTTCATAAACTTACAAAATTTATTTACCAATATTTTTTCTATTTTTTCTGAAAAAAAAGTTTAGACATGTCGCGAGAACTTCTGCCGTAAAAATCTCGATAAGGAGAACTGTGAGATGCGACTGTGGGTCCAGTTCTTAACAATTATTAAATATCGAGGGACAAAACGGACCTTTCCTACTAAAAAACAGAGAAAAAACTCCAAAAAGAGAGCAATTTCTCTTTCTTTAAATTGCGAATAAATCGTATAAGAGCGAGGAAGAGTGAAGGAGAAAAACAAAATAAGAGGAAATCTTTTAATTCCTTCTGATGGAGCATCCTTCAGGTCTCTCTCTCTCTCTCTCTTCTGAGAATTAAATGTTTAATTTTTTTTTATATTGGTCTATACGATGTCGTTCTCGTTCGATTCCTCGGCAAAACGAGCTATTTTTCGTCGCCTTTCGTGCTTTTCTTCAGTTCTTTTTTGCCCCAGCTTTTAGTTTTTATTCCTCGTTTGGTGTATCTTGGATTGTGTCGGCAGCACTTCATCGAAATTTCAAATTTTTTTTTCTGTTTTTTGGGCATCGAATCGTGCTTTTTTTATGACCTAATAACGAGGTAAAAGTTTTCAGTGAATTAGGGTTTCTTTTGCGACGGAAGTGAAGCGATCGTCTGTGTCTTGGTTGGTCGTGATTCTGTTTTTCCCTAAATCTTTTGACGATTGGGGATTATGAAGATTTTAGCTGTGAATTTATTTTATTTTCAATCTTGTGGTGAATTTAGTTCTCGTTTTTTAAGAGATTGAATTGGGTAGAGATTTTTTTGTTTTTTTTCAATCTTTTTGTGGTTTCTGTCAAGAGAATTTGTGTTTATTTACTTCTTATTTTTAACCTCTCGCTTGTTTCTATTTTGGTTGTCGAGGAATTTCTGTTGTGATGAATAATGATTGTGGGTTGTGTGTGTGTGTGGATGTGTGTTTCTATGTAGCATTGCAGCGGCAAAATTTGATTAATATTCTGTTTCGGATCGGTCCTTGAGCTAGTTACGTTCATCATCTTGTTGGTACTTCAGTGTGTGTGTGGTTCATCATTTTGTTGGTACCTGTGTGTGTGTGTGGTTCATCGTCTTATTGGTACCTGTGTGCGTGTGGGTGTGCGAGTGCGAACTATGTTGGAACTATGATGCTCGCATTGGTTCTTTTTTTTTTTTCGGATTTGGGGATTGACCTTGTTTGTGTTTTTTTTTGAAAGAAAAATAAAATTATGAATTAACTCTGAAGATGGAAAGAATCACATCGAAGATTCTATGTGAGGATGAGATGGTGATTACATTAGATGACCCTCACTTAGGGATGGCAGTGGACCGGGGGAAAACGGGGCCCTGCCCCACCTCGCCCCATTTGGACCGGGGATGGAGGACATGAAATGGGGAATGAACCGGGGATGGAGGTTAAAATCAAACCCGTGCGGGGATGGACTTATTCTTGTCCCCGTCCCGTCCCCGATACCCGATCCCCATTAAGGAAATTACTATTATATCCTTATACATATTATAAAATCCTATATATATTCCTAACCCTAATATAAAACCCTTTCTCGAATCTCTTCTCTCTCTCCTTCCCCTAACGAGCTGTGCGAGCTCCTGTTTCTCTCCTCTCCTTCATCTAATGACTGAAGGCGAAAGGCTGCAGCGGCGGAAGGACTCGGGAAATGGGGTCCCGCCCCGCCTCGCCCTGTTTGGACCGGGGATGAAGGACATGAAACGAGGAATGAAGGTTAAAATCAAAACCCGTGCGGAAATGAAAGGCAAAATTTTGAGACAGGACGGGGGTGGAGACCTTGTCCCCCGCCCCTGCCCAGGTCCATTGCCATCCCTATGCTCACTCATCTCATTGGTAAAGAGCCAACAAGATAGAGATTATAATTGTAGACTAAGTACATCTTGAGGTCCTTCTCTTATCACACCTTAAGCCTATTACTTGGAGCTCACATTTAGCATCTCAATTTCAGTCCTTTTTGGCCTGCATACTTTTTTAGCGCTCTTGAGCACTAGCTTGATAGAGGGCATGGAAGAAATGCTTATGCAACTAGTTTTGGAATCGCTAAGCATCTATGCAAATGTACGGTGAGTCCCCTTAATCGATGATTTCAAAACCATGTTGGAAGGTAATGGAGCAAGATCAAGCAAAGGATCCATGCTGCAAACCTTAGCCACTATTTGAACCTCTTGCTTCTTAAGATGACAAAAGCCTGGAGGAGAAGCATGGCCAGAATAAAAAAAGGTTGATGCACAAACGTAGAGAGAAGAGAAATTGGGCTATCGATGTCTTGGGCAGAGAGGCAAGCATCAACTTCTTTCTCCGGAACAAGGCAACCATCAATCTGAACATCAAAAGAAACATGTTGTTTCCTAGGATGGGGAAGCGTCATCAAGAGCAACAACATCCTCAATTGACCTTGTTGGTGTTAACGCATGTAATTGTCCAGATAAAATGGGATAAGCTGGTATGCATGATAGAGCATAGTAAAAGATTCCACGCTTAACCCATTTTCCTGGATAAGTGTGTGCATCCTAACAGCCCCCATAACTTGTTTTGGTCGCCAGAGATTTGACTATGTGGTGCATTAATGTTGCATCTGTCATCTTCTTTGCGTAACCATTTTGTTTTGCCATCGCCGTGGTAATATATAGCTGGAATCGAGATCTGGTTTAACTTGAAGGTCTTGAATTTAACTTGGTTTATATGTTGTAGCTGGAATCAAGATCCGGTTTAACTTGAAGGACTTGAATTTAACTTGGTTTATATGTTGAAACTCGAAGATTATTACTGCATGCATCTAAATATTATACTTGTCATGCAACTCCTGGAACCAGTTTTCATGCTAATTTGATAATATTATAGATTATACAATCTAAAAAACCCATTGATTTTTCCCAAGATCCACCTGTCATGCATGTTTTGTAACAGTCTTTATTCTCATTTTGGTAGCCTAGAATATCTTATAAATGTTTCGTAACTCTTTGTTATTACTCTGATTGTTTTTCCTTTTCTTTACCTTTATTTTTATGCCTTTTAGTATTATAACCATTTACTTACATTATGTTTTTTTTCTACTTCTGGTTTCTCAACAGAGTATATATCTCCAATCAGTTTATCTTCAAGCAGTATATCCCTCTGTTTTTTTCTTCCAACTTCTTGATTGGGAGTAGCAACTCATGTATTAGAAGTTGACATTATAGTCCAGAAGCAATGTTTGGATTCTTATCTCTTCGAAGCAGCATAGAGACCTTGGGAAATTGATATCATATTCCTTTTCTATGTGTCGTTCCTCTAGTACTGTGTTGGCACTTCCATGGACATACCCTCTCCTGAAGTAGATTGTGAAGACCAGACTGACAGGCATCCTTTGTTAATGGAGAGACCAGTAAGTCCATTAGATGATCAGCATGTCATAAATATAACACCGGGAAATACAGCTCCGTCAAGTTCTCATCATCTTATAAACAGTTTAGGTATGTCACAGGAAAGGGCACCTGAAGACAGTACACATGCCCAAAACCCTCCATCATCTGCTTTATCTTCAAGAACGAGTTCACTCATAAGAAGAGGTGATAATTATGGTCATCGACGTAGGAGTCCACTCAATTCAGGCTTGTGGATTTCGGTTGAGCTTGCAATTGCAGTTAGCCAGATAATTGCATCTATAAACGTTTTGGCACTGTCAGGACATGAGAAACCAAAGGCTCCACTATTTGCCTGGGTTGTAGGTTATGCTTCTGGTTGTCTTGCTACCCTCCCCCTCCTTTATTGGCGTTACATCACAAGCAACCGTATTCCAGAGCAGGAATCAGCTCAGCCACATGTTGGTTCTGGTGGAGACAACTCTTCTTTAGAATCAGCTTCTTACACTGCAATGTCAACCCCTCAGGCTCCTGAAGGAGAAGGTCATCGAACCAGTGAAAACTCACAGAGTGATCAAAACATAACCTCACAAAACACAAGGTACAAAGTAATATGTGTTATGTGCATTTAGCTGCATGTTTCTGTAGTAATTCTGTTGTTATGTAATCAGGCTTGTTAGGAACTGGTGGGTTTACCATGCTGTTAAAAGTGCAATCCTCAACCTCCTTGTATATATATATATATATATATATATATATATATATATATATATATATATATATATATATATATATATATATATATATATATATATATATATATATATATAAAATCTTTTTACGCATTATAACCTGAAAAGGGTATTTCTGTAATTTCCTATTTTACACATATTCCATTTGGAATATGATTGTATCTTTATTTTTTCTTTCTTTTATTTTTATTCTTTTTTGTGGTTTGTGCCACCTAGGGAGGCTCCCCAAAAGAGTCGTTGGGGAGACCCCAACGGTCACAAATGTGACCGTTGGGGGCTCCCTACGACTCCTTTGGGAGCCCCCTATGTGGCCCCTCTAGTGGTGTATAAATAGGGGTCTTCCCCTTATATTTTCCTCAAGCTTGCGAGCTCAAGCTTTTCCTATTTTTCTAATATATTGTGGCATTTCATGCCTTTGTGCATGTTCGTATTGTTTTATGCCTTTGTGCATATTAGTTCAAGTGTTCGTTGAGTGCCTTTGTGCACATCTCTTGTGGGGTTTTAGTGCTTGTATGCGTATTGTTTCATTGAAGACAATTTTACATGGTATCAAAGCTTGGTTAAAGATTGAAGATCGTGCGATTCTTTGTTTTTTGGGTGCTTCAAAAAACGTGCCTTTAGCTTCTTGAAGATCGGAGTGGGGGCTTCTCTTCCTTCAATATTTTAGAAGGGCCTTACGACAAGTAAGACTTAAAAGTCTAATTGAGGTATGTATTTTTTCTTTCATCTTTCCTCTCTAATGGGTGAAAAAGAGTCTCATTTCTCTCTTGGATTTAAACTCAATGGCTCCAACTATCATGTTTGGGCCGGAAACATGGAGGTTCACATAAAAGAGAAAGGTCTTTCGGGTTATGTGCAAGGCACAATCCCGGAACCGGAACCTAAAATCACTTTGATGGAGAAATGTGAAATTAAGATCCTTGAAGGGGAGGAAAGAACCAAAGCTCTTGAAGAATATTCTAAGAAGCATGATAAATGGAAAATGAAGAATTTCAAAATTTTATCTTGGATTTTTTCATTCGTTGAGACGAAAATCAACGCGAATACTATCAAATTCAAAAAGGTCTCTCAGGCATGGGAGTATCTTGAGAAAATGTATACCTCAAGGGACTTGTCTCATAAATATTATCTTCAAAAGAAAGCCCTAACCCTTCTTCAAGGTGAAATGACTATTAGAGAATATTTTGTCGAACTTTCTTCCATTTGGGACGAGCTTGCTATGCTCGAACCAAAATGGAGTGGAGAGGCAATTGAACTTCGTCATAAACAATTGGAAGAAGATCGTTTCTTCAATTTTTTGAATGGGCTAAGGCCCGAATTTGAGCAAATAAGATCTTATCTCTTGTCCTCTTTTACTCCTTCTCTTGAGGATGTTCTCACCAAACTAAGTGGAGAAGAGACCCGTATGGGTATAAGTAAGGAAGGGTCAAATGTGCTTGCAGTTTCATCAAATTTCGAAGAGAATGATGGGGTCAATGAGGTGTCAAAGCTCGAAAATAATGTAAGAGCTTATCGCCCCCTTCATTTTAAAAATCAAAATCAAGGAAATAATGGTGGACAGGGTGGAAAAAAAGATTATAGCAAAATTATTTGCCATTTTTGTAAAGAACCGGGGCATATCAAACCCGTATGTCCCAAGTGGAAGAAGTTGTTAGCCATGGCCACCACTTCTCAACCGCAAAAGGAGAAGATTTCTTCAAATGGATCTCTTTCTCTAGATCAAATTGTGGAGGCGCTTCAACCTCTTCTCAAAGAGCCATCTCGGGAGCCGCCGTGTCTACTTTTTTCCTAAAACTTCTTGGCTTTTGGACTCAGGTGCTTCATTTCATATGTCTTCAAATATGTTTTCTCTTTCCGAATATTCAAAAAATATCCTTCCATCTTATGTTTCTACTGCGGATGACACTTTTCTTGAAATTAAAGGCATTGAGAATTTTGAAACTCAAGATTTTTTCATTCCCAAAATTAGATTTATACCAAAATTAAATTTGAATCTTCTCTCCGTTTCTCAACTCTCGGACCATGGATGTGATATTAAATTTTTCTCTGATAAATGTTTAATACAGGATCGTCTGTTCGGGAAGTTGATTGGGGAAGACTCTAGAAAGGGAGACTTATACTATATGGACTCTCTTCAAATTCCCCAAAACTCTTTTTGTAATATTGCCAAATACAAGGATATAAATGTTTGACACAAAAGACTTGGTCATTCCAATATCACCAAGTTATCTTATTTATATTTTGCTAAAAAACTTTGTAAAAATACTTTCTTTTGTAATGACTGTATTCTTGAAAAAATGATAAGTATGCCTTTTGAGCAAAGATCTATGTTTACTTCTAAACCTTTTGAAATTATTCATTCGGATGTTTGAGGACCGGCACCTGCTGTTTCAAAGGGAGGATTTGCCTATTATGTGATATTTGTATATGACTTTTCTAGGTACTCTTGGATATATTTTCTTAGACATAAGTATGAAGTTTTTTCATATTTTAAATCATATCATGTGATGAGTAAGAATCAATTTAATAGTAATATAAAGATATTTAGAACTGATTCCGGAGGAGAGTATCTCTTTAATGAATTCAAGAAGTATCTTGAAGATAATGATATTGCTCATCAAAGGTCATGTCCTAAAACCCCCTAACAAAATGGGTTGACCGAAATAAAACATAGGCATATCATTGAAACCACTCGAACTCTTCTCATATCTTAAAATATTCTAAATTTTTTTGGGCCGAGGCGGCTCTTGCATCTGTTTATCTTATCAATCGTCTACCATCTATAAATTTGGATAAAATCTCTCCCTTCGAAATATTATATAAAAAGGAACCTGATTATAACATACTGCAGATTTTTTGTTGCAAATGCTTTGTCCTTACAGATAAGAATGATAAACTTTTACCTAAAGCTATTCCTTGTGCCTTTCATGGCTATTCCGAGACTCAAAAAGCATTTCGTTGTTATGATTCCAAAAATGATAAGCTGTGTTTCAAGAAATGTGACGTTTTTGGAAAATGAAAGTAATTGTGAAAAAAATACCTAAAATATGGACTACTCCTTTTTATTTGACCTATTATCTAGTAAGGATGATATGTCTAGTGATGATGAAATAACATCAAACCACGATAGTGACAATGAAGTAGCCATTAATGACTTCAACTCACCTAGTGGTCATGAAGATAGGGCATCAAATGATTCTATAACCTACTCACGTAGAGGTAAAAGTACTTTTAGGAGTGCAACTGAGCAATATAGTGATTCTATTCTCACATGTGATCCTAGTCGATCTGAAAGAAATAGGAAGCCTCCAACAAGATTTGTTTTTTTTTCACCTAAGTATAGAGCTTGTCTTAGTGCCATTCATTCTTACTTTGAACCAAGAAATTTTGAGGAAGCTAAAAAATGCGTAGAATGACAAGAAGCTATGAAAAATGAACTCAAAGCTCTTAGAAAAGCTAACACATGGGAATTTCAAACTCTACCATTTGAAAAGAAAACTATAGGTTGTCGTTGGGTCTTTAAAGTTAAGACTAAGAGCGATGGATCTCTTGAGAGATATAAAGCTCGCTTAGTCGCAAAAGACTATGGTCAAGAATATGAAATTGACTATGAAGAGACATTTGCACCTGTAGCACGGATGGTTACAATCAGATGTCTTATCACTATTGCGTCTATTAAAAAATAGAATATTTTTCAAATAGATGTTAAAAATGCTTTTTTAAATCGTGACCTTAATGAAAAAGTTTATATGGATGCTCCACCAGGTATGAAAATTCTTAAAGATAAAATTCTTCGCCTTCGGAAAGCTCTTTATGGATTAAAACAAGCTCCCAAAGCCTGGTATGACATATTTAACAATGTAATATTAGAAATTATTTTTTCTTCATGTTATACAGATACTGCATTATTTACCAGAAAATTCGATGTCATATTATTATTATATGTTGATGATATGTTAATAACATGTGATGATGTTAAAGGAGTTAAGAACATTAAATCCGTCTTGACATCGAAATTTGAAATGTCAGACTTAGGTTTTCTGACATATTTCTTGGGAATTGAGGTTGCTTACTCTCAACGTGGTTATTTTTTATCTCAAACTAAACTTGCTTGTGAGATTATTGACAAATCAGGAATTTCAGATGACAGAATTCTTCTGGCAGATCCTACTCCTTACAGGCAACAGGTAGGCTCACTAATGTATCTTAGCATCACCAGGCCTGATATATCAATGCGATCCACATTGCCAGTTAGTTCCAACATGCTCTTACATCGGTTCACATAAGTGCAGTTCTTCGCATCATCAGATACTTAAAGGGAACTGCAAATAAAAGAGTATTTTTGTCCTCATCCTCAGAATTAAATTTAATTGCTTATACTGACTCTGATTGGAGAGGTGACCCCAATAATCGTCACTCCACCACTAGTTTCTGTGTTTTCTTAGGAGAATCGTTGGTCTCTTAGAGGTGCAAGAAGCAACAAAAGGCCTCTTTGTCCTCCACCGAACCCGAATATCGAGCCATGACATCCACAACTATGAAAATTGTATGGATTCGGCGTCTTCCAGAAGACATGGGGGTCTATATTAAAGAACCAACAAAGTTATGCTGCGACAACAAAAGTACAATATACATTGCCAAGAATCGTACTTTTCATGAATACACGAAACATATAGAGATGGATTGTCACTATGTCAGGGAAGAATACTTGAAGAAGGTCATTGATCTCCCGTATGTGACGTCCGAGTATCAACTGACTGATTTCTTCACTAAGGCTCTTTGTTCGCCAAGATTTAATTTTCTTCTTGGTAAACTTGCAGTTATCACACCGTAAGTTTGAGGGGGGTGTTAAAAATGTAATCCTCAATCTCGTTGCATGTACATATATATATATATATATATATATATATATATATATATATATATATATATATGGAGATACATATACATATATACTATGTATATATGTATACATATCTCTCTCTCTCTTTATATATATATATACGCATTATAACCCAAAAAGGGTATTTTAGTAATTTTCTATTTTACGCATATTCCATTTGGAATATGATTGTATTTTTATTTTTTCTTTCTTTTCTTTTTATTCTTTTTGTGGTTTGTGCCACCTAGGGAGGCTCCCCAAAAGAGTCGTTGGGGAGCCCCCAACGGTGACCGTTGGGGGCTCCCTACGACTCCTTTGGGAGCCCCCTATGTGGCCCCTCTAGTGGTGTATAAATAGGGGTCTTACCCTTGTATTTTCCTCAAGCTTGTGAGCTCAAGCTTTTCCTATTTTTCTAATATATTGTAGCATTTTATGCCTTTGTGCATGTACGTATTGTTTTATGCCTTTGTGCATATTAGTTCTTTGTGCAAATTAGTTCAAGTGTTCGTTGAGTGCCTTTGTGCACATCTCTTGTGAGGTTTTAGTGCTTGTATGCGTATTGTCCCGTTGAAGACAATTTTACAGCTAATACCTGTCTTCTTTTTCCTCCTTTTTCCTTCAAAGTTTCCCCATAGACTAAACCAATCAACAGTCCTGATCTCTGTTCATTTCTCGCTTTTTGATTATTTGTGCTGGAAATTTTCTTGTGAAAATATTTCACCTGTGTGAAGTTTGTCCTTCAGAATTAGTAACCCCTTGATCTATTGATAATCAATGCTTGCACAACTTTTGATGTTAAACCTCAATTCATATGGAGAAATTTATCCTTGTGTGGTGGCAAAATGTACATATCAAACTATATACACTCAATTCTTACCTAGATACTTATCCAACCAGATCTTAATTTTTTAAAATTTTTGTTGGTTTTAGTTGCCAAGTGACATCTCTAATTATATTATGTAGCCTTTGCCAACATTAACTGCCAAGCTCCCTACTCTGCATAATTGAGAACAAAGAGGTCATTTGCTTGTTGTAGGTTGGATGTGAAATCATAATGGAATGAAATTCCTTTCAAATATCACATAGAAAGCAATTTTAGATTTTGAGCAATATTGGCATGTCTTTTGGTTTCCTGTCTTCAGTATCACATATGCCAAGAATTTGTTTACCTTGAATGCCATGTAGATTGCTTCAATGTCGACTCTGTTTGGGACAAGGGAAATTCAACCACATGGAAACTCAACCGTCTCCTTACCCTTGAAAAGGGTGACAATAACATTTAGTGTTGTAATTACTTAAGTTTCGCTGTTATCACTGCTTTTATTTTGCTGTAATTGGTGGCAACTTCTTGTCACCCATAATGTTTATTGAATACAATCTTTATTTCCTCTCCAAAGAAAAGAAAAGAAAAAAAAGAAAAGGGTGAAGTTTGGTAAACAACCATATCTGTCATGTGAGGTTTGTTGAAGATTATACCACTTGTCCACTTACATGGTCTTCTTCCTCAAACAGGGTTTCCTTTTCCTTTGTTATGGGCTTTATTGATGTCTTATAAAACATGGACTACTTGGATCATGAGCTCACTGTTCCCTCAACACCTTGTACCCCTCTCTCTCTCTCTCTCTCTCTACAAGGGCAGCCGTCCTGTGGCAGTATATAAACTGCCCATTGGACATGCCCTCGGTGGGGACAATGAGCTCATTCTGCTGCTTGTACCAAAAGGTTGGGCGGGGTGTTATGCAGGCGAGCAGCCATGGTTGGAAAACTCGGTGAGTCAACTTGTGACTCTGCCGACTTGACACATATCGGCACCAAACCGAGTTAAAAAACTAGCTTAACTCAGTTTAGACCAAACTCGGCTGAATCAACAAGTTTTAACATTGACTCGGCTGAGTCAACCAAAAGTCAGCTGAATCAACGAGTTTTAACATTGACTCTGCTGAGTCAGCCGAGTCATAGTTAAAACTCAATAAAAAGCAAAAAAAATCAAATAAGAAAACAAAGAAACATCTGCTTTTAAATGGGGGTAAAAAGGTAAATTGAAGGTATAACCTTAAATGCTACATTTAAAGCCCTTACCAAAAGTAGGACTTGTGGATTTAGGTGAGTGGAAGGCCTATTTATAGTACATGTTAGATGGGCTTTCCACTATTTTCCATTGATATGGGGCTATTTTTCTGTATATACACAGTACGACACATGACAAGAGTACTATCACCAAGGGACCATTCACTAGGCAAGGTTGCTAAGTTTTTATAGTATATTAAGAATAATATAACAACAAAAAGTTCTTTTAACTAGGAAAAAACCCATCAACCCAAAAATATTATAAGATATTGAGGTGATTAAATATATTTTTTATATTGAAGGAGATAATCAAATATTTTGCTTATATTTAAGAAAAAGAAAAATATCTACAAATCTTATGAGATACTAAAATATATAAATATATTTTTTATATATATCTATAAGTGTTTTAAATATAGAATAGATATAATATATATATTTATATTTATATGTGTATTTATATATTATTGTATATATTATATATATTTATATATTATTTTATATATGTGGAAAATTCATATTTCAAATGAATATATTCTTTGAAAAAAGTTTTTGTATATACAAAATATATGTTTATTATTAATTTTTGGTAAATTAAACAAAAAATCTTGGCTCACCCGAGTCACCAATGACTCGCTCGAGTTACCATTGACTCGCCCTAGTTACCGAATCAGGTTTGGCTGATCCAGTACCGAGTTCCGAGAATGCCAACCATGTGAGCAGCACCCTTCTCCGAAGGTCGTGCGTGATCTTTGTCACCGTCCCGTTAAAGCACCCCTTCCTCTTCCCAAAGTCCAATGATAGGAACAACATCAGACCCTTTTGGTGGTGCATGTGCAACTGGAACACTAAACTTGCACCCTTTATCTGCTCCTTGAACACACGACCAATCTCTGTGTGTGTGTGCGCAATTGAGAAGGGTGAGGGCAGAAATAAAGGCAAGAGATGAGGAGAGGTTTTATACCAGTTTAGGGTTCCAAATTTGCCTTTAGTTTATGCGAGAAAAGCCAGGTAAAAGTAGGTGCTCAAATAGGTCAAATATAGGCTGGATCAGAGTTGCCAGTCGAGGAAGCGAAAGCGGGAAGCAATACGGGAAGCGAAAGCGGGGCACTTCTAAAATTTTAGGAAGCGGGAAGCGCGAGACGACTTATAAGCGAACCAGAAGTGACCTAGGAAGCGAAGAGGAAGGCAACCTAGGATTTGAGTGGGAAGCGAATTATATATTTTTATTTTATCAAAAAATAAGATTTATGTCATCATTGACAAAATAAAACATGTATCTAAGACAATAAATAATATAAGTTGCAATTATCTAACAAATGCATCATATTGTAACTTTCAAGCATTTAAAAAATAATACATCAAAAGAAGATCATAATTGACATTCCTGTTGCAACCATTTAACAAATGCATGCAAGCACTAAATAATGCATTAAGAAAACTAATAAATTTGATTAAAAAGCATACCTTTTTCAACGAAAGAATCAAATGACTTGATTGTTGTAAATTTTGTGATCTCTGCAACATAGAAAATGAGAAATCAATAAACTCAAAGATTACATAGAGATATGGTTAAATTTTTAAGCTATAAAGTTCTACACTGTAAATTATAAGCTATAAAGTTCGAAACTGGAAAGTGTAAACTTAAAATTAACATAATTCACTACTTAACTTCATCATGCAAGCTTCAAAATAAAAAGTACATATCAAACCAAAAAAATATTATAAGGCCATGACAAAAAAAGTAACATAAAAGTTTCTAAGTTGGACTACTCCAACTATATCATCAAAAGAATAATTAAGAATTCAAGAGTTCATTTCATTGTCAATAATCAATAATCTATCATTTTTCTCTTTCCCTTCAGGTCAGCAATAGATCGATAACTTTCTTCATCATCACGTCCTCCTTGTCATCCACGTGTTAGAAAGTGACTTGAAATACATTGGGTTCAATAATGAACCCATGTCTATGCACGTGAAGTGCAAATATACCCATTAAAGGGAAACAACATAAGCACATAATGTGCTAACACATAAAACCCATAAAAAGGGAAAAATATGACATAAAGTCATAAGTTGCATATCATTGAAGAATAATGGAGAAGGGGTAAAAACCCCATTACAATGGAGCATAAGCTCCCTCAAGGAGTCAGAAATACAAAGGGGAGAGCCCCTATTTATAACAACAAAAAGGAGCCTTGGAGGGGCTCCACTCATAGACGTTGGAGTGGGCCCCCCAAGGTACCTTTTGGTACTTGAGAAAAAAGAAATAAAAAATAAAATAAAAATAAAAATAAAATAAATTACAATCACATTCATAAAGTGAATGTGCGTAAAACAGAGGAAAAGACTAAAATACCCCTACGGCTAAACAAAAGGAAAATATATATTTTATATATATAAATAGGAGGATACATATACATATATACCATATATGTATATGTATCGTCTTTTATATATATAAAATATGTCTAATTACAACAATTGATGGGTACATTTTAACACCCCCCCTCAAGCTTTGCAGGGAAACAAAAAGATTGAAAAAAGGGCAAAACTCCACGAGGCTTCGGCGACTCCAAGAGGCTTCGGCAAGGATGCAATGAAACTTGAAATAGCCTTCCTCCAATTGTCTTCAAATGATGAACCCATTTCCCGAACCATCCAGGGTACTTCCCTTTGTCCTATCTCCAAGATCCTGAGAAAAGAAAACAACAAAGAACAAGTAAACAATATCTTTGCACTTTACTCAAAAAGGAACATTCCTAACAAGGTGCAAAATTTATGCATAATATGATAGTTACTTTAGTATGAAACGAAAAATTTAGAAAACCAAAGTTTCTAAATCATACATTATGTTAAAACAAAATGAGCGGAAGCAAATTATGCAAGAATGCATAATGCATTCATAAGGTCCACCATTGGACAAATATAACCCCATAATGGGGAATAACAAAATGATCCACTAAGGGATACCACAAGAAGCCTACGAAGAGGCATAACATACATATCTTTATTGAATGAGAGCCCAAAAAAGGCCATAAAGAGCATATGCATATACGAATCATTATATGAATTGATACTCAAAGAACTAAAACATGCTTCAAACATGTAGTGAAGTTCCAAATAAGAGAAACGAAGTCTCCAAGCATACTTTAGGCAAAATAAGCCCAAGAGTTCACAAGGTTTTTTAAAAACATTTATGAAAGTCACACTTAATTGAAAAGAGAAAAAAAAACATTTTACATATAAGGGTGGCAAAAACCATAAGCACTTAATATATAGATTAAATGTTAAGAAATCAACTTGATATGCATATCAAAAAGATGATTTACTTGAAAAACACAAGTCATGAATGGAATTTTGCAAATTTCAATAATAGTTTATTCATTACAAACAACTTCCTCATTAGTCCTCCAAAACCCATAAATCGAGTGTATAAGCTACTAGATCAAGAATATAAAGCCATTAAAGGCAAAAGACACACACAAAGGTGTGTAAACGAACCTCTTGTCTACATATAATAATACTTGAAATAAGTGCATCTACGACAAGAGCAAGAGAATACATGCCAACATGGACTAAAAAGTATCTCTTGTCTACGTAAAAATACACTTAAAACCAAGTATGTTCAGCTACTAGAACAAGAGTAATAAGCCAACCATGGGCTAAAACATAATACATCTCTTGTCTATATAAGATGGCACTTGAAATGAGTGAAATAAGCCAACCATGGGCATACATCTAAGCGACTAGAACAAGAACACAAACGCCAACATGGACTAAGATCACACACGATGGTGTGAATCAACGTGTCTTGTCTACATATAAGATCACTCAAGACAAGTGTGTTCAGCTACTAGACCAAGAGAGCAAAAGCCAACAAAGGGCTAAAAACACACGAAGGTGTAATAAAATTCTTGTCTACATATGATGACACTTAGATAATGGGCATAAAAGGAAAGGACTTTTGAGGCAATAAAGCTTGTAATGACAACATATAAATAAAACCTCGAATGAAACAATATTCCTTTTAAAAAAGAATACTCATAACAATAACATTTTGGAATAAATGCATGTAAAAAGTATCTTCAACAAGATACTACAATCGATAAAATAATATTCTTGAGAACAAATGTGTGAACATACACACACCAAGAACACTTGTGAAAAAACACAAGAACACATGTGCACAACAAGCACAACATACGGAATCACAAATGTGCAAGTGCACTCATAAGATTCTTAAACAAATAAAAGGTTGGGCTATAATCCCAAAACACCTTGATTTTAAATATACCTTAAAACATTTAAGGTTTCAAACACCATATGTCCATCACATTTACATAGAGGCATCCATAATATCAATGGCCACAAGAGAAAAAATGAGTGACACACTCATAATTAGAGATCAAATAACAAATCATTTTAGAGTCCCAAGGTGCCCATAACTCACCTCAACAACCATCTATAATATGGAAGGTGGACAATCTAAAATGATACAACACGAGATGCCCATAACTCACCTCGACAAACATCTCTAATATAACAATAATAAGGCCAAATAAATGATGCATTAAATAACATGTGATGGACAAATATAAGTGCCACAAAAGGGCAGTAACCACATAAGGAATCATTTTCCAAATAAAAGTTTTTACCAAGAGGACCGATTAACAAATTGAATCAAAGGTCCAATATAATCCATCAAAACAATTTTGCATAAACACGAATTATGCTTAATCTTCAAAAGAAGTCTTGTACCAAAAAAGACTTATTAAGCAACAAACACAACAACATAAAGAATTCATCAAGACAATCAAGCTTTTAATCAAAGAAATCATAAGAACCGTAATGGTTCACAAAGAAGGCTTTAACACAATACTCAAGGAAAGAATATTCAAAAAACACTTGAAAATTTATAGATTTGGGATTAAATCCCATACAACAATTTTAAAATATTCTTTGATTGTGATGAGATATGCGGACACATACAAAGTGCTATAAGCACTTACAATGATTTAAAAAGAACTCAATATCTAAATTCATTATACTTTTCACAAAAGAAATGTGCATAAAGGCTCCATAATGCAAAAAATGTCTACGAAGAGACAATTCACATGTAAGCACACAAGGCTTTATAAAAGATGTGCACGAAGGCACTCATACAATACTTGAACAAATACACACCAAGGTGTAAACAAACATGCACTAAGGCATGTATATCATAAAAAAGAGGGAATGCATACAAGCGCAAAATATTTGAGAAGCAAATGTGCACAAAATACAAAAATACACAAAAGTGAGCAAGTATGCACTTTATAAAAAGAGCAATGCTTGAAATTCTCAAATTTTAATCATGTAATTACATGCTTGATAAGTGCAATTGAGGACAAAGAAAACCATATTATGGCCAATGTAGGCATCTTTAAAGATATTATTAAGAGGTTTCGAAACCTTATGAAAAATACAAACCAACAAGTTTATAAGGATGAAAAATGAAATCATTTATACCAAAAAGGATGTAATAGATGAACTATGCACTCTATGTGGGAAATTCCTTTTAAAACAATCTTTCCTAATGGTTTATCATAGATAATTTTTCAAAAAAGAAACATTGAAAAACTTTTTAGGAGTTCTTATAAGTCATCATTAACAAGAACTACTTTAGGATTCAACAAAGATTTTAGATGTGAGAGATTCTCATATAATGATTATATCAAATTTTTCAAAAATGCACTAAAATCCATAATCAAGAGGGGAACTCGAATCAAATTAGGGTTCATATGAGAGTTAAGAAATTTTAAGCAAAGATCATTATTTTAGCAAGAAATCATATATATAATTTTTAAAAGTTAACTTATAGGTCAATCATGAAATATTTATTTAAGAACTATAAATCTCACATAATTGAAGGTAATTTTTAAAAACATAAATTACTATTATATGCGATGAGTAGTTCGAAAAATAAACACGAATTTTATATTTGGACAACAAACGATTTCACCAAATTTAAAAGGAGATATTTTCAAAATATATGAGCACACGAAATGTGAAAAGAAATAATTCAACTATCATGACCATTAAACGAACAAACTATATGCAAGAAACATATTGTCAAATGCATAATACTTTTAAGAAAAGGGATACATACCGAATAACTTGAAAAGCATAATACTTTAGGAAGAGCAATGAATACTTCACCATTTCTTGAGCGACACGCTTTCCGTTGCACCAAAGGACAACCCCATCGTGACCTCGCTCTGATACCATGTTAGAAAGTGACTTGAAATACATTGGGTTCAATAATGAACCCATATCTATGCACGTGAAGTGCAAATATACCCATTAAAGGGAAACAACATAAGCACATAATGTGCTAACACATAAAACCCATAAAAAGGGAAAAATATGACATAAAGTCATAAGTTGCATATCATTGAAGAATAATGGAGAAGGGGTAAAAACCCCATTACAATGGAGCATAAGCTCCCTCAAGGAGTCAGAAATACAAAGGGGAGAGCCCCTATTTATAACAACAAAAAGGAGCCTTGGAGGGGCTCCACTCATAGACGTTGGAGCCCCTCCAACGGTCACAAATGTGACCGTTGGAAGGGGCCCAACGTCTATTTGAGTGGGCCCCCCAAGGTACCTTTTGGTACTTGAGAAAAAAGAAATAAAAAATAAAATAAAAATAAAAATAAAAATAAAATAAATTACAATCACATTCATAAAGTGAATGTGCGTAAAACAGAGGAAAAGACTAAAATACCCCTACGGCTAAACAAAAGGAAAATATATATTTTATATATATAAATAGGAGGATACATATACATATATACCATATATGTATATGTATCATCTTTTATATATATAAAATATGTCTAATTACAACAATTGATGGGTACATTTTAACACCACGACCCTGCCTTCTGCTCCTTCTTTCATTTCCTATAATGAATATGCTAAAAAATTAAAATGTTTAAAAACCTTAATTTAAAATATAAAAAATACATATAAAGAAGAAATTAAAAATAAAAAACACATGATCAAGATCAACATACCTTGCCTAGGTCTCCTGCTAAAGAAACGATCAATCCGGCCTTGAGGAACTGATGGTCGCTCTTGTATATCTGCACTAGTTCTACTAGCTCAGTTGGATTGATTTGTATCTTCTTCAACTTCATTTGTACGTATGATTATTGGAGGCAATAAAACTCTTGGTTGTGCATCTTTAGGTTTGGATTTGGAAATAGTGTTTGATTGTTGTGCACTATTATCCAAATCTCTCCAACGCATGTCTTCTAATCTCAACGTATTTTCTTTTACAATAAGAAGTTCTGGATTGATATTCCATTTTCGACTAGGTCCTTTTTTGTAGCGATTGCTGCACCTTTTTATAACAAGAATATAAAATATGAATGCTAATAAATAATCAATGCTAGAAAAAGAGAAAAAGAAAATACCAAAACAAAAGTACAACACTTTAATTATACCTGTTAATCAATCGAAGATTGGAATGAATATACACCAAGGTATCAACACGATCTTCATTGAGCCTATTTCGTTTAACATTGTGAATATAGCTATAGGTAATCTACACTCTTTTTGCAGAAGATGTGCTAATAGGTTGAGATAAAACCTTAATGACTAATGCTCTCAACTTAGGTGTATCACTACCATAAAAATGCCACCAATTAAGGACCGTCATTGTAGGATTCAATGCATCTATTCTTGCTGCATTTCAGCTAAATTTTTCACTTGATGCAAAAGTCACAAGTTGTGACTTATAAAGTATAAAGAGCTCTTCATTTCCAGCAGATATGACTTCAAGCACGAGCATTGCACCATCTAAGATATCATCATTTTCTGCAGAAAAAAAAGTTTAACTATAACAATAAAATGCAAATAAAATAATAAAATAATAAAATAATTAACTTTATTAAATAGATAGAATAAAATTTTTACCAGGAGAAACTCGTTTGACCACTCCTGCTGCTGGGATCTTGAGCTACTGCGATTCATAATATTTTGGAGTAAGCATGTCGGCTAGACTATGGAGATGTACATTCATTCTATCCCATCTATTTGAGACAATCTTATGAATCTTTTCATACGAATCTAGTTGTCTTTTTAGATTGTTTTTGATTTTCCCCAACATGTTGTCCGTGCCTTCATAGACTTCACAAATTACAGGGTCTTCTTGATCACAAAATTTAATTATCTTATATATGGGTTTTGTAATCAATAATGCTAAACGAAAAAAATCTCAATATTCTTCATCAAGAAGAGTTGTTTCTGTTGTAACATCCATTTTTTTTCATAGTTTCATCCGTGCATGATTGCTTCCGCTCGCTTCATCCATCTGAAATGACTGTGAGCCTCAAGTTCTCCCTCACATCAAGCAAGCACTTCAAAGTAGTATAATGTGAAACACACCTTGTTTTTGCAATATTTATTAGCTCTAATTTTTCATTTCTTCTAAAGATTGCTAGTGCTTTTGAAAGATTTGTGATATACTTCACAATTTCTTTGCTCTACAAATATGTTTCTCCCAACCAATGAAACTCACGTGCCAAATCCTTGAAGATCAAATTAAGTGTGTGCACAAAACAAGGTGATCAAAAAATATATTTATATGTTTGTTTTAATTCTTCACCTGCTAACTTTCAATTTGCTGCATTGTCTATAATCACTTGCACTACATTAGAAGGCCCCACAAGTTTAAATCCCGTCTTAAAAAACTCAACAATATTTGCAGCTGTTGAACATTAGAAAAATCGCTTGCATATAAGAACATTGAGCCAAAACAATTTAATGCAAGTATATTTATCACGTGTTTGTTTTTGATATTTGTCCAACTGTCTGAGATAATGGAAACTACAAACTCCTCAAACTTTTCTTGAAATTCATTTAACTCCCTATAAACACACTCTTTCTCACTGTCAAGCAACGTTGTTCGTGCTTTTTCATATGATGGGGGTTTATATCCAGGCACTTTACTAACTGTAGATATCATTTATTCCCAATACGGCGATCGAAGCACATTGAAAGATATACTATTTGCACAAAAAAATATTCACTAGAAGATGTAGTCATACTAATAGGCTTCGGTTTATCAATTCTTGATCTCCTCAATTCAAAAGAACTTGATGAAACCTCTACTCGTCGAACTTGCCTCCTGATTTTTCTTGCCAATTCTGTATTTTTTGCAATTACAGGACAAAAGGCAATCCCAACACTTTGTTGTCTGCACATAAAAACCTGAGTTCCACCTTTCTTTCCTTGCCCACTCTTCTTTTGTTTCAAAAAATTGTGCCATAGCACTGTTGTTTTATGCATGTTAGGTGGTTCGTCATTTGGGTCATCTTTAGAATAGTAGTCATCTAAGTCATATTCTTCTTCATCTTACTCATCAAAACAATTTTCTTTTCTGTCCTCAAACTGAAATGAACAATTAGAAGACCCCTTGCCCTTTCTTACATTGTCATTCCCAACACCACTAGACGATTTATGCTCCATATTGCAAAAATAATCATCATCGTTATCATAATTTTCATGGTCATAGTTTGTGATGGTCATTAGTGAAGCAAAGAACAGACAAATATACCTGCATCATAAAAGTGCATCATAAAAGTATAAAAATCAATCTAAAACACTTTAAAAAAGCTATTATTAACAACAAAGGATGAAGAGTGAAGAACACAAATCATTACTCTCATAATTTACCAATTACTAAAACAAAAAAATAAGCGTCATTTAAGGAGGTGAAAGATCTATGATTCTATAATATACTGTGATAAAACCGACAAAATTAAAAAAGAAAAAAAAAGTTCTTTCTTTCAAAAGTTTGCATTTATGAAAAAATGTTAAAGAAAGACAACATGACAACGAAGAAAGACAAAATTCATATTGGCCGACTGTTTCTAGCAATAACGATATTTATTTAAAATTTTAAACAACTAGCTGCAACATACTAGTTGCCCCACTCTTCTGATAGAGTAAATGAGCCGAGCCTGGGTGACTCATATTCAAGTATTTTTGAGATTGTGTGATGGAGACACGACCCGACTATGGGAGGTCGGTCTCGCAAATGCACGTACATGCCAAGTATAAGTGTACGATGCGGAAGCGATTAAACCTAACGAGAAAATAAATTTTGAAAACTATTTTGTTGTTTATCGAAAAAAAATAAAACACCAACTATGCTAAACCTTTCTAAGACTATATACGCATATATATATATATATATATATATATATATATATATAATGTACAGATATATGCATACGGAATACACTGAGGAAATACCCAAGGCAACAATGGTATATATATATACATACTATTTGTATAAGCAATTTCAGTTGACAGAAAATTTTAATGATTTCAGTTCAGAAAATGGCAGGATTCTGTACCGGGAATGACACGGTTCAGGTACAATTTCAAAGAGGTAAAACTCAGCCTGGGAGCCAAGCTTCGCGGGGGTTTGAGGAGGTACTGGATGATGCTGAACAGGGTAAGCGGGGCCGGCCAAAACTCAGGCGTGGGTGACGCCCCAGCTGATGACAGAAACTGCATGCATGTAAGAACGCCACAATGCGACACAGATAGAATAACACAAGTTATCGTTTGAAACTTAAATACAGCAGACCTTTTAAACCCAATAACACTCCTAACATTGCACGCCCAAGCATGCTATTAACAACAAAGTTACACTGTGCTGCAGGTAATGGAACCTGCACACACAGACACACATATATCCGCATAAACTCTGGGGGCTTACCACCGAGGTGGTATCCCATGTGGTAAGCGGGTCGTGTGCCAAGCTGAAAGCTGGAATCCCTCTGCCTCGTGGGGCTTAAGAGATGGTTAGGGTCTGCCTAACCCCAGCTTGCCTTAACAAAAATGAAAGAAAAAAAAAACTCTGAACGAGAGTCGCCATGCTTGGCTTGTGAAGGGGTTGCAGTCGTGCGAGAGAGCGTGAGAGAAGAGATGGAGAGAATCAAGATAGAGAGAGCGTACCTGAATAGATTCATCACCGGACGTCGGTGGAGGAGGTCGTCGGAATTTCTGGAGGTCGCTGGAACTCGGAAGTCAGTGGCCAAAAATGAGAGAGAGAGAGAGAGGGAGGAGTCACAGATGGTAGGCGAAAAACAAATCCCTAAGCCCCTTTCGGTTTTGTGTTTTCACGAGTTTTGTACAGTGTCCATTTTGCCCTTATTAAGAAAACGTTTCCTTTAAATTTTTTGTTTTTCACGTGTTAATTATTTTTTTAAAAAGGGAAAACTTGTCTTTCACGTGTTACGCGTCCGAAACGCGTCTCCCAGGAGTACGCATCCCCCTTTAAAGCGGAACGTGTCCCCCTTTAAAGCGGTATGCATCTCTCTTTAAAGGAAAACACGTTTCGCTTTAAAGGGATACACATACTCCTTTAAAGAGATACTCGTACCCCTTTACCCCTTTAAAGGGGTACACATATCCCCTATAAAGCGAAATGCGTCCCCCTTTAAAGGGAAATACGTACCCCTTTAAAGGGGGATGCGCTTCCTAAATTGCACATGCGCTTCCCCACGCGTTTCGTAAGCACCGCGTTTCGCGCTTCCGAAGCGGGTCTCAGGGAAGTGCGCTTCCCCTAGTCCATAGACGGTTCCGGTAACTCTGTGCTGGATCATGTCAGATATGAGTTGTGTTGAATGGGTATTTTATATTTACTCCCATACTTTTAACTAATCATATTGGAAAACTTCATAACAATGGTTGGATCCCTGTATCCTGAGTCGTATTCATGTGACATAGGACATGAATATGAAATACATGCAATTTATCCCAATCCAATCTCTATCTAAATCTCTGTGGCAACATATATAATAATATCAGATCTGGTAGTAAAAAAAGGCTAAAAACAAGCTTGTTGTGCTAAAAAATGCACATGGATTACATTTGATCCAAACATTAGGTCCTTATTGCCAAATCTTGCATCACCACTATGTTGGAAACAGAAGATCTTACCTTATTTTTTGGTAGCCAAGCCATTTCACGCATGACCTACACCTATGTCACATAGGTGCAGGTGCGGCGATGCGGCACTTTAAAAAAAACTTGCGGGGGTGGGGGAGGGTATATATATAATTATGCATATAAGTTTTAACAGTTAACAGTAACACTAATGAAATAAAAAACAATTATCATAATATCATCAAATCAATTCATCATCATTAACAATCTACAATTCTATTCTTCGTCATAAAAAGTTTAAAACTAACACCACAATTAAATCAACTTAAATATATTATAGAAACAATCAAATAAGTAAAGCAGAAAATAAGTGAATTATACAATATACTAATAAAAGAACCAAACAATGCATAATTATATACCAGAAGTATATCCTACACAATGTATATCACGATGAGGTAATAAATCCTAATAATTTTTTGCTTCATCATCAAATGCATCATAAGGAGGACTAAACTTAGATAAGTCCATGTTTGTAATGTTGAAATCATATTTTTCCTCTAAGTCACACTCTTCTGGGTTTACATTCCAAAATTTGGATGATCCTTGTCTGCATTACAAACCGAATTTGAAAATGTTAAATACAAGTATATTTAAATGAAGAAACTAAGAAATAGTTAAATAACTAAGAGAGTAATTAGTACCTATATTCATCATTGGTTCACGAAAGTAGTCGAAGATTCAAATGAACATATACTAAATCCTGCTTGCTGGTAAGTTTGTTTATCTTCATGTGGATTCAAGAATATGCCTTTTAATTTCTTTCACAATAGGATAAACTAGCCGACTGGGATAACAATCTCAATGCTAGACGTTGGAGAAGGGGTCTTTCTGATCCATATGTTGACTACCATGTGATAGGATCTATATTCTCCTCTATCGTTATTAATGCCTGTCCATATAACCTCGAAGATAAAAAATTTTCAAACTCTTGTGTGACTTGATTTAGAATATATGATTCTCGATAGCCTTGCCATACACATATTTCTATGCCTTGATAGCTATTGGTCTAAATTTGGATGGACACGACCAACACCACCTTTCTGCTATTTTTTTTCATAATATTTTGGATTGAGAGAATGTGCCATGCAATGCAAAAGAGTGTTGCTCTTATTCTATCTTCTGAATAAAATTGAATGAATATGATTAAAAATTATGAATCATTCAATGCAAGATTTTTTTCCTCATGCTTGAAAACTACAACTTGTATTTTTCAATCATATTATCTCACATCTCATAAACTGTGAAACATGAGCTCATCCTTATCAACTTCTCTCAACATTTTCCAAATAGGTTGCGTAAACTGAAGGAAGTATACGATTCTATCTGAAAACTCATCATCAATAATGAATTTCTTAATTTCTTGAGCTTTGACAACATCATCAGCACGATAGAATGTCCAATTCTCATCTGTCACCATGTTAACCAAAACATTTTTCACTTAATCCTTTTCACCATCACAATGATAGACGCAAAATGTGTTTCGGCAATCTTCAACAATTTTAAGTCAGAATGCCTATTAAATATAACATTAAGAAGATGGTGGTTGACAACAAAATTCTTAATGCTTTTGACATTTTTTTCTAATTCCTCAATCCATGAACATAGGGCATATGATGGTGATTTTTTTTTTTTTTGAGGTTGCAGATACTCTTGAGGGCTAGATTCAAGCTGTGTGCTACTTAGGGATTCCAAAACATATGAGGATACTCACTCTCTAAACTCAATGTTGCACATTTACAAACTGGTGTGTTATCTGTGATGATTGTCACTACTTTTTTATCACCCATTTTTTTTATTACTTCTGTAAACAACCCCTTCAAATACTCAACATTTTTATATTGCCCAGATGCATTAACTGCTCTAAAGAATACTGGACTATTAAGCGAAGAAGTAATAAAATTAATCAGTGGACGTCTTTGAATATCTATCCACTCATCAGAAACAATAGAAACTCCATTTTGTTTTCATGAATATTTTTTAATCTCTAGCAATCTCTCAACATTTGCCTTCTTTTCTGCAAGAATTGTCGGTCGTAGTTTTTCTAAGCTTTGAGGTACATATCCACTCAAGTTACAATTTACCAGTGAAGTAACTAAATCCTTTCAATAAGGATTTCTAGCTGCATTAAATGAAAGTGAACTAAAATAAAAATACCTCCTTACTTTTCTATCCATCTCCTCTCTTCCATATGTATTGAATGATGCGTGCATCATTTCTCTTTCTCTACCTCCTACATCTACTTTTCATTTTTTTAACATATTTTTGGTGGCTTAAAAAGGGTACACTATTTGCACAAGAATCACTCATTGTCTTCATTTTCTTATATTCATCTTATATTTTCTTGTATTGACTTCGCATTGCCTCAACTCTTTTGCATCCTGAAATACCATGTCCTAGTATCTTCAACAAATGAGCCTTAACTTTTGTATAAGACCCAACGAAATCTCTTTCATAAAGTGTGCATCGAAATCTCTTGTTTCCATCACCTCTTCCAGTTTTTGCAAGCTTATCCACGTGTACCCATAGTGCCTCCCATTATCACATGTTGCATCTAACGAACTTGAATTGACACTCTTACTACCACTATCAACAACACTAGCAACAAAACTCATGTGGGGATGAGGCTGACGCAAGTTCTTTTTCTTTATCCGTTATTTTTGTCTCGAAAACAAAAAATTATTATATTAAAATCAATTATGCACACAATCAAGATTAATAATATTGAGTGCAAGGTCAATAACAATAAGTTATACATTTGGATGCATTCACAATAATACACTTCCAAAGCTTGTTTGACCTTTCTTCTAAAAAATATTGTAGTAGTACTCAAAATTGTGTTTTAGCAATAATAAAAATATGACAAACCTTTTGCATTAATAAGGGCAAGGGATGCAACATCGTAAATTTGGCCACTGCATGCTGATCTAATTTGGCACTTAAAAGAAAGGTCAGCATATTGAACAAAAGGACAAAATCTTAGGATTTGCTACGTTACACCAAGCACAAGAGAAAAAGACCATTTAGATGCATTCACGAGTCGGGAGTCACGACTGCCATACATCTCTTAATGAAAAGCCTTATAGCAGAAAAAAATGCAGAAAAGTTTAATATAGCTACAAATTGACTATGATTTAAGCATTAACACAATCATGTAATTGTCAAATATAGATAAATCACAGAAATCACATGACAAAGATGAAAAAAGTTTACAGAATTTTCATCAATTAATGGTCAATATTTTATTATGATTTTCTTCATAAATTACATCACACATTTTATAAGAAAAATTGTAACTTCAATTACTTTTTTTTACATTTCTTCCTTTTAAATAAAAAACGCTATGATGAGCAAAAAACTAAATATCATTATGAATATTTGAAAAGAAATTGTTTTGATTTAGAAAACTTAATAATTATTTTAATAACAAACAAACAAAATGGTTTTGAGAGTTTGGGTCTTACAAAATTGTTTCTTCACCATCACAGGACTCGTGATTCATGATCTTGTTAAGATAAACTCATGCACTCCTACGAATTGAAAGTTACTTGTGATTTCACCTCAAACTCATATAATCTCAGGAGCTGATCAGCACTCATGATCATGTGAGTTCGAGATCGAGCGGAGCAAAAGCTCGGCTTGTTTTGCTGTTCGAATTGCTCATGCGACGAGCACAAACATGGGTTGTTCGTGATAGATCCGAGCCGAGCCAATGTAAAATCCACATTTTTACGAGGAAAAAAAATTCAGACCCGGGTCGGATCCGGATCCGACCCGGGTCAACCCTAACCGTGCCCCCCCCCCCCCCCTTTATAAGAAATTAATACCCTGATTAGGTTCATTTCTTTACCTGCCTATGTAGGGAAATTAATACCCTGATTACCCCTTCTGCTTTTATATGGAAAGAGAACCATGGAGTTTAGTATCTTTCTTTTTTTAGTTGTGTCTGGAACAATGGGTACTGCTTTCCACAATGCCAGATTCTCTTAATAGTTTTCTGCTTATTTGTAATGTGTTCATCATTGGCCATTATCTCTATTTCTTCAAGTATTTATGGGAAGTCTGATGCATTGACAGGGTTTCTGTTCTCGTGAACTACTTTAAAATGGCATTGGATTGCTTCTTTGCTATTTGGTTTGTTGTTGGCAATGTGTTGATCTTTGGTGGCCATTCCTCTTCTTCTGAAGCCCCAAACTTGTACAGGTATGGATGCATTTTTTGTGGCTACTCTCTCTCTCTCTCACACACTAATACGTTGGTTGATTCTGTTGTGATTCATGTTCTCAGGTTATGTATAGTATTTTTGACCTTCAGCTGCATTGGATATGCTATGCCATTTATTCTCTGCACAACCATCTGTTGCTGCTTTCCTTGTATAATCACTATTTTTGGTTTCCGGGAGGATCAGTCCCATAACAGAGGAGCTACTCCAGAAGCTATTAGTGCTCTTCCAAAGTACAAATTCAAGGCAAGTAGAGGTCGTGAAAGAAACAAGGATGAGAATGAAACCAACACTGATAGTGTAGCCGATGGTGGTATTATAGGAGCTGGTACGGAAAGGGAGAGATTAGTGTCTGCAGAGGATGCCGTAAGTCCATTTTTTTCAATTCTTCCGAGATTAGTGCACTTTTTCAACTGGACCTGACCTTAGAAATTATAATTTAACAAACCATACTTAAAAAGAGTTTTGTTGACAATAATATTCAGAAATAGGAAGTCTGTTTCATGCATCTCCAGAGAAAAAGATACGAGATTGCAGACCAGATGTTTTTTATGGCCTTTGTTTATCTCCAGTGGTCTCTCAAAGTCCTTTTTCACTCCAAGTCATTTATGTTCGCCTCCATGTGCTAAGACCGACTCACATCCATAATGACTCTACTAGTGGTCTCAGTCCCTTGTTTTCTTTGGTGATTTGTGAACCTGGTTGGGTTGATTGGATCTGTTGGTGCATGACTGACCTCTAGGAGTCAGTCAGATCATTACCTTTTCCCACATAAATTGGGGAACATTATGACATATAGGGGAGTTAAAGTAGGGCTTTACACTTAATAATGTCTAAGGTACATCACAGCCAAGAATGGTTGTCCCAACCAGCTGCATTGAGTTGATCTTGCTAGGTCGGCTATGTGACTGTTCAAGTCATGTTAAACCATGAATAAATCAAAATGGAGCACATGCTGGATGCAGTGGTTTATTCAGCTTGCCCTAATCATGGTCCTTGTGACTTCTCAATGACATGTTCAGTCTTTCTCTCTCTCTCTGTGACCTATCCTTTCTGGTGAAAGTGGTCTTGGTCCGTTTATAGTTGATTCCAATCGTTGTTGTCTTGGATAGGTCTGCTGTATTTGCTTGGGGAGATACGTCGACAATGACGAACTGCGGGTGCTACCATGTGCACATTTCTTTCATACTGACTGCATCGACAAGTGGCTGAAGATCAATGCACTGTGTCCACTCTGCAAACATGAAGTTGGTGAGAATTCCAGGTCTGGACCTGAACCAAGTTCTGGTTCGCGTCATGGGGAGCATAGGGTGGGAGCTGAGGTTGCTGGGGCGCCTGGATTCACAATGGTGTAGGTCTCAGTTGGGTCTGATGAGTCAGTGAAATCAAATACTGTCATCGAGGACCATATTAATAGAAAAATATCTGAAATTTTTCAGAGCATTGCTGAGACTCCATGACCGAGGGCGTTCTTGATGCTTCTTCTGCCGTGAAGGTGGTCGATCAGAGAATGGCAGTTGATTTGTAGGCGGGGGCACGCTTGCACTATTAAAACCATGCTCCCTTGTGAACCTGATACGTGGCTGGGCCCTCTGACCTTTCCTTATCCTTCCGCCTCTTTGTGGAGCTTGTGATGGCCTGTCATTTTCATGACCACGTTGTGGGAACACGTGCATGAGCATGTTATAGCCTTTTGGTGGTAAAAGCAATAAACCGAGGGGCTATTTTGCCTTGTAAAAATATTTCTTGATTGTCTGGTTTAGCTGAATTGAGCCTTCTCTCTCAACATTTTTAAATATATCGTGATTGTCAACTTCATACGGCTTGACCTATTATGGCACCGCAAAGGTTTCGCTTGTCGACCAGCTAGTGCACGTCATCTTGTGTTTGGACGTTGCAAAGTTCTACACCCAGTGTTATCATTAACTGGTTGGGGTCCGCCTAACCCCAAGCTTGCCTTTAAAAAAATAAATGAAAGAAGCCTTTAAGTTTACATGAATTGATTATATATATATATATATATATATATATATATATATATATGTGTGTGTGTGTGTGTGTGTGTGCTTGCTTAATCCATACATGCTCTAAATCCACTCACGCTGAGCGTTTATTGCACTAGTGGACAGTCAGTATTTTTTTGTTTGCAAAAAACTCAAAAATCGGCCTCTCGTTGCTAAAAAACAATTGAAAAGTGATGGGTGTCTACGCAGGTGCTTTTAGCAGTTGTTTTGAAGCGCTGCGAATACATTCTTTTTGCATTTTAAAATGCTTTTTCGTGGTGACAGTCTAGGCAGTTATGGATTAAGCAGCTATCACTTCCTCCCTCTCTCTCTCTCTATATATATATATATAGTGCTAAACAGCATGATAAATGGTTTTTTCAGCTTCTTCAGAATTTTTTATAGGATTTCAGCCCTATAAATGTGTTGAGCATGATCGATTTACTAAGAATCCATACTTAGACGGTGTGTTTTCTATGAAAAAACGAAGTTTGAAGCCTCAAATTTACAGAGATTTTGAACCGTTGATTTTTTGAACTTTATAAAAACTTAGTCGTGTTGAAATCAAATGCTTCAAGGACTGATCCTTATAAAATCAAGTACTACATAGATCACATCTTTATGGTCAGAATTTTAAAATAAAATAAAAAAACCCTCCAAAAATCCATTTCGCACATATTTATATATAATCCTTATAAGACGAGGATACGAGAAACAGTCAGAACTGGCTTTCATATTTCAAAAAATCAAAATTAATGTCAGACACAGGCTCTTTAATTTCAAAATATCAGAATTAATGTCTGACCATTCTGACATTAATTTTTTTACTTCAACCTCTCTCTTTCTCTCTCTTACGAAATGCAGATCTCTCTTCAGGCGCCGTAGGCAGCCTTCTCTCGCTCCTCCCTCAGGCGCCGTAGGCAGCCCTCTTTCTTTTGCACCTCCCTCCCTCAGGAAAGGGGCGACGACTGAAGCCCTCTCTCGCTCAGGCGACGACGGTGCAGTCTCTCAGGCGACCATTAAGATCAGTTTTCTCCTCTCTCTCTCTCCCTCTCTCTTTATGTCCCTCTGCCGAATTTAGCCAACTGAAAATGGGTGTTTAACCAGATTCTTGCGTCGGTGTGTTGGTTTTATTACCGCTGGCCAGATAAAAATAAGGAGATGATGGTGTTGGGAACTACGGCTGGTAGAAGCTAGAAAAAGTGAAGGCATTTCTTGGTGGACATTTGCTTCCCCTTTTTTCTCATTTTTAGATGTCGGTGTGTTGCTCTTCTGCTGTTTTTGGGTTCATGATGATCTGATTAGCATTTCTTGGTGGACATTTGCTTTCCCCTTGTTCTCATTTTTTTTATCAAGATTGGTCTTTTTAATTTTGTTTTAATCTATTCTTATGTTATGTATTGAATTGTTTTTTGCTTGATCTGATTTCTTTGTTAGGATTTTGTTATTTCTGTATGGTGGTGTTACTTCATTCTCATTAGCAAACTTTGCTTCTCATGGTTAGTGTCTTAGAGTTTAAAAATTTAAACACCGCCCATCTGCCTTGGATGGAGATTTCCTCCAAATGCCTTGTCCAAATTTGGATCATGCTATCATCTCCTTATTTTAATAAAACCAACACACCAACGCTATAAACTCGTTAAACACCCATTTCAAAAGGAGAAATCGAGCGGAGAGACGTAAAAAGAGAGAAAGAGAAGAGAAAACTGACCTGAATCGTCGCCTGTGAGACTGCACCGTCTTCGCCTGAGCAAGAGAGAGCTTCAGTCGTCGCCGTCGCCTGAGGGAGCGAGGAGCGAGAGAGAGGAATGCCTACGGCGCCTGAGGGAGGGAGGGAGCAGCGAAAGAGAGAGGGCTGCCTACGGCGCCCGAGGGAGGAGCGAGAGAGAGATCTGCGGTCGGTTTGAATGCCCACCCACGGATCTGCTTTATCGAACATATAGGACTGCATTTCGTAAGAGAGAGAGAGAGAGAGAGAGAGAGAGAGAGAGAGAGAGAGAGAGGGTGAAGTAAAAAAATTAATGTCATAAGACATTCCTGTCTCAAACATTAATTCTCATTTTTTGAAATACTAGAAGAACTGGTCTTCACCGTTAACGAGAGGGTTGTGTATGTTCGCCCCCGATGATTCACTGAATCCCACGTCTGTGTTCGGGGCTTTGAATGAGCACCACGTATACAAGCACATGGGGCTCGTATTCTCGTGTATGTTGACATAACTTTGCATCGGACTCTGGTGTTGTTGCAAAGACTTAAGTACCCTTTTTTGCTATTCTTCTCATAAAGTGATGGTTTGAGAAAATGACAAAAATGCCTTTCATTCAAAAAAGAAAAAACAAACAGTTCAAAAAAAGGACAAACATGTCCTCCATCCAGAAAGTCGAGGATGATGTTGACTCTTCAAAGTCTTCTTCTTTTTCTGTTCAAAAAAAGGACAAACATGTCTTCTTCTTCTTTCTCCGTAAAACACTGTAAAACCCTCTTTCTCTCTAGAGAAGAAATCAAGGGAAACAAAAGTTTTTCCTGGAGAAGGCCATGAACATCAACCCTCTCTCTCTCTCTCTTCTCTCTCTACTTCTGTGCACATCCAACAGACGATCCTACATTGCTACATCGTCATCTTCTTCTTCTTCCTTCTTCGTAAAACACTGTAAAACCCTCTCTCTCTCTAGAGAAGAAATCAAGGGAGGTAAAGGGTTCCTCCTGAAGAAGGTCATGAACACCAACCCTCTCACACTCTCTCCCTTCTCTCTCTACTTATGTGCCTGATTTAGAGTTTTTGCCCTTACAGGAGGGGGGTCCGGGGGTTCATCCCAGCGTGGGTAGCATCATTCAACTAAATGAGTTGTAGATCCTGATTTAGAGTTTTTGCCCTTACAGGAGGGGGGTTTGGGGGCTCCTCCCAGCGTAGGTAGCATCATTCAACTTGAAGAGTTGTGGAGTCTGATTCAAAGTTTTTATCCATTCATATTTTAAGGCATTAGATCTCATTTTTGAACATCCACGCATGTGCAGTTTGCTTTCATCATGTTCAGTTGCTTTCTAGATTATACTTTGAATTCTTGTGCATTTTAGATCTATCGATTTGTATGTAACCAGAGCTCATTTTAACTTGAATTTTTTACTGCAACTTCATGCATATGTCTTCATGCTCGCCACCAAAAATCAGATCATTCTAAGTTTGTTTGACCCACTTTAAAAATCGAGATTCAAAACCTGTTATTTTGCACCGTCAGGATTTTAGCAGAATCAGGACCAACTTGCGGAAGTGATTTCTCCCTAACCAAAGATGATCTTTCCGATCCGTAAAATAGGTTATTTTCTAAATTGAATCTAGTTTGTTCATACCAAATTTAAGCGATTTCTATGGTGTTTTCGTACCAGTTTCGGGTAAAAAACCATAACCCTATCACCCTGTGTCATTTTAACGGCTCAGATTTTGATCCATTTTGTTTGAATTTTATTTTCCTAATGCAAGATCATTTTTCAATTCTGTAAAATGGGTTCTCTTCGTTTATGTGTCTAGTTCATCCTTGTAAATTTTCAGAATTTTTCATGGTCAATTACTATTTTATTTTGATTAAATACCAGAACCTTTTATCCAGATTTTATAAATGTTCTGATTTTGGCCCCCATATCATGACTGTTGTAACACTTCTTCAACAAATCGTTATTTGATTGGCAATATTCTTCAGCAAATTATTGTTATGATTTTTTTGAGTCTCTACTATGATTTGTAGTATTTTTGGGTCTCCAACAAGCCTCACAATGATTTATAGTGTTGTTCGATCTTTTAACTATGATTTATAGTGCTTTGGGGTCTCCAACGAGCCCCACAACGATTTGTAGTGTTTTTTGGTCTTTTAACTATGATTTATAGTGTTTTTGGATCTCTAACGAGACCCACAGCGATTTATAGTGTTGTTAGACCTCGCTATAGCGATTTGTAGTGTTTCTCGCTAAACACTACAGCGATTTGTGATACAAATCGCTATCCGAATTAGGACCAACTTGTCAGGGTCATATCTCCCTAACCAGAGATCGGATTTCAAATCCGTAAAAAGTGGTATCTTTATTATGAAGTCTAATTTATTCTTATAAAGTTTCAGCGATTTCTATGATCATTTGATACCCCATTTGGATCTAAAACCAGACCCTATCAGTCTGCCTTATTTGAGTGACAAAGGTTTTTATTTCATTTTGTAAGAGTCATATCTCCCCAACGAAAGATCATTTTTCAAATCCGTAAAAAGGGTTTTCTTTGTCTATGTGTCTAGTTTATATCTGGAAAGTTTTATAACTTTTGATGCTCATTTGATATTTCGAACCTGTTAAAAACCGAGACATGTTATAAAATGTTATAAAACTTAAAAAGTTTGAAACTTCTTTTATGTGTCTCGATTTTTAACAGGTTTGAAATATCAAATGAGCATAAAAAGTTATAAAACCTTCCAGATATAAACTAGACACATAGAGGAAGAAAACCCTTTTTACGGATTTGGAAAATGATCTTCCGTTGGGTAGATATGACTCTTACAAAATGAAATAAAAACCTATGTCACTCAAATAAGGCAGACTGATAGGGGTCTGGTTTTAGATCCAAATGGGGTATCAAATGACCATAGAAATCACTGAAAATTTACAAGAATAAACTAGACTTCATAACAAAGACACCACTTTTTACGGATTTGAAATCCGATATCTGGTTAGGGAGATATAAGCCTGACAAGTTGGTCCTGATTCAGATAGCGATTTATATCACAAATCGCTGTAGTGTTTAGCGAGAAACACTACAAATCGCTAAACACTATAGCGATTTGTGATACAAATCGCTATCCGAATCAGGACCAACTTGTCAGGGCCATATCTCCCTAACCAGAGATCGGATTTCAAATCTGTAAAAAGTGGTGTCTTCGTTATGAAGTCTAGTTTATTCCTGTAAATTTTCAGCGATTTCTATGGTCATTTGATACCCCATTTGGATATAAAACCAGACCCCTATCAGTCTGCCTTATTTGAGTGACATAGGTTTTTATTTCATTTTGTAAGAGTCATATCTCCCCAACGGAAGATCATTTTCCAAATCCGTAAAAAGGGTTTTCTTCCTCTATGTGTCTAGTTTATATCTGGAAAGTTTTTTAACTTTTTATGCTCATTTGATATTTCGAACCTGTTAAAAACCGAGACATGTTATAAAATGTTATAAAACTTAAAAAGTTTGAAACTTCCTCTATGTGTCTCGATTTTTAACAGGTTTGAAATATCAAATAAGCATAAAAAGTTATAAAACTTTCCAGATATAAACTAGACACATAGAGGAAGAAAACCCTTTTTACGGATTTAGAAAATGATCTTCCGTTGGAGAGATATGACTCTTACAAAATGAAATAAAAACCTGTCACTCAAATAAGACAGCCTGATAGGGGTCTGGTTTTAGATCCAAATGGGGTATCAAATGACTATAGAAATTGCTGAAAATTTACAGGAATAAACTAGATTTCGTAACGAAGACACCACTTTTTACGGATTTGAAATCCGATCTCCGGTTAGGGAGATATGACCCTGATAAGTTGGTCCTAATTCGGATAGCGATTTGTATCACAAATCGCTGTAGTGTTTAGCGAGAAACACTACAAATCGCTAAACACTACAGCGATTTGTGATACAAATCGCTATCTGAATCAGGACCATCTTGTCAGGGCCATATCTCCCTAACCAGAGATCGGATTTCAAATCCGTAAAAAATGGTGTCTTCCTTATGAAGTCTAGTTTATTCCTATAATTTTTCAGCGATTTCTATGGTCATTTGATACCCCATTTGGATATAAAACCAGACCTCTATCAGTCTGCCTTATTTGAGTGACATAGGTTTTTATTTTATTTTGTAAGAGTCATATCTCCCCAACGGAAGATCATTTTTCAAATCCGTAAAAAGGGTTTTCTTCCTCTATATGTCTAGTTTATATCTAGAAAGTTTTATAACTTTTTATGCTCATTTGATATTTCAAACCTGTTAAAAATCGAGACACATAGAGGAACGATTTGTGATACAAATCGCTATCCGAATCAGGAGCAACTTGCCAGGGTCATACCTCCCTAACCAGAGATCGGATTTCAAATCCGTAAAAAGTGGTGTCTTCGTTATGAAGTTTAGTTTATTCCTGTAAATTTTTAGCGATTTCGATGGTCATTTGATACCCCATTTGGATATAAAACCAGACCCCTATCAGTCTGCCTTATTTGAGTGACATAGGTTTTTATTTCATTTTGTAAGAGTCATATCTCCCCAACGGAAGATCATTTTCCAAATCCGTAAAAAAAGTTTTCTTCCTCTATGTGTCTAGTTTAAATATCGAAAGTTTTATAACTTTTTATGCTCATTTGATATTTCAAACCTGTTAAAAATCGAGACACATAGAGGAAGTTTCAAACTTTTTAAGTTTTATAACATTTTATAACATGTCTCGGTTTTTAATAGGTTTGAAATATCAAATGAGCATAAAAAGTTATAAAACTTTCCAGATATAAACTAGACACATAGAGGAAGAAAACCCTTTTTACGGATTTGAAAAATGATCTTCCGTTGGGGAGATATGACTCTTATAAAATGAAATAAAAACCTATGTCACTCAAATAAGACAGACTGATAGGGGTCTGGTTTTAGATCCAAATGGGGTATCAAATGACCATAGAAATCGCTGAAAATTTACAGAAATAAACAAGACTTCATAACGAAGACACCACTTTTTACGGATTTGAAATCCGATCTCTGGTTAGGGAGATATGATCCTGACAAGTTGGTCGTGATTCGGATAGCGATTTGTATCACAAATCGCTGTAGTGTTTAGCGAGAAACACTACAAATCGCTAAACACTACAGCGATTTGTGATACAAATCGCTATCCGAATCAGGACCATCTTGTCAGAGCCATATCTCCCTAACCATATATCGGATTTGAAATCCGTAAAAAGTGGTGTCTTCGTTATGAAGTCTAGTTTATTCCTATAAATTTTTAGTGATTTCTATGATCATTTGATACCCCATTTGGATATAAAACCAGACCCCTATCAGTCTGTCTTATTTGAGTGACATAGGTTTTTATTTCATTTTGTAAGAGTCATATATCTCCAACGGAAGATCACTTTCCCAATCCGTAAAAAGGGTTTTCTTCCTATATGTGTCTAGTTTAAATCTAGAAAGTTTTATAACTTTTTATGCTTATTTGATATTTCAAACCTATTAAAAACCGAGATATGTTATAAAATGTTATAAAACTTAAAAAGTTTGAAACTTCCTCTATGTGTTTCGATTTTTAACAGGTTTGAAATATCAAATGAGCATAAAAAGTTATAAAACTTTCTATATTTAAACTAGACACATAGAGGAAGAAAACCCTTTTTACGGATTTGGAAAATGATCTTCCGTTGGGGAGATATGACTCTTACAAAATGAAATAAAAACCTATGTCACTCAAATAAGGCAGACTGATAGGGGTCTGGTTTTATATCCAAATGGGGTATCAAATGACCATAGAAATCGCTAAAAATTTACAGGAATAAACTAAACTTCATAACGAAGACACCACTTTTTACGGATTTGAAATCCGATCTCTGGTTAGGGAGATATGACCCTGATAAGTTGGTCCTAATTCGGATAGCGATTTGTATCACAAATCGCTGTAGTGTTTAGCGATTAGTAGTGTTTCTCGCTAAACACTACAGCGATTTGTGATACAAATCGCTATCCAAATCAGGACCAACTTGTCCGGGTCATATCTCCCTAACCAGAGATCGGATTTCAAATCCGTAAAAAGTGGTGTCTTCATTATGAAGTCTAGTTTATTCCTGTAAATTTTAAGCGATTTCTATGGTCATTTGATACCCCATTTGGATCTAAAACCAGACCCCTATCAGTCTGTCTTATTTGAGTGACAGGTTTTTATTTCATTTTGTAAGAGTCATATCTCCCCAACGAAAGATCATTTTCCAAATCCGTAAAAAGGGTTTTCTTCCTCTATGTGTCTAGTTTATATTTGGAAAGTTTTATAACTTTTTATGCTCATTTGATATTTCAAACATGTTAAAAATCGAGACACATAGAGGAAGTTTCAAACTTTTTAAGTTTTATAACATTTTATAACATGTCTCGGTTTTTAACAGGTTCGAAATATCAAATGAGCATAAAAAGTTATAAAACTTTCCAAATATAAACTAGACACATAGAGGAATAAAACCCTTTTTACGGATTTGAAAAATGATCTTCCGTTGGGGAGATATGACTTACAAAATGAAATAAAAACCTATGTCACTCAAATAAGACAGACTGATAGGGGTCTGGTTTTAGATCTAAATGGGGTATCAAATGACCATAGAAATCTGAAAATTTACAGGAATAAACTAGAATTCATAACAAAGACACCATTTTTTACGGATTTGAAATCCGATCTTTGGTTAGGGAGATATGACCCTGACAAGTTGGTCCTAATTCGGATAGCGATTTGTATCACAAATCGCTGTAGTGTTTAGCGAGAAACATTACAAATCGCTATAGCGAGGTCCAACAACACTATAAATCGCTGTGGGTCTCGTTAGAGATCCGAAAACACTATAAATCATAATTAAAAGACCAAAAAACACTACAAATCATTGTGGGGCTCGTTGGAGACCCCAAAGCACTATAAATCTTTGTTAAAAGATCGAACAACACTATAAATCATTGTGAGGCTCGTTGGAGACCCAAAAATACTACAAATCATAGTAGAGACTCATTAGAGACTCAAAAAAATCATAACAATAATTTGCTGAATAATATTGCCAATCAAATAACGATTTGTTGAAGAAGTGCTACAACAGTTATGATATGGGGGCCAAAATCAGAACATTTATAAAATCTGGATACAAGGTTCTGGTATTTAATCAAAATAAAATAGTAATTAACCATGAAAAATTTTGAAAATTTACAGGGATGAACTAGACACATAAACGAAGAGAACCCGTTTTACAGATTTGAAAAATGATCTTTCATTAGGAAAATAAAATTCAAACAAAATGGATCAAAATTTGAGCCATTAAAATGACACAGGGTGACAGGGTTATGGTTTTTGACCCGAAACGGGTACAAAAACACCATAGAAATCGCTGAAATTTGGTGTGAACAAACTAGATTCAATTTAGAAAACAACCCTTTTTACGGATCGGAAAGATCATCTCTGGTTAGGGAGAAATCACTTCCGCAAGTTGGTCCTGATTCTGCTAAAATCCTGACGGTGCAAAATAATAGGTTTTGAATCTCGATTTTTAAAGTGGGTCAAACAATCTCAGAATGATCTGATTTTTGGTGGAGAGCATGAAGACATATGCATGAAGTTGCAGTAAAAAATTCAAGTTAAAATGAGCTCTGGGTACATACAAATTGATAGATCTAAAATGCATAAGAATTCAAAGTATAATCTAGAAAGCAACTGAACATGATGAAAGCAAACTGCACATGCGTGGATGTTAAAAAATGAGATCTAATGCCTTAAAATATGAATGGATAAAAACTTTGAATCAGACTCCACAACTCTTCAAGTTGAATGATGCTACCCACGTTGGGAGGAGCCCCCAAACCCCCCTCCTGTAAGGGCAAAAACTCTAAATCAGGTTCCACAACTCATCAAGTTGAACGATGCTACAGTTAGTGTGCAGGTCAGTCGGTGTTTGATGGAGAAATGTTGGATCGTTTGTTGGATGTGCACAGAAGTAGATAGAGAAGGGAGAGAGAGTGAGATGAGGTTTTACCCCTCTCTTGTAAGGGTAAAAACTCTGAATCAGGATCTACAACTCATTTAGTTGAATGATGATACCCACGCTGGGAGGAGCCCCCAAACCCTCCTCCTGTAAGGGTAAAAACTCTGAATCAGGCTTCACAAGAGATAATGTATAGGTCAGTCGGTGCTTGATGGAGCAATGTATGATCTTCTAATGGATGTGCATAAAAGCAAAAATAGAAGGGAGAGAGAGAGTGAGAGGGTTGATGTTCATGGCCTCCTCCAGGGGAGATTTCTTTTTCGGACAATCCTGCAGTGCAGAGACTGGGTCTTAAATAATCATCTTCGGGGCACTTAAGTCTTTACAACCACTCCTTTTCAAGAACCGTCATTTTTTTTTGCACTAATGGAGGAGAGGGTACTTAAGTCTTTGCAATCTTATCAAACTCCAACGCTAATTAATGCTGACAAACATGGAGATACGAGACGCACATGCTTACATACATGGTGGTCTTTGGGACCCCCGATCATGAGATGTAGCTAACTGCCTTGTTCGGGGGGGAACATATAACCTGCTTCGCCGTTTAACTGGTTCTCATGTTTCTCAGTTCTCATATTATAATATTATAGTTATAGGGTCTCTCTCTCTCTCTCTATATATATACTAAAATATAAGAATTAAAAATATGATTTTTTATTTTGCAAATCCAATCATGTGGATCATCCGTTGGATCGTGTATTTTTTTATAAAAAAATTTATGATTTTTGAATGCTTTAATATTTATGAAGACTATGAGCCATTCATTTTAAAGCCTTACAAACCTAGTTTATGGATCAAAATTGAATGATTTAAGGGTAGGTTTTATAAAACCAAGGATGTCGATTACATATGGACAGTTATATTCAAAACAAAAAAACAAAAAATTATGAAAATTATGGTTCACATTATATCTTATATTCTAGTGAATATATATATATATATATATATATATATATATATATAGAGAGAGAGAGAGAGAGAGAGAGAGAGAGAGAGAGAGAGAGAGAGGAATGAAAACATACCCAGTAAAAAGTACGTGGAACTTACCCACCACAAGTTTTTATTAAATTTTTGGTATTTTTTAAAAAAATTGACCGTATAGAGGTGATCTATATGCTTGTTTTTATAGGAAATAGTTCTTGGAGCATTTGACTCGTAAGCATGGATAGGTTTACAATTTTCATAAATTTTTAAGGCAATCAGAACACATTTGTACAGTCAAAATTATGAAAAAAACACAAAAACAATTACATTGGGTAGGTTTGACATTTTTTTTAGTGGTTAGGTTTTCATTTCCCCTCTCTCTCTCTCTATATATATATATATGTAATAAATTGGAAAAAAAAAATTAAGTTTGGATTCGGGTCGGATCCGAACCCGAATGGAGGCATCGCCTCCCGTGTTTTTGACTGGGAGGCAGGGGTTTCAAAGATAACCCCCGCCCTCCTTCTTCCTCTCTCGGTCTCTCTCCCCCGACCGACTCTTTCCCCCTCGTTCGTCCCTGCGACCATCGACGCCGGTGACTCGCCGTCGGCAACCGCCCTCATCCGGCGTGCTGCAGGGAGCCGAAAACCTCAGGTGCCGGCCATCTCCTTCCCACTTTGCTGCGAAGGTGCCGGCGACCCACGACCACTGCCTTCCGCTCCGACGACTCTTCAGGTACACTTCCCCTCTTTTCCCTTCCTTCCGCCTCCTCTTCTTCTTCTTCGTGAGAGATCGACTGACAGGAGGGCGGAGCCCCCTGCCGTCGCCTCTCATCGGCAGGGGGGTTACCCCCCTACCTTTCTCAAGATCGGCCGACAGGGGGCTGAGTCCCCTGTCGTCGGCAGGGGGACTCCCCCCTGTCTCTCTCGTTGGGTCGACTGACAGGGGGGCAAAGCCCCCTGTTGTCGCCATACGTCAGCAGGGGGCTCCGCCCCCTGTCACTTGTCGTGTCGACAGGGGGCTTCGCTCCCCCTGTTTCTCTTGTTTCGCCGGCAGGGAGCAGAGCTCCCTGTGTCGGCCCACCTTTTCGGCAGGGGCGGAGCCCCTGCCTTTTTGTGGTTCTTCCAGCAGAGGAGGGGCTCTCCCCCCACCTCTCTGTTCCCCTGCCATGGCAGGGGAGGGGACGAGCCCCTCCCCCTTGCCTCCTGCTACGACAGAGGAGGGGTTCAGCCCCCTTCTCTCTGCTCCCTCTGTCACAGCAGGGGAGGGGCCGAGCCCCTCCTCCCTGCCTCCTGTTACAACAGA
Source organism: Nuphar pumila (assembly GCF_984573655.1). Taxonomy (NCBI): domain Eukaryota; kingdom Viridiplantae; phylum Streptophyta; class Magnoliopsida; order Nymphaeales; family Nymphaeaceae; genus Nuphar; species Nuphar pumila. The sequence continues at coordinate 16,702,941 of NC_143257.1, forward strand.
GGAGGGGTTTGCAGGGGAGGGGCTGAGCTCCCCTCCCTGCTCCCTATTAGGCAAGGGAGGGGCTGAGCCCCCTCCCTGCCCTTTTGATCGGCAGGGGAGGGGCTGAGTCCCCTCCCTGCTTCGTGTTACGGTAGGGGAGGGGCTGAGCCCCCTCCCTGCTCTTTGTTTTGACAAGGGAGGGAGTCGAGCCCCCTCCCAGCTCGTTGTTACGGCAAGGAAGGGGCCGAGCCCTCCCTGTGCCTCTTTTCTTGTTAGGCAGGAGCATCGCTCCTGCCTTCGTTGTTTTTCGGCAGGCCAAGGCAAGCCCCCTCGCCTCGCTTTTCTCTGGCATCAGACGGACCTCCGTTCGTTGTTGACAGGTAGGGGATTTGACCCTGCCTCTCTTCTTCTTTGTCAGGCAGGGGCGCAACCCTGTCTGCCCTCGCTTTTTGAGGGCAGGGGTGCAACCCCCTGCCTCCTCGGAGTTCGCCGACAGCAAGTCAGCAGGGGTTCGTAGCCCCTGCCCTTGTTTCTTGTGCTTATAGCAGGTGCACATGTGCACGATGCCTCTGGCTCTGCTTTCCTTACGTCAGGACGACGACAGTGCCCCTGATCTTCTATTTTTGGTATTAGCTTGCTAAGATTGTTACTTTTGCAGCTCGTGCGACGGACCCTGCTCGCGCTCCGCGACCCGAGCCACCAATCGCGTACATCCGTGGACGACAGCAAGCTTGCAACTCTCAAAGGTAGGGGAAGATTGCACAGAAGACTTGGACAATTGAATTAAGTTCAATTAACAAAAAAAGAGACCATTAAATAAATAAATAAATATATATATATATATATATATATATATATATATATATATATATATATATATATATATATATATTTATACGAGTAGACATTTGACTCGAGGACGCGGTTTTGCGATCCTTGTCCTTTACTTTGCCGTTGCGCATCGCGCAAAGGTTTGGCGTTGCACTCCTATTTACGGTCTTTACTTACCATTGCGCGTTGTGCCGAGGGTTTGCGTTGCACTTTTGCTTACCGCCCTTACTTTGCCGTCGCGCTTTGCGCCTAGGCTCTTGCTTTTGTATATGTGTTGGTATTGCCTTGCTATTGCAGATGACGTGCAAGTTCTTGCTCTTTGCGTATGCCTTAAAGGCATCCTCGTGGAGGATGCAAGAGGCATTTACCACTCTCTCTCTTGCGACAAGAGTTCAGTCGGGAGCGAGCGACACATCCTCGTCTAAGGAGAGGGATACCTTGTAAGGATCTTCGCTCTGCGTGTGCGCAGTCCTGCAGAGTCGACTTGAGATTTTAGGGAGCTGCGCAAAAGCATCAAAGACTGCTCCAAATCGAAGCATTTGGAAGGATGTGACTGGCTAGTTCTGCTCGCCTTCTTGGCTTATCTCGAGTGATCCCGAATTGGGGGTTCGAGCGAACTTCTTAGCGGGTGTTCTGTTGAGAAACCCGTATCCCATCTATCGAGGTTGGTATCGAGTCATGCGAGACATGTAGATACTCCGATAGAGGATGTGATTCGAGATAATCACATGCATAATGTTGGCACAAGGTACTGCTGTTTCAAAAGATAGAGTAAAGTTGATAAACTTTACATCTTTGTGAAACACTCCTGTTGAGGCATCTATTGATGAGCTATACCCCCTTCATCCTAGAGTACTTGTAGTCGTGCACGACACGTCTAGTACTGCGATGATCGGATAAGACGGTCGTGCGACCTCGAACAACGCTAAATGCAAATGTTGTAATCACATAAATGGCCTCACATTCGCCTTCACAGGCAAGATGCTCGAGTAGTTTAAAGACCACAACATAGAATGGGTCGTTAGTTAAGAAACCCCTAACGTACCTATTCGCTCCTATGCGTCTGTCAAGGGAGAGGACAAAGCGGTACAAACTCCAATGGACAAGTTGTTAACAACCACCCTACGAGCAACGATCCGGCCTCCCCAGTCATTGGAGTTAGGGGAAAGGGGCTACATTAGTTAGCTCAACACTTCTGCAGAAGTTGGTTGCGTCCATGGCACAACCTCCTTTGGGGAATCCTCTCTCGGCTAAAACCGTCTCTTTAGAGCGAACTCAACTAGCTATTCGGGTTATTGAAAATACATAAAATAACAGACGCCCAAACTAGTCTCAGTTGGTTCTACGTTTTGCCTGCGCGTACCCGTAGGTTTGTAATTATTGAAAGTTTAGGTCTGTTCACACTGGTCGTTTGGTCGTGAGATTCGCTTGCACTATTGATTCGCTTGCACTACGGATTCGCTTACACTACTGAATCACTTGCTTGCTCGGTAGTTCAGTATGCTTCTCGTTGAGCTGTGCACGCTTGTCAAGGCGTTACTCTAGTTGGTTAAACTGGTTACACAGTTCTTTGCGGAGTAATAAGAAGCTTATCATACTAGTTAAATGCTTATAATAATAACATTATGCCAGTTGCTACATATTAGCATGTGACTTGCTTTATCCCTTGGTCGAACTGTTTGGTGCTTATTGTAGCGTAGCACTTGTTGGCTTGCATCTCTTATGATTGATGTGATTGCATACAACTCATAATCTACGAACTGGTGGCAACTAGGATTGATGTGACCGCTTGTCTTATAAGCTACTTACATATTGTGATATAACTGTTGCCGTATGATTGCTTATGAATGGCTTGTGATGTAATGGTTTATGCCTTACGATTAGTTTAATTTCTTGTTGATGGACTGAACCATTTATGGTAATTATATGTTTTATCAGCATTGTTATGAGTGTTTGTCTTATTCAGTTGTTTTGTTTGGCTGACGGGTAGAGTTAGTTACTCTTCGCCCATAGAATCAACTAGATTGCCACATCTGCGCGTTCTCACGTGTCGTTTACGCATGCTTTGAGGGCTTATTTGAGGATTACAATATTTCTTGTGGCAACAATACAATGCATAGGATTATGTGCTTCTATGTGAAGTGATACGATGCATATTGCTGATATGCATGCTTGTGCCCATATTGTGGCTACTGACCCCGAGGCGGTCAATGGTTCAGAGCAGTCAGTTAATGACACATGTATCACTAAGTAGGGCATTTGTCGAGGACCTGATCTCTAAAGGATTATCTGCGAGGGCGTGTATGATCAAGATCAGGTACCCGGCTAGAGTGGTAGATTCTCTGTGAGGATGTACACTGTCCACGAGCGGGTAGCCGCAAAGGTGTTGAACTCCTGTGAGGAAGTGTATGGTCCAAAACCAAGTATACCATCTAGGGCAGAATTCCTTGTGAGGTTATACATTTCCCAGACCAAGTGATCCGACGTTGATCTTGTTGTTTGTATTAGTGGATATCGACCCTGAGAGCGGTCATTTGTGTTGATGCTTGTATCACAATGATTTTCATTGGATATGGCATTTGTTGGGGACCGATTTCCCAAAGGTTTCGCTGTGAGGTTATACATTTTCCAGATCAGGTGACCCAGCTAGAGTGGGATATCTCTGTGAGGATGTACACTGTCCACTAACGGGTAGCTGCAAAGACGGTGAACTTCTGTGAGGAAGTGTAGGGTCCAAGATCAGGTATACCCTCTAGGGCGGTAATTCCTTGTCCGGTCATATATCTCTCGGACCGAACTATCCGACGTGGATCTTGTGTTTTCGCTTACCATAAAAAGTTATGGTGAGCTGTGACGATCTTCTGAGATTGTTTGTGATAGCCAACTATGAATTCATAGTTTCGGCTTTCTATTTTAGCATGATTACATGCAGGACTCAGATGTGAGAGTCTATTCATTAGCGATTTGACTTAGTGTTTATGTTTTGGACCTTCTACGGAAGGGTGAGCTTTTCTGAGAAAGTATGACGCCTTAGTGAGTCATAACAGGTGGCAGTTGACCGCGTAAGGTTTTGAGAGATGAGAATAGATTAAGGTTGTTCAGGACAACGCGTTTGTTAGAAGTAGTGAGCGACAAACGATGTCCTGATGGTGATTAGATGTTGTGACCTCATTCTAGGAACGAGAACAAGCTAGTTGCATGGTGGTTCACAACCTATGATCAATTGAATCGTATACTGCGTTTGTCAGTTGCACTGCTTACTTGCTTTGAACTGCTTACTTGCTTGAACTGCTTACTGTTTGCACTACTTACGCATTTGCACTGCTTACTCGCTTGCACTACTTATTCGCTTGTACTACTTACGCGTTTGCACTATTCACCTGCTTGCATTGCTTACCTGTTTAACTGCATATCTGCTTTAAACTGCGTAGCCTACTGAATTAAATGTACTTAATTCAGTTTCTTGTTAGTCTCTCTTGTGCACCTACTAGTTTTTTGCGAAACTAACCCATTCTATGGGTACAAGTGATGATTAGGTACTCTACGGGAGATGGCACGATTGCAAGATGGCTTCAAGACTTCTTCCTGCTCTTAGCTCGCGTCCTGGACGCTATGGGTTTGTATCGGATTTTCCTTGGGATATCCGAATCTTGCGAGTTTTGGTTCTTTTAGCTAACGTGCCCAAAGTTGTCAACTTGCCTTATGATTTATTAAAAGAAGAATCTTTCGCTGATTTCATAATCAAACTCTGAAGGAAAGAGATATTTCTAGTCTCTTGCCTGTTTTTCTGAAAAGGTTCGCAAGTTTGAAATTTGGGGCGTTACAACTTGGTATCAGAGCTAAGGGAAGTAAGGATTCTTGACCATTGAGCATCCGTATCGCGCTGTGAGTATACTTTTCTTCTTGCTTTATGGGTGTCTTTTAGAGTTGTTAAGCTAAGTGGCTCGACGTGTTTCGCTTATATACCAACATTGCTGGGTTTTTGTAAACTACTCATGTTACGCATGAATGGTACAAATGTTTTTGACTTCTTTTTCGAGTTTCCTGAGATTTTGATCCTTGGTATCCCTTGTTTACTTCAAGGATGGTAAGGAACTCGAACGAAGATTCGGCTTACGAATGGTCAAATATTAGGGAAAAATGCCCTGACTTGTATTTTGACCAATGAATGCAATAGAAATTTCGCGGACGAAATTCTTTTAAGGAGGGTAGGATGTAATAAATTGGAAAAAAAAATTTAAGTTTGGATTCGGGTCAGATCCAGACCTGGACCCGAATGGAGGCACCGCCTCCCGTGTTTTTAACACAGGGAGGCAAGGGTTTCAAAGATAACCCCCGCCCTCCTTCTTCCTCTCTCGGTCTCTCTCCCCCGACCGACTCTTTCCCCCTCGTTCGTCCCTGCAGCAACCGCCCTCATCCCGCATGCTGCAGGGAGCCGAAAACCTCAGGTGTCGGCCATCTCCTTCCCTCTTTGTTGCGAAGGTGCCAGCGACCCACGACCACTGCCTTCCGCTCCGGAGACTCTTCAGGTACGCTTCCCCTCTTTTCCCTTCCTTCCGCCGCCTCTTCTTCTTCTTCTTCTCCGTGAGAGATCGACTGATAGGGGGGCGGAGCCCCCTGCCGTCGCCTCTCATCGGCAGGGGGTTACCCCCTACCTTTCTCAAGATCGGCCGACAAGGGGCTGAGTCCCCTGTCGTCGGCAGGGGGACTCCCCCCTGTCTCTCTCGTTGGGTCGACTGACAGGGGAGCAAAGCCCCCTGTCGTCGCCATACATCGGCAGGGGGCTCCGCCCCCTATCACTTGTCGAGTCGACAGGGGGCTCCACTCCCCCTGTCCCTCTTGTTTCGTCGGCAGGGAGCGGAGCTCCCTGTGTCGGCCCACCTTTTCGGCAGGGGCTTCTGCCCCCTACCTTTTGTGGATTTCTCGGCAGGGGCGGAGCCCCTGCCTTTTCGTGGTTCTTCTGGTAGAGGAGCGGCTCGCCCCCCTTCTCTCTGTTCCTCCTACCACGGCAGGGGAGGGGCCGATTCCCTCCTCCCTGCCTCCTGCTACGACAGAGGAGGGGTTCAGCCCCCTCCTCTATGCTCCCTCTGTCACGGCAGGGGAGGGGTCGAGCCCCTCCTCCTTGCTCCTGTTACGGCAGAGGAGGAGCTCACCCTCCTCCTCTCTGTTCCTTTTGTATTGGCAGGGGAGGGGCTGAGCTCCCCTCCTTGCTCCCTATTAGGTAAAGAGGGGTTGAGCCCCCTCCTTGCTCTCTGTTACAGCAGGGGAGGGGCTGAGCCCCCTCCCTGCCCTTTTGATCGGCAGAGGAGGGGCTGAGTCCCCTCCCTGCTTCGTGTTACGGTAGAGGAGGGGCTGAGCCCCCTCCCTGCTCTTTGTTTTGACAGGGGAGGGAGTTGAGCCCCCTCCCATCTCGTTGTTATGGCAAGGGAGGGGCCGAGCCCTCCCTGTGCCTCTTTTCTCGTTAGGCAGGGGCATCACTCCTGCCTTCGTTGTTTTTCGGCAGGCCGGGGCAAGTCCCGTCGCCTCACTTTTCCCTGGCATCAGGTGGGCCTCCGTTCGTTGTTGACAGGCAGAGGCTTTGACCCTGCCTCTCTTCTACTTTGTCAGGCAGGGGCGCAACCCTATCTGCCCTCGCTTTTTGAGGACAGGGGTGCAACCCCCTGCCTCCTCGGAGTTCGCCAACAACGAGTCAGTAGGGGCTCGTAGCCCCTGCCCCTGTTTCTTGTGCTTATAGCAGGTGCGCATGTGCACGATGCCCCTGGCTCTGCTTCCCTTACGTCAGGACGGTGGCAGTGCCCCTGACCTTCTATTTTTGGTATTAGCTTGCTAAGATTGTTACTTTTGCAGCTCGTGCGACGAACCCTGCTCGCGCTCCGTGACCCGAGCCACCAATCGCGTACATCCGTGGACGACAACAAGCTTGCAACTCTCAAAGGTAGAGGAAGATTGCACATATGACTTGGACAATTGAATTAAGTTCAATTAACAAAAAAAAATGGACCATTAAATAAATAAATATATATATATATATATATATATATATATATATATATATATATATATATATATATATATATTTATACGAGTACGCATTTGACTCGAGGATGCGGTTTCACTATCCTTGTCCTTTACTTTGCCGTTGCGCATCGCACAAAGGTTTGGCGTTGCACTCCTATTTACGGTCTTACTTGCTGTTGCACGTTGTGCCGAGGGTTTGCGTTGCACTTTTGCTTACCGCCCTTACTTTGCCGTCGCGCTTTGCGCCTAGGCTCTTGCTTTTGCATATGTCTTGGTATTGCCTTGCTATTGCAGATGACGTGCAAGTTCTTGCACTTTGCGTATGCCTTAAAGGCATCCTCGTGGAGGATGCATGGAGCATTTACCACTCTCCCTCTTGCGACAAGAGTTCAATCGGGAGCGAGCGACACATCCTCGTCTAAGGAGAGGGATACCTCGTAAGGATCCTCGCTCTTCGTGTGCGCAGTCCTGCAGAGTCGAATTGAGATTTTATGGAGCTGCACAAAAGCATCAAAGACTGCTTCAAATCGAAGCATTTGGAAGGATGTGACTGGCTAGTTCTGCTCGCCTTCTTGGCTTATCTCGGGTGATCACGAATTGGGGGTTCGAGCGCACTTCTTAGCGGGTGTTCTGTTGAGAAACCCGTATCCCGTCTATCGAGGCCGGTATTGAGTCATGTGAGACATGTAAATACTCCGATAGCGGATGTGATTCGAGATAATCACATGCATAATGTTGGCATAAGGTACTGCTGTTTCAAAAGACAGAGTAAAGTTGATAAACTTTACATCTTTGTGAAACACTCATGTTGAGGCTTCTATTAAGGAGCTATACCCCCTTCATCCTAGAGTACTTGTAGTTGTGCACGACACGTCTAGTACTGCGATGATCGGATGAGACGGTCGTGTGACCTCGAACAACGCTAAATGCAAATGTTATAATCACATAAATGGCCTCACATTCGCCTTCACAAGCAAGCTGCTCGAGTGGTTTAAAGACCACAACATAGAATGGGTCGTTAATTAAGCAACCTCTAACGTACCTATTCGCTCCTATGTGTCTGTCAAGGGAGAGGACAAAATGGTACAAACTCCAATGGACAGGTTGTTAACAACCACCCTACGGGCAACGATCCGGCCTCCCCAGTCATTGGAGTTAGGGGAAAGGGGCTACATTAGTTAGCTCAACACTTCTGCAGAAGTTGGTTGCGTCCATGGCACAACCTCCTTTGGGGAATCCTCTCTCGGCTAAAACCGTCTCTTTAGAGCGAACTCAACTAGCTATTCGGGTTATTGAAAATACATAAAATAACAGACGCCCAAACTAGTCTCAGTTGGTTCTACGTTTTGCCTGCGCGTACCCGTAGGTTTGTAATTATTGAAAGTTTAGGTCTGTTCACACTGGTCGTTTGGTCGTGAGATTCGCTTGCACTATTGATTCGCTTGCACTACGGATTCGCTTACACTACTGAATCACTTGCTTGCTCGGTAGTTCAGTATGCTTCTCGTTGAGTTGTGCACGCTTGTCAAGGTGTTACTCTAGTTGGTTAAACTACTTACGCAGTTCTTTGTGGAGTAATAAGGAGCTTCTCATACAAGTTAAATGCTTATAATAATAGCATTATGTCAGTTGCTACATATTAGCATGTGACTTGCTTTATCCCTTGGTCGAACTGTTTTGTGCTTATAGTAGCGTAACACTTGTTGGCTTGCATCTCTTATGACTGATGTGATTGCATACAGCTCGTAATCTACGAGATGGTGGCAACTAGGATTGATGTGGCCGCTTGTCTTATAAGCTGCTTACATATTGTGATATAACTGTTGTTGTATGATTGCTTATGAATGACTTGTGATGTAATGACTTAGGCCTTACGATTAGTTTAATTACTTGTTGATGGACTGAGCCATTTTATGGTAATTATATGTTTTACGGGCATTGTTATGAGTGTTTGTCTTATTTAGTTGTTTTGTTTGGCTGACGGGTAGAGTTAGTTACTCTTCGCCCATAGAATCAACTAGATTGCCACATCATCGCATTCTCACGTGTCGTTTACGCATGCTTTGAGGGCCTATTTGAGGATTACAATATTCCTTGTGGCAACAATACGATGCATAGGATTATGTGCTTCTATGTGAAGTGATACGATGCATATTGCTAATATGCATGCTTGTGCCCATATTGTGGCTACTGACCCCGAGGCGGTCAATGTTTCAGAGCAGTCAATTAATGACGCATGTATCACTGAGTAGGGCGTCTGTCAAGGACCTGATCTCCAAAGGATTATCTGCGAGGGCGTGTATGATTAAGATCAGGTACCCGGCTAGAGTGGTAGATTCTCTGTGAGGATGTACACTGTCCACGAATGGGTAGCCGCAAAGGCGGTTGTGATCATCGCAAAATTTTTCCTCTCTGGTGGTTTCTCTCTCTTCCTTCTCTTTTCCTTTTCTAACCTCCATTTTCCTTATTTTTGAAGGGAGAAAAATAAAAGAAAGAAAAGAAAGAGAGAAGAGAAAAGAAAGAAAGAAAAGAGAGAAGAGAAACTATTTTGCGCGGCCTCACTTGACCTTAATTTTGAAAATATTTAGCAAATAACTCACCTCCATTTTGAAAATTATTGCGGGAAAATGGAGAGATGGGATTCGCTCGTCGGTACGAGGTTCGACCATTCCTGGTGCCTTTACCAGGGGTAATCGAACAAAGGATCGAATCTATGCCTTTTGCTTTGCGTAAATATTATCTAAGAATTTATTCTAACTCTAAATGCACAAAGAATCATACTTGTGCAAATGCAAGGATGTATGCTCTTTTTGAAAAGATATTTTGAAAATTTCCAAGTATTCTGAGATGAACTTGATGAGGGAGTGAAGAAATGATTGAATCTAACTTAGAACTTAAGATAGATCAGAGAAGTTCTAAGTCTTTGAAGTAAATCAGAGTTTAGAAAAATAAATCTTGACTTTGAGAAAAAAGCTTTTGGAATGAAAGGAAATGAAGTTTCAAAGTCAGAAATAAACTTTGAATTTAATCATGGATTTAGGAGAAGAAGATGAAATTTTGAAGTGATATTGAATTTTGAATCTTAAAATGGATCTGAGAAAATCAAATGGTATTTAAAAATAGAAATGGATTTAGGGAGTTCAAATGAGATCTGGAAATGGACTTGGATTTGAAATCTAGATTTTTGAAATGGAATTGGATCTTAAAAGGGATTTAAGATCTGGGATTTGAGATCCGATGTAAAATTGGGTTCTGGATCCTAAGATGGATTTGGATCTGAAGTTTGAGATCCAAAAAGTGGAATTGGATCTAAAGTCTGAGATCCAATGTAGAGTTGGACTCTGGACCCTAAGATAGATTGTGGATCTGAAGTCTCAGATCCAATGTAGACTTGGGTTCTGGATCCTAATATGGAATTGGATCTGTAATCTGAGATCCAAGGTAGATTTATATTTAGAAAACTGGATTCAAGTTGATCTAATTTTGGATTTGAGTTTTTGAAAGTCCAAAAATGGGACTTTTGAGTATGGATCTGGGTTTTGAAAACCCAGATTGAATTTGAAACTTAGAAAAGGCCAAGCTTTTGAGATTCAGGATTAATCTCAAACTTTGATTTTGGATTTGGAAGATGAACTTGGTTTTGAATTATGATGAATCAGAAGTTTCAAAGTTAATTTGAACTTTGAAATTTCATTTAGATTTTGGATATACAAATGGATTTCAAAGTCAAATTGGACTTTGAATTTTGAAGTTAGAATTTGGGATCAGAAGATGAATCCGAATTTTCAATTGAATTTAGAAATTGAATCTTGAATATACAAATGAATTTCAAAGTCAAATTAGACCTTGAATTTTGAAGTTTGAATTTGGGATATACAAATGTGATCATCGCAAAATTTTTCCTCTCTTGGCGGTTTTCTCTCTCTTCCTTCTCTTTTCCTTTTCTAACCTCCATTCTCCTCCTTTTTGAAGGGAGAAGAACAAAAGAGAGAAAAGAAAGAGAGAAGAGAAAAGAAAGGAAGAAAGAGAGAGGAGAAACTATTTTGCGGGGTCTCACTTGACTTTGATTTGTAAATATTTAGAAATTTAACTCGCCTCCGTTTTGAAAATTTGCGGGAAAATGGAGAGACGGGATTCGCTCGTCGGTATGAGGTTCGACCGTTCTTGGCGCCTTTACCAAGGGTAATCGAACCAAGGATCGAATCTATGCCCTTTTGCTTTGCCTAAAATATAATCTAAGAATTTATCCGAACTCTATATGCACAAAGAATCATGCTTGTGCAATGCAGGATATATGCTCTTTTGAAAAATTGATTTAGAAATTTCCAAGTATTTCTGAGATAAACTTGATAGGGGAGTGAAGAAATGATTGAATTTAACTTAGAACTTCAGCTAGATCAGAGAAGTTCTAAGTCTTTGAAGTAATTTAGAGTTTGGAAGAATAGGTCTTGGCTTTGAGAAAGAAATGATTTTGAAGCTCTGAAATGAAGTTTCAAAGTCAAAAATGGATTTTGAATTTTGAATTTGAATTTAGGAAAGAAAATGAATACTTGAGCTGGAATTGAATTTGGAATGGATTGAGAAAATCAAATGGGATTTAAGAATAGAAAATGGATTTAAGGGTTTGAATTGAAATTTGGAAATGGACTTGGATTCGAAATTTAGAAATGGAATTGGATAATGGATTTAAGATCTGAGATTCAAGAAGTGACATTAGATCTGAAGTCTGAGATCCAAAGTCGAATTGGACTCTAGACCCGAAGATGGAATTGGGTCTGAAATCTAAGCTCTGAAGTGAAGTTTGGATTTTGGATCCTAAAGGGGAATTGGATCTGAAGTCTAAGATCCAAAAGTGAGGTTGGATTCTGGATCCTAAGAGGATTTGAATCTGAAGTTTAAGATCCAAAAGTGAGGTTGGATTCTGGATCCTAAGAGGAATTGGATCTGAAGTCTAAGATCCAAAAGTGAAGGTTGGATTCGGGATCCTAAGATGGTTTTGGATCTGAAGTCTTAGATCCAGAGTGAAATTGGGGTCTGGATCCTAAAGAGGAATTGGATATGAAGTATGAGATCCAATATGAGTATTTGAATCCTGGATCCTAAAATGGATTTGGGTTTAAATTCAGAAGATGAATCAAGAACTTTTAAAATTAAACTTGAAATGTAGAATTTGAATATACAAACGAATTTTAAAGTCAATTTAGACCTTGAATTTTTTGAATTTGGAATTTAAAATGAAGATGGAAGGAATCTCAAAGTTAATTTGAACTTTGGATTTGATTTGTAATTTTTGAATATAAATGAATTGGAAATTTCAAAGTTAAATTGAACTTTGAAAAATGAGTTTGAAATCTCAAAGTTAGATTGAACTTCGAGATTTTTAAAAAATGAAATAGAATTTTGGGAATTGAAAGAATGAATTGGATTTGAGAAGGATTGAAGATAGATTGAGGAAGGTATTTACATTACTTAGAGTTTTGAAAAAGACATTTTGAAAATGTGATGCAATTCTATCCTAAATGATGAATGAATTTAAATTCTTGAAATTGGATTTTGAAAAGCTATTCCATTCTTTAAATGAATTAAAATAAGATTGAAGATATAATACATCCTTGACTATGGTCATTGAATGTATTATATAATAATCTGTATTTAAACTCAGGTGAAGAATGAAACACATTTGGTGCTTTTATAGAATTTAAAATGAAATTAACTCTCAATATACCCTGACTATGGCCATTGATATATATTTTGAATTAATTTTAAGTTAAATTTTGATAAAAGGAGATAATATTTAAGAAAATATGATGAATTTTGAAAATGGATCCAAGTGTGAATCCAGTGTTATTTCGTAAAAGATAAAAATCCTAAGTTTTGTCCACACCCTGACTATGGCCATTGGTGTGGATCATCAATTTAGGATTGATTTACCTCTTACGAAATGGTGCACGTGTCATTCGTGTTTCACCATTGAGATTTTTGAGAAAATGAAAGAAAATAACATGAAACAAGCAATTACGAGGTGTATATGCACATACATTCTAATCTATAGCAAGAAATGGAAATTTCTCATTATATATAGTTATTACATCATTTGATGGAATCAAAATTACAAAACTTCCAATATCAAAGGGAAAAGTAATATTTCCTGCAAAATTTCAAGTTAGCATAAGATAAGGAACACACATGAATAAGGAATATCACCTTGATCCCTAAGATGTGGCTAATGAAGTAATAGGCATATACTAATGGCTATGCAATGCAAGTTACAAAACCTATCTTGGAATGGTATATCGAAATGATGAGAAACAAGAGATGTCTAGACTAATAAATGTTAAAATATGGGGATGATATCTTAGGCTAATTAGGAGGCCTATATGATAACCTTAGAATAAGATGTAGGTCAAGGACTGAACTAATGATACACCTTTTGACCAAAACCCGAGCTTGTTCTAAAACAATCCACTGCAAAGGGGTCATATCCGAAGATTAGATTCTACCACTCCTAATATGTGCATCAAGTTTTTGCAGCCAATGCTCATAGCCATTAGTCAATGGACAGGCCAAGATGCAGGGGGAGGCTTGTGGATTAATGGTATGCAAATGTTGAATGTGATGAAAGGTGTAAGTGCAACTAACAGGTGGAAGCTAAGTGTTTGCTAACTGAGGTTACCTTGAACCGATCTTTGGACAGTACTATGCAAAGATGATGTGTGGATATGTGATGGATTGGGTTAATGCAGGAGGGCTGTGACCTGATAATGAGTGGATCCAGGCAATCTGAGCCGATCCAGAAAAATATTTCAGTTAACACATTAGACCAAACTCAATCAGCCATATCGAAATGATCCTACTTGATGTATTATGACTTCAGAGATATACAATTAGGTGTATTATGACTTTAGAAATATGCAAAATGTATTATGACTTTAGAAATATGCAAAGTATCTGTCATATTCATTTTCCCTGTCCTAAGGTGAGAGCTCAAGAGCTTTATACAACATTCAAACTTGATATAGCAATGGCGCGGTGAGCCTAAGTAAGTCTTATGACATACATTTTGCAGAGAAAAGAAAAAAAAAAAATCTTCTAAACAATTCATGGGGAAATTTAAGCAAATTTCTACAACAGGAATTCAAGTTAACTCTAGCAATTGATAAAAGGGATGTTGGAAGAGGATTTTCAAACCTGTTGTAAGCTGATGTGGTTAGGAGTTCACTGACAACTTGAATCTGTTGCAGAACAACGAATGTAATGCCAGGTGTTCCTTGGACCCACTGAACTAGAACATTTCATGTGGATGCGATGCGAATCTTATGGAGAGGTTGTGCCATAAGCCTTTCTCTTTTTTTTTTTAGCAACCAACAGACTCGGCTACAACTTTTGAAGATGTAATCACTTACTTCGTACCTGAATGAGGGAGCCAAACTCTTCCCTTCCACTGTAGATGCCTTTTGTCTCTTGCTGCAGGGATTCTTCGTTGCTGAGATTCCACTAAGGAGGGCCGGAAGATGGAAGGATCTCCTCCGGTTGTTGGGTGGCCTTCCGAATCCGAAATGAAGAAAAGGAAGATTGAATAGAAGGGAACAATGGACGAAAAATCCCCCCTTTCCCTTTCTCGCTGGCCTACCTTTATAGAAAAGAAGAAGCCTCGAGAAGGAGAGCTTTTCTGTTGCAGATCGATGGTCCGAATCCGGGGGGCAGTGATCGGAAGGTGGAGCTTGATCTCGTACATGGGGCTGGTTGGGGAGAGGAAGAAAACTTGCAAGGCCATTGAAGATGAACGGAGAAGGCCCATGGCCATGGTGATCGAGGGTGGTGGATAAGGAAGGCGTGCGAGGCCGTTGGCCCTGGAAGCTTCTGGAGATCATCGGGGATCTAGGGTTGAGGAAGAGGATGGCGATCGGAGGGTGGAAGAAAGAAGGTCGCACATGGGGGTTCCTCAGCCATCGAGCAGGGCGGCTGGGCGATAAGATGAAGCAGGTCCTCCCCTTGCGACCCCTTGCGAAAACCCTAATAATAATAATAAAAAAAGTTCTTAACCGGGTTTTTCGGATTCTAACCCGCATTCTTCAAAAAGAGGGCTCCTTTAAAACCATTTTTGCCATAAAGTGGTTTAAAAGATTTTTTTTTTTTAGCAAACCAATTTAAAAGCTCGAAACCACTTGCTAATTTTTTTTTTTATGTATTATTATATATATATTTATGTTATTTTCTCAATATTTCTATCTTTTTTTTTTTATATTTTGGAATGAAAAATTGAGAAAACAAAGACTAAACCCTAATTTTTTTGTATTTTTCTAAAAAAGAATATTTACAAAAGTATTTTCCTGAGAATTTCAGACTATTTCAGGAAAATTTCTTCAGAAGAATGGGTTTGGATCCAAGTTTTGAGAAAACATTCGAGTTTTTAAAAAAAAAACCTCGATTTGAGGACTATAATATGATGAATCCAAACGGATATCGGACAAAGTGTCTGAGCTTTTCAAAAAGTTATTTTGGTAATTTTTAGAATTTGATTAAAAATTGGACAACGAAGCTCAGATTTGGATCTCTTATCTGGATCCGGATCCGAAATTGAGTCGGATATGTAAAATGAATTTGATTTCAGAAATATTTGGGGAACAAAATAGAATTTAGATTTAAAACTGACTCAATTACCCAGGGAATGGGGAAAAAGGGCAAAAAGGGGATATTTACAATATTTTGAAAAATTTGGGGTGTTCACAGATGCCCCTCTTTGCTACTAAGCCGGTTGGAAGCCGAGCTTAGTGGCAAAGAAACACTCCAAATTTTGAAAAATGCCCAGTCAGCCGATCTGAGCTGGGTGTGGAGGAATTATTTCAAAAACATGGCTTTTGAGGCTTAAAAACCTTATCCTGAACGGTCCTGGGGGGACGAAATCCTCGACAATGATATGACTGAATGATAAAAATGAGGAAATCGTGATGGGACTTTGGGCGAAGACCCCAAAATGGTGAAAGGTAAGAATTTTGATCAAGTCTCATGGGTGAGACGAGATCTACCTTTTGGAATGACTCAGGTTTAGCCCTTAACCTGGACGGGACGAAGATAGATCAAGATAATTTGGATGGGGGAAGGAAACATAAACGGACCTCGATGGGACATTTTGAGAGAAATGCCTTATGAGATGAAACTCAAGGACGATCCTTTTCCCGGATGGATGTACAAAGAGCATGGATTCCTTTGTGGGAAAAACTATGATGGGACGGGAAGAATTACCTCGTCTAAGCGAGGATCAGGTTTAACCCAAACCTGAAAGGGAGGTACCTCACGGAGTGAGGTTCAGGCTTCACCCTTATCCTGAGAGGGACGACCATACAAAATCTTTGAGTAAAGAAACCGTGATGGGACAACAAATGCATCGCCGAAGCGAGATTCAGGTTTAACCCTTGACCTGAGTGGGAGATGATGCGGAATCTTCGAATGAAGAAACCGTGATGGGACTAGAAAGGATATCTAGTCGGAAATGGGACTCATGTTTAACCATAACCTGAACGGAAAGGACACCTCGTGAAGCGAGGTTCAGGCTTAACCCTTAACCTGAAAGGGATGATCACATGGAATCCTCAGATGAAGAAACCATGATGGGACCTTCAGAATTTGGACGAACAAATCCGAAAGGGGTTTGCGAGAAGAGAAAAACAAGAGATTCCCTAAAGCTTGGAAAGGGGATGATCTTGGGCGCCTCATTGCTGAGACTAAAAATCAGCTTTCTAAAAACAGATGACCTCTCGCAGAAGGTCTGGGTTTGTACCTCGAGGGGCGAGGTAACAGGTTTAATCCTTAGCCTGAATGGATATAGAATCCTCGAGGAGCGAGGAAAACTGTGATGGGCCTCTAGACTTTGCATAACAAGTCCAAGAGGGGTTTTTGCAAAAGGATGAAAATGGGGGTCCCTAAAGCTTGAAAAGGGGTTGTTCTTGGGCGTCTCATTGCTGAGACTGAAAATAGCTTTTGACAATAACAGATCTTTTGCAAAAAGTTCAGGTTTAACCCTTATCCTGAGCGGGAATTGTCCATGGCGGGACAGTGGGGAGCACAGGGAAGTATGCGAATCTGAGAGCGCTCAGATCAGACGGAAGGAAAGGACCTTTCAGTCCTAAGGAGGGATGACGTCAGGATACGTCAAAACGATCTCAAGTTCACACTTCATGTTGGGATAATTAGAAAATATTGCCAATAAGATGCCAAAAATTGTAGTTGATTCAGAATGATTGAATTGTGCTCATGTGTGAAGATATCACCTCTTTCTACCTAGAGTATTAGCTTCAATTGGGCTAACTCTATAGAATTTGAGATCTAAAATTCAAATTTGTTGCTGTTGAGTTTCTTTAAGGAAGATATCAATTTCCTTGACATGAAAAGAGAGGGAAACATTCTTAGCTTCATAAAAGCAATTAAGTGAAAAGACATTAATAAAGAATTTCACATAGATAAAGATGATTCTTGACAGTTCTTGGGCAGTTTGATATCCTGGGCATTTCCCATGATGATCTGTTTGCACTCTTTTGAACCACGGATCTTTTCTGGGTTCTTCTACATCCTCCTTCATTTTGGAGATGTCCTGACTTTTCTCTCTTTTTCGAGGAAGGGTATGTCACAAACTCCTTCATCTTGGAGATGCTCCGATCCTTCTTTTTCTTTCTCAGGAATTATGACATCGGTTTTTGGGCTGAAATCTCTAAATGAAAGCAGAAATCAAATATCTTTTAGGGTTTGTCGGTAGGTTCATCACTCTCGCCTTCATCTCGACGGTGATCTGAACTTTTCCTGGAAGGATCCGTCACAAACTCCGTCATCTTGGAGATGTTTCAAATCTTCTTTGGCCCCGGGGGTCTACTCGCTTAATTTGCCTTCATCTTGACAACAATTGAGAGATCCCTTTTGCGGATATTTGATTGCAGCTTAGGCGACTGAGGATATATGGATTGGGTAGGTTCTTTTTTACTGCCCAGGATATTTCCACTGTCTTACTGCCAAAAAAATGATCTTTAGGAATGTGCCACAGCTACGATCAATATCAGTTCACTTATGGCTTTTCAACATCATTGAATTTTCCTTTACTGGTCATATCGAAGATTTTTCCTTCATCCTTTCGGTTAACCAACAGAAAAAGCTTGAATTTAGCTCTCACTTTGCAAGAGTGTAAACACCCCAAATTTTCACTCACCTCCCCAACATTTCCACCAAGCATCAACATCCAGCCTCTGAAATCGCTGGAGGGCAAAATGGTCATTTTCTGAGCCGGACCTTGCAAAAGTCCAAATTTCATCTGCAACTCTCAAAATTTCTCTAATTTTAACTCAGATGTTCAAAATTTTATTCCTGACAGAAGACAGGAATCCTCAAGTCTTGGTTCAAGATTCCATTGCATAAGACATGACATTGCATATCATTGCATGAGCATTTCAAATCACTGCACTGCACAGCATGTCATTTCGAGGTCCAGAACTCTTGATTTCAAAATTTTCAATCCAGATTCGAATTTTAACTATTTTCAAAATTGATTTCAAAACCCTGGGTCTTCAAAATTATCAATTCTTCCCATTTTACCCCTAGGGCTCTGAATTTCAAAATATTTTCTCAGGAAAACGATCTGGATAGTTTTCAATATGGATTTCAGTCACTTCACCTCAGATTTTGCCCCTTTTGACAATTTCAAATATCTTTCTTTTACAAAATCGCCCTACAAGGGCCAACTCTTTCCAAAATTCCTGTTTTGCCCATTAGTCCAAATTTTTATGAAAATTCCAAAAAGCGGTTGTTGTCTTGTTCTTATTTCAATAAAGAAGCAATGTGGGACCAACACTGAGGTGGTGTCACATAGACTTTTCTTTTGAAAAACTGAACTTTGAAAAACCCAAAAAAATAGGAACCTTGTCCCCTAGATTGGTGCCACTTGTCCTTTCTCTCTCCTCCCATTTACCTACCATGTGTCAGCATAGGGTTCACCTAGAAGTGCCACATGTCACCTTCTCTCTTCTGCCATCCTTTGACACGTGTCAGTGTGGGGGCTACCTTAAGAAGCCGCCACATGTCTGCCATGTGTTAGTATCCATCCTGCGCCATGTGTCATTTCAAAGACTACCAGAAGATGCCAAGTGTCATAGGTTGTCCTGTCTAGAAAAAGTGGAGTTTGTCTCCTCTGAGGTGGCGCCACTTGAAGTGTGTCTCCTGCAGGGGACACGTGTCAACCCCTCCTTCCTTCTAGAAAAGTAGCCTGACACATGTCCTCTCCCTATTTTTTTCAGAAAAGTAGGAAACATGTGTCACTCCTAAATTCCTACAGAAAAGGTAGGCTTGTCTCCTCTGAGGTGGCGCCATCTGGAGTGTCTCCTGCAGAGGACACGTGTCAAGCTCTCATTTCTTCAGAAAAAGCAACTGCCATGTGTCATTTCCTGCTTTCTTCAGAAAAACTAGAATTCAAATATTCAAAACTCCTCATAGGTGGCGAAAATCCTAAACTTCTACCTTTTTCATCTTATCTGAGATGGCGCCACATGGCTTGGCCCTCCTTCTCTCCCCTCTGCCACGTGTCATCTTCTACTTCTTTCAGGAAAAGAAGGTGACACATGTCTCCTTCTCACTCCTTCAGAAAAAGTAGAGGACACATGTCCTCTCCCTACTTTTTTTAGAAAAGTAGGAGACACATGTCACTGCCCTCTTTTTCCTCCCTCTTGCCACATGGCATTGTAGGAGCCACCCTGAGGTGGCGCCACATGTCCATCCTCCATTCCTCCAGGGCCAACCTCCATTTGAATTTCAAACTTCCCCCTGAGGTGGCGCCATTTGAGAAAGCCTCTCCAGACAGCTGACACTTGTCCGCCACATGTCCAGACCTCTCTGCACCAGAAAAAGTAGAAAAAAACCCCCCCATGAGGTGGCGCATTTTGCTTCCTCCCTTCATGTTCTCCTGCCACATGGCATCGTAGGAGCCACTCTGAGGAAATGCCACATGTCAGCCCCTCCTTTCCTGCAGAAAAAGCAAAATTCAAATTCCTCTGAGGTGGCGCCTTCTGAGCCCACTGCTCTGTCCTTCTGACATGTGTCAAACACCTTTTGAGGTGGCACCATTCCAGGACTCCACTTGGCTCCATTTTTATTTTTTATTATTTTTAATAAAGGTAGCCCACCATGAGGTGGCGCCACCTGAGGACTCCCTACAAAAGGTGAATTTGAATTTCAAACTCCAAGAGAGCACCCTCTGAGGTGGCGCCTTCTGGGAGTTCCCTGCAGAGAGAATCAAGCAAACTTTTGAAAAATTCCAAATTCCCCCTGCTGAGGTGTCTCACCCACAAAATTTCCATTTTTTATTTTTCTCAAAAAATCAAAATAGCCTTTTGAGTTGGCGCCATCTGAGGGCTCCCTGCAAGAGACAAATTCGAATTTCAAACCCCTCAGATGACACCCCCTGAGATGGCGCCACATGGAGGGCTCAGATCCAGCCTGTTTGAATTTCAAATTTTTTCAGAAAAGTTATAAAAAAAAGGGTTCACGCCCAGCCTAAAAGGAGATCATTTTTTAGCTCTGGTGAACTTGGGAAATCCGACCTAGCCTTCCTAGAATCAGATTTTGAACTGTGGAAATCGTGCCCCCTTTGGCTCATTGAAGAAGGTGGAGTAGAGCTCGTGCTGTGGCGAATTTGATTCCAACAGAGGCCAATTTTTGTGAACCATCCGAAGCTTGGAGCGAAGGACGAAGAAAGCTCGTGATAGCTGCCCCTTTCAAGAGCTCCTACGCTGCGCAACGAAGCAAGGTGCACTTCTTTTCCCATTGATTGGATTTCATAATTCGAATCGGGGGTCGTTTGAAGAAAGAGCTCATCCAAGGGATGGATTGAGCTATTCTCATAAAACGACATACATAAAAATGTTTCATTATGCTTCCTTGATGATTTTTAACATTCATATAGTTAGCTAGATTTAATTTGCATTTTATTTCATTCATTTAGTACATTTCATGAATTAATTAGGATTAATTTAGCCTTTATTTCAATTCTGCTTATTTTCAGTAGGTCTCTGTTTTTGTCAGTCAGTCCACACGTCATTTCATGTATTTGTTTTTTATTAAAAATCCCAAAAAAATCACGGAATGCGCCCTTAGGTGTCCCTGAAATTTTGCCAAAAATTTGGAGGCATTTGAATTTGTTTACTGCGGTAAACATTCAAAATGGCAAGTCGGGTTTTGTTACCCGGGATACGTTTTGAAAATCATTTTCCGACTTGTAAAATCGAGATATCCCTCATGGGAGATCCGATTTTCGATCCGAAAGATGTTTTGAACTCGGGAGAATGTCTAGTTTTTAATATGAGTTTATAAGATTTTTCTGATTTTGTTTTTGTCTGAAAAAAATCCGAGATGTCGGTACACGTGTCAGAGCCTAATTTGGGCCTCTGAGATCTTGGATCGACTTAGGGCTATGGTTTCTCTTTGTGTGTTGCTCCAAATCCGAAACTGTAAAAAGTGAAAGTTATGTCCTTGGTGTCCTCTGTTTGAATCTGAAAGCCTGTAATTTTTAGAACAGTGTTGACCCCTGCTTCGTATTTTTCTTGTCAGCCCCCTGTTTTGCTACATTTGTCTGTTCTGTTAGTTTAGGCAGGAATAATTATATTTTTATCGGTGTTTATGTTGATCAAATGCCGAAGTCATAAACATGAAAGTTGTTCATGTAGGTGTCGTGCATAGCTCTGATTAATTTCATAAATTTCCATGGCCGTTTTGTATTTTTTTAGCATTTTACATCAGATTAGTGTGATTTTTACCTCTGTCTGAACTAAATCTCTGTTATTGAACTCACCATGGCTCAAATCCCAAGGCTGTAAAAACCAAAAATGTTCCATTTCGGGTCTTTTAGCAGTCTGCAAAATATCAGAAGTTTCCATGGTGTAAATCTTGCATTATCATATTAGGCATTGCATTTGGTTCGGATCCAAAGGCAAAATCCACCATTTTAGGACTTTCCTTGAATTTTAGCATTTAAATCATATCATTTCGTGATTTTTAGCATTCTAGGTTGTTTATCAGAGTGTTTAGATGTTTGATACTGAATTTGGTGCAATTTGGAATCCATTTGAGGTTCGGATTATCCACAATACCAAAACAGGGTCCCGCAGGACCCGGATCCAAGTGAAAAACAAGCGAAATTCGTTATTTTGGCTAAATTTCAAAATGTCAAATTCTGATTTTACAGTCCTAATGTGTTTAGAAGCATGTCATACTGCATTTCATCATCATTTGATTCAATTTGAATTTCAAAATCTCAATTTTACCAAGTTTTCCTTCAAAAAACCCTGATTTTAAAGGTATAACTTTATAATTAGGGGTATTTTGGTCATTTTGACCACAATTCCGAATTTCAAACTGTTTTCTACTGAATTTCTTGCATTTTCATCATTTCAAATATCAAGGAAGCATGAGAATAGGGTTTATATCCAATTAAATCCAATAATTTCATAATATTATTGGAAAATTTTGGAAAAACCCACATATTTGAGCTAACCTCATTTCAAGTTTGACAGGGACATTCAAAAGAAGGAGCTGAAGTCTGCAAATTTCTTTTATTTCCTTTATTTAGTGATGTAATAATGTAAATTTTGGAATAAGAGATTTAATTTCCTGCTTAGACTAGGATGCATATCATATAGTTTGATTTTATGCAATATCCTGTTTCTATGATTCATGCATTTTATTTCAAAAGCACTATGGATGTTCACGAATGGCACGTGCACCAACTCTTAGGGAGTTGATGGACTCGGTGGGATCCATATTTACGGCCCTAGTCGAAATATGGACGAGACCCAGATCCGTCATCTTTCTACTAGTCACATTGAGCCTACACTCTTAGGCTATCTTAAAATGCACATCATATTTCCAAAGTTTTCAAAATCATGTGCATCAAATCAACTAAATTCTGAACATATTCATGGCCACAGTCAGGATATGTGAAGGATTTATCTTGACTTAATGTACATTTTTCCAACAAATCCCTTAGAAAATCTTTTCAAAGTGCATTCATTCACTCATGACATTTACATCATGAAATCATTGATTTTCTCAAGATTTTCTCAAGAAAACTTCATTCTTAAGAAATCGATTTCTCAAGAAATTCTAAGGATTTTCCAAAATCGGTTTTCCAAAGACAAGCTTTTCCATAGTTTTCCCAGGAAAATGATATTTTCTTAAGATATTCAAAAGAGTTTTCCAATCTTTCTTCAAGATCCAAAATCGATTTCCGAGTATTTCAAAAAGGTAAAATTCCCAGGATTTCGATTCCCCAAGTTTTGAATTTCCTTCTCTAATGAGCTTTCCTATGAATTTCCATCATTTTCCTAAGAAAACTCTCAAAGTCCAAGTTTTCCTAAAAAGTGCTTCCCTTTTCAAAAAGTCCATCTTTTCTCAAGAATCACTTCCATTTTCCCCAGATTTTCAACTATTTCTGAATTTTCCACATCTTTATAAGCTTTCTCATGTTTTCAAAAACCCCTTTTTTATCTGAGTTTCCTGAGAAATTGACCTTTTTCCTGAGAGATTCTTTCCAACTCCAAATGTTTTTCTAAGCATACATCATGTTTTCCAACTGGCATTTTCCAAAATCTCATAGCACATGCCTGAATTCTCTATGCATTTAGGATAGAACATAACTTTGATAATTTCGCTAAGTCAAGCATAGTTTTGGTCCTTGGTTCGATTACCCCTGTTAAAGGCGGCAGGAACGGTCGAACCTCGTACCGACAGGTCGAGCCCCATCCCATGGATTTTCCCGCAATTTTCAAAAACGGAGGCGAGTATTTCAAAACATTTTCCAAAATCCGGTCAAAGTTTGAATTGCGAAAGCGTTTCTCCCCCTTTCTCTTCCGCAAGGAAGGGAAGACGGGGAAAAAATTTCGCGAAATCAATTAATTGTTGATTCCAGAATCTTTATTGCACAAATCTTTATTTCAGTTTACCTTCAGCATTACTCCCAAGAGAGTGAAGCTTTTGCGAAAAGAGATTCAAAACTCAAATTCTTTCTATTGGCCAACCAAAAGGATGAAGGATAAATCCTCAATATGGCCAGAAAAGAAGATTCAATGTTATTGAAAAGCCGTAGATGATCGATATTGATCGCAGTCAATGGCGCATCTTTAAAGGCTATTCTTGTAAGGACGAGGCAGTGGAAATATCCCGAGTGCTAGAAAAGAGAGAATTCACCCAAACCCTGTCTCCTCAAAACCACCTAAGCTGCAATTAAATATCCGCAAAAGGGATCTCTCACTTGTCGTCAAGATCAAGGCGAATTAAGCAAGTAGATCCCCGGGGCCAAAGAAGATTTGAAACATCTCCAAGATAACGAAGTTTGTGACGGATCCTTCCAGGGAAGGTCCAAAGCACTGTCAAGATGAAGGCAGATGCGATGAACCCCTCGACAATCCCTAAAAGATATTTAATTTCAGCTATCATCCAAAGATTTCTAACCCATGAGCCAATATCGTCAAAGGAGGATCGAAACATCTCCAAGTTGAAGGAGTTTGTGACGTACCCTTTTCCCAAAAGAGAGAAAGAGAGGAAAAAGAAAGAGAGAAAAAGTCAGAACATCTCCAAAATGAAGGAGAATATAGCCAAAACACCAGAGAGCCAGAAGATCGCAAAAAGATTATTATGAGAGAAGCTCTCAGGATATCAAACAGCCAAATTTATCAAGAATCCTCTTTAAATTTGTGAAATTCTATTATCAATATTCTTTCATCAATTGCTTTCATAATATCAAATTCTCTTTCTTGTTCATATCAAGGAAATTGATAGCTTCCTTGAAGAAGGTCAATTGCAAACAATTTGGGTTTCCAATCTCGATTCTACAAAGTGAACCTTGTTTGGAGGTAATGCTTTAGGTGGAAAAGAAAGAATATCTTTACAACAATGTACAACATTTTCAAAAACTTTGAATCAACAACATTTTGATAATATTTTCTAGCTATCCTGACGTGAAGTGAGAGCTTGATGTCCGTTTTTGATACATTCTGACACCAATTTTAAATCCCTTCTAAGGACTTTATTCCTTCCCTTCTTTGAGAGCATGAACTCTCAGATTTGCACATTTCCCGGTGTCCCCACTGTCCCACCATAGACAGTCCCATTTCAGTTCAAGGTCGAACCACCGATCATTTCCCGCAATAGGCAATTTCAAAAGCTGATTTTAGTCTCAGCAATGAGACACCCAAAATCAATCCCTTTTCAAGCTTTAGGGACCCCATTTTCCTTCCTTTTGCAAAAACTCTATCGGATTTATTATGCAAAATCCGAAGGTTCCATCATGCTCTCTTCCTTCGAGGATTCCATCCATTTCAACGCCCGATCAGGATAAGGGTACAAATCTGAGCCTCCTTTGATGAGGTATTTCCATTTTCCGCCCGATCAGGATAAGGGTACAAACCTGAGCCTCAACCAATGAGGTATTTCCATTTTCCGCCCGATCAGGATAAGGGTACAAACCTGAGCCTCCTTTGAGGAGGTATTTCATTTTCCGCCCGATCAGGATAAGGGTACAAACCTGAGCCTCATTTAAAGAGGTATTTCATTTCCCTGCCCGATCAGGATAAGGGTACAAACCTGAGTCTCATTTCGATGAGATATTTCATTCCCCAATCAGGTTAAGGGTCAAACCTGAGCCTCGTTCCATGCGAGGTATTTTTGTCCCATCCAGGTCAAGGGCATAAATCTGAATTTCACTCTCACAGAGTGAGTCTTTTCTCTTCATTCTTCGCTTCATATCTACCATCTTCCTCAGGCTAATTTCCTCACACCCAGTCAGATCCTTCTAACTGGGGCATTTTTTTTTATATAGCCCAAATTTGGTGTATTTTTCTTTGCCACTAAGCTCGGCCACGAGCCGGCTTAGTAGCAAAGAGGGGCATCTGTAAACACCCCAAATTTTCACTCACCTCCCCAGCATTTCCACCAAACACCATCATCCAGCCTTTGAAATCGTCGGAGGGCAAAATGGTCATTTTCTGAGCTCGAACCTTGCAAAAGTCCAAATTTCATCTGCAACTCTCAAAATTTCTCTATTTTTAGCTCAGATGTTCAAAATTTTATTCCTGACAGGAGACAGGCATCTCCAAGTCTTGGTTCAAGATTCTATTGCATAAGACATGACATTGCATATCATTGCATGAGCATTTCATATCACTGCACTGCACAGCATGTCATTTCGAGGTCCAGAACTCTTGATTTCAAAATTTTCAATCCAGATTCGAATTTTAACTCTTTTCAAAATTGATTTCAAAACCCTGGGTCTTCAAAGTTATCAATTCTTCCCATTTTACCCCCAGGGCTCTGAATTTCAAAATATTTCTTCAGGAAAACAATTTGGATAATTTTCAATAAATTTCAACTTAGATTTTGCCTTTTGTCAGCTATTTCAACTATCTTCCTTTTACAAAAACGCCCTACAGGGGCCAACTCTTTTCAAAATTTCTGTTTTGCCAATTAGTCCAAATTTTTATGAAAATTCTAAAAAGAGGTTGTTGTTTTATCCTTATTGAAATAAAGAAGCAATGTGGGACCCACACTGAGGTGATGTCACACAGGCTTTTCTTTTGAAAAACCTGAATTTTGAAAAACCCAAAAATATAGGAGCCTTGTCCCCTGGATTGGTGCCACTTGTCTTTTCTCTCTCCTCCCATTTTCATGCCAAGTGTCAGGGTGGGGCTACCCTAAGAAGCCGCCACATGTCATCCCATTTATCTGCCATGTGTCACCCTACCCATCCTGCGCCATGTGTCATTCCAAAGATCACCAGGAGATGCCAAGTGTCATAGGTTGTCCTGTCCAAAAAAAGTGGAGCTTGTCTCCTGTGAGGTGGCGCCACTTGAAGTGTGTCTCCTGCAGAGGACACATGTCAACCTCTCCCTCCTTCAGAAAAAGTAGCCTGACACATGTCTCTCCCAACTTTTCTCAGAAAAGTAGGAGACACATGTCATCTCCAGCTTCCT
This sequence comes from Nuphar pumila, assembly GCF_984573655.1. NCBI lineage: Eukaryota > Viridiplantae > Streptophyta > Magnoliopsida > Nymphaeales > Nymphaeaceae > Nuphar > Nuphar pumila. The sequence goes on from NC_143257.1 coordinate 16,729,763, forward strand.
TTAGAAAAAGTAGAAGACACATGTCACTCCCTGCTTTTCTCAGAAAAAGCAAGTGACACATGTCACCCTCTGCTCTTCTCAGAAAAAGCAAGGGACACGTGTCTCTCTCTGCTTTCTTCAGAAAAAGCAAGTGACACATGTCACCTTCTGCCTCCTTCAGAAAAAGCTAGAATTCAAATATTCAAACTCCAGGCTAGGTGGCGCAAATCCTGAACTTCACCTTTTCTATTTTGTGTGAGATGGTGCCACGTGTCCCTTTCCCTCCTTTTCCTCCCTCTTGCCACATGACATTGTAGGAGCCACTCTGAGGTGGCGCCACATGTCCATCCTCCATTCCTCCAGGGCCAACCTCCATTTGAAATTCAAATTCTCCTCTGAGGTGGCGCCATTTGAGAAGGCCTCTCCAGACAGCTGACACATGTCCGCCACATGTCCAGACCTCCCTGCATTAGAAAAAGTAGAACCCCCCCCCTCTGAGGTGGCGCATTCTGCTTATTCCAGTCCTATTCTCCTACCACATGGCATTGTAGGAGCCACTCTGAGAAACCGCCACATGTCAATCTCTCCTTTCTTGCAGAAAAGTAGAATTTGAATTCTTCTGAGGTGGCACAGTTTGCTTCCTCCACTCCTATCCCTCTGACACATATCAAGCACCTCCAGAGATGGCGCCATTCCAGAGCTCCCACTTGGCTTCATTTTTATTTTTTATTTTAATTTTAATAAAAATAGCCCACCATGAGGTGGCGCCACCTGAGGACTCCCTACAAAAAGCAAGTTTGAATTTCAAATTCCAAGAGAGCACCCTCTGAGGTGGCGCCATCTAGGAGCTTCCTGCAGAGAAAATCAAGCAAACCAAATTTTGAAAAATTTCAAATCCTACTGAGGTGTCTCACCCACAAAAATCTCATTTTTTATTTTCTCAAAAATCAAAATAGCACCCCTGAGATGGCGCCACATGGAGGGCTCAGATTGAGCCTGTTTGAAATTCAAATTTTTTTCAGAAAATCTATAAAAACAAGGCTCCACGCCCAGCATAGAGAGACCATTTTTTGTGAACTTGAAAATTCGACCTAGCCTTCCTGAAAATACGATTTTTTTGCACTTTGGAATTCACGCCCCTTTGGCTCAGTGAAGAAGGTGTAGTGGGTCGATTTTGGTGAACCATCCGAAGCCCGGAGCGAAGGACGAAGGAAGCTCGTGATATCCGCCCCTTTCAAGAGATTCTACGCTGCGTAACGAAGCAAGGTGCACTTCTTTTCCCCTTGATTTGATTCCATAATTCGATTCGGGAGTCGTTTGAAGAAAGAGCTCATCTGAGAGATTGATTGAGCTATTCTCATAAAACGACATATATAAAAATATTTAATTATGCTTCCTTGATGATTTTTAGCATTCATGCATTTAGCTAGGTTTAATTTTCATTTTATTTCATTAATTTAGCACGTTTCATGAATTAATTAGAATTAATTTAGCATTTATTTCAATTCTGCTCATTTTCAGTAGTTCTCTGTTTTTGTCAGTCAGTCCACATGTCATTTCATGTATTTATTTTTTATTACAAATCTCAAAAAAATCATGGAATGCGCCTTTAGGTGTCCCTAGAATCGTTCCAAAAATTCGGAATCATTTGAATTTGTTTACTATGGTAAACATTCAAAATGGCAAGACGGGTTTTGTTACCCGGGATGCATTTTGAAAATCATTTGCCGATTTGTAAAATCAATATCTCCGTCATGGGAGATCCGATTTTCGATCCGAAAGATGTTATGAACTTGGGAGAATGTCTAAATTTAAACCTGATGTTCTCCGATTTTTCTGATTTTTTTATGTCTGACACAAATCCGAGCGTTTGGGACACGTGTCAGAGCCTGATTCGGGCCTCTGAGATCTTGATTTGACTTAGGGCTATAGTTTCTCTTAATGTGTTTCTCCAAATCCAAAACTGTAAAAAGTGAAAGTTATGTCCAAGGTGTCCTATGTTTGAATCTGAAAGCTTGTGATTTTTAGAACAGTGTTGATACCTGCTTCAGATTTTTCTTGTCAGTCCCCTGTTTGGTCACATTTGTCTGTTCTGTCAATTTAGGAATGAAAAGTTATATTTTTACCTGTGTCTCTGTTGATCAAATGCCAAAGTCATGAACATGAAAGTTGTTCATGTAGGTGTCATGAGTATCTCTGATTAATTTCATAAATTTCCATGGCTGTTTTATATTTTTTTAGCATTTTACATCATATTAGGGTGCTTTTTACCTCTGTCAGAACTAAATCCCTGTTTTTGAATTCACCATGGCTCAAATCCCGAGGCTGTAAAAACCAAAAATGTTTCATTTCGGGTCCTTTAACAGTCTGCAAAATATCAGAAGTTTTCATGGTATAAATAGTGTAGTATCATGTTAAGCATTGCATTTGGTTCGGATCCATAGGCAAAATCCACCATTTTAGGTCTTTCTTTAAATTTTAGCATTTAAATCATATTATTTCGTGATTTTTAGCATTCTAGGATGTTTATCAGAGTAAGTAGATGCTTCATACCGAATTTGGTGCAATTTGGAATCCATTTGAGGTTCGGATTAGCCATAATACCAAAACAGGGTCCCGCAGGACCCGGATCCAAGTGAAAAACAAGCGAAATTCGTTATTTTGGATAAATTGCAACATGTCAAATTCCGATTTTACAGTCCTAATATGTTTAGCAGCATGTCATGATGTCTCTTACTGCATTTCTTCATCATTTGATTCAATTTGAATTTTGAAATCTCAATTTTATCAAGTTTTCCTTCAAAAAAAACCTTGATTTTAAAGGTGTAACTTTGATTTTAGGGGTATTTTGGTTATTTTGACCCCAATTCCGAATTTCAAACTATTTTCCACTGAATTCCCTGCATTTTCATCATTTCAAATATCAAGGAAGCATGAGAATAGGGTTTATATCCATTTAAATCCAATAATTTCATAATATTATTGGAAAATCTTGGAAAAACCCACATATTTGAGCTAACTCTATTTCAAGTTTGGCAGGGACATTCAAATGAAGGAGTTGAAGTCTGCAAATTCTTTTATTTCATTTATTTAGTGATGTAATAATGTAAATTTTGGAATAAGAGATTTAATTTCCTGCTTAGACTAGGATGCATATCATATAGTTTGAATTTATGCAATATCCTGTTTTCTATGATTCATGCATTTTATTTCGAAAGCTGATCATGCATATATTTTAGGGATTTTTCATATAAAAATATGCATGATTTCATGAGAAAATGATTTAAAAACCCAATTTTATGTTAGTTTCGAGTAAATATGCTAAAATAATATAAGAATAGAAAATGCATGAAAAATAGTGTTATTTTACATTTTAATGCCTATTTTAGAGTTTGTCATAATTGTTGTTGTTTAGTTTTTGAAAATCATAAAAAAATTTAGATTTAGAATAGACTTAGTTTTTGTATTTTCTAAAACATAGTCATTTTGAGTTGCTTTGTAAATAACTTTTTGAAGAGATGTTTTGAAATGGAATTCTTTGAAATAAGATGGACTTATGGAAAAACTTTCAAAATTATAAATACCATACGTAGGGGGAAGAGAGGCTTGTCTTCTCTTTTATGCTTTTGCCTTCTCTTCTAACCCTTCCCCTTCACCTTGTTTCTTTCCTCCTTCTTCTCCTTCTCCCTTGATCTCTCTTCTTTCTCAATCCGGTGGAGGCATCCAGCTACGGTAATGGCATATAAAAGGATTCCAACTCTTTTCTAATCCCTCCGGTAAGTGCTTCTTCTTCTTCTTCTCCTCTTCTTCTTCCTCTTCTTCTTCTTCTTCTTTTTCTTTTTCTGAAATTTTCATTTTAATTTCTGTTAAGCATTCAGAACTCATGATTAAAGAAATTTGAGTTAACTTCTTGTTTTTGTTTCAGTAATTGTTAGAATAGATTTTAAGTGTAGATCGTATTATTTTTTTTTTCTGTTTCAATAAAAATAAAAATAAAAAAATGTTAAAACAGCAAACGTGTTTTTTTTAATCGATCAACCTGTAGCTTTCCGGTTTTCTTAGAGTTGAAATCTTGATAAAACATCAGTTTTACAACAGTAAAAACGAAAAATATTGTTTCAGCAATCGGTGATTTCAACATTTTTACAGGAACTGACCTGAATTCTACCGCTAGATTTAAAAAAAAAAAAAAATCTACCGAAAGTTGATCGATCATCTGGATCGATTTCAATTTATCAGGATCCTGTAAGGCTTTGATTTGAATGATTGAATCAGATACTTCTGAATCGATCAATTGGATATCATTTGACTCCCGATGATTAAAGCTTGTTCTGTATGAGTCGTCCGGTGATTATTGACGATTTGTTTTTTTTTTTTCCGGCGACTGAATATGAAATCCGATTGATTGATCGATCGGATGCCTAATTTTGATCCACTGAATGACTAAATCAATTTCAGTTTGTTAGAATTGTGTTGAGGCTTGGTTTAGCTGAAGATCATTGGAAGTTTGATCAATTGAAATCAAATTATCGGATATCTTAGTTGATCGGCTGTTTACAGATCTCCGGCAAGTTTTGTGCTTGTTTTGATTTCCGGTGAAAGATACATACTGTTTTCCAGCAATGATCTAAATCATCTATATCATCTGGAGCTGCAGTAAACAGTTTTTTTTCTAACCGGAATCTATTTCAAAAATATCTGGAATCTATTACTGATTCTGATATTTACTCGCCGGAAAAAAATCTTCGTTACAGAGGAAACCTGTTTCACGGTGGAACAAGATCTGAATGATCGATTTTTTTTTCTAGTTTGATTAATATCTCTGGAAATTTCATTATCCGGCAGCATAACTCCACCTGAAATTTAAATTCATCTGAATTTCATTAACAGGCAGCATAACTCCATTTGAACTTTAAGTTCACCTGAATTTCATTAACCGGCAGCATCAAATGATTGGAATTGGATATTCCGGCTGAGTAATTTGAACCGAAATTGAAAATTCTGTTATATATCCAGTGAATGTCAATTGAAATAATAATTTTTCTGGATTCATCAGAAACTGAAATATTATCTGAATGTGAATCAATTTGACATCCGATATTGAATGAGCCATGATTTGATTCTATTGAATAATATCATGAATCCATATTTTTCATCGGATTGACAATGTGATTTCTGAATTGACAAATGAATTTTACAGTTAATTGGATATCTGGATCTGGTTTAAGATGTCGAATTATCGGATGATAATGCTTTGCTGAATTTTTTTAGATATTACTTAATACTTAGATTACTTAGTGTTTTGATATTAGATCACTTAGTTAATTGATTAACTGATTCGTTGATATTAGAAATAGTTGCTAGTCATTTTGATATTAAAAATAGTTTAGCTAAGGAAGATAATCAGAGTTGTTAATTACTTTGCAATTAGTTAGTTAGATGTAATAAAAGAAAAAAAAATATATATCATTTGCATTTAAAATTGTCATTTAGATTTCTTTAATGATTTCTTTCATATTCTTAGCCTTTAGTTAGTATTTTTTTAGTACATTCTATTTCTTCTTTCTTTGGTACTGCTTGTGTTCATTTGATTTGTGTAGGATTGCACGAGGTTGGAGCAGAAGAGACTACGTGACACGAAGTACGAAGATAGAAGATTTTTACTTTTCAGTTTAGACTTAGAAATTTAATTGGGTTTGTAAATATTGCACTTTACGCCCTCTGCGAAGGGTATTCATTTGTTGTAATAGCTAGTTGTTTTTACTTTTCTTAGAACAGTTTACATTTCAATAATTCGGCAATAAAGAATAGTTTAGAATTGTGTGTTTGAATACAACATATTCTCGTTCCCTGAGTTCGACCCGGTCTCAACCACTAGTGAGAACCAGTTTTTATTATTTGATGTCTGGTTTTCACATGTTTTACATTTAAAAATCTTTTCAAAATTACAACGATTTAAAAGAAGACATCAAAAGCACCATGGATGTTCACGAATGGCACGTGCACCAACTCTTAGGGAGTTGATGAACTCGGTGGAATCCATATTTACGGCCTTAGTCGGAATATGGACGAGACCCAGATCCATCATCTTTCTACTAGTCACATTGAGCCTACACTCTTAGGCTATCTTAAAATGCACATCATATTTCCAAAGTTTTCAAAATCATGTGCATTAAATCAAATAAACTCTGAACATATTCATGGCCACAGTCAGAATATGTGAAGGATTTACTTTGACTTAATACACATTTTTCCAACAAATTTTTCTTAGAAAATCTTTCAAAATGCATTCATTCACTCATATCATTGGCATCATGAAATCATTGGTTTTCCCATGATTTTCTCAAGAAAGCTTCATTCTCAAGAAATCGATTTCTCAAGAAACTCTAAGAATTTTCCCAAGTCAAGTTTTTCACAGTTTTCCTTGGAAAATGTTATTTTCTTAAGAGATTCAAAAGAGTTTTCCAATCTTTCTCCAAGATTCAAAATCGATTTCAAAGGTAAAATTCTCAGGATTTCGATTCCCCAAGTTTTGAATTTCCTTCTCCAATGAGTTTTCCTATAAATTTTCCATCATTTTCCTAAGAAAACTCTCAAAGTCCTAGTTTTTTTAAGAAGTGTTTCCCTTTTCAAAGGTTCACCTTTTCTCAAGAATCACTTCCATTTTCCCAGGATTTTCAACCATTCATGATTTTCCCACAACTTCATGAACTTTCCCGTGATTTCAAAAACCCTTTTTTACATGAGTTTTCCTGAGAAATTGACTTTCAGCTTTTTCCTGAGAAATTCTTTTCAACTCCAAATATTTTCCAAGCATACATCATGTTTTCCCAAGCTGCATCTTCCAAAATCTCATAGCACATGCCTGAATTCTCTGTACATTTAGGATAGAACATAACTTTGATAATTTAACTAAGTCAAGCACGATTTTGGTCCTTGGTTCGATTACCCCTGTTAAAGGCGGCAGGAACGGTCGAACCTCGTACCGACAGGTCGAGCCCCATCCCATGGATTTTCCCGCAATTTTCAAAACGGAGGCGAGTATTTCAAAACATTTCCAAAATCCGGTCAAGTTTGAAGCGCGAAAGCGTTTCTTCTTTCTCTCTTCCGCAAGGAAGGGAAGACGGGGGGAAAAATTTCGCGACGATAACAGGTTTGGCGACTGTGATGGGACTGTTTGTTGAAATCCCAATACTGACCCGATTGTTGTTAATGCAATTGAATGCAAATGAATATGAATTGATGCCTATGGATTGAGCTATTCTTATGAAACGACATATATAAAAATATTCAATCATGCCTCCTTGATAATTTTTAACATTCATGCATTTAGCTAGATTTAATTTACATTTTATTTCATTCATTTAGCACGTTTCATGAATTAATTAGGATTAATTTAGCATTTATTTCAATTCTGCTCATTTTCAGTAGGTCTCTGTTTTTGTCAGTCAGTCTACATGTCATTTCATGCATTTATTTTTTATTAAAAATCTTACAAAAATCACAGAATGCGCCCTTAGGTGTCCCTAGAATTGTGCCAAAAATTGGGAGGCATTTGAATTTGTTTACTGCGGTAAACATTTAAAATGGCAAGTCGGGTTTTGTTACCCGGGATGCGTTTTGAAAATCATTTTCCGACTTGTAAAATCTAGATATCCCTCATGGGAGATCCGATTTTATATCCAAAATATTTTCTGAACTCGGGAGAATATCTAGTTTTTAACCTGATTTTCTCCGATTTTTATGATTTTGTTTATGTCTGACAAAAATCCGAGAGTTAGGGACATGTGTCAGAGCCTGATTTGGGCCTCTGAGATTTTGGATCGACTTAGGGATATGATTTCTCTTTGTGTGTTGCTCCAAATCCAAAACTGTAAAAAGTTAAAGTTATGTGCGAGATGTCCTATATTCGCATATGGAATATTGTGATTTTTAGAACAGTTGTGATACCTGTTTCGGATTTTTCTTTTGAGTCCTCTATTTTTCTATATTTGTCTGTTCTGTCAATTTAGGAATAAAAAGTTATATTTTTACCTGTGTTTCTGTTGATCAAATGCCGAAGTCATGAACATGAAAGTTGTTCATGTAGGTGTCGTGAGTAGCTCTGATTAATGTCATAAATTTTCATGGCTGTTTTCTAGTTTTTTAGGATTTTACATCAGATTAGGGTGATTTTACCTCTGTCAGAACTAAATCCCTGTTTCCGAACTCACCATGGCTCAAATCCCGAGGCTGTAAAAACGAAAAATGTTCCATTTAAGGTCCTTTAGCAGTCTGAAAAATATAAGAAGTTTTCATGGTGTAAATCTTGCATTATCATGTTAAGCAGTGCATTTGGTTCAGATCCATAGGCAAAATCCACCATTTTAGGACTTTCTTTAAATTTTAGCATTTAAATCATATCATTTCGTGATTTTTAGTATTCTAGGCTCTTTATAAAAGTAAGTAGATGCTTCATACCGAATTTGGTGCAATTTGGAATCCATTTGAGGTTCGGATTAGCCATAATACCAAAACAGGGTCCCGTAGGACCCGGATCCAAGTGAAAAACAAGCAAAATTCGTTATTTTGGATAAATTGCAAAATGTCAAATTCTGATTTTACAGTCCTAATGTGTTTATCATCATGTCATACTGCATTTCATCATCATTTGATTCAATTTGAATTTCAAAATCTCAATTTTTATCAAAATTTCCTTCAAAAACCCTGATTTTAAAGGTATAACTTTATAATTAGGGGTATTTTGGTCATTTTGACCACCATTTCGAATTTCAAACTATTTTCCACCGAATTTCCTGCATTTACATCATTTCAAATATCAAGGAAGCATGAGATCAAGGTTTATATCCAATTAAATCCAATAATTTCATAATATTATTGGAAAATCTTGGAAAAACCCACATATTTGAGCTAACCTTATTTCAAGTTTGGCAGGGATATTCAAAAGAAGGAGCTGAAGTCTGCAATTTCCTTCTATTTCATTTATTTAGTGATGTAATAATGTAAATTTTGGAATAAGATATTTAATTTCCTGCTTAGACTAGGATGCATATCATATAGTTTGAATTTATGCAATATCCTACTTATATGATCCATGCATTTTATTTCAAAAGCACTATGGATGTTCACGAATGGCACGCGCACCAACTCTTAGGGAGTTGATGAACTCGGTGGAATCCATATTTATGGCCCTAGTCGGAATATGGACGAGACCCAGATCAATCATCTTTCTACTAGTCACATTGAGCCCACACTCTTAGGCTATCTTAAAATGCACATCATGTTTCTAATATTTTCAAAGTATTGTGCATTAAATCAATTAAACTCTGAACATATTCATGGCCACAGTCAGAATATGTGAAGGATTTATTTTGACTTAATGCACATTTTTCCAAAAAATTTCTTAGAAAATCTTTCAAAAGTGCATTCATTCACTCATATCATTTGCATCATGAAATCATTGGTTTTCCCATGATTTTCTTAAGAAAACTTCATTCTCAAAGAAATCGATTTCTCAAGAAACTCTGAGTATCTTCCAAAATCGGTTTTCCCAAGTCAAGTTTTCACAGTTTTTCATAGAAACTTCTAAGTTGGATTTCCAAGATCAAAGTTTCCCTCGATTTTCCTTGGAAAATGTTGTTTTCTTAAGAGCTTCAGAAGAGTTTTTCAATCTTTCTCCAAGATCAAAATCGATTTCCAAATATTTCAAAGGTAAAATTCTCAGGATTTCGATTTCCCAAGTTTTGAATTTCCTTCTCCAAAGAGTTTTCCTATAAATTTTCCATCATTTTTCTAAGAAAATTCTCAAAGTCCAAGTTTTCCTAAGAAATGTTTCCCTTTTTCAAATATTCATCTTTTCTCAAGAATTTCTTGCCATTTTCTCAAGATTTTCATCCATTCATGATTTTCTCAAATCTTTATGAACTTTCACATGATTTCAAAAACCTCTTTCATCTGAGTTTCCTGAGAAATTGACTTTCATCTTTTTTCTGAGAAATATTTTTCAACTTCAAAGGTTTTCCAAGCATACATCATGTTTTTCCAAGCTGCATTCTCCAAAATCTCATAGCACATGCCTGAATTCTCTGTGCATTTAGGATAGAACATAATTTTGATGATTTAACCAAGTCAAGCACAATTTTGGTCCTTGGTTCGATTACCCCTGTTAAAGGCGGCAGGAACGGTCGAACCTCGTACCGACAGGTCGAGCCCCATCCCATGGATTTTCCTGCAATTTTCAAAACGGAGGCGAGTATTTCAAAACAATTTTCAAAATCCGGTCAAGTTTGAAAATTGTTTTGAAATACTCGCCTCCGTTTTGAAAATTGCAGGAAAATCCATGGGATGGGGCTCGACCTGTCGGTACGAGGTTCGACCGTTCCTGCCGCCTTTAACAGGGGTAATCGAACCAAGGACCAAAATTGTGCTTGACTTGGTTAAATCATCAAAATTATGTTCTATCCTAAATGCACAGAGAATTCAGGCATGTGCTATGAGATTTTGGAGAATGCAGCTTGGAAAAACATGATGTATGCTTGGAAAACATTTGGAGTTAAAAAGCCTTTCTCAGGGGAATGGTGGAAAGTCAATTTCTCAGGAAACTCAGATGAAAAGGGTTTTAAATCTCGAGAAAACTTATGAAATTTTGGGAAAGTCATGAATAGATGAAAACCCTGGGAAAATAGAAGTGATTCTTGAGAAAAAAAGTGAACATTTGAAAAGGGAAACACTTCTCAGGAAAACTCGGGCTGTGAAAGTTTTCTTAGGAAAATGATGGAAATTCACTGGGAAGCCCTCGTGGAAAAGGAAAATTGAAACTTGGGAAGTTGAGAACCTGGGAATCTTGACCTTGAAATATTTGGAAAATCGATTTTGACTTTGAGAAAGGTGAGAGACTTTTCTTGAAAATCTTGGGAAAATGACCTTTTCCCATGGAAAACTGTGGGAAAACTTGACTTGAGAAAATTCTCGGAGTTTCTTGAGAAATCGATTTCTTGAGAATGAAATTTTCTTAAGAAAATCGTGAGAAAACCAATGATTTCATGATGCAAATGATATGAATGAAAGAATACACTTTGAAAGGTTTTCTAAGAAATTTGTTGGAAAATGTGCATTAAGTCAAAATAAATCCTTCACATATCCTGACTGTGGCCATGAAGATGTTCAGAGTTTAATTGATTTAATACACAAGATTTTGAAAATTTTAGAAATATGATGTGCATTTTCAAGATAGCCTAAGAGTGTAGGCTCAATGTGACTAGTAGAAAGATGATGGATCTGGGTCTCGTCCATATTCCGACTAGGGCCGTAAATATGGATCCCACCGAGTTCATCAACTCCCTAAGAGTTGGTGCATGTGCCATTCGTGAACATCCATAGTGCTTTTGAAATAAAAATGCATGAATCATATAATCAGGATATTGCATAAATTTAAACTATATGATATGCATCCTAATCTAAGTAGGAAATTAAAATCTTATTCCAAAATTTACATTATTACATCACTAAATAAATGAAATAAAAGAAATTTGCAGGCTTCAGCTCCTTCTTTTGAATGTCCCTGCCAAACTTGAAATAAGGTTAACTCAAATATGTGGGTTTTTCCAAGATTTTCCAATAATATTATGAAATTATTGGATTTAATTGGATATAAACCCTAATCTCATGCTTCCTTGATATTTAAAATAATGTAAATGCAGGAAATCCGGTGGAAAATAGTTTAAAATTCGAAATGGTGGTCAAAATGACCAAAATACCCCTAATTATAAAGTTACACCTTTAAAATCAGGGTTTTTTTTTTAAGGAAAACTTGATAAAATTGAGATTTTGAAATTCAAATTGAATCAAATGATGATGAAATGCAGTAAGGGAGATGATGACATGCTGCTAAACACATTAAGACTGTAAAATCAGAATTTGGCATTTTGCAATTTATCCAAAATAACGAATTTCGCTTGTTTTTCATTTGGATCCGGGTCCTGCGGGACCCTGTTTTGGTATTGTGGCTAATGCGAACCTCAAATGGATTCCAAATTGCACCAAATTCGGTATGAAGCATATACTTACTTTGATAAACAACCTAGAATGCTAAAAATCACGAAATGATATGATTTAAATGCTAAAATTTAAAGAAAGTCCTAAAATGGTGGATTTTGCCTATGGATCCGAACCAAATGCAATGCTTAATATGACAATGCAAAATTTACACCATGAAAACTTATTATATTTTGCAGGCTGCTAAAAGACCCGAAATGAAACATTCTTGGTTTTTACAGTCTCGAGATTTGAGCCATGGTGAGTTCAATAAGAGATTTTTAGTTCTGACAGAGGTAAAAATCACACTGATCTGATGTAAAATGCTAAAAAAATATAAAACAGCCATGGAAACTTATGCAATTAATCAGAGCTACTCATGACACCTACATGGACAACTTTCATGTTCATGACTTTGGCATGTGATCAACAGAAACATGGATAAAAATATAACTTTGTGTTCCTAAATTGACAGAACAGACAAATGTGTCCAAACAGAAGACTGACAAGAAAATCCGAAGCAGGTATCAAATCTGTTCTAAAAATTACAGACTTTCAGATGCAAACAGAGGACACCTCGGACATAACTTTCACTGTTTACAGTTTTGGATTTGGAGCGACCCACAAAGAGAAACCATAGACCTAAGTCGATCCAAGATATCAGAGGCCCAAATCAGGCTCTGACACGTGTCCCGAACTCTCGGATTTTTGTCAGACATAAAAAAAATCAGAAAAATCTTAGAAAATCATATTAAACACTAGACATTTTCCCGAGTTCATAACATTTTTCGGATTGAAAATCGAATCTCCCATGAGGGATATCTCGATTTACAAGTCGGAAAATGATTTTCAAAATGCATCCCGAGTAACAAAACCTGACTTTCCATTTTGAATGTTTACCGCAGTAAACAAATTCAAATGCCTCCGAATTTTTGGCACAATTTTAGGGACACCTAAGGGCGCATTCCATGATTTTTTTGGGATTTTTAATAAAAAATAAATGCATGAAATGATGTGTGGACTGACTGACAAAAATAGAGACCTACTGAAAATGAGCAGAATTGAAATAAATGCTAAACTAATCCTAATTAATTCATGAAATGTGCTAAATGAATGAAATAAAATGCAAATTAAACCTAGCTAACTACATGAATGTTAAAAATCATCAAGGAAGCATAATTAAACATTTTTATATATGTCATTTTATGAGAATAGCTCAATCCATCTCTCGGATGAGCCCTTTCTTCAAACGACTCTCGAGTCGAATTATGGAATCAAATCAAGGGGAAAAGAAGTGCACCTTGCTTCGTTACGCCGCATAGAAGCTCTTGAAAGGGGCGTCTATCACGAGCTTCCTTCGTCCTTCGCTCCGGGCTTCGGATGGTTCAAAATTGACCTATGCTTGAATCGAATTGGCCATTGCACGAACTTTACTCCACCTTCTCTAATGAGCCAAAGGGGGCACGATTTCCAAAGTTCAAAATCAGATTTTTAGGAAGGCTAGGTCGAATTTTCTAGTTCACCAAAATGGTCTCCCCTTATGCTGGGCGTGAAGCCTTGTTTTTATAGATTTTCTGAAAAAATTTGAATTTCAAACAGGCTCAATCTGAGCCCTCCATGTGGCGCCATCTCGGGGGTGCTATTTTGATTTTTGAGAAAATAAAAAATGAGATTTTTGTGAGTGAGACACCTCAGCAGGATTTGAAATTTTTTAAAATTTGATTTGATTGATTTTCTCTGCAGGAAGCTCCCAGATGGCGCCACCTCAGAGGGTGCTTTCTTGGAGTTTGAATTTCAAAATCATCTTTTGTAGGGAGTCCTCAGGTGGCGCCACCTCAAAAGGGCTATTTTTATTAAAAGAAATAAAATAAATACAAAATGGAGCCAAATGGAGTTCTGGAATGGCGCCACCTCAAAAGGTGTTCTGAGGTGTAAAGTTGGAATAGTAGGGGCATGCCATGTGGCACCACCTCTGGGGAGTTCAAATGTTTGAAATTTTGCTTTTTCTGCAGGAAAGGAGATCTGGACATGTGGCAGTCCAGGATGGTTCCATACTTGACAAGTGTCAGCCTGCTGGAGGAGGTTCTTCAGATGGCGCCACCTCATGGGGGATTTGAATTTTAAATGGAGGTTGGCCCTGGAGTAATGGGGGGTGGACATGTGGCGCCACCTCAGGGTGGCTCCTACAATGCCATGTGGCAGGAGGGATAGGCAAGGGACATGTGGTGCCCTCCTAGGCCATCTGGAAAATCAGAGCTCAGGATTTGCGCCACCTAGGCCTTGTTTGAATTTTTGAATGGTTTGCTTTTTCTGAAGAAAGCCAGGAGTGACATGTGTCTCCTACTTTTTCTGAAAAAAGTAGGGAGAAGACATGTGTCCTCTACTTTTTCTGAAGGAGGTAGAAGGAGACATGTGTCACCTGCTTTTTCTGAAAGAAGTAGAGAATGACACGTGGCATCTACTTTTTCTGAGAAGAGCAGAGACTGACATGTGTCCTCTGCAGGAGACACACTCCAAGTGGCGCCACCTCAGAGGGGACAAGCCTACCTTTTCTGGAGGAAGCTAGGAGTGACATGTGTCTCCTACTTTTCTGAGAAAGGTAGGGAGAGACATGTGTCAGGCTACTTTTCTAGAAGGAGGGAGAGGTTGACACGTGTCCCCTGCAGGAGTCATACTTTAAGTGGCACCACCTCAGAGGAGACAAGCTCCACTTTTTCTAGACAGGACAACCTATGACACTTGGCATCCCCTGGTAATCTTGGAATGACACAAGGCGCAGGATGAATAGGGTGACACATGGTAGATAAATGGGATGACACGTGGCGGCTTCTTAGGGTAGCCCCACACTGACACTTGGCATGTAGATGAGAGGAGAGAGAAAGGACAAGTGTCACCAATCCAGGGGACAAGGCTCCTATATTTTTGGGTTTTTCAAAATTCAAATTTTTCAAAAGGAAAGCCTGTGTGACTCCACCTCAGTGTGGGTCCCACATTGCTTCTTTACTGAAATAAGGATAAAACAACAACTTCTTTTTGAAATTTTCATAAAATCTGGACTAATTGGTAAAACAGGAATTTTGAAAAGAGTTGGCCCATGTAGGGCAATTTTGTAAAAGGAAGATATTTGAAATTGTCAAAAAGGGCAAAATCTGAGGTGAAGTGGATGAAATCCATATTGAAAACTATCCAGATCGTTTCTTGAGAAAATATTTTAAAATTCAGAGTCCTTGGGGTAAAATGGGAAGAATTGATAATTTTGAAGACCCAGGGTTTTGAAATCAATTTTGAAAAGGGTTAAAATTCTAATCTAGATTGAAAATTTTGAAATCAAGAGTTCTGGACCTCGAAATGACATGCTGTGCAGTGCAGTGATTTGAAATGCTCATGCAATGATATGCAATGTCATGTCTTATGAAATGCAATCTTGAACCAAGACTTGGAGCTGTCTGTCTCCTGTCAGGAATAAATTTTTGAACATCTGAGTTAAAATTAGAGAAATTTTAAGAGTTTCAGATGAAATTTGGACTTTTGCAAGGTCTGGGCTCAGAAAATGACCATTTTGCCCTCCAGCGATTTCAGAGGCTGGATGATGATGCTTGGTGGAACTGTCGGGGAGGTGAGTGAAAATTTGGGGTGTTTACAGATGCCCCTCTTTGCTACTAAGCTGGCTCATGGCCGAGCTTAGTGGCAAAGAAAAACACACCAAATTTGGGCTATACATAAAAAAAATGCCCTAGTTAGAAGGATCTGACTGGGTGTGGAGAAATTAGCCCGAGGAAGATGGTAGATATGGAACGAAGAATGAAGAGGAAAGATTTGCTCTATGAGAGCGAAGTTCAGGTTTATGCCCTTGACCTGGATGGGACAAAAATACCTCGCATGGAACGAAGCTCAGGTTTTGACCCTTGACCTGATTGGGGATGAAATATCTCATAATCATGAGACTCAGGTTTGTACCCTTATCCTGATCGGGCGGAAAATGAAGTACCTCTTTGAATGAGGCTCAGGTTTATACCCTTATCCTGATCAGGCGGAAAACGGAATACCTCTTTGAATGAGGCTCAAGTTTGTACCCTTATCTTGATCGGGCGGAAAATGAAATACCTCTTTGAATGAGGCTCAAGTTTATACCCTTAACCTGATCGGGCGGAAAATGGATGGAATCCTCGAAAGAAGAGACCATGATGGAACCCTCGGATTTTGCACAATAAATCCGACAGAGGTTTTGCAAAAGGAAGGAAAATGGGGTCCCTAAAGCTTGAAAAGGGATTGGTTTTGAGTGTCTCATTGCTGAGACTAAAATCAGCTTTTGAAATTGCCTCTTGCGAGAAAATGATTGGTGGTTCGACCTCGAACCGAAATGGGGCTGTCTATGGTGGGACAGTGGGGACACAGGGAAGTGTGCAAATCTGAGAGTTCATGCTCTCAAAGAAGGGAAGGAATCAAGTCCTTAGGAGGGATTTAAAATTGGTGTCAGGATGTATCGAAAACGAACATCAAGCTCTCACTTCACGTCAGGATAACTAGAAAATATTGTCAAAATGTTGGAAATTTTGCTGTTGATTCAAAATTTTTGAAAATGTTGCACATGGTTGCAGAGATATTCTTTATTTTCTACCCAAAGCATTACCTCCAAACAAGGTTCACTTCGTAGAATCGAGACTTGAAATCCAAATTGCTTGTAATTGACCTTCTTCAAGGAAGCTATCAATTTCCTTGATATGAACAGGAAAGAGAATTTGATATTATGAAAGCAGTTGATGAAAGAATATTGATAATAGAATTTCACAAGATTAAAGAGGATTCTTGATAGATTTGGCAGCTTGATATCCTGAGAGCTTCTCTCTTGATAATCTTTCTGCACTCTTTTGGCTATTTGGTGTTTTGGCTATATTCTCCTTCATTTTGGAGATGTTCCGACTTTTTCTCTCTTTCTTTTTCCTCTCTTTCTCTCTTTTGGGAAAAGGGTACGTCACAAACTTCTTCAACTTAGAGATGTTTCGATCCTCCTTTGATGATATTGGTTTATGGGTTATTTTGATGATATTGGCTTATTGGCTGGAAGATCTTTAGCTGAAATTAAATACCTTTTAGGGATTGTCGAGGGGTTCATCGCATCTGCCTTCATCTTGACAGTGCTTTGGACCTTCCCTGGAAGGATCCGTCACAAACTCAGTCATCTTGGAGATGTTTCGAATCTTCTTTGGCCCCGGGGGTCTACTCGCCTAATTCGCCTTCATCTTGACGACAGGTGAGAGATCCCTTTTGCGGATATTTAATTGCGGCTTAGGTGATTCTGAGGAGACAGGGTTTGGGTGAATTCTCTCTTTTCTAGCACTCAGGATATTTCCACTGCCTCGTCCTTACAAGAATAGCCTTTAAAGATGCGCCATTGACTGCGATCAATATCGATCATCTACGGCTTTTCAATAACATTGAATCTTCTTTTCTGGCCATATTGAGGATTTATCCTTCATCCTTTTGGTTGGCCAATAGAAAGAATTTGAGTTTTGAATCTCTTTTCGCAAAAGCTTCACTCTTTTGGAAGTGATGCTGAAGGTAAATTGAGATAGAGATTAGTGCAATAAAGATTCTGAAATCAACAAATAATTTGATTGACAATTTGACAAAATTTTCTTGAAATCCCTAGTGAAAGTGAGTATTTGAAATCTGGCTCAACACATCCGTGACGAAAATTCTCCTCTCTTTTTCCCCAAAAAGAGAGACTCAGGCTTAGCCCTTACCTGAATGGGAATTGGGAAATACTCCTCTCTTCCCTGAAGAGGAGGTGTTTGCAAAATGAACTTTCGAAGAGAAATTGAGCTTTTGTCAAAGCTCCCTAATATTAGGCTTCTCTTATGGAAAGGGGGCCGATAATAGTGAGGTCTGAAAATTGGGTCATGAAAAGAACGAGTCCATCATACTCTCCCTGCAAAGAGGGTCCTTCATGATGAAGATGGCCTAGTATGAAATTGGGGGGTCACAAGAAAAGCGAGTCTCCGTCGAGCCTCTCCCTTAAAAGGGTTCCTCATGTGAAATTGGAAATTGTTTTGGAAACGGTTCACAAAGACGCGAGTCCCTTCAAACTCTCCCTGAAAAGGGGCTAAGTGAACAAATTGGATAGCATGCGAAAAGAACGAGCTCCCTCGAACTCTCCCTAAAAAGGGTCTTTCGCAAGAGAAAATGATTGAAATTGGATATTGAGATTGATTGACCCGAAGGTCGAAACTGGAAATTGGAAATTGGTTGTTGAAAATTGAATGACCCGAAGGTCGAAATTGGATGACCTGACGGTCGAAATTGAGAATTGATTGACCCAAAGGTCAAAAATTTGGAATTGGTTGACCGAAAGGTCGAAATTGTGTGACCCGAAGGTCGAAATTGAGAATTGATTGACCCGAAGGTCGAAAATTTAGAATTGGTTGACCGAAAGGTCGAAATTGTGTGACCCGAAGGTCGAAATTGAGAATTGACCCGATTTGAAGATTTAAATTGGAATTTGGAGGTCAAAATGTCAAATTCGAGCAATTGACAGACTTTGATGATTGAAATGACTTGGATTAATCAAAGGAGAATGATGAGTTCGAGTCAGAGCTCGAATAAAATTCAGGGATCACGAGTCGGAACCCGGATCAACAGAAGAAAATGAAGCGCTCGAGTCAAGGCTCGAGTAATTAAAGAGATCTCGAGTCGGAACCCGGATCAACAAAAGAAAATGAAGAGCTCGCATCTGAGCTCGAATAAGATAATGAGATCACGAGTCAGAACTCGGATCAACAGAGAAAAAATGAAGAGCTCGAATCTGAGCTCGAACGAGGTAATGAGATCACGAGTCGAAACCCGGATCAACAGAAGAAAATGAGAGACTCGAATCAGAGCTCAATTAAGATAATGAGAACACGAGTCGGAACTCGGATCAACAAAAGAAAATGAAGAGCTCAAATTTGAGCTCGAATACATAGAGAGATCTCGAGTCGGAACCCGGATCAACAAATGAAAATGATTGAAATAAAAAGCCTGAGTCGGAACTCGGTTTTCTGAAAAATTGGGATTTTGAAAATGTGCCAGTTTGAGTACTGGATTTTAAAATAATACCAGTCTGAGCGCTGAGTTTTGGTTCAGTATTGGTGATGACCTTTCTATTTTGAATCATTTAGGAATCGTGATGGGACTGTTTGTTGAAATCCCAATACTGACCAGATTGTTGTTAATGCAGTTGAATGCAAATGAATATGAATTGATGCATATGAAATGAGGAATTTGTTTATCCTGCCTGCATACAGAACAAAATTTTAAAATGCCCCAGTGTAACTAGGAAAGAAAGTTGGATCATTATTTGAAGGAAACAAGAAGGATTACAAGAGAGGAATAAATGTTTCAAGTATAAAACTTTTTCAAGTGTCGCGCATTAATAGGATCTGGCAATTCTACCCCATCGGCATTGATGAGCCGATATGAGTTGCGGGGTAATGCTTCTTTGACAACATAGGGACCTTCCCAATTTGGCGACCATTTGCCGCCGGGACGATGCTTGAGATAAGCTGTGGATCGAAGTACTAAATCATTGACTTTGAATCTTCTTTCGATGATAGATTTCGCATATTGCCTGGCTACTCTCTGGCGGTATGATTGAGCATGCTCTGCTGCTTTTAACCTTCTCTCGTCGAGTAAGTCTAGCTGCACTAGTCGCTGCTGCTGGTATTGATCAAGAGGTAATTGCAGAAGTGAAGCAAATTTCAAAGCGGGCTTCTGAACATGTAGCGGCAATACTATTTCTGTTTCATAGACTAGTTCTGATGGGGTAGCATTCGTTGGTGTACGAATGGTGGTCCGATAGGCCCACAGTGCATCGTGGATCTTCTCATGCCAGTCACGGCCTGTTTCCACAGTTCGCTCCAAGATACGAATTAAAATCTTATTGGTGGCCTCTGCCTGACGATTCCCTTGAGGGAAATGCTCTCGCGATTCAAACTTGACCGGATTTTGGTGCAATTTGGAATCCGATTTTTTGCACTTTGGAATTTATGCCCCTTTGGCTCAGTGAAGAAGGTGTAGAGGGTCGATTTTGGTGAACCATCAGAAGCCCGGAGCAAAGGATGAAGGAAGCTCGTGATAGCCGCCCCTTTAAAGAGCTTCTACGCTGCGTAACGAAGCAAGGTGCACTTCTTTTCCCCTTGATTTGATGCCATAATTCGATTCGGGAGTCGTTTGAAGAAAGAGCTCATCCGAGAGATGGATTGAGCTATTCTCATAAAACGACATATATAAAAATATTTAATT
Source organism: Nuphar pumila (assembly GCF_984573655.1). Classification (NCBI taxonomy): domain Eukaryota; kingdom Viridiplantae; phylum Streptophyta; class Magnoliopsida; order Nymphaeales; family Nymphaeaceae; genus Nuphar; species Nuphar pumila. The sequence goes on from NC_143257.1 coordinate 16,750,055, forward strand.
ATGATTCTTTGATGATTTTTAACATTCATGCATTTAGCTAGGTTTAATTTGCATTTTATTTCATTCATTTAGCACATTTCATTAATTAATTAGGATTAATTTAGCATTTATTTCAATTCTGCTCATTTTCAGTAGGTCTCTGTTTTTGTCAGTCAGTCCACACGTCATTTCATGCATTTATTTTTTATTAAAAATACCAAACAAATCACGGCATGCGCCCTTAGGTGTCCCTAAAATTGTGCCAAAAATTCGGAAGCATTTGAATTTGTTTACTATGGTAAACATTCAAAATGACAAGTCGGGTTTTATTACCCGGGATGCGTTTTGAAAATCATTTTCCGATTTGTAAAATCAAGATCTCCCTCATATAAGATCCACTTTTCGATACGAAAAATGTTCTGAACTCCGAATAATGTCTAGTTTTTAACCTGATTTTATCAAATTTTTCTGATTTTTTTCTTATGTCTGACAAAAATCCAAGAGTTTGGAACATGTGTCAGAGCCTGATTTGGGCCTCTGAGATCTTGGATCAACTTAGGGCTACGGTTTCTCTTTGTGTGTTGCTCCAAATCCAAAACAGTAAAAAGTGAAAGTTATGTCCGAGGTGTCCTCTGTTTGAATCTGAAAGCCGGTGATTTTTAGAATAGTGTTGATACCTGCTTCGGATTTTTCTTGTCAGTCCCCTGTTTTGCTACATTTGTCTGTTCTGTTAGTTTAGGTAGGAATAGTTATATTTTTATCTGTGTTTCAGTTGATCAAATGCCGATATCACGAACATGAAAGTTGTTCATATAGATGTCCTGAGTAGCTCTGTTAAATATCATAAATTTCCATGGCGGTTTTCTAGTTTTTTGGCATTTTACATCAGATTGGGGTGATTTTTACCTCTGTCAGAACTAAATCTCTGTTATTGAACTCCCCAAGGTTCAAATCCCGAGGCTGTAAAAACCAAAAATGTTCCATTTTGGGTCCTTTAACAGTCTGCAAAATATCAGAAGTTTTCATGGTGTAAATTTTGCATTATCATATTAAGCATTGCATTTGGTTCAGATCCATAGGCAAAATCCATCATTTTTAGGATTTCCTTTAAATTTTAGCATTTAAATCATATCATTTCATGATTTTTAGCATTCTAGGCTATTTATAAGAGTAAGTAGATGCTCCACACCGAATTTGGTGCAATTTGGAATCCATTTTAGGTTCGGATTAGCCACAATATCAAAACAGGGTCCCGCAGGACCCAGATCCAAGCAAAAAACAAGCGAAATTCGTTATTTTGGATAAATTACAAAATGTCAAATTCTGATTTTACAGTCTTAATGTGTTTAGCAGCATGTCATCATGTCTCTTACTGCATTTCATTATCATTTGATTCAATTTGAATTTCGAAATCTCAATTTTACCAAGTTTTCCTTCAAAAAACCCTGATTTTAAAGGTGTAACTTTAATTTTAGGGTATTTTGGTCATTTTGACCCCAATTCCGAATTCCAAACTATTTTCCACCGAATTTCCTGCATTTACACCATTTTAAATATCAAGGAAGCATGAGATTAGGGTTTATATCCAATCAAATCCAATAATTTCAGAATATTATTGGAAAATCTTGGAAAAACCCACATATTTGAGCTAACCTTATTTCAAGTTTGGCAGGGACATTCAAAAGAAGGAGCTGAAGTCTGCAAATTTCATTTTATTTCATTTATTTAGTGATGTAATAATGTAAATTTTGGAATAAGAGATTTAATTTTCTGCTTAGACTAGGATGCATATCATATAGTTTGAATTCATGCAATATCCTGCTTATATGATTCATGCATTGTTATTTCAAAAGCACTATGGATGTTCACGAATGGCACGTGCACCAACTCTTAGGGAGTTGATGAACTCGGTGGAATCCATATTTACGACCCTAGTCGGAATATGGATGAGACCCAGATCCATCATCTTTATACTAGTCACATTGAGCCTACACTCTTAGGCTATCTTGAAAATGCACATCATATTTCTAAATTTTTCAAAATCTTGTGTATTAAATCAATTAAACTCTGAACATATTCATGGCCACAGTCAGGATATGTGAAGGATTTATTTCGACTTAATGCACATTTTCCAACAAATTTCTTAGAAAACCTTTCAAAGTGCATTCTTTCATTCATATCATTTGCATCATGAAATCATTGGTTTTCTTAAGAAAATTTCATTCTCAAGAAATCGATTTCTCAAGAAACTCTAAGAATCTTTCAAAATCGGTTTTCTCAAGTCAAGTTTTCCCACAGTTTTCCATGGGAAAAAGTCATTTTCCCAAGATTTTCAAGAGAAGTCTCTCACCTTTCTCAAAGTCAAAATCGATTTCCAAGTTTAAGATTCTCAGGTTTTCAACTTCCCAAGTTTCAATTTTCCTTTTTCAAAGAGTTTTCCTATAAATTTTCCATCATTTTCTTAAGAAAACTCTCAAAGTCCAAGTTTTCCTAAGAAGTGTTTCCCTTTTCAAAGGTTCACCGTTTCTCAAGAATCACTTCTATTTTCCTGGGATTTTCAACCATTCATGATTTTCCCACAACTTTATGAACTTTCCCAAGATTTCAAATATTTTCCATCTGAGTTTTCTTGAGAAATTGATTTCTATCATTTGCCTTAGAATTATCTCTAACTCCAAAGCATTTTCCAAGCATGCATCATATTTTCCAACTTACATTTTTCAAAATCTCATAGCACATGCCTGAATTCTCTGTGCATTTAGGATAGAACATGATTTTGATGATTTAACTAAGTCAAGCACAATTTTGGTGCTTGGTTCGATTACCCCTGTTAAAGGCGGCAGGAACGGTCGAACCTCGTACCGACAGGTCGAGCCCCATCCCATGGATTTTCCCGCAATTTTCAAAACGGAGGCGAATATTTCTAAACATTTTCCAAAATCCGGTCAAGTTTGAAGCGCGAAAGCGTTTCCCTCTCTCTCTTCCGCAAGGAAGGGAAGACGGGGGAAAAATTTCGCGACGATAACAGGTTTGGCGACCGTGATGGGACCTGTCCTTGTCTGGCAAAAAATTATGCTTGACTTAGTTCAATTATTGAAATTATGTTCACAAAATGTCAGCTCTTCTACTTTTGATATCATGCGAACCTAGGAGCTTAGATTCTGACCTAGCTGACATTGATTGCATATAGCTTAGGCATGGTTTGGTAGGACCATATTGAGGAGAAATTTTCATGCTCACATAGACTTAGGTCTAAATACAACTCTCCTCAATTTAGGATCTGAATGCAAACAATGTATGCTTCTTCAAAGTTTTCAAAATCTATCTCTCTAGGATTTAGAGCCCTCTATTTCTTGCATGTGATCATTTTTCAAAATCTCCATTACCTATCATTACCCGGTCTTCACGTTGTTGGGCTCTCTTCTATAATCATAGTTCGGGACAGAGCCCCACAACTGGGCCAACTATTTGGGTTAACACCCCCCTACCACGTACCGCGGGCCACAGTCCGAAGTATATCGGTAGGCGCTCAAGGATGTTGGAAAACCTTACCTTAGAACCGGAGTTGAAATTCTATGCCACGTACCTCGGATTTCGATTCGGGTATATCGGCATAACTGGATTGAACAAAGATGATCTGAATCTAGAGTTAGGATTAAGGTCCTACAGCTGTTTTCAAAATGATGCATCTAGAGTCAGCCTTTTAGGGAGTGCTGTATGTGCATAAATGTTTGTGCAGGATGTGATTGTTCTTATATTACCTCTATTTTCCTATATTTTTCCTAAAATATTTTAAATTACCCATATTTTCATCTTTTCCTTTTATTTCCTCAAACCCTCGAAGATTTTCCCAAATATCCAATTTCTTTCAAAACTCCAGGTGATTTTTCCTTCTTCCGTTCTACTGGATCTCGAATTTCCAGCTGCATTTTTATCCTGCCTGCAATTTTCCAAAATCATATGTTTTATTTCATTGGATTTTCAATTCTTTTGTCTATTTGCAAAATTCTTCACCTTATTGTCCTCCTGCATTGCGGTGAAAATTGTTTACCCACTTGCCTTCTCCTTACTCTAAATCCCTTTGTGGATTATTTTTTTTCAAGAGATATCTTTTTCCTTCAAAATGGTGTTTTCTTCGTGGTTGACGACCTCGCCTAGGTAACAAGGCATATTTTCCGTTGTTATTTCTCTTACAAACAATGACAACACAATTGTCATAATTTCAGCGGCGACTCCATCCCTAGCAATGGGATATTCTTCCAATTGTCTACCATATCGTCAATAATCATTTTCCTCCCAATTCAAAACTCCCTCAGAGTCTAATCAAGACTTCATCCTGCAGAGAGCATCCATAACATTTGATGGTTCGAACAAGGTCAGAAAGAAGAACCACATCACCACAGTACTCCTCAGCCTCAGAAGAAGAGATGGACTCCCCGCGATCCGAGAGGAGTCAAAAGCAGCAGCAAGGGGAGGATGGCATAGACCCGCAGATGTATGCCACGTTCTAGAAAATGATGACCAAAATGATGAGTGAACAGGCTGGGACCAGTGCACAGAAGAACCCATTCAACGAGAAGTTCCATGGGCACAAGGATAAGAAGACTTCCAAGAAGCAAGTTCAGCCAGAAGAAATTTCAGATGAATCAGAATCAGAGGAAGACACCGATGAAGAATATGAAGTGCCTCCAGCATTTCAGAAACATAGCCGAGAACAAAGGAGGAGTCACAAATCAAAAGATCAAGTTGCAGAAAAGCTTTTGCAGACACAGTTCAGGGAAATGGCCAAAGTGGTTAAAGATCTGCAAGCCCGCGACAAGGGCAAGAAAGTCTTCACCAGCGAGGGTTTTTATGATGGCTTAGAAGGAGATGAAGATCTAGAGAACCTTCCCCGTAAATTCATCAAGTTCGATGGTTCCGGCGACCCGAAAGCCCATCTCGCCATGTTCTTCGCCGAATGCTCCAAATTCAAGAGAGACAATAGGACCCTATTTCTCTGTTTTCCTCGTAGCCTAGAAGGCACTGCCGCCAAGTGGTACTCCGAGCATATCAATCCAATCGAGCTGCGAGAATTCGATAAGGTGGTTAATTTATTTATCGAGCGATTTCTGTTCAATGCTGAAGCGCTACCAACGTTAAATCACCTCTGTAATCTGAAGCAGGGAGATAGTGAAAAAGCCAGAGACTTCATTCGCAGATGGAGAGAGACCTGCAACAAAATGAAGGACCCAATATCAGAAGGACACGCGTTGTCGGTCATCCTGAATAATTTCTCCCAACCTTTGAGAGGCCTGATCTCTACCTCCCCAGCACGATCTTTCATTGAATTGATAGAACGAGCTGAATGGCTCGAGATGGGAATAAAAAATGGAGTATATGAGAGCCTCACACTCTCAAAGAGAAATTCAGATATCAAGAAGAAGTCAAACTTCACTTTCTCCGTGAATGCCCCTGGCAACAACAATGGCAAAAGCAAAAGGGGTGGCAGAAAGAACCACACCGGCGGGTCAGGGAGTCTAAATTCCAGCAAAGATGATCATACAGGACAAGAAAACAGAATCAATAAGCAGAATGACAGCTCTCCCGCGAGCATCCAACTAGAATTAAGGCCCCAGGGGAGGCCAAAGCATGATGGTTGGGGATACGACCGCAATTTTACTCCCTTAGAACAATCGCTCGAGCAAGTTCTGAAATATATGATCGCCAAAGGGATGGTTAGACTCCCCAAGATAGCAGATCCTTCTGTGACCATGGAAAGGTTTAAAAATCAGTTCTGCAAGTTTCATCGGACAATGGGTCATGACACCGAGCATTGTTTCGTCCTTAAGAACATTGTTCAAGACTGCTTTGACAAGAAACTCCTCGTTGAAGACGAAAAGGAGGACTAGTCATCCCGACTAAGATTTTTTTTTTTACAATCATTCCCGAAGATGACCATGCCGACACTTTCCCATTTCTCCTCTTGCTTTTCAAAAGAATAATGTAATCCCATTTTCTTTCCTTGATTTTTAAGCATCAATAAAGTCATCGAATTTTTTTTCAATAGCTTGGCACCATCTTATTTGCTTATTCTTCCTTTTCACAATGCCTCTCTTGTGAGGAATGATCTTGAGGACGCCTATCAGTCAAGGAGCTTGTTGCCTTATTCACCAATTATCCTTCTTTTATTCAAAAATTTCCTCCCTAGTTACACTGGGGCATATTTTTGTGAAAATTTATCTTTACTTCAAAACATCCTGTATGCAGGCAGGATAAACCAATCTCTCATTTTGCATATATATGCACCCATTTGCACTTCATTTGCATTGTCATGTGCATTTTCATTCCATTTGCATTTATTCTGCACCCAATTTCCAACATCCAATTTTCAACATCCACTTTCCAATTTCCAACATCCAATTTTCAATTTCCAGATTCCCAATTTCCAAATTTCTAACAGCCAATTTTCAATTTTCAATTTTCAATTTTCAATTTTCAATTTTCAATTTTCAATTTTCAATTTTCAATTTTCAATTTTCAATTTTCAATTTTCAATTTTCAATTTATAATTTATAATTCTAAATTTCCAATTTCGACCTTTGGGTTACCCAATTCTCTATTCGACCTTCGGGTCACTCAATTTCCAATTTCAACCTCTGGACCACCCACTTTATCAGATTCTCAATTCAAGCCGTCGGGTTACAATCTTGCCAACATCAGTCATTTTTCCCGCCTGCAGGTTCCAACTTTCCAGGCCTTCGGGTTACAAATTCATCAAATATCTATCATTTTCAAACCTTCGGGTCACATCTCTATCTATGACAATAATTTTCAATCAAAATCCTGCTTTCGAGCTGGTCGGTCAACAAATCCTGCTTTCTAGCTGGTCGGTCAACAAATCCTGCTTTCGAGCTGGTCGATCAACAAATCCTGCTTTCGAGCTGGTCGGTCAACCCAAATCCTGCTTTCGAGCTGGTCGGTCAACAAATCCTGCTTTCGAGCTGGTCGAACAATCAAAATCCTGCTTTCGAGCTGGTCGAACAATCAAAATCCTGCTTTCGAGCTGGTCGGTCAACAAATCCTGCTTTCGAGCTGGTCGAACAATCAAAATCCTGCTTTCGAGCTGGTCGAACAATCAAAATCCTGCTTTCGAGCTGGTCGGTCAACCCAAATCCTGCTTTCGAGCTGGTCGGTCAACAAATCCTGCTTTCGAGCTGGTCGAACGATCAAAATCCTGCTTTCGAGCTGGTCGAACAATCAAAATCCTACTTTCGAGCTGGTCGGTCAACCCAAATCCTGCTTTTGAGCTGGTCGGTCAACAAATCCTGCTTTCGAGCTGGTCGGTCAACCCACATCCTGCTTTCGAGCTGGTATTCCCAAAAATCCTGCTTTCGAGCTGGTACTTCAATCAAAATCCTGCTTTCGAGCTGGTCGAACAATCAAAATCCTGCTTTCGAGCTGGTGTTCCCAAAAATCCTGCTTTCGAGCTGGTACTTCAATCAAAATCCTGCTTTTGAGCTGGTCGAACAATCAAAATCCTGCTTTTGAGCTGGTATTCCCAAAAATCTCGCTTTCAAGCTGGTACTTCTATCAAAATCCTGCTTTCAAGCTGGTACTTCTATCAAAATCCTGCTTTCGAGCTGGTACTTCGATAAAATCCTGCTTTCGAGCTGGTAAGTCAAAACAAAACTCAACTGTCGAATTGATCTTTTACTGAGTCTTTTCAGGACTCAATTTTCGTCAGAGATGTGTTAAGCCGGATGTTAAATGCTCTCTTTCACCAAGGATTTCAAGAACATTTCGTCAATGTGTCAATCAATTACCTGTTGATTTCAAAATTCTATTGCATAAATCTTTACCTCAGTTTACCTTCAGCATTACTTCCAAAAGAGTGAAGCTTTTGCGAAAAGAGATTCAAACTTCAAATTCTTTCTATTGGCCAACCAAAAGGATGAAGGATAAAGTCCTCGATATGGCCAGAAAAGAAGATTCAACGTTATTGAAAAGCCGTAGATGATCGATATTGATCGCAGTCAATGGCGCATCTTTAAAGGCTATTCTTGTAAGGAGGAGGCAGTGGAAATATCCTGAGTGCTAGAAAAGAGAGAATTCACCCAAGCCCTGTCTCTTTAGAATCACCTAAGCTGCAATTGAGTATCCGCAAAAGGGATCTCTCACCTGTCGTCAAGATGAAGGCGAATTAGGCGAGTAGACCCCCGGGGCCAAAGAAGATTCGAAACATCTCCAAGATGACGGAGTTTGTGACGGATCCTTCCAGGGAAAGTCCAAAGCATTATCGAGATGAAGGCAGATGCGATGAACCTCTCGACAATCCCTAAAAGATATTTAATTTCAGCTATCATCCAAAGCTTTCTAACCCATGAGCCAATATCGTCCAAGAAGGATCGAAACATCTCCAAGATGAAGGAGTTTGTGACGTACCCTTCTCCAAAAGAGAGCAAGAGAGGAAAAAGAAAGAGAAAAAAAAAAGTCAGAACATCTCCAAAATGAAGGAGAATATAGCCAAAACACCAGAGAGCCAAAAGAGTGCAAAAAGATTATTATGAGAGAAACTCTCAGGATATCAAACTGCCAAATTTATCAAGAATCTTCTTTAAATTTGTGAAATTCTATTATCAATACTCTTTCATCAACTGCTTTCACAATATCAAATTCTCTTTCCTGCTCATATCAAGGAAATTGATAGCTTCCTTAAAGAAGGTCAATCGCAAGCAATTTGGATTTCCAATCTCGATTCTATGAAGTGAACCCTGTTTGAAGGTAATGCTTTGGGTAGAAAAGAAAGAATATCTCTGCAACCATGTGCAACATTTTCAAAAATTTCGAATCAACAGTAAAATTTCCAACATTTTGACAATATTTTCTAGCTATCCTGACATGAAGTGAGAGCTTGATGTCCATTTTCGATGCATCCTGACACCAATTTTAAATCCCTCTTAAGGACTTGATTCCTTCCCTTCTTCGAGAGCATGAACTTTCAGATTGCACACTTCCCTGTGTCCCCACTGTCCCACCATAGACAATCCCATTTCGGTTCGAGGTCGAACCACCAATCATTTTCTCGCAAAAGGCAATTTCAAAAGCTGATTTTAGTCTCAGCAATGAGACGCCCAAAACCAATCCCTTTTCAAGCTTTAGGGACCCCATTTCCCTTCCTTTTGCAAAACCCCTGTCGGATTTACTGTGCAAAATCCGAAGGTTCCATCATGGTCTCTTCCTTCGAGAATTCCATTTCATTTTCCGCCCGATCAGGATAAGGGTACAAACCTGAGCCTCCTCCGATGAGGTATTTCGTCTTCCGCCCGATCAGGATAAGGGTACAAACCTGAGCCTCTGTCGATGAGGTATTTCATTTTCTGCCCAATCAGGTTAAGGGTACAAACCTGAGCCTCTGTCGAAGAGGTATTCCATTGTCCGCCCGATCAGGATAAGGGTACAAACCTGAGCCTCATTCAAAGAGGTATTTCATTTTCCGCCCGATCAGGTTAAGGGTACAAACCTGAGTCTCATTTCGATGAGATATTCCATTCCCCAATCAGGTCAAGGGTTAAAACCTGAGTTTCGTTCCATGCGAGGTATTTCTGTCCCATCCAGGTTAAGGGCATAAAACCGGAATTTCGCTCTCACAGAGTGAGTCTTTCCTCTCCATTCTCTGCTTCATATCTACCATCTTCCTCAGGCTAATTTCTTCACACCCAGTCAGATCCTTCTAACTGGGGCATTTTTTTTATGTATAGCCCAAATTTGGTGTGTTTTTCTTTGCCACTAAGCTCGGCCATGAGCCGGCTTAGTAGCAAAGAGGGGCATCTGTAAACACCCCAAATTTTCACTCACCTCCCCGACAGTCCACCAAGCATCATCATCCAGCCTCTGAAATCGCTGGAGGGCAAAATGGTCATTTTCTAAGCCCGGACCTTGCAAAAGTCTAAATTTCATCTGCAACTCTCAAAATTTCTCTATTTTTATCTCAGATGTTCAAAATTTTACTCCTGACAGGAGACAGATATCTCCAAGTCTTGGTTCAAGATTGCATTTCATAAGACATGACATTGCATATCATTGCATGAGCATTTCAAATCACTGCACTACACAGCATGTCATTTCGAGGTCCAGAACTCTTGATTTCAAAATTTTCAATCCAGATTAGAATTTTTACCCTTTTCAAAATTGATTTCAAAACCCTAGGTCTTCAAAATTATCAATTCTTCCCATTTTACCCCCAGGACTCTGAATTTCAAAATATTTCCTCAAGAAAATAATCTGGATAATTTTCAATACAATTCAACTCAGATTTTGCCTTTTTGTCAAACAATTTCAAATATCTTCCTTTTACAAAATCGCCCTACAGGGGCCAACTCTTTCCAAAAATTCCTGTTTTACCCATTAGTCCAGATTTTATGAAAATTCCAAAAAGAAGTTGTTGTTTTATCCTTATTTCAATAAAGAAGCAATGTGGGACCCACACTGAGGTGGAGTCACACAAGCTTTTCTTTTGAAAATTTGAATTTTGAAAAACCCAAAAATATAGGAGCCTTGTCCCCTGGATTGGCGCCACTTGTCCTTTCTCTCTCCTCCCATTTACCTGCCATGTGTCAGCATAGGGTTCACCTAGAGTTGGCGCCACATATCACCTTCTCTCTTCTGCCATCCTTTGACACGTGTCTTGCCGCCACATGTCATTAGACATCCTCTTCATTTTATGCCACGTGACAATGTCTACCATCTTCACCCTGTGCCATGTGTCATTCCAAGGTCACCATGAGATGCCACGTTGTAAACACCCCAAATTTTCACTCACCTCCCCGACAGTTTCACCAAGCATCATCATTCAGCCTTTGAAATCGCCGAAGGGCAAAATGGTCATTTTCTGAGTTCGGACCTTGTAAAAGTCCAAATTTCATCTGGAACTCTCAAAGTCTCCCTATTTTAGCTCAGATGTTCAAAATTTTATTCCTGACAGGAGACAGGCATCTCCAAGTCTTGGTTCAAGATTATATTGCATAAGACATGACATTGCATATCATTGCATGAGCATCTCATATCACTGCACTGCAGAGCATGTCATTTCGAGGTCCAGAACTCTTGATTTCAAAATTTTCAATCCAGATTCGAATTTTAACTATTTTCAAAATTGATTTCAAAACCCTGGGTCTTCAAAATTATCAATTCTTCCCATTTTACCCCCAGGGCTCTGAATTTCAAAATATTTCCTCAGGAAAGCAATCTAGATAAATTTCATCTTAGATTTTGCGCCTTTTGTCAAACAATTTCAAACATCTTCCTTTTACAAAATCGCTCTACAGGGGCCAACTCTTTTCAAAATTTCTGTTTTACCAATTAGTCCAAATGTTTATGAAAATTCCAAAAAAAGGTTGTTGTTTTTATTTGAATAAAAAAAACAATGTGGGACCCACATTGAGGTGGTGTCACACAGGCTTTTCTTTTGAAAAATTTGAATTTTGAAAAACCCAAAAATATAGGAGCCTTGTCCCCTGGATTGGTGCCACTTGTCCTTTCTCTCTCCTCTCATTTACCTGCCATGTGTCAGCATAGGGTTCACCTAGAGTTGGCGCCACATGTCACCTTCTCTCTTCTGCCATCTTTTGACACGTGTCAGTGTGGGGCCACCTTAAGATGCCGCCACATGTCATTAGTCATCCTCTTCATTTTATGCCACGTGTCAATGTCTACCATCTTCACCCTGTGCCATGTGTCATTCCAAGGTCACCATGAGATGCCACGTGTCATGTGTTGTCCTTTTCAGAAAAAGTAGAACTTGTCTCCCCTGAGGTGGCACCATTTGAATTATGTCTCCTGCAAGTGACACATGTCACTCTCTCCTTTCCTCAAGAAAAGCAAGCGACACGTGTCAATCTATGCTCCTTTTAGAAAAAGCAGAGGACACATGTCTCCCTCCTATTTTTCTCAGAAAAGTAGATGACACATGTCATCTCCAGCTTCCTTTAGAAAAAGTAGAAGACACATGTCACTCCCTGCTTTCCTCAGAAAAAGCAAGTGACACATGTCACCCTCTGCTCTTCTCAGAAAAAAGCAAGGGACATGTGTCTCTCTCTGCTTTCTTCAGAAAAAGCAAGTGACACATGTCACTTTCTGCCTCCTTCAGAGAAAGCTAGAACTCCAGACTGAGGTGGCGCAAATCCTGAACTTCACCTTTTCTATTTTGTGTGAGATGGTGCCACGTGTCCCTTTCCCTCCTTTTCCTCCCTCTTGCCACATGGCATTGTAGGAGCCACCCTGAGGTGGCGCCACATGTCCATCCTCCATTCCTCCAGGGCCAACCTCCATTTGAAATTCAAATTCTCCTCTGAGGTGGCGCCATTTGAGAAGGCCTCTCCAGACAGCTGACACTTGTCCGCCACATGTCCAGACCTCCCTGCATCAGAAAAAGTAGAAAAACCCCCCTATGAGGTGGCGCATTTTGCTTCCTCCCTTCATGTTCTCCTGCCACATGGCATCGTAGGAGCCACTCTGAGAAAATGCCACATGTCAGCCTCTCCTTTCTTGCAGAAAAGTAGAATTTGAATTCTTCTGAGGTGGCACAGTCTGCTTCCTCCACTCCTATCCCTCTGACACATGTCAAGCACCTTTAGAGATGGCGCCACATGGCATGCCCCTACTGTTCCAACTTTACACCTCAGAACACCTTTTGAGGTGGCGCCATTCCAGGACTCCACTTGGCTCCATTTTTATTTTTTTATTTTATTTTTTTAATAAAAGTAGCCCACCATGATGTGGTGCCACCTGAGGACTCCCTACAAAAGGTGAGTTTGAATTTCAAATTCCAAGAGAGCACCCTCTGAGGTGGTGCCATCTGGGAGCTTCTTGCAGAGAAAATCAAGCAAAACAAAATTTTGAAAATTTTCAAATCCTGCTGAGGTGTCTCACCCACAAAAATCTTATTTTTATTTTCTCAAAAATCAAAATAACACCTCTGAGATGGCGCCACATGGAGGGCTCAGATTGAGCCTGTTTGAAATTCAAAATTTTTCAGAAAATCTATAAAAACAAGGCTCCACGCCCAGCATAGGGGAGATCATTTGGTGAATCTGAAAATTCAACCTAGCCTTCCTAAAATCTGATTTTGAACTTTGGAAAACGCGCCCCCTTTGGCTCATTGGAGAAGGTGGAGTAAAGTTCGTGCAGTGGCCAATTCGATTCAAGCATAGGTCAATTTTGGTGAATCATCCGAAGCCCGAAGCGAAGGATGAAGGAAGCTCGTGATAGCCGCCCCTTTCAAGAGCCTCTACGCTGCGTAACGAAGCAAGGTGCTCTTCTTTTCCCCTTGATTTGATGCCATGATTCGATTCGGGAGTCGTTTGAAGAAAGAGCTCATCCGAGAGATGGATTGAGCTATTCTCATAAAACGATATATATATAAATGTGTAATTAGGCTTCCTTGATGATTTTAATATTCATGTAGTTATCTAGGTTTAATTTGCATTTTATTTCATTCATTTAGCATATTTCATGAATTAATTAGGATTAATTTAGCATGTATTTCAATTCTGCTCATTTTCAGTAGGTCTCTGTTTTTGTCAGTCAGTGCACACGTCATTTCATGCATTTATTTTTTATTAAAAATCCCAAAAAAATCATGAAATGCGCCCTTAGGTGTCCCTAAAATTTTGCCAAAAATTCGAAGGCATTTGAATTTGTTTACTATGGTAAATATTCAAAATGGCAAGTCGGGTTTTGTTACCCGGGATGCGTTTTGAAAATCATTTGCCGACTTGTAAAATCGAGATATCCCTGATGGGAGATCCGATTTTCGATCCTAAAGATGTTCTGAACTCGAAAGAATGTCTAGTTTTTAATATTCTTTTATCAGATTTTTCTGATTTTGTTTTATGTCTGACAAAAATCTGAGAGTTCGGGACACGTGTCAGAGCCTAATTTGGGCCTCTGAGATCTTGGATCGACTTAGGGCTATGCTTTATCTTTGTGTGTTGCTCCAAATCCAAAACTGTAAAAAGTGAAAGTTGTGTCCGAGATGTCCTATGTTTGCTTCTAAAAGCCTGTGATTTTTAGAACAATGTTGATACCTGCTTCAGATTTTTTTTGTCAGTCTCCTATTTTTCTACATTTGTCTGTTCTGTTAGTTTAGGCAGGAATAGTTATATTTTTATCTGTGTTTCACTTGATCAAATGCCAAAGTCATAAACATGAAAGTTGTTCATGTAGGTGTCTTGCGTAGCTTTGAATAATTTCATAAATTTCCATGGCTGTTTTATATTTATTTGGCATTTTACATCAGATTAGGGTGATTTTTACCTCTATCAGAACTAAATCCCTGTTATTGAACTCACCAAGGCTCAAATCCCGAGGCTGTAAAAACCAAAAATGTTACATTTCGGGTCTTTTAGCAGTCTGCAAAATATCAGAAGTTACCATGGTGTAAATCTTGCATTATCATATTAGGCATTGCATTTGGTTCGGATCCATAGGCAAAATCCACCATTTTAGGACTTTCTTTGAATTTTAGCATTTAAATCATATCATTTCGTAGATTTTTAGCATTCTAGGCTGTTTATCAGAGTAAGTAGATGCTTCATACTAAATTTGGTGCAATTTGGAATCCATTTGAGGTTCGGATTAGCCATAATACCAAAACAGGGTCCCGCAGGACCCGGATCCAAGTGAAAAACAAGCGAAAATCGTTATTTTTGATAAATTGCAAAATATCAAATTCTGATTTTACAGCCTTAGTGTGTTTAGGAAGTATGTCATCATGTCTCTTACTGCATTTCATCATCATTTGATTCAATTTGAATTTCGAAATCTCAGTTTTACCAAGTTTTCCTTAAAAAAACCCTGATTTTAAAGGTGTAACTTTAATTTTAGGGGTATTTTGGTGATTTTGACCCCAATTCCGAATTTCAAACTGTTTTCTACTGAATTTCTTGCATTTTCATCATTTTAAAATATCAAGGAAGCATGAGAATAGGGTTTATATCCAATTAAATCCAATAATTTCATAATATTATTGGAAAATCTTGGAAAAACCCACATATTTGAGCTAACCTTATTTCAAGTTTGGCAGGGATATTCAAAAGAAGGAGCTGAAGTCTGCAATTTCCTTTTATTTCATTTATTTAGTGATATAATAATGTAAATTTTGGAATAAGAGATTTAATTTCCTGCTTAGACTAGGATGCATATCATATAGTTTGAATTTATGCAATATCCTGCTTATATGATTCATGCATTGTTATTTCAAAAGCACTATGGATGTTCACGAATGGAACGTGCACTAATTCTTAGGGAGTTGATGGACTCGGTGGGATCCATATTTACGGCCCTAGTCGGAATATGGACGAGACCCAGATCCATCATCTTTCTACTAGTCACATTGAGCCTACACTCTTAGGCTATCTTAAAATGCACATCATATTTCCAATGTTTTCAAAGCATTGTGCATTAAATCAATTAAACTCTGAACATGTTCATGGCCACAGTCAGAATATGTGAAGGCTTTATTTTGACTTAATGCACATTTTTCCAACAAATTTCTTATAAAATCTTCCAAAGTGCATTCATTCACTCATATCATTTGCATCATGAAATCATTGGTTTCCTGAGGATTTTCACAAGAAAATTTCATTCTCAAGAAATTGATTTATCAAGAAACTCTAAGGATTTTTCAAAATCGGTTCTCCCAAGTCAAGTTTTCACAGTTTTCCATGGAAACCATTCTCTCAAGAAACTTCTAAGTTGGATTTCCAAGATCAAAGTTTCCCTCGATTTTCCCTGGAAAATGTTATTTTCTTAAGAGCTTTAAAAGAGTTTTCCAATCTTTCTCAAAGATCAAAATCAATTTCCAAGTATTTCAAGGGTAAAATTCCCAGGATTTCAATTTCCCAAGTTTTGAATTTCCTTCTCCAATGAGTTTTCCTATAAATTTTCCACCATTTTCCTAAGAAAATTCCCAAAGTTCAACTTTTTTCCTGAGAAGTGTTTCCCTTTCAAATGTTCACCTTTTTCTCAAGAATCACTTCTATTTTCCCAGGATTTTCAACCATTCATGATTTTCCCAAGTCTTTATGAACTTTCTCATGATTTCAAAAACTCTTTTTCATCTGAGTTTTCTGAGAAATTGATTTTCATCTTTTTCCTGAGAGATTCTTTTCAACTCCAAATACTTTTTAAGCATACATCATGTTTTCTCAAGCTGCATTTTCCAAAATCTCATAGCACATGCCTGAATTCTCTGTGCATTTAAGATAGAACACAATTTCGATGATTTAACTATGTCAAGCACAATTTTGGTCCTTGGTTCGATTACCCCTGTTAAATGCGGCAGGAACGGTTGAACCTCGTACCGACAGGTCGAGCCCCATCCCATGGATTTTCCCACAATTTTCAAAACGGAGGCGAGTATTTCAAAACAATTTCCAAAATCCGGTCAAGTTTGAAGAGCGAAAGCATTTTCCTTTTTCTCTTCCGCAAGGAAGGGAAGACGGGAAAAATTTTGCGACGATAACAGGTTTGGCGACCGTGATGGGACCTGTCCTTGTCTGGTCAAAATTATGCTTGACTTAGTTCAATTATTGAAATTATGTTCACTAAATGTCAGCTTTTCTACTTTTGATATCATGCGAACCTAGGAGCTTAGATTCTGACCTAGCTGACATTGACTGCATATGGCTTAGGCATGGTTTGGTAGGACCATATTGAGGAGAAATTTTCATGCTCACATAGACTTAGGTCTAAATACAACTCTCCTCAATTTAGGATCTGAATGCAAACAATGTATGCTTCTTCAAAGTTTTCAAAATCTATCTCTCTAGCATTTAGAGCCCTCTATTTCTTGCATGTGATCATTTTTCAAAATCTCCATTACCTATCATTACCCGGTCTTCACGTTGCTGGGCTCTCTTCCAGAACCATAGTTCGGGATAGAGCCCCACAACTGGGCCAACTATTTGGGTTAACACCCCCCTACCACGTACCGTGGGCCACAGTCCGAAGTATATCGGTAGGCGCTCAAGGATGTTGGAAAACCTTACCTTAGAACCGGAGTTGAAATTCTATGCCACGTACCTCGGATTTCGATTCGGGTATATCGGCCTAACTGGATTGGACAAAGATGATCTGAACTTAGAGTTAAGATTAAGGTCCTACAGCTGTTTTCAAAATGATGCATCTAGAGTCAGCCTTTTAGAGAATGCTGAATGTGCATAAATGTTTGTGCAGGATGTGATTGTATGTATGATTTTCTCCATTCTTTATATTTGCCAAGGTTTTTTTTTTTTAACTCATTAGGTCTTATTCAAAATATCCTTATTTTCCACAAGATCTTTTTCTCAAACCCTGGATGATTTTTTTCAAATATCCCATTTCTTCCAAAACTCCAGGCGATTTTACATTCTACCTTTCTACTGGATCTCGAATTTCTAGCTGCATTTTTATCCTGCCTGAATTTTTTTTCAAAATTTCTCACATTTTCCTAAGTCTCATTCTGAGTCTTTCTTTGTTTCCAGTTCGATGGCATCCAGTCAAGTCGATCCTATGTTTCCTGAAGGTCACATCTCCTTCGAGGTGCGACAAGGTCGTCCTGAACATCGAGCCCTTAGCACCGGAACTTTCATTCCGCGGTGGTATTATTCCTGGCTAAAGAGCTTTTCCCGAATGTTCCCGGACCATTTGAGTGAGTGCGGATTAGAGCTGGCATTAGCAGTCGGAAAGCAGACCATCAATGGCAACCTAATCCATGCAATGGCGGAGCGATGGAATCCTCAAATGTGTACCTTCTGGTTCCCATGGGGAGAGATGACTGTTTTAATGGATGAATTTTCAGAAATCATGGGGTTACCAGAACCAGCCGGTCAACCAGGAGACCCATTAGAGCATCAATTCCTTATCAATGTCAAGGGTTTGGACCCCCGAGACTCCTTAGCTCGTATGACAGGCCGCCGATCTTGGCTCCTGATCCAGTTGGAAGGAAATGAGTATGTTGACCTACTTGAGTTGTACCGCCAGTACGGGACCTTCGTCGAAGTCAGCTCGCTATCAAGAACAGCCAAAGAAAGGATTCAGAATGCAATGGTTCTGTGCACTGTAGGGTTATCCCTCTTCCCAGATGGACAAAACTACATGGACATGAGGATAATCCAACTTATGAGAAGATGGGGAAGTCGGAAAACCAATCGCCTCTCTATAGCCATGGCAGCGCTCGCCTTCCTTTATCGAGGTCTGACTCGATTCTCACTTGGAGAGTCCATTTTAGTTGAAGGATGCATCTATGCACTTCAGTCCTGGTTTTTCCAACACGTTCCAGCCCGAGCAAGCTCTTTCAGATACAATGGTCAAGAACTCCTTCCAGTGGCGCAGTACCAAACCATGATCAACAACATTCAAGAGGATGACGTAATCTGGGACTATTTTGATCGGCAGCTGTCTCCTCCTCGATATACGTACGCTTATGGCAAGCGATTCAAGTTGCTGGGACCTTTCTTCTGCACTTATTACCAACCAGAGAGATGTGTTCGGCAGTTCTCTCAAAGGCAGCAGTACGTTGAAGCCCGCTTGTTATCAGGAGTTATGGCAGAGTTTGACCTCACTTTCGCACAATGGTCCGGGGCATATCACTCTGCCCGCTATGGCTGGGATTCCTTTGTCTCTCTTAAAATCTTTCCAGGTCCTAGAGTGTCTGCCGACTATCGTGAATGGTGGCAAATTGTTTGTCCCCCACCTCTTTGTCAAGATCAATAAAATCTTATTCTTCTCATTTTAATAAAATTCTCTTTCCTTCTATCGTGGTTTGACGACCTCGCCTAGGTAACAAGGCATATTTTCGTTGTTTATTTCTTTTGTAGAAGGAATGACAACACAATTGTCGTGATTCCCACGACGACTCAGTCCCTAGTAATGGGACATCTTTTACAAATTGTCTACCATATTTTCAGCAAATATTTCTTCCAAAAGCTAACTCCTTCCTAATCTAATCAGGTCTTTGCCCTGCAGAGAGCATCCGTATCATTTGATGGTTGAGACAAGATCAGGCAAAAGAACCACGGCATCCCAGTACTCGTCAGCCTCGGAAGAAGAAATGGGTTCCCCTCGATCCGAGAAGAGTCAAGAGCAGCAGCAAGAAGATGACGGCATAGACCCTCAAATGTATGCCATGTTCAGAAAAATGATGAATAAGATGATGAATGAGCAGCCCGGGACCAGCTCAGAAAGAAATCCATTCAGAGAAAGGTTCCATGGTCGCAGGAGTAAGAAGGCTCCCAAGAAGCAGATCCAGTCAGAAGAGATTTCAGATGAATCAGACTCAACTGAAAACACAGATGAAGAATATGAGGTGCCTCCGGCATTTCAGAAGCGTGGCCAAAGTAAAAGCCGCAGATCAAAGAGCAGAGACAAAGTAGAGCCTTTGCAAGCGCAGTTTAAAGAAATGGCCCGAGTTGTCAAAGATCTGCAAGCCCGCGACAAGGGCAAGAAAGTCTTCACCAGTGAGGACTTTTATGACGGCTTAGAAGGGGATGATGATCTGGAGAATCTCCATCGAAAATTCATCAAGTTCGATGGTTCTGGCGATCCAAAAGCGCATCTCGCCACATTCTTTGCTGAATACTCTCGGTTCAAAAGGGATAACCGAGCATTGTTTCTATGCTTCCCCCGCAGCTTGGAAGGAGTTGCAGCCAAATGGTATGCTGAGCATATCAACCCCATCAAGCTCAAGGAGTTCGACAAAGTTGTGAATCTCTTTATTGAACGCTTCTTGTTCAACACAGAAGCGCTGCCTACACTGAGTCATCTCTGCAATTTGAGGCAGAATGAGAATGAAAAAGCACGGGACTTCATTCACAGATGGAGATCAACCTGTAACAAGATGAGAGATCCTATCTCGGAAAGGTATGCATTGTCCCTGATCCTCAACAATTTTTCGCAGCCGTTAAGAGGATTGATTTCCACAGCGCCATCCAGGACCTTCATTGAGTTGACTGAACGAGCCGAATGGCTCGAACTAAGTGTGGAAAATGGAGTCTATGAAGGCTTCACCTTTTCCAAGAACAACTCCCAAGGTGAGCAGAAAAAGAAAGCTCACTTCACTTATTCTGCCAACAACAACAGCAAAAGCCAAAATCGATACAAAGGGCAGAAGAAAGATTACTGCTATGGCTCAGGCAGTTCGAACAACAAAGATCAGAAAGCAAAGCCTGCCCCTCAATACAGCAAGCCTCCTCAGCAGGATCAAGGGCCGAAACTGCGTGAGAAGACCAAACATGAAGGATGGAGTTACGATAGAAAATTTACTCCTCTCGACCAATCACTCGAGGATGTGCTCGAGTACATGCTATCAAAGGAAATAGTTAAGTTGCCCAGATTGGCCGATCCCCCTGGGCCCATGGGGAAATGGAAAGATCAGTTCTGCAAGTTCCACAGGACAGTGGGACACAACACCGAGAATTGCTTTGTTCTCAAAAACATCATACAAGACCTCATTGAAAAAATCTTTTAGTGGAAGGAGAAGAAGAAGAGAAGATGGACATTCTCAACCACCCCTTCCCTTCACACACCACAGCAGTAGTGTCTGCACAACCCTTTCTACCGCATGAACATATCAAACCATGTTCTGCGCGAGATCTCCAAGTTCAGCATCAGGTGACGGTGCTACGACAAGCAGCTCCAGATTCCAAGAAGATGGACTTAATTTCAGCATTCGACAAAATGAAAGTTTCTGAAGCACCTGTGAAGTCAGTCCCCAAATCAAAAGGAACTCCTGACTTCTTCAAGCAAATCGTTAGACCTAGGCCAGAAAGGTCAAGTCAGAAGCCTCTGACCGCTCTATCCAATGTCTCCATCCTTGACTTGGCCAAGAATTCTAGCAAGCACCGACAAGTACTGGATGATCTGCTCAGGAAAATCAAAGTTAAGCCCAGTACCACTCTAGAAGACATGGCACAGATTGTGAACTCCGCCATGACCAATGCACCAATCACCTTTTCGGATGAGGACCTCCCAAAGCCTCATTCCTTTCAAAATAATGCCTTGTACATAGTCGTTCGAGTCAGAGGAATGACGGTTCCCCATGTGCTGGTCGATGGAGGCAGTAGCCTCAATAGTTGCCCTGAGATGACCGCAAAAGCGTTAGAGATCAAAGATGAAGAATATATTCCAGATCCCATCACTATCTATGGATTTGACAACCATGGTCAAACGGCAAGAGGGAAGATATTCCTGGAGGTATTCATCAACTATTCGGTGCACTCCGTCCTTTTTCATGTGGTTAATGTGCCACCCACCTACAACTTGCTGCTCGGAAGGACGTGGATTCATAATGCTAATGCAGTGCCTTCCACCCTACATCAATGTGTGAAGTGGTCAAAAGGTGGAATGATTACCACAATACTGGGAGAAGACCCAGAAGAAAGGCTCCCGTAGCCCATGATTCCCCGGCCATCATTCAATGCAGATATTCCCAGCATCAGGGAAAGTGAAGAGATCAGTCACGGAGAAAATCAAGAAATACTCCCGACATCATTAGAACCATCTCTGCACACCGTAGCCATGACCCGATGGAAAGGTCCTCAATTTTTCAAGGTTGGAGGCCGGATCAATTACAACGCCATTAAGGATCATCCCTTGTTTCCTCAATTCATGAAGTCAAGAAGGGGATTCGATTTACTCCTGAAGCATGGCTATCAACCCTTCAAGGGACTCGGCAAGAACGAAGATGGCCGCATCGAGCCAATGATCCAGAAACATCGTTCCCACAGAGCAGGACTAGGGTTCTCCGAAGGAAGCTCATCAAGGAAGACTGTTTTTGTCAAAGGAGCACAATGAAGACCATTTGTTATTTTCTTTCTATTCTTTTCCAAATAAATGTCTCATTTTACCAATGTCACTGATCAATTCAATCAATAAAATTCCAAGTTTCTTTATCTATCTAGATGCCATCTACTCCCTTTCTGTCTGTCTCATCATTTTATAATTCAATGCCATTTTATGCATAGTTCTCTTCAAATGATTGCTTGTCTTACTATAGGCCGATTTGCCTGAACCAGATTTTTTTTCTCCAAAATTTCAGAATGACTTCTCGGACAATCAAGAAGCTCGTTCTCAATCCCAAGGCCCTTCAGAAGTCGACAGCAATTCACAGAATCAAAGCAAGCACCGAAAATGACAAGAGTGCAAAGCAGTCTGATGATTGTGCAGAATATGATCAGTCTCTTCAGAAATTATCGGAGTTCGCCGCAGTTCAGAAGCAGGACAAACCATCTCCTCTAGTACAAGATCCAACTGAAGGTGTCAATATCGGTTCAGAGGAAGATCCAAAAATTCTCTAGATCGAAACCAGTCTGAGTTCAGAAGAAAAGAAAAGGCTTACAGATTTTCTCAAGCGGCATGAAGAAGTGTTCGCATGGACGTATGAAGACATGCCAGGCTTAGACCCCAAATTAGTCGAACACCGTCTTGTCTTAAAGCCGGATGCTAAGCCAGTCAAGCAGAAGCTGAGAAAAATGGATCCCAGAATAGAACAACAAGTCAAAGAAGGACTTGAAGATTTGCTCAAAGCAGGATTTATCCGAGCTATCGACTACCCGGATTGGTTAGCCAATATCGTCGTTGTCCCAAAGAAAAGTGGCAAAGTGAGGATTTGCATAGACTTCAGAGACCTCAATAAGGCAACTCCGAAGGATGACTATCCACTTCCAAGCATCGATCTTCTAGTCGATAGCACGACAGGACATGCCATGTTCTCTTTCATGGACGGATATTCCGGCTACAATCAGATTAAGTTGGCCGCCCGTGACCAATCAAAAACTTCCTTTACTACGCCTTGGGGCACTTTCTGCTATACGGTTAGGCCTTTTGGGCTCAAGAATGCTGGAGCAACGTATCAACGGGCAATGGCTGTCATCTTTCACGATCAGATGCGCAAAATCATGGATGCGTATGTTGATGATATTCTCGTGAAATCTAAAGAGGAAGAAGATCACCTCGAAGCACTTGATCAAGTCTTTAAGAGACTCATTCTTTACAAGTTAAGGCTTAACCCGCAAAAATGTGTCTTTGGAGTCGAATCAGGCAAACTGTTGGGTTTTCTGGTCAGCAAAAAGGGAATTAAAGTTGACCCAGCCAAAGCAAAGGCTATCATTGATATGCCACCCCCGAAGAATCTCAAAGAACTACGTAGCCTTCAAGGACGTATGCAGTCAATCCGGCGATTCATTTCCAATTTGGCGATGAGATGTGAGCCCTTCAACCACTTACTCAGAAAAGGAGTGAAGTTCGAATGGGGGCCAGAATGCCAGCAATCGTTCGATCGAATCAAGAAGTATCTTCTTAATCCTCCCATCCTGAAGCCACCAGAATTGGAAAAAACCCTTTTATTATACATCTCAGTTAATCAAGTCGCATGCGGTGGATTCTTAGCACAATATAAAGAAGGCAGCCTGATAGAACACGCAATTTATTACGTGAGTAAGACTTTCATAGATTATGAAAAGAGATACTCTCAAATAGAGAAGACCTGCCTAGCTCTGGTATGGACGTGTCAGAAGCTAAGACACTACCTGTTGGCATCAGAGGTCAAAATCCTATCTAAACTCAACCCCCTCAAATACATCTTAGAGCAGCCTTTCCTCAGCGGACGAGTCGCAAAATGGCAAGTCTTACTGATGCAGTATGACTTAGAATATGTCTCGCAGCAATCAATCAAAGGCCAAGCAATTGCAGATCAATTGGCGGATTTTCCTCTGGCCGAAGAAGAGAAAGCCGAAGATGACTTCCCTGATGAGCAAATTTGCAATATCCAGCAATTTCCAGTCTGGAATTTATTTTTCGATGGTTCTAAGAATATGGCGGGAATAGGCATCCGAATCCTATTAATCACTCCAGAAAAGGAGATGATTCCATTTTCTCTCAAGCTAGACTTTCGATGCACTCACAATATGGCTGAATACGAAGCCCTGATTCGAGGTCTAAAGATTCTATTAGACTTCAATGTCAAGAGAGTACATGCCTACGGTGACTCATTACTTGTTGTCAATCAAGTTCGAGCCGAATGGCAAGTCAAAGATCAGAAGTTATTTCCCTATCAGAAAATTGTTTCAGCTCTCGTCAGCAAGTTCGAAGAATTTCAGTTATTCCACATCAAGAGAGATTTTAATCAAGTGGCCGATAGCCTAGCCAGTTTAGGCTCCATTATGACATTCAGAAATGGAGAATCTTGTCGCTCTTTTGAAATTGGCAGACTTGGCCAACCTGCTTTCATTCCAGCGGAACAGGTAAACCAGGCTGAGCAAAGGAAGAAGCCTTGGTATTACAACATCAAAACTTTCATAGAAACTGGCGAATTTCCTCCAGAACTCTCAAAGAAAGAGCAACGAGCAATCCAACGTATGCCTACTCGATACTTCATTTTGGCCAATGTCCTCTATCGTCGTGGATTCAGTTCAGAGTATTCCAGATATTTAGATGAAGACGAAGCCAAAGAAGTCGTGCGAGAAGCACATGAAGGCATTTGTGGCGGCCACGTCGGCTACCAAACCCTTGTCAAGCAAATCATAAGAGTAGGGTACTATTGGAAGACTATGCAACAAGACTGTTATCATTATGTGAAGAAGTGTATACAATGTCAGATACATGCTCCGGCAACTTATTTACAGTCTGTTGTTTCTCCATGGCCGTTCTTCATGTGGGCCTTCGATGTCGTAGGTCCCATCACTCCTTCAGCTTCAAATGGCCATAAATATTTCCTTGCCGCAACAGAATATTTCACCAAGTGGGTAGAAGCTATCACTCTTCGCACAGTTGAAGGCCGACATGTGGTCTCTTTTATTCACAAGAACATCCTTTGCCATTTCGGCATCCCGCATGACATTGTGTCAGACAACGGCAGTCATTTCAAGAATGAAAAGATGAAGACATTCTGCTCAAAATTCATGATCTATCATCATTTTTCCGCTCCATATTATCCTCAAGGGAATGGTCAGGCAGAGGCCACCAACAAGATTTTAATTCGTATTTTGGAGCGAACTGTGGAAACAGGCCGGGACTGGCATGAGAAGATCCACGATGCACTATGGGCCTACCGAACCACTATTCGTACACCAACCAATGCTACCCCATCAGAACTGGTCTATGGGACAGAAGTAGTATTGCCGCTACATGTTCAGAAGCCCGCTTTGAAATTTGCTTCACTTCTGCAATTACCTCTTGATCAATACCAGCAGCAGCGACTAGTGCAGCTAGACTTACTCGATGAGAGAAGGCTAAAAGCAGCAGAACATGCTCAATCCTATCGCCAGAGAGTAGCCAGGCAATATGCGAAGTCTGTCATCGAAAGAAGATTCAAAGTCAACGATTTAGTACTTCGATCCACAGCTTATCTCAAGCATCGTCTCGGCGGCAAATGGTCGCCAAATTGGGAAGGTCCCTATGTTGTCAAAGAAGCATTACCCCGCAACTCATATCGGCTCATCAATGCCGATGGGGTAGAATTGCCAGATCCTATTAATGCTCGACACTTGAAAAAGTTTTATACTTGAAACATTTATCCTTCTCTTGTAATCCTTCCTGTTTCCTTCAAATAATGATCCAACTTTCTTTCCCAGTTACACTGGGGCATTTTAAAATTTTGTTCTATATACAGGTAGGATAAACAAATTCCTCATTTCATGCACATGTGCATTCATAAGCATCAATTCACATTCATTTGCATTCGACCACATTAACAACCATCTGGTCAGTATTGGGATTTCAATAAATAGTCCCATCACAGTTCCTAAAGATTTAAAATTGAAAGGTCATCATCCATACTGAACCAAAACCCAGCGCTTGGACTGGTATTATTTCAAAATCCAGTACTCAAACTGGCACATTTTCAAAATCCCAATTTTTCAGAAAATCGAGTTCCGACTCGGGCTTTTATTTCAATCATTTTCATTTGTTGATCCGGGTTCCGACTCGAGATCTCTCTATGTATTCGAGCTCAGATTTGAGCTCTTCATTTTCTTTCGTTGATCCGAGTTCCGACTCGTGATCTCATTACCTTACTCGAGCCCTGACTCGAGCTCTTCATTGTCTTTTGTTGATCCGGGTTCCGACTCGAGATCTCTTTACTTTGAGCTCAGATGCGAGCTCTCCATTGTCTTTTGTTGATCCGGGTTCCGACTCGAGATTTCTCTATTTATTCGAGCTCAGATTCGAGCTCTTCATTTTTCTCTATTGATCCGAGTTCTGACTCGTGATCTCATTACCTCGTTCGAGCTCAGATTCAAGCTCTTCATTTTTTCTCTATTGATCCGAGTTCTGACTCGTGATCTCATTATCCTATTCGAGCTCAGATGCGAGCTCTTCATTTTCTTTTGTTGATCCGGGTTCCGACTCGAGATCTCTTTAGTTACTCGAGCCTTTACTCGAGCGCTTCATTTTCTTCTGTTGATCCGAGTTCCGACTCGTGATCTCTATATTTTATTCGAGCTCTGACTCGAACTCATCATTCTCCCTTGTTGATACAAGTCATTTTGATCCTCAGGGTCTGTCGATTGCTCAAATTTGACATTTTGACCTCCAAATTCCAATTTAAATCTTCAAATCAGGCAATTCTCCAATTTCGACCTCTGGGTCACCCAATTTCCAATTCTCAACCTCAATTTCCAATTTCCAATTTTCGACCTTCGGGTCAATCAATTTCCAAATTTCGACCTTTAGGTCAATCATTTCTCAATTTCGACCTTCGGGTCACACAATTTCGACCTTTCGGTCAACCAATTCTCAATTCCGACCTTTTTGGTCAAATCAATTCTCAATCTCGACCGTTAGGTCATCCAATTTCGACCTTCGGGTCATTCAATTCTCAACAACCAATTTTCCAATTTTCAATTTCGACCTTTGGGTCAATCAATCTCAATATCCAATTTCAATCATTTTCTCTTGCGAGAGACCCTTTTTAGGGAGAGTTCGAGGGAGCTCGTTCTTTTCGCATGCTATCCAATTCGTTCACTTAGCCTCTTTTCAGGGAGAGTTTGAAGGGACTCGCGTCTTTGTGAACCGTTTGCAAAACAATTTCCAATTTCACACGAGGAACCCTTTTTAAGGGAGAGGCTCGACGGAGACTCGCTTTTCTTGTGACCTCCCAATTTCATACTAGGCCATCTTCATCATGAAGGACCCTCTTTGCAGGGAGAGTGTGATGGACTCGTTCCTTTCATGACCCAATTTTCTGACCTCACTATTATCGGCCCCCTTTCCATAAGAGAAGCCTAATATTAGGGAGCTTTGACGAAAGCTCAATTTCTCTTCGAAAGTTCATTTTGCAAACACCTCCTCTTTAGGGAAGAGAGGAGTATTTCCCATTTCCCATTCAGGTAAGGGCTAAGCCTGAGTCTCTCTTTTTTGGGAAAAAGAGAGGAGAATTTTCGTCACGGATGTGTTGAGCCGGATTTCAAATACTCATTTTCACCAAGGATTTCAAGAAAATTTTGTCAATTTGTCAATCAATTGTTGATTTCAGAATCTTTATTGTACAAATCTTTATTTCAGTTTACCGTCAGCATTACTTCCAAAAGAGTGAAGCTTCTGCGAAAAGAGATTCAAAATTCAAATTCTTTTTATTGGCCAACCAAAAGGATGAAGGACAAGTCCTCGATATGGCCAGAAAAGAAGATTCAATGTTATTGAAAATCGTAGATGATTGATATTGATCGCAGTTATGGCACATCTTTAAGGATTATTCTTGTAAAGACAAGGCAGTGGAAATATCCTGAGCGCTAGAAAAGAGAGCCTTTACCCAAGCCTTGTCTCCTCCAAATCACCTAAGCTGCAATTAAATATCCACAAAAGGGATCTCTCATCTGTCCTCAAGATGAAGGCGAATTAGGCGAATAGACCCCCGGGGCCAAAGAAGATTCGAAACATCTCCAAGATGACGGAGTTTGTGATGGATCCTTTCAGGGAAAGTCCAAAGCACTGTCAAGATGAAGGCAGATGCGATGAACCTCTCGACAATCCCTAAAAGATATTTAATTTCAGCTATCGCCCAAAGATCTCCAAACCCATCATCCAAGAAGGATCGAAACATCTCCAAGTTGAAGGAGTTTGTGACGTACCCCTCCCAAAAGAGAGAAAGAGAGGAAAAAGAAAGAGAGAAAAAGTCAGAACATCTCCAAAATAAAGGAGAATGTAGCAAAAACCCAGAGAGTCAAAAGAGTGCAGAAAGATTATCATGAGAGAAGCCCTCAGGATATCAAACAGCCAGATCTATCAAGAATCCTCTTTAATCTTGTGAAGTTCTATTATTAATACTCTTTCATCAACTGCTTTCATAATATCAAATTATCTTTCCTGCTCATATCAAGGAAATTGATAACTTCCTTGAAGAAGGTCAATTGCGAGCAATTTGGATTTCAAGTCTCGATTCTACAAAGTGAACCTTGTTTGGAGGTAATGCTTTGGGTAGAAAATAATGAATATCTTTGCAACAACATGCAACATTTTCAAAAAATTTTGAATCAACAACAAAATTTTCAATATTGTGATAATATTTTCTAGCTATCCTGACGTGAAGTGAGAGCTCGATATCCGTCTTCGATGCATCCTGACACCAATTTTAAATCCCTCCTAAGGACTTGATTCCTTCCCTTCTTCGAGAGCATGGACTCTCAGACTTGCGCACTTCCCTGTGTCCCCACTGTCCCACCATAGACAGTCCCATTTCGGTTCGAGGTCGAACCACAAATCATTCCCCGCAAAAGGCAATTTCAAAAGCTATTTAGTCTCAGCAATGAGACGCCTAAAAATCAATCCCTTTTCAAGCTTTAGGGACCCCATTTTCCTTCCTTTTGCAAAAACCCTATTGGATTTATTGTGCAAAATCCAAAGGTTCCATCATGGTCTCTTCCTTCGAGGATTTCATTCATCTTCTGCCCGATCAGGATAAGGGTACAAACCTGAGCCTCAATCAAAGAGGTATTCCATTGTCCTCCCGATCAGGATAAGGGTACAAACCTGAGCCTCATTCAAAGAGGTATTCCATTTTTCCGCCCGATCAGGATAAGGGTACAAACCTGAGCCTCATTCAAAGAGGTATTCCTTTTTTCCGCCCGATCAGGTTAAGGGTACAAACCTGACTCTCATTTCTATGAGATATTTCAATTCCCAATCAGGTTAAGGGTCAAACCTGAGCTTCGTTCCATGCGAGGTATTTTTGTCCCATCCAGGTTAAGTGCAAAAACCTGAACTTCGCTCTCATAGAGCAAATCTTTCTTCTTTATTCTTTGCTTCATATCTACCATCTTCCTCGGGCTAATTTCTTCACACCCAGTCAGATCCTTCTAACTGGGCATTTTTTTATGTATAGCCCAAATTTGGTGTGTTTTTCTTTGCCACTAAGCTCGGCCATGAGCCGGCTTAGCAGCAAAGAGGGGCATCTGTAAACACCCCAAATTTTCACTCACCTCCCCGACAGTTTCACCAAGCATCATCATTCAGCCTTTGAAATCGCCGAAGGGCAAAATGGTCATTTTCTGAGTTCAGACCTTGTAAAAGTCCAAATTTCATCTGGAACTCTCAAAGTCTCCCTATTTTAGCTCAGATGTTCAAAATTTTATTCCTGACAGGAGACAGGCATCTCCAAGTCTTGGTTCAAGATTATATTGCATAAGACATGACATTGCATATCATTGCATGAGCATCTCATATCACTGCACTGCAGAGCATGTCATTTCGAGGTCCAGAACTCTTGATTTCAAAATTTTCAATCCAGATTCGAATTTTAACTATTTTCAAAATTGATTTCAAAACCCTGGGTCTTCAAAATTATCAATTCTTCCCATTTTACCCCCAGGGCTCTGAATTTCAAAATATTTCCTCAGGAAAGCAATCTAGATAAATTTCATCTTAGATTTTGCCCCTTTTGTCAAACAATTTCAAACATCTTCCTTTTACAAAATCGCTCTACAGGGGCCAACTCTTTTCAAAATTTTTGTTTTACCAATTAGTCCAAATTTTTATGAAAATTCCAAAAAGAGGTTGTTGTTTTTATTTGAATAAAAAAAACAATGTGGGACCCACATTGAGGTGGTGTCACACAGGCTTTTCTTTTGAAAAATTTGAATTTTGAAAAACCCAAAAATATAGGAGCCTTGTCCCCTGGATTGGTGCCACTTGTCCTTTCTCTCTCCTCTCATTTACCTGCCATGTGTCAGCATAGGGTTCACCTAGAGTTGGCGCCACATGTCACCTTCTCTCTTCTGCCATCTTTTGACACGTGTCAGTGTGGGGCCACCTTAAGATGCCGCCACATGTCATTAGTCATCCTCTTCATTTTATGCCACGTGTCAATGTCTACCATCTTCACCCTGTGCCATGTGTCATTCCAAGGTCACCATGAGATGCCACGTGTCATGTGTTGTCCTTTTCAGAAAAAGTAGAACTTGTCTCCCCTGAGGTGGCACCATTTGAATTATGTCTCCTGCAAGTGACACATGTCACTCTCTCCTTTCCTCAAGAAAAGCAAGCGACACGTGTCAATCTCTGCTCCTTTTAGAAAAAGCAGAGGACACATGTCTCCCTCCTATTTTTCTCAGAAAAGTAGATGACACATGTCATCTCCAGCTTCCTTTAGAAAAAGTAGAAGACACATGTCACTCCCTGCTTTCCTCAGAAAAAGCAAGTGACACATGTCACCCTCTGCTCTTCTCAGAAAAAAGCAAGGGACATGTGTCTCTCTCTGCTTTCTTCAGAAAAAGCAAGTGACACATGTCACTTTCTGCCTCCTTCAGAGAAAGCTAGAACTCCAGACTGAGGTGGCGCAAATCCTGAACTTCACCTTTTCTATTTTGTGTGAGATGGTGCCACGTGTCCCTTTCCCTCCTTTTCCTCCCTCTTGCCACATGGCATTGTAGGAGCCACCCTGAGGTAGCGCCACATGTCCATCCTCCATTCCTCCAGGGCCAACCTCCATTTGAAATTCAAATTCTCCTCTGAGGTGGCGCCATTTGAGAAGGCCTCTCCAGACAGCTGACACTTGTCCGCCACATGTCCAGACCTCCCTGCATCAGAAAAAGTAGAAAAACCCCCCCTATGAGGTGGCGCATTTTGCTTCCTCCCTTCATGTTCTCCTGCCACATGGCATCGTAGGAGCCACTCTGAGAAAATGCCACATGTCAGCCTCTCCTTTCTTGCAGAAAAGTAGAATTTGAATTCTTCTGAGGTGGCACAGTCTGCTTCCTCCACTCCTATCCCTCTGACACATGTCAAGCACCTCCAGAGATGGCGCCACATGGCATGCCCTTACTGTTCCAACTTTACACCTCAGAACACCTTTTGAGGTGGCGCCATTCCAGGACTCCACTTGGCTCCATTTTTATTTTTTTATTTTATTTTTTAATAAAAGTAGCCCACCATGAGGTGGCGCCACCTGAGGACTCCCTACAAAAGGTGAGTTTGAATTTCAAATTCCAAGAGAGCACCCTCTGAGGTGGCGCCATCTGGGAGCTTCCTGCAGGGAAAATCAAGCAAAACAAAATTTTGAAAATTTTCAAATCCTGCTGAGATGTCTCACCCACAAAAATCTTATTTTTATTTTCTCAAAAATCAAAATAACACCCCTGAGATGGCGCCACATGGAGGGCTCAGATTGAGCCTGTTTGAAATTCAAAATTTTTCAGAAAATCTATAAAAACAAGGCTCCACGCCCAGCATAGGGGAGATCATTTGGTGAATCTGAAAATTCAACCTAGCCTTCCTAAAATCTGATTTTGAACTTTGGAAAACGTGCCCCCTTTGGCTCATTGGAGAAGGTGGAGTAAAGTTCGTGCAGTGGCCAATTCGATTCAAGCGTAGGTCGATTTTGGTGAATCATCCGAAGCGCGGAGCGAAGGACGAAGGAAGCTCGTGATAGCCGCCCCTTTCAAGAGCCTCTACGCTGCGTAACAAAGCAAGGTGCACTTCTTTTCCCCTTGATTTGATGCCATGATTCGATTCGGGAGTCATTTGAAGAAAGAGCTCATCCGAGAGATGGATTGAGCTATTCTCATAAAACGACATATATAAAAATGTTTAATTAGGCTTCCTTGATGATTTTAACATTCATGTAGTTAGCTAGGTTTAATTTGCATTTTATTTCATTCATTTAGCATATTTCATGAATTAATTAGGATTAATTTAGCATGTATTTCAATTCTGCTCATTTTCAGTAGGTCTCTGTTTTTGTCAGTCAGTATACACGTCATTTCATGCATTTATTTTTTATTAAAAATCCCAAAAAAATCACGGAATGCGCCCTTAGGTGTCCCTGAAATTTTTCCAAAAATTCGGAGGCATTTGAATTTGTTTACTGTGGTAAACATTCAAAATGGCAAGTCGAGTTTTGTTACCCGGGATGCGTTTTGAAAATCATTTGCCGACTTGTAAAATCGAGATATCCCTGATGGGAGATCCGATTTTCTATCTGAAAGATGTTCTGAACTCTGAAGAATGTCTAGTTTTTAATATGCTTTTATCAGATTTTTCTGATTTTTTTTTATGTCTGACAAAAATCCGAGAGTTCGAGACACGTGTCAGAGCCTAATTTGGGCCTCTGAGATCTTGGATCGACTTAGGGCTATGCTTTATCTTTGTGTGTTTCTCCAAATCCAAAACCGTAAAATATGAAAGTTGTGTCCGAGATGTTCTCTGTTTGCTTCTAAAAGACTGTGATTTTTAGAATAGTGTTGATACCTGCTTCAGATTTTTTTGTCAGTCTCCTGTTTTGCTACATTTGTCTGTTCTGTTAGTTTAGGCAGGAATAGTTATATTTTTATCTGTGTTTCATTTGATCAAATGCCGAAGTCATAAACATGAAAGTTGTTCATGTAGGTGTCTTGCGTAGCTCTGAATAATTTCATAAATTTCCATGGCTGTTTTATATTTTTTTGGCATTTTACATCATATTAGAGTGATTTTTACCTCTGTCAGAACTAAATCCCTGTTGCCGAACTCACCATGGCTCAAATCCCGAGGCTTTAAAAACCAAAATGTTCCATTTTGGGTCTTTTAGCAGTCTGCAAAATATCAGAAGTTTCCTTGGTGTAAATCTTGCATTATCATATTAGGCATTGCATTTGGTTCGGATCCATAGGCAAAATCCACCATTTTAGGACTTTCTTTGAATTTTAGCATTTAAATCATATCATTTCGTGGATTTTTAGCATTCTAGGCTGTTTATCAGAGTAAGTAGATGCTTCATACCGAATTTGGTGCAATTTGGAATCCATTTGAGGTTCGGATTAGCCATAATACCAAAACAGGGTCCCACAGGACCCGGATCCAAGTGAAAAACAAGCGAAAATCGTTATTTTTGATAAATTGCAAAATATCAAATTCTGATTTTACAGCCTTAGTGTGTTTAGCAGTATGTCATCATGTCTCTTACTGCATTTCATCATCATTTGATTCAATTTGAATTTCGAAATCTCAGTTTTACCAAGTTTTCCTTCAAAAAACCCTGATTTTAAATGTGTAACTTTAATTTTAGGGGTATTTTGGTCATTTTGACCTCAATTCCGAATTTCAAACTGTTTTCTACTGAACTTCTTGCATTTTCATCATTTCAAAATATCAAGGAAGCATGAGAATAGGGTTTATATCCAATTTAAAACTCACATATTTGAGCTAACCTTATTTCAAGTTTGGCAGGGATATTCAAAAGAAGGAGCTGAAGTCTGCAATTTCCTTTTATTTCATTTATTTAGTGATGTAATAATGTAAATTTTGGAATAAGAGATTTAATTTCCTGCTTAGACTAGGATGCATATCATATAGTTTGAATTTATGCAATATCCTGCTTATATGATTCATGCATTGTTATTTCAAAAGCACTATGGATGTTCACGAATGGCACGTGCACTAACTCTTAGAGAGTTGATGGACTCGGTGGGATCCATATTTACGGCCCTAGTCGGAATATGGACGAGACCCAGATCCATCATCTTTCTACTAGTCACATTGAGCCTACACTCTTAGGCTATCTTAAAATGCACATCATATTTCCAATGTTTTCAAAGCATTGTGCATTAAATCAATTAAACTCTGAACATGTTCATGGCCACAGTCAGAATATGTGAAGGCTTTATTTTGACTTAATGCACATTTTTCCAACAAATTTCTTAGAAAATCTTCTAAAGTGCATTCATTCACTCATATCATTTGTATCATGAAATTATTGGTTTCCTGAGGATTTTCACAAGAAAATTTCATTCTCAAGAAATTGATTTATCAAGAAACTCTAAGGATTTTTCAAAATCAGTTCTCCCAAGTCAAGTTTTCACAGTTTTCCATGGAAACCAGTCTCTCAAGAAACTTCTAAGTTGGATTTCCAAGATCAAAGTTTCCCTCGATTTTCCCTGGAAAATGTTATTTTCTTAAGAGCTTTAAAAGAGTTTTCCAATCTTTCTCAAAGATCAAAATCAATTTCCAAGTATTTCAAGGGTAAAATTCCCAGGATTTCAATTTCCCAAGTTTTGAATTTCCTTCTTCAATGAGTTTTCTTATAAATTCTCCACCATTTTCCTAAGAAAATTCACAAAGTTCAAGTGTTTTCCTAAGAAGTGTTTCCCTTTCAAATGTTCACCTTTTTCTCAAGAATCACTTCTATTTTCCCAGGATTTTCAACCATTCATGATTTTCCCAAGTCTTTATGAACTTTCTCATGATTTCAAAAACCCTTTTTCATCTGAGTTTTCTGAGAAATTGATTTTCATCTTTTTTCTGAGAGATTCTTTTCAACTCCAAATACTTTCTAAGCATACATCATGTTTTCTCAAGCTGCATTTTCCAAAATCTCATAGCACATGCCTGAATTCTCTGTGCATTTAAGATAGAATACAATTTCGATGATTTAACTATGTCAAGCACAATTGTAAGACCCGCAATTTTTCAGAAAATATCTGAATAAAATTCATGAGGCATTTACCGGTAAAAATAGCATTTCTTCTCAGAATGCGAAACGAATCAATTCCTGCGAGCCAGTTATACTTAGGATATTCGTCGAATTGCGAATATATGCTCAAACACTCTGGAAGCCATAACTTCCTAACTAAACGAAATCAATAGATTCGTACGAGCCAACTTTCTTAGTTACGTCAATACGAAGAAAATGGCGTACTCAGAATTTTTCGGAAAAAATCGCCGGAAACCCGAAATTCTTGCGGGACCCACGGAAATATTGGTAAGACCCACAGAAATATTCCTCAGAAAATATCTTGTGGGACCCACAAAATATCCTATGGAAATATCTTGTGGGCCCCACCTCAAAAGGAATCTCCAGGAATTTAAAAGAAGCCAAGGGGTAAAAGGGGCATGGAAAAACCCAAGAGGAGGTGGGCTTGGGCTATAAATAGCCCTCCCCACTCTCTCTCTTCTCATAATTTCGACCCCCCCTCTCTCTCTTGCCTTCTCTCTCTCTCCTAAACCTCCCCTACCTAGCCTATCCCACCTGAGCCCACCTGACCTGGTCTGAGCCTGCCTGACTTAGCCTGAGCCTGCCTGACCTGGTCCTAACCCACCTGACCTGGGTCTGAACCCACTTGACCTAGTCCAAACCCAGTTGACTTGACTTGAACCTAGTTGGGTTTAAAGTCAAAGTCAAAGTCCTTTTTGGTCCAGATTCCGGTTTGGATTTCTGAACCCAGACTTAGCCTACTTGAGCTGAGTTCAAACCTGCTGAACCCAGTTGACTTGGATCGAACCCTGTTTGGTTCAAACCACTTAGGTTGAGTAGCTTGACCTACTCTACCTCTTTCTCAACTAAGTCAGCTTCATCTGACTTAGTCTGACCTCTCGAAGGAAGGCTCGAAGCCAAAGAAGCCACCCGGAGCCGTTTCTTCCACGATTTGAAGTAAGTTCGCTTCGTTGATCCATCTCTCTCAAGTATTTGACTGTTTGTATATAGAATATACTTTCTGAAGTAGTATCTTGCTTTAGTTCTTGATTGAGCCCCTTTTGGACACTTCGGTGTTCACCCGCTCGTCTCGTAACTATCGTCGGATATATTTATGTTCAAACACGCAGTATATGCGTTCTTCAAAATGGTATCTCGCTTTAGTTCTTGGTTGAGCCCTTTAGGACACTTCGGTGTTCACCCGCTCGCCTCGTAACTATCGTTGGATGCGGATCTAGGTGTATATCTGCTGATTCTGCCGACGCGTCTTATATCGCACAGGCTATGTAATTTACCTTTGCCGTCGCGTCGTATGATGCCAAGGCTCTCTGTTTTCTGCACTTCCGATTACTGCACTTCCGATTATGCATTTACTTACGCCGTCGCGTCGAACGATGCCAAGGCTCCTGCTTTCTGCAATGTATTTACTTACGCCGTCGCGTCGAACGATGCCAAGGCTTCTGCTTTGTTATATATGTAGAATATTTCGTTCAGTTACACACCCTGAACAATAGTATATGCATTTCTTTACGCCGCCGCTGTATAAAGCACAGGCTTCTG
Source organism: Nuphar pumila (assembly GCF_984573655.1). Lineage (NCBI taxonomy): Eukaryota > Viridiplantae > Streptophyta > Magnoliopsida > Nymphaeales > Nymphaeaceae > Nuphar > Nuphar pumila. The sequence goes on from NC_143257.1 coordinate 16,786,488, forward strand.
CTTATACTACATATATAGCGCATAAATGAGCGTTCAAATGGAGATCAACTCCAAATCGCCCATGCGATTCCTTGACCGCTCCTCGTTCAAGATTCTGCTTGACGAATGAAGCCCCTATTGGAAAGGCTTCGGTTTTTGGCAAAATTCTCTTTACGTAATGACTAAGTCAATTTCGTATGGCCTGGCTATGGCTAAGGGTTCCTGCAACCTTGATGGATGCAAAGTACGCACAACGGTGCGCATCCATTTCCCGAATTAAGCGTGGCGATTTCCTACCAAAGAGGGGAGATGCCGCTGAAATGGATAAAAGAAACGCACGCTTTCTCCATAAAAGAGAGGAAGTGCTGCTGAAATTTCTAAAGAAACTAAGAATAGCTCAGAAAGAACGTAGCAGGATACTCTGACATATAGCAGAGTGCTACCCAGTTCATGGTTTGCCCTCTACAACGTAGAAGGGTTCATCGCACCACTGCCGGTAGAGCAGGGGAGGTGCTGACGAAATGGTCGGCAGAAGAGCTGCCGGGACCAATGGAACGGCATAATGATGTCCGTTGATGGAACGATGCCAGATCGGCTCGTATCCTTGTGCCTGCAAGGACACCTTGCTCGTAAGGGCCGCTGAGCCGGAGTAGAGGTTGCGCCTTGGCTAGGTTTGGACTCGTTGCGTAAAAATACGCCGAGTAGCCGATCTATTTAGATCGAGTCATATGTATGCTCATTGAGAACGGTTACACAACCAGACTCGTAAGGGCCGAAGAGCCAGAGTGTGTTGTTTCCACCCAAAGAGGTGTGATGCTCGTGGTGGCCGAAGTGCCAAAGAGCGGTGTTCTGCATGCATATGAATAAGACTTAAGGTCGCACATACCCCGCGGTTGAAGATCGTGTTAGGGGTACCCCCTCAGTAATGACTGTGTTGGGGAAGACTGAATGGGGTCGGGTACATACTCCCGTAGTGCTGAAAGCACGGGCTGCCTAAATGGCATGCAGATTCTGTCCAAGTAATTGTAAGACTGGCAGACCCCTTCAGGAATTATGCTCACTGTGGAATGACAGTGATGGTACAGCCTTGAGTGACACGTATTTTACTTTGGACCTGATAGAGTCCACGATGGCCTCAGTCACTCATGGGTTTTGGGGTCGTGGTTATCCTTAAGATCTAAGGATTGAACCCAACTACTGCAAGTAGAGGATGCATCCGAATATGGGCCTAGTAGGATTCTCCCAGTTGAAACACACTGCCCTACTATGGATAGGGTCAACAGGCCTCTGGGGTATCTAAAATACATAGAATAATCAACCCCCAGAACGTCGCGTTGATGCCCGGACAATAGCTCTACCTGCGTACCAAATGCGGGAGCGGTTAATTATCGAAACAATGCATTAGCTTAGGTTCAGCGATGCTTTGAATGTATGAGTGGATGACGTGTTGAGTCAGTCCTGCATAACCTTTGTGAAGGTGTCATGTTCGGTATACTACTGGACCGACTGGGCAAAGACCCGTGTTGTATCCGCACGACTAAGCGAAGCTCGAGGAGTTGTCCTTAGATGCGTGGGATACGGATGTGCCAAGTATGAAGACTTGAGCTAGACATCACTTTGAGACCCGGAAGAGGTCATGGCTAAGTCGTGGAGACTTAAGCGGCTATTCAAATCACAGCCCTGAAAAGGCTTGCTCTAAGTTATGAGGACTCGAGCGGATGTTCAACTCATAGCCCTGAGGAGGCTCTTGCGATATACGCTAAGTCTTGGAGGCTCGAGCGTCGTTATTGCGCATTGCGACCCTGAGTGGTCATTATCGTACTTGAGTTGAATGGATGTATGACTGCATGCTTACCAGACTATCAGTGGTTCTGACCCCGTTTAATGGGGATTTCAGGTGTTGGACCTGCGTGGCGATATGCGGAGCAAGGCGGCATCGAGTTCCAGGGTTTCTCTAGACAGAGTTGTACTGCTTCCTTTTATTGAACCTACACTGCTTTTCTAAGCAGTAGTGTTGTAATAAACATGAGTTTTCGATAAAATGGAACACCTTGGTGGTCAATGAATTGCTTGGCCACATACCTGCAACGTGCTCGGAGTTTTCTAAAACCGACGACTCATTATCGTCTTATTCCGCTGCTAAAAGCTTTTCTAAGTTCCGCTGCAAAGAAAAAAAAAAGAAATCCATGAAAATTTTAACTTAGCTTTGTTTTGGAAATCCGGGGCGTTACAGAATTGGTATCAGAGCATGTGTCTGAGAAACCTGGTTCAAGATCCGTCATAGTCCCGATATCGCACTGTAAGTATATGTTTTTATACTTTTGTTCTGATCTGGGTGCATCTTTATATAGATGGAAACTCATGACTCGCGTGGATACTGCTATCGCTGCAAGGTCATGCACGATGAGTGGATATGCCCGTATGAAGTCCAAGACTGCCAATACTGTGGCAAAGATGGGCATTCCGCCAACGAATGCCAAAGGAAATATACCGCCGATATGGGTCGGCGGGCTTCAAAGGGTCTCAGGGATGAGACTTCGCGTGTCAGTGGACCGCATCACTCTAGTGTTGGGAGCAACCATGCCCCAACATCTTTTGATGAATTACCAAGGCTGAGGGATTTTGATTTGAACTTCTCTGCGGAGGTCTATCACTCGCCAAGCTACCATCCGACATCACATACGCCGAGCTTAAATGGCAGGAACAAAAGAGGGGATTCTTTCTGTTCGCCAATCAATATTCCAGACTCCCAGAGTCTTGATCTTGCTGACTGGGAAAGTGGACTGGAGTCCCTCATATATACCCAATATTCGCTTGCTAGTGCGGAAGTGCCGCCCAAGCCAAATCTAGTAGTGCCTGCTCCAAGGTCATGTGGCAATAGATGGACCTTTTGGAGTTCGTCATCATCAAAGAAATCCAAGTCTTAAAGAGACTGGTGATGCTTTGGAGTCAGTAGACTCATGTATATAGTTTCTCAACGCCTAAAGTCTACCAGTGCGGCATGACGTTTTGTTTAAGGCAATGCTTGTGTAAATGTGATGTATATTAAGTAAATAAAGCTTTTACTTCCATATATACATTGAGAAACTAAAAACAAGTGCTTGTGTGTGCATAGATAAATGGCTCCTACGACGAGGAGAACCATACCAAGCGAGGAGTCCCATACGCAGGGATTCCTGTTGGAGACACTCAACAACCTGGTTACAGCCATCCGTGAAACGAGGCCAGAACCAGTCGCACCACGAAACGAGCACCTGGGAGGAGTGACTTATGAGAAGTTCCTCAAGCTTGACCCGCCAGTTTTCATTGGCAGAGCCGATCTTGAGCTCGCGGAGAGTTGGATCGAAGAGACGGAATGTGCCTTCTTAGTACTGGGAGTACCAGAGGAAAAGAAGACCAATTTTGGCACGTATTGGTTGAAAGACAATTTACGGAAGTGGTGGGATACCACTAAACTTATCCAGTTCTCACAAGTCGAAGTCATTCCTTGGACTGACTTTCGGAGGACTTTTATGGATAACTACTTCCCATTGCATTCCAGAAACAAGAAAAAGATGGAGTTTCTGGAGTTGGAACAGGGCAGTATGAGTCTAATGGACTATACCACCAAATTTCAGAATCTAGAGCGCTACTGCTCTCGATTGTTCGAAACAGACCAAGAAAGGGCCGACAAATATGTGAATGGTCTGCGCGAAGGGCTGCGATCTCGAGTGATAACAAGCATGCCTTCGACTTTTCAGGCTGCGGTAGCAGTAGCTTCAAAAATCCAAGAGGACTGGGCACGATCTAAAGTGATCGTAGCAAAGAAGCCCATAGTGAATGGTGGGAATCGTAAAAGGATGTTCCCAAGTGGCCAGGGTTCACGACCACCCTTTCAAAAGAAGAAGTTCCAAGGAGGGAACAACACTCAGCAAGTCGTGAGGCCAAGACAGAACACAACTCTGAATGGTCAGCCGTCCAACTTCAGCTGCCCAAGGTGTCGTATGAACCACCCCGGAAAGCCATGTCCTCGTGACATTGGTGGGTGCTTGTATTGTGGCAAGATGGGCCACTTTATAAGGGATTGCGCCAAGAAGGCTGCAGATGAACAAAGGAGTAGTGCCGGATCTGCCGGACCCTCTAGACCAGCACCACAACGTTCTCAGTTTCAACGACCTCCACCTAGAGTAGAACAAAGGCCTGCTGCAGGTCGTGTATATGCTGTAACGACTGAACAAGTCGAAAATGGTGACCTGATTGAAGGCATCGTACCTGTTAATGGACATGCAGCTTACGTCTTGTTTGATTGTGGTGCTACTCATACATTTATCTCTGACGATTTCACCGAACAACTCCACGCTTCGGTGCAACCGATTGATAAAATGATCGAAGTGTATAACCCGTTGGGTTCACGCACCAAATGTATCCGGTGTGTGAAAAATTTGGATATTGAGATAGCAGGGCAACACTTGCCTACTGACGCCATCCTGATCGATATGATACAGTACGATGTCATTCTGGGAATGAATTGGTTGGCTCAGAATAATGCCAAGATTCTGTGCCGCGAGGGTAGAGTAATTCTATCTCGACCCGGATTGCCTAAGATGGAATACCGGTTATCCAAACCTGTTCCACAGAAAAGGCTCATATCAGCACTTAAGGTACAAAAATACCTTAGGAAGGGTTGTGTGGCCTTCCTGTTGAGTCTCTCGGTGGAAAAATCCAACGACCAACCCCTTGAGAGTTTGGAAGTGGTACGGGAGTTTCCCAATGTATTTCCTGATGAATTGCCAGGACTTCCGCCACTTTGTGAGGTTGAATTTGGAATTCAATCCTTACCTGGAACAGCGCCGATATCCAAAGCCCCGTATCGAATGGCGCCAGCTGAACTCAGTGAGTTGAAGTGTCAGTTGGAAGAACTGATGGAACAAGGGTTCATCCGACCGAGTGTGTCACCGTGGGGAGCCCCAGTGTTGTTTGTAAAGAAGAAGGATGGATCCCTTCGGTTATGCATCGATTATCGGATGCTTAACCAGGCAACTGTTAAAAATAAGTACCCGTTGCCTCGGATTGAGGACTTATTCGATCAGCTCAGAACAGCGAGGGTGTTCTCCAAGATCGACCTCAGGTCTGGATACCATCAACTCAGAGTAAAGGAAGAAGATATACCCAAGACTGCCTTCAGAACGAGATACGACCATTATGAGTTCGTAGTAATGCCCTTCGGACTCACTAATGCGCCTGCTGCCTTTATGGATCTAATGAACCGGATATTCAGGCCATATTTGGATAGCTTTGTCATCGTCTTTATTGATGACATTCTCGTATATTCTGAGAACAAGGAACAACACATGGAGCACTTGAAAATCGTCTTGAAAACCCTTCAAGATAACCAACTCTATGCTAAGTTTTCAAAATGTGAATTCTGGCTAGACAAAGTGATGTTCCTTGGTCATGTGATCTCAAAAGATGGAATCGCAGTGGATCCTGCGAAGGTGGAAGCTGTGATGGACTGGAAGCAGCCAGAAAATATCACTGAGGTCCGTAGCTTCCTTGGACTTGCCGGATATTATCGGAAGTTCATACAAGACTTCTCCCGAATCGCCGTACCGATGACAAAATTACTTAAAAAGGGAGTCAAGTTTGAATGGACTGACCAGTGTAAGGAGTGCTTTGAGGTTCTCAAACAGAGGCTTACCACTGCCCCTGTCCTTACCTTACCTTCTGGTCAGGGAGGCTTCGTGGCTTATACCGATGCCTCGGGAACAGGTCTGGGTTGTGTGTTGATGCAGCATGGCAAAGTAATCGCCTATGCGTCACGACAGTTGAAAGTCCATGAGAAAAATTATCCAACCCACGATCTTGAGCTTGCCGCGGTAGTGTTCGCACTTAAAATTTGGCGACACTACCTTTATGGAGAGAAATTTGAGGTCATGTCGGACCATAAAAGCCTAAAATACCTCTTTTCTAAAAAAGAACTCAATATGCGGTAACGGCGATGGCTGGAATTCCTCAAAAACTATGAATTCACGCTTTCCTATCACCCTGGAAAGGCGAATGTTGTAGCAGATGCCCTTAGTCGCAAGACTGTTGGCACTCTGGCCAGCCTAACCGGACAATGGAAGTTGATGGAGGATTTCGTCAAGTGGAAGCCATTTTTGGCTGATTCTGGCAGAAGCCAAATGTCATGTTTGACGATCCACATTGAGTTCCTCGATCGCATCGTAGTCGAACAGTTCAAGGATCCCCAGTACTTGGAATTGAAAGCTCGTGCTGAAAAAGATGATACTTTCTTCCATTTGAAAGGAGATGGAGGAATATGGATGGAAGAAAGGATTTGGGTTCCAAATAACCCTGAGCTAAGACAGGAAGTACTCCAGGAGGCTCATAATAGCAAGTACACCATTCACTCTGGAGGTACGAAGATGTTCCGAGATTTACAGAGAAAGTACTGGTGGAGGGGTATGAAACGTGATGTGGCTACGTTTGTCTCGAAGTGTTTGATCTGCCAGCAAGTTAAGATCGAACATCAGCGCCCTGGTGGAAAGATGCAACGGATCGAGATTCCAGAATGGAAATAGGAAGGCATTACGATGGATTTCATCGTTGGATTGCCTCGATCCAAGAGACAACATGACTCAATATGGGTGATCGTGGACAGACTCACCAAGTCTGCTCATTTTCTGCCAATCAACACTCGATACTCAACTGAACGATTGGCAGAGATCTACATTCGGAAAATCGTTAGACTCCATGGAGTGCCGATTTCGATCATATCTGATCGTGACCCGAAGTTCACCTCTCACTTTTGGGAGCAGCTTCAGAAAGCTCTGGGGACGAAACTCAAGTTCAGTACAGCATTCCATCCCCAAACAGATGGGCAATCAGAACGAACCATACAGACTCTTGAAGATATGCTAAGAGCCTGTATGCTGGAATGGAAAGGTGATTGGGATTCCCACCTAGCGTTGGTTGAATTTGCTTATAATAATAGCCACCACGGTAGCATTGGGATGGCGCCGTATGAAGCCTTGTATGGACGACCCTGTAGATCACCGATCCATTGGGGTGAAGTGGGTGAGCGAACCTTGGACTCGCCCATTGTGTTGCAGCATTATACTGAGCAGGTCCACATGATCAGAAAGAAGCTACTGATTGCTTAGAGTCGACAGAAGAGCTACGCCGATCAGCGGCGTAGGGAACTCGCTTTTGCGGTTGGAGATAAGGTTTTTATCAAGGTCTCTCCAACCAAGAGTGTGTTTCGTTTTGGAAAGAAGGGGAAGCTCAGCCCCAGATTCGTTGGTCCCTTCGAAGTTTTGAGCCAGATCGGAGAGACTGCCTACCCAGTAGCATTGCCACCACAATACGCGCAAATACATGATGTATTTCACGTATCAATGCTTAGAAAGTACGTTTATGATCCTTCTCACGTCATTCAACATGAAGACATTGACATCCGAGAAGATATGACGGTAGAAGAAAGGCCACTGGAGATCATGGACCGACGGGAGCAAGTGCTAAGAACAAAGGTCACTCCACTTGTTAAAGTGAGGTGGCAGCATCATGGAATCGATGATTGCACTTGGGAGCCCGAATCAGATATGCGGGATAAATATCCTGAACTCTTCACCTTGTACTCTTAGCTGAATTTCGCGGACGAAATTCCTTTAAGGGGGTAATGATGTAAGACCCGCAATTTTTCAGAAAATATCTGAATAAAATTCATGAGGCATTTACCGGTAAAAATAGCATTTCTTCTCAGAATGCGAAATGAATCAATTCCTGCGAGCCAGTTATACTTAGGATATTCGTCGAATTGCGAATATATGCTCAAACACTCTGGAAGCCATAACTTCCTAACTAAACGAAATCAATAGATTCGTACGAGCCAACTTTCTTAGTTACGTCAATACGAAGAAAATGGCGTACTCAGAATTTTTCGGAAAAAATCGTCGGAAACCCGAAATTCTTGCGGGACCCACGGAAATATTGGTGGGACCCACAGAAATATTCCTCAGAAAATATCTTGTGGGACCCACAAAATATCCTATGGAAATATCTTGTGGGCCCCACCTCAAAAGGAACCTCCAGGAATTTAAAAGAAGCCAAGGGGTAAAAGGGGCATGGAAAAACCCAAGAGGAGGTGGGCTTGGGCTATAAATAGCCCTCCCCACTCTCTCACTTCTCATAATTTCGACCCCCCCTCTCTCTCTTGCCTTCTCTCTCTCTCCTAAACCTCCCCTACCTAGCCTATCCCACCTGAGCCCACCTGACCTGGTCTGAGCCTGCCTGACTTAGCCTGAGCCTGCCTGACCTGGTCCTAACCCACCTGACCTGGGTCTGAACCCACTTGACCTGGTCCAAACCCAGTTGACTTGACTTGAACCTAGTTGGGTTTAAAGTCAAAGTCAAAGTCCTTTTTGGTCCAGATTCCGGTTTGGATTTCTGAACCCAGACTTAGCCTACTTGAGCTGAGTTCGAACCTGCTGAACCCAGTTGACTTGGATCGAACCCTGTTTGGTTCAAACCACTTAGGTTGAGTAGCTTGACCTACTCTACCTCTTTCTCAACTAAGTCAGCTTCATCTGACTTAGTCTGACCTCTCGAAGGAAGGCTCGAAGCCAAAGAAGCCACCCGGAGCCGTTTCTTCCACGATTTGAAGTAAGTTCGCTTCGTTGATCCATCTCTCTCAAGTATTTGACTGTTTGTATATAGAATATACTTTCTGAAGTAGTTTCTTGCTTTAGTTCTTGATTGAGCCCCTTTTGGACACTTCGGTGTTCACCCGCTCGTCTCGTAACTATCGTCGGATATATTTATGTTCAAACACGCAGTATATGCGTTCTTCAAAATGGTATCTCGCTTTAGTTCTTGGTTGAGCCCTTTAGGACACTTCGGTGTTCACCCGCTCGCCTCGTAACTATCGTTGGATGCGGATCTAGGTGTATATCTGCTGATTCTGCCGACGCGTCTTATATCGCACAGGCTATGTAATTTACCTTTGCCGTCGCGTCGTATGATGCCAAGGCTCCCTGTTTTCTGCACTTCCGATTACTGCACTTCCAATTATGCATTTACTTACGCCGTCGCGTCGAACGATGCCAAGGCTCCTGCTTTCTGCAATGTATTTACTTACGCTGTCGCGTCGAACGATGCCAAGGCTTCTGCTTTGTTATATATGTAGAATATTTCGTTCAGTTACACACCCTGAACAATAGTATATGCATTTCTTTACGCCGCCGCTGTATAAAGCACAGGCTTCTGCTTATACTACATATATAGCGCATAAATGAGCGTTCAAATGGAGATCAACTCCAAATCGCCCATGCGATTCCTTGACCGCTCCTCGTTCAAGATTCTGCTTGACGAATGAAGCCCCTATTGGAAAGGCTTCGGTTTTTGGCAAAATGCTCTTTACGTAATGACTAAGTCAATTTCGTATGGCCTGGCTATGGCTAAGGGTTCCTGCAACCTTGATGGATGCAAAGTACGCACAACGGTGCGCATCCATTTCCCGAATTAAGCGTGGCGATTTCCTACCAAAGAGGGAAGATGCCGCTGAAATGGATAAAAGAAACGCACGCTTTCTCCGTAAAAGAGAGGAAGTGCTGCTGAAATTTCTGAAGAAGCTAAGAATAGCTCAGAAAGAACGTAGCAGGATACTCTGACATATAGCAGAGTGCTACCCAGTTCATGGTTTGCCCTCTACAACGTAGAAGGGTTCATCGCACCACTGCCGGTAGAGCAGGGGAGGTGCTGACGAAATGGTCGGTAGAAGAGCTGCCGGGACCAATGGAACGACATAATGATGTCCGTTGATGGAACGATGCCAGATCGGCTCGTATCCTTGTGCCTGCAAGGGCACCTTGCTCGTAAGGGCCGCTGAGCCGGAGTAGAGGTTGCGCCTTGGCTAGGTTTGGACTCGTTGCGTAAAAATACGCCGAGTAGCCGATCTATTTAGATCGAGTCATATGCATGCTCATTGAGAACGGTTACACAACCAGACTCGTAAGGGCCGAAGAGCCAGAGTGTGTTGTTTCCACCCAAAGAGGTGTGATGCTCGTGGTGGCCGAAGTGCCAAAGAGCGGTGTTCTGCATGCATATGAATAAGACTTAAGGTCGCACATACCCCGCGGTTGAAGATCGTGTTAGGGGTACCCCCTCAGTAATGACTGTGTTGGGGAAGACTGAATGGGGTCGGGTACATACTCCCGTAGTGCTGAAAGCACGGGCTGCCTAAATGGCATGCAGATTCTGTCCAAGTAATTATAAGACTGGCAGACCCCTTCAGGAATTATGCTCACTGTGGAATGACAGTGATGGTACAGCCTTGAGTGACACGTATTTTACTTTGGACCTGATAGAGTCCACGATGGCCTCAGTCACTCATGGGTTTTGGGGTCGTGGTTATCCTTAAGATCTAAGGATTGAACCCAACTACTGCAAGTAGAGGATGCATCCGAATATGGGCCTAGTAGGATTCTCCCAGTTGAAACACACTGCCCTACTATGGATAGGGTCAACAGGCCTCTGGGGTATCTAAAATACATAGAATAATCAACCCCCAGAACGTCGCGTTGATGCCCGGACAATAGCTCTACCTGCGTACCAAAGGCGGGAGCGGTTAATTATCGAAACAATGCATTAGCTTAGGTTCAACGATGCTTTGAATGTATGAGTGGATGACGTGTTGAGTCAGTCCTGCATAACCTTTGTGAAGGTGTCATGTTCGGTATACTACTGGACCGACTGGGCAAAGACCCGTGTTGTATCCGCACGACTAAGCGAAGCTCGAGGAGTTGTCCTTAGATGCGTGGGATACGGATGTGCCAAGTATGAAGACTTGAGCTAGACATCACTTTGAGACCCGGAAGAGGTCATGGCTAAGTCGTGGAGACTTAAGCGGCTATTCAAATCACAGCCCTGAAAAGGCTTGCTCTAAGTCATGAGGACTCGAGCGGATGTTCAACTCATAGCCCTGAGGAGGCTCTTGCGATATACGCTAAGTCTTGGAGGCTCGAGCGTCGTTATTGCGCATTGCGACCCTGAGTGGTCATTATCGTACTTGAGTTGAATGGATGTATGACTGCATGCTTATCAGACCATCAGTGGTTCTGACCCCGTTTAATGGGGATTCAGGTGTTCGACCTGCGTGGCGATATGCGGAGCAAGGCGGCATCGAGTTCCAGGGTTTCTCTAGACAGAGTTGTACTGCTTCCTTTTATTGAACCTACACTGCTTTTCTAAGCAGTAGTGTTGTAATAAACATGAGTTTTCGATAAAATGGAACACCTTGGTGGTCAATGAATTGCTTGGCCACATACCTGCAACGTGCTCGGAGTTTTCTAAAACCGACGACTCATTATCGTCTTATTCCGCTGCTAAAAGCTTTTCTAAGTTCCGCTGCAAAGAAAAAAAAAAGAAATTCATGAAAATTTTAACTTAGCTTTGTTTTGGAAATCCGGGGCGTTACAACAATTTTGGTCCTTGGTTCGATTACCCCTGTTAAATGCGGCAGGAACGGTTGAACCTCGTACCGACAGGTCGAGCCCCATCCCATGGATTTTCCCACAATTTTCAAAACGAAGGTGAGTATTTCAAAACAATTTCCAAAATCCGGTCAAGTTTGAAGCGCGAAAGCATTTTCCTTTTTCTCTTCCGCAAGGAAGGGAAGACGGGAAAAATTTTGCGACGATAACACACGTGTCATGTGTTGTCCTGTTCAGAAAAAGTAGAACTTGTCTCCTCTGAGGTGGCACCATTTGAATTATGTCTCCTGCAAGTGACACATGTCACTCTCTCCTTTCCTCAGGAAAAGCAAGCGACACGTGTCAATCTCTGCTCCTTTTAGAAAAAGCAGAGGACACATGTCTCCCTCCTATTTTTCTCAGAAAAGTAGATGACACATGTCATCTCCAGCTTCCTTTAGAAAAAGTAGAAGACACATGTCACTCCCTGCTCTTCTCAGAAAAAGCAAGTGACACATGTCACCCTCTGCTCTTTTCAGAAAAAGCAAGGGACACGTGTCTCTCTCTGCTTTCTTCAGAAAAAGCAAGTGACACATGTCACTTTCTGCCTCCTTCAAAGAAAGCTAGAATTCAAATATTCAAACTCCAGGCTGAGGTGGCGCAAATCCTGAACTTCACCTTTTCTATTTTGTGTGAGATGGTGCCACGTGTCCCTTTCCCTCCTTTTCCTCCCTCTGGCCACATGTCATTGTAGGAGCCACCCTGAGGTGGCGCCACATGTCCATCCTCCATTCCTCCAGGTCCAACCTCCATTTGAAATTCAAATTCTCCTCTGAGTTGGTGCTATTTGAGAAGGCCTCTCCAGACAGCTGACACTTGTCCGCCACATGTCCAGACCTCCCTGCATCAGAAAAAGTAGAACCCCCCCCCTATGAGGTGTCACATTTTGCTTCCTCCCTTCATGTTCTCCTGCCACATGGCATCGTAGGAGCCACTCTGAGAAAATGCCACATGTCAACCTCTCCTTTCCTGCAGAAAAGTATAATTTGAATTCTTCTGAGGTGGCACAGTCTGCTTCCTCCACTCCTATCCCTCTGACACATGTCAAGCACCTCCAGAGATGGCGCCACATGGCATGCTCCTACTGCTTCCAACTTTACACCTCAGAACACCTTTTGAGGTGGCGCCAATCCAGAGTCCCACTTGGCTTCAAATTTTATTTTTATTTTATTTTTAATAAAAGTAGTCCACCATGAGGTGGCGCCACCTGAGGACTCCCTACAAAAAGCAAGTTTGAATTTCAAATTCCAAGAGAGCACCATCTGAGGTGGCACCATCTGGGAGCTTCCTGCAGAGAAAATCAAGCAAGCCAAATTTTGAAAAATTTCAAATCCTGCTGGGGTGTCTCACCCACAAAAATCTCATTTTTTATTTTCTCAAAAATCAAAATAGCACCACTGAGATGGCGCCACATGGAGGGCTCAGATTGAGGTTGTTTGAAATTCAAATTTTTTCAGAAAATCTATAAAAACAAGGCTCCACGCCCAGCATAGGGAGACCATTTTTGTGAACTTGAAAATTCGACCTAGCCTTCCTGAAAATCTGATTTTTTGCACTTTGGAATTCACGCCCCTTTGGCTCAGTGAAGAAGGTGTAGAGGGTCGATTTTGGTGAACCATCCGAAGCCCGGAGCGAAGGATGAAGGAAGCTCGTGATAGCCGCCCCTTTCAAGAGCTTCTACGCTGCGTAACGAAGCACGGTGCACTTCTTTTCCCCTTGATTTGATGCCATAATTCGATTCGGAAGTCGTTTGAAGAAAGAGCTCATCCGAGAGATGGATTGAGCTATTCTCATAAAATGACATATATAAAAATATTTAATTATGCTTCTTTGATGATTTTTAACATTCATGCATTTAGCTAGGTTTAATTTGCATTTTATTTCATTCATTTAGCACATTTCATGAATTAATTAGGATTAATTTAGCATTTATTTCAATTCTGCTCATTTTCAGTAGGTCTCTGTTTTTGTCAGTCAGTCCACACGTCATTTCATGCATTTATTTTTTATTAAAAATGCCAAAAAAATCACGGAATGCGCCCTTAGGTGTCCCTAAAATTTTGCCAAAAATTCGGAAGCATTTGAATTTGTTTACTGTGGTAAACATTCAAAATGGAAAGTCGGGTTTTATTACCCGGGATGCGTTTTGAAAATCATTTTCCTATTTATAAAATCGAGATCTCCCTCATAGAAGATCCGATTTTCGATCCAAAAAATGTTCTGAACTCGGAAGAATGTCTAGTTTTTAACCGGATTTTATCAGATTTTTCGGATTTTTTTCTTATGTCTGACAAAAATCCAAGAGTTCGGAACACGTGTCAGAGCCTGATTTGGGCCTCTGAGATCTTGGATCAACTTAGGGCTATGGTTTCTCTTTGTGTGTTGCTTTAAATCCAAAACAGTAAAAAGTGAAAGTTATGTCCGAGGTGTCCTCTGTTTGAATCTGAAAGCCGGTGATTTTTAGAATAGTGTTGATACCTGCTTCGGATTTTTCTTGTCAGTCCTCTGTTTTGCTACATTTGTCTGTCCTGTTGATTTAGGCAGAAAAAGTTATATTTTGTCTGTGTTTCTGTTGATCAAATGCCAAAGTCACGAACATGAAAGTTGTTCATATAGATGTCTTGAGTAGCTTTGTTAAATATCATAAATTTCTATGGCGGTTTTCTAGTTTTTTGGCATTTTACATCAGATTGGGGTGATTTTTACCTCTGTCAGAACTAAATCTCTGTTATTGAACTCACCAAGGCTCAAATCCCGAGGCTGTAAAAACTAAAAATGTTCCATTTCGGGTCCTTTAACAGTCTGAAAAATATCAGAAGTTTTCATGGTGTAAATCTTGCAATATCATATTAAGCATTGCATTTGGTTCGGATCCATAGGCAAAATCCATCATTTTTAGGACTTCCTTTCCCTGGATTTTCAACCATTCATGATTTTCCCACAACTTCATGAACTTTCCCGTGATTTCAAAAACCCGTGAGTTTTCCTGAGAAATTGACTTTCAGCTTTTTCCTGAGAGAATCTTTTCAACTCCAAATATTTTCCAAGCATACATCATGCTTTCCCAAGCTGCATCTTCCAAAATCTCAAAGCACATGCCTGAATTCTCTGTGCATTTAGGATAAAACATAACTTTGATAATTTCGCTAAGTCAAGCACAATTTTGGTCCTTGGTTCGATTACCCCTGTTAAAGGCGGCAGGAACGGTCGAACCTCGTACCGACAGGTCGAGCCCCATCCCATGGATTTTCCCGTAATTTTCAAAACGGAGACGAGTATTTCAAAACAATTTCTAAAATCCGGTCAAGTTTGAAGCGCGAAAGCGTTTCCTCTTTCTCTCTTCCGCAAGGAAGGGGAGACGGGAAAAATTTCGCGACGATAACAGGTTTGGCGACCGTGATGGGACCTGTCCTTGTCTGACAAAAAATTGTGCTTGACTTAGTTCAATTATCGAAATTATGTTCCAAAATGTTAGCTTTTTAGTTTTGCTATCATGCGAACCTAAGAGCCTAGATTCTGACCTAGCTGACATTAATTGCATATAGACTAGGCATGGTTTGGTAGGACCAGATTGAGGAGAAATTTTCATGCTCACATATACTTAGGTCTAAATACAACCTTCCTCAATTTAGGATCTGAATGCAAACAATGTATGCTTCTTCAAAGTTTTCAAAATCTCTCTCTAGGATTTAGAGCCCTCTATTTCTTGCATGTGATCATTTTTTCAAACCTCCTTTACCAATATTGTCCCGGTCTTCACGTTGCTGGGCTCTCTTCCAGAACCCTAGTTCGGGACAGAGCCCCACAACTGGGCCAACTATTTGGGTTAACACCCCCCTACCACGTACCGCGGGCCACAGTCCGAAGTATATCGGTAGGCGCTCAAGGATGTTGGAAAACCTTACCTTAGAACCGGAGTTGAGATCATATGCCACGTACCTTGGATTTCAATTCAGGTATATCGGCATAACTAGATTGGACAAAGATAATCTGAACCTAGAGTTAGGATTAAGGTCCTACAACTGTTTTCAAAATGATGCATCTAGAGTCAGCCTTTTAGGGAGTGCTGTATGTGTATAAATGTTTGTGCAGGATGCGATTGTTCTTCCTATATTTTTCCTAAAATATTTTCAATTACCCATATTTTCATCCTTTCCCTTTATTTTCTCAAACCCTGGAAGATTTTCCCAAATATCCAATTTCTTTCAAAACTCCAGGTGATTTTTCACTCTTCCGTTCTACTGGATCTCGAATTTCCAGCTGCATTTTCATCCTGTCTGCAATTTTTCAAAATCATAGGTTTTCTCTCATTGGATTTTCAATTCTTTTGTCTATTTGCAAAATTCTTCACCTTATTTTCCTCGTGTATACCTTGATTATTGCGGTGGAATTTGTTTACCCACTTGCCTTCTCCTTATTCTAAATCCGTTTGCGGATTATTTTTTTCAAGAGATATCTCTTTCCTTCAAAATGGTGTTTTTTCTCGTGGTTGACGACCTCGCCTAGGTAACAAGGGACATTTTCCGTTGTTATTTCTCTTACAAAGAATGACAACACAATTGTCGTAATTTCAGCGGCGGCTCCATCCCTAGCAATGGGATATTCTTCCAATTGTCTACCATATCGTCAATAATCATTTTCCTCCCAATTCAAAATTCCCTCAAAGTCTAATCAAGACTTCATCCTGCAGAGAGCATCCACAACATTTGATGGTTCGAACAAGGTCAGGAAGAAGAACCACATCACCACAGTACTCCTCAGCCTCAGAAGAAGAGATGGGCTCCCCGCGATCCGAGAGGAGTCAAGAGCAGCAGCAAGGGGAGGATGGCATAGACCCGCAGATGTATGCCATGTTCCAGAAAATGATGACCAAAATGATGAGTGAACAGGCTGGGACCAGTGTAGAGAAGAACCCATTCAGAGAGAAGTTCCATGGACACAAGGATAAGAAGACTTCCAAGAAGCAAGTTCAGCCAGAAGAAATTTCAGATGAATCAGAATCAGAGGAAGACACCGATGAAGAATATGAAGTGCCTCCAGCACTTCAGAAACATAGCCGAGAACAAAGGAGGAGTCACAAATCAAAAGGTCAAGTTGCAGAAAAGCTTTTGCAGACACAGTTCAGGGAAATGGCCAAAGTGGTTAAAGATCTGCAAGCCCGCGACAAGGGCAAGAAAGTCTTTACCAGCGAGGACTTCTATGATGGCCTCGAAGGAGATGAAGGTCTAGAAAACCTGCCTCGTAAATTCATTAAATTCGATGGTTCTGGTGATCCCAAAGCCCAACTAGCCATGTTCTTCGCTGAATGCTCCAAATTCAAGAGAGACAATAGGGCCCTATTTCTCTGTTTTCCTCATAGCCTAGAAGGCACTGCCGCCAAGTGGTACTCCGAGCATATCAATCCAATCGAGCTGCGAGAATTCGATAAGGTGGTTAATCTATTTATCGAGCGATTTCTGTTCAATGCTGAAGCGCTACCAACGTTAAATCACCTCTGTAATCTGAAGCAGGGAGATAGTGAAAAAGCCAGAGACTTCATTCGCAGATGGAGAGAGACCTGCAACAAAATGAAGGACCCAATATCAGAAGGACACGCGTTGTCGGTCATCCTGAATAATTTCTCCCAACCTTTAAGAGGCCTGATCTCTACCTCCCCAGCACGATCTTTCATTGAATTGATAGAACGAGCTGAATGGCTCGAGATGGGAATAGAAAATGGAGTATATGAGAGCCTCACACTCTCAAAGAGCAATTCAGATATCAAGAAGAAGTCAAACTTCACATTCTCCGTGAATGCCCCTGGCAACAACAATGGCAAAAGCAAAAGGGGTGGCAGAAAGAACCACACCGGCAGGTCAGGGAGTCTAAATTCCAGCAAAGATGATCATACAGGACAAGAAAACAGAATCAACAAGCAGAATGACAACTCTCCCGCGAGCATCCAACTAGAATTAAGGCCCCAGAGGAGGCCAAAGCATGATGGTTGGGGATACGACCGCAATTTTACTCCCTTAGAACAACCGCTCGAGCATGTTCTGGAATATATGATCGCCAAAGGGATGGTTAGACTCCCCAAGATAGCAGATCCTTCTGTGACCATGGGAAGGTTCAAAGATCAGTTCTGCAAGTTTCATCGGACAATGGGTCATGATACCGAGCATTGTTTCGTCCTTAAGAACATTGTTCAAGACTGCATTGACAAGAAGCTCCTCGTTGAAGACGAAAAGGAGGACTAGTCATCCCGACTAAGATGTTTTTTTTTTTTTACAATCATTCCAGAAGATTACCATGCCGACACTTTTCCATTTCTCCTCTTGCTTTTCAAAAAAATAATGTAATCCCATTTTCTTTCCTTGATTTTTAAGCGTCAATAAAGTCATCGAATTTTTTTCAATAGCTTGGCACCATCTTATTTGCTTATTCTTCTTTTTCACAATGTCTCGCTTGTGAGGAATGATCTTGAGGACGCCTATCAGTCAATGAGCTTGTTGCCTTATTCACCAATTATCCTTCTTTTATTCAAAATTCTCCTCCCTAGTTACACTGGGGCATTTTTTTGTGAAAATTTATCTTTACTTCAAAACATCCTTTATGCAGGCAGGATAAACAAATCTCTCATTTTGCATATATATGCACCCATTTGCACTCATTTGCACTTCATTTGTATTGTTATGTGCATTTGCATTTGCATTTATTCTGCACCCAATTTCCAACATCCAATTTTTAACATCCAATTTTTAACATCCAATTTCCAATTTCCAACATCTAATTTTCAATTTCCAGATTCCCAATTTCCAAATTTCTAACAGCCAATTTTTAATTTTTAATTTTCAATTTTCAATTTATAATTTATAATTCTAAATTTCCAATTTCGACCTTTGGGTTACCCAATTCTCTATTCGACCTTCGGGTCACTCAATTTCCAATTTCAACCTCTGGACCACCCACTTTATCAGATTCTCAATTCAAGCCGTCGGGTTACAATCTTGCCAACATCAGTCATTTTTCCCGCCTTCAGGTTCCAACTTTCCTGGCCTTCGGGTTACAAATTCATCAAATATCTATCATTTTCAAACCTTCGGGTCACATCTCTATCAATGACAATCATTTTCTATCAAAATCCTGCTTTCGAGCTGGTCGGTCAACAAATCCTGCTTTCTAGCTGGTCGGTCAACAAATCCCGCTTTCGAGCTGGTCGGTCATAAAATCCTGCTTTCTAGCTGGTCGGTCAACAAATCCCGCTTTCGAGCTGGTCGGTCATAAAATCCTACTTTCGAGCTGGTCGGTCAACCCAAATGTTGTTTTCGAGCTCGTCGGTCATCAAATCCTGCTTTCGAGCTGGTCGGTCAACCCAAATCCTGCTTTCGAGCTGGTCGGTCATAAAATCCTGCTTTCGAGCTGGTCGGTCAACCCAAATCCTGCCTTCAAGCTGGTCGGTCAACAAATCCTGCTTTCGAGCTGGTCGGTCAACCCAAATCCTGCTTTCGAGCTGGTCGGTCAACAAATCCTGCTTTCGAGCTGGTCGGTCAACAAATCCTGCTTTCGAGCAGGTCCTTCAACCTAAATCCTGCTTTCGAGCTGGTCGGTCTCCGAATCCTGCTTTCGAGCTGGTCGGTCAACAAATCCTGCTTTCGAGCTGGTTGGTCAACCCAAATCCTGCTTTCGAGCTGGTCGGTCTCCAAATCCTGCTTTCGAGCTGGTCGAACAATCAAAATCCTGCTTTCGAGCTGGTACTTTAATCAAAATCCTGCTTTCGAGCTGGTCGAACAATCAAAATCCTGCTTTCGAGCTGGTATTCCCAAAAATCTCGCTTTCAAGCTGGTACTTCTATCAAAATTCTGCTTTTGAGCTGGTCAAACAAATAAAATCCTGCTTTCGAGCTGGTACTTCGATAAAATCCTGCTTTCGAGCTGGTAAGTCAAAACAAAACTCATTGTCGAATTGATCTTTTACTGAGTCTTTTCGGGACTCAATTTTCGTCACGGATGTGTTAAGCCGGATGTCAAATGCTCTCTTTCACCAAGGATTTCAAGAAAATTTTGTCAATTTGTCAATCAATCAATTGTTGATTTCAGAATCTTTATTGCACAAATCTTTATTTCGATTTACCTTCAACATTACTTCCAAAAGAGTGAAGCTTTTGTGAAAAGAGATTCAAAACTTCAAATTCTTTCTATTGGCCAACCAAAAGGATGAAGGATAAGTCCTCGATATGGCCAGAAAAGAAGATTCAATGTTATTGTAAAGTCGTAGGTGATCGATATTGATCGCAGTCAATGGCGCATCTTTAAAGATTATTCTTGTAAAATGAGGCAGTGGAAATATCCTGAGTGCTAGAAAAGAGAGCATTTACCCAAGCCCTGTCCCCTCAGAATCACCTAAGCTGCAATTAAGTATCCGCAAAAGGGATCTCTCACATGTCGTCAAGATGAAGGCGAATTAGGTGAGTAGACCCCCGGGGCCAAAGAAGATTCGAAACATCTCCAAGATGACGGAGTTTGTGACGGATCCTTTCAGGGAAAGTCAAAAGCACTGTCGAGATGAAGGCAGATGCGATGAACCTCTCGACAATCCCTAAAAGATATTTAATTTCAGCTATCATCCAAAGATCTCCAAACCCATCATCCAAGAAGGATCGAAACATCTCCAAGATGAAGGAGCTTGTGACGTACCCTTCCAAAAGAGAGAGAGAGGAAAAAGAAAGAGAAAAAAAAAAGAAAGAGAAAAAAAAAGAAAGAAAAAAATCAGAACATCTCCAAAATGAAGGAGAATGTAGCCAAAACACCGGAGCGCCAAAAGAGTGCAGAAAGATTATCATGAGAGAAACCCTCAGGATATCAAACTGCCAAATCTATCAAGAATCTTCTTTAAATTTGTGAAATTCTATTATCAATATTCTTTCATCAACTGCTTTCATAATATCAAATTCTCTTTTCTGTTCATATCAAGAAAATTGATAGCTTCCTTGAAGAAAAGCAATTGCAAGTAATTTGGGTCCAATCTCGATTCTACGAAGTGAACCTTATTTGGAGGTAATGCTTTGGGTAGAAAGTAAGGAATATCTTTGCAACAATGTGCAACATTTTCAAAAACTTTGAATCAACAACAAAATTCTCAATATTTTGAGAATATTTTCTAGCTATCCTGACGTGAAGTGAGAGCTTGATATCCGTTTCGATACATCCTGACACCAATTTTAAATCCCTCTTAAGGACTTGATTCCTTCCCTTCTTTGAGAGCATGAACTCTCAGATTGCACACTTCCCTGTGTCCCCATTGTCCCACCATAGACAGTCCTATTTCGGTTTGAGGTCAAACCACCAATCGTTTCTCGCAAAAGGCAATTTCAAAAGCTGATTTTAGTCTCAGCAATGAGACGCCCAAAACCAATCCCTTTTCAAGCTTTAGTGACCCCATTTTCCTTCCTTTTGCAAAACCCCTGTCGGATTTATTGTTCAAAATCCGAGGGTTCCATGAATGGTCTCCTCTTTCGAGGATTCCATTCATTTTCCGCCCGATCAGGATAAGGGTACAAACCTGAGCCTCCTTCGATGAGGTATTTCATTTACCGCCCGATCAGGATAAGGGTACAAACCTGAGCCTCAATCAAAGAGGTATCCCATTTTCCGCCTGATCAGGATAAGGGTACAAACCTGAGCCTCATTCAAAGAGGTATTCCATTTTACGCCCGATCAGGATAAGGGTACAAACCTGAGCCTAATTCAAAGAGGTATTCCATTTTCCGCCCGATCAGGATAAGGGTACAAACCTGAGCCTCAATCAAAGAGGTATTTCATCTTCCGCCCGATCAGGTTAAGGGTACAAACCTAAGTCTCATTTCGATGAGATATTCCATTCCCCAATCAGGTTAAGGGTCAAACCTGAGCTTCGTTCCATGCGAAGTATTTTTTTGTCCCATCCAGGTCAAGGGCATAAACCTGAATTTCACTCTCACAGAGTGAGTCTTTTCTCTTCATTCTTTGCTTCATATCTGCCATCTTCCCTGGGCTAATTTCTTCACACCCAGTCAGATCCTTCTAACTGGGGCATTTTTTTATGTATAGCCCAAATTTGGTGTGTTTTTCTTTGCCACTAAGCTTGGCCATGAGCCGGCTTAGTAGCAAAGAGGGGCATCTGTAAACACCCCAAATTTTCACTCACCTCCCCGACATCTTCACAAAGCATCATCATCTAGCCTTTTGAAATCGTCGGAGGGCAAAATGGTCATTTTCTGAGCCCGAACCTTGCAAAAGTCTAAATTTCATCTGCAACTCTCAAAATTTCTCTATTTTTAGCTCAGATGTTCAAAATTTTTCTGACAGGAGACAAGAATCTCCAAGTCTTGGTTCAAGATTCTATTGCATAAGACATGGCATTGCATATCATTGCAGGAGCATTTCATATCACTGCATTGCACAGCATGTCATTTCGAGATCCATAACTCTCGATTTCAAAATTTTTAATCCAGATTCGAGTTTCAACTCTTTTCAAAATTGTTTTCAAAACCCTGGGTCTTCAAAATTATCAATTCTTCCCATTTTACCCCCAGGACTCTGAATTTCAAAATATTTCCTCAGGAAAACAATCTGGATAATTCTCAATAAAGTTCAACTCAGATTTTGCCTTTTGTCAGCTATTTCAACTATCATTCCTTTACAAAATCGCCCTACAGGGGCCAACTCTTGCCAAAAATTCCTGTTTTACCCATTAGTCCAGATTTTATGAAAATTCCAAAAGGAAGTTGTTGTTTTATCCTTATTTCAATAAAGAAGCAATGTGGGACCCACACTGAGGTGGTGTCACACAAGCTTTTCTTTTGAAAATTTGAATTTTGAAAAAAACCAAAAATATAGGAGCCTTGTCCCCTGGATTGGCGCCACTTGTCTTTTCTCTCTCCTCCCATTTCCATGCCAAGTGTCAGTGTGGGGCTACCTTAAGAAGCCGCCACATGTCATCCCATTTATCTACCATGTGTCACCCTATCCATCCTGCGCCATGTGTCATTTCAAAGAACACCAGGAGATGCCAAGTGTCAATGGTTGTCCTGTCTAGAAAAAGTGGAGGCTTGTCTCCTCTGAGGTGGCACCACTTAAAGTATGTCTCCTGCAGAGGACACATGTCAACCTCTCCCTCCTTCAGAAAAAGTAGCCTGACACATGTCTCTCCCTACCTTTCTCAGAAAAGTAGGAGACACGTGTCACTCCTAGCTTCCTCCAGAAAAGTAGGCTTGTCTCCTCTGAGGTGGCGCCATTTGGAGAGTGTCTCCTGCAGAGGACACATGTCAATCTCTCATTTCCTCAGAAAAAGCAAATGCCATGTGTCATTCTCTGCTCTTCTCAGAAAAAGCAGACTGACACATGTCATTCTCTGCTCTTCTTAGAAAAAGTAGAGGACACATGTCATTTTCTGCCTCCTTCAGAGAAAGCTAGAATTCAAATATTCAAACTCGAGGCTGAGGTGGCGCAAATCCTGAACTACACCTTTTCTATTTTGTGTGAGATGGTGCCATGTGTCCCTTTCCCTCCCTCTTGCCACATGGCATTGTAGGAGCCACCCTGAGGTGGCACCACATGTCCACCCGCCATTCCTCCAGAGCCAACCTCCATTTGAAATTCAAATTCTCCTCTGAGGTGGCGCCATCTGAAGAACCTCCTCCAGCAGGCTGACACTTGTCAGGTATGCAACCATCCTCGACTGCCACATGTCCAGATCTCCTTTCATTAGAAAAAGTAGAATTCAAACTCCTCTAAGGTGGCACCTTCTGAGCCCACTGCTCTGTTCTTCTGACATGTGTCAAACACCTTTTGAGGTGGCGCCATTCCAAAGCTCCCACTTGGCTTCATTTTTTATTTTTATTTTATTTTTTATAAAAGTAGCCCACCATGAGGTGGCGCCACCTGAGGGCTCCCTGCAAAAGCCAAATTCGAATTTCAAACCCCCAGATATTACCCCCTGAGATGGCGCCATATGGAGGGCTCAGATTGAGCCTGTTTGAAATTCAAAAAATTTCAGAAAATCTATAAAAACAAGGCTCCACGCCCAGCATGAAGAGACCATCTTTTGAGAACTCCTGTTGGACTTGAAAATTCGACCTAGCCTTCTTGAGAATCCGATTTTTGCACTTTGGAATTCACGCCCCCTTTGGCTCAGTGAAGAAGGCACGGTGGATCGATCTTGGTGAATCACTTGAAGTCCGAAGCGAAAAACGAACGAAGCTCGTGATAGCTGTCCCTTTCAAGAGCTTCAACGCTGCCTAACGAAGCAAGGTGCACTTCTTTTCCCCTTGATTTGATGCCATAATTCGATTCGGGAGTCGTTTGAAGAAAGAGCTCATCCGAGAGATGGATTGAGTTATTCTCATAAAACGACATATATAAAAATGTTTAATTATGCTTCCTTGATGATTTTTAACATTCATGCATTTAGCTAGATTTAATTTACATTTTATTTCATCAATTTAGCACGTTTCATGAATTAATTAGGATTAATTTAGCATTTATTTCAATTCTGTTCATTTTCAGTAGTTCTCTGTTTTTGTCAGTCAGTCCACACGTCATTTCATGCATTTATATTTTATTAAAAATCCCAAAAAAATCACTGAATGCGCCCTTAGGTGTCCCTAGAATTTTGCCAAAAATTCGGAGGCATTTGAATTTTTTTACTGCGATAAACATTCAAAATAGCAAGTCGGGTTTTGTTACCCGGGATGCGTTTTGAAAATTGTTTGACGACTTGTAAAATCGAGATCTCCCTCATGGGAGATCCTATTTTCAATCTGAAAAATGTTCTGAACTCGAGAGAATGTCTAGTTTGTAAACTGAGTTTCTACGATTTTTATGATTTTTTGTTATGTCTGAAACAAATCCAATAGTTCGGGACACGTGTCAGAGCCTGATTTGGGCATCTGAGATTTTTTATCGACTTAGGGCTATGGTTTCTCTTTGTGTGGTGATCCAAATCCAAAACTGTAAAAAGTGAAAGTTATGTCCGAGATGTCCTCTGTTTGCATATGGAATATTGTGTTTTTTAAAACAGTTGTGGTACCTGTTTCAGATTTTTCTTTTCAGTCCTCTGTTTTGCTACATTTGTCTGTTTTGTCAATTTAGGAATGAAAAGTTATATTGTTACCTATGTCTCTGTTGATCAAATGCCAAAGTCATGAACATGAAAGTTGGTCATGTTGGTGTCGTGAGTAGATATGATTAATTGCATAAATTTCCATGTCTGTTTTCTATTTTTTAGAATTTTACATCAGATTAGGGTGATTTTTACCTCTGTCAGAACTAAATCCCTGTTGCCGAACTCACCATGGCTCAAATCCCGAGTTGTAAAAACCAAAAATGTTCCATTTCAGGTCCTTTAGAATTATGCAAAATATCAGAAGTTTTCATGTTGTAAATCTTGCATTATCATGTTAAGCATTGCATTTGGTTCGGATCCATAGGCAAAATCCACCATTTTAGGACTTTCTTTAAATTTTTAGCATTTAAATCATATCATTTCGTGATTTTTAGCATTCTAGGTTGTTTATAAGAGTAAGTATATGCTTCATACCGAATTTGGTGCAATTTGGAATCCATTTGAGGTTCGGATTTGCCATAATATCAAAACAGGGTCCCGCAGGACTCAGATCCAAGCGAAAAACAAGCGAAATTCGTTATTTTGGATAAATTGCAAAATGCCAAATTCTGATTTTACAGTCTTAATGTATTTAGCAGCATGTCATTATGTCTCTTACTGCATTTCATCATCATTTGATTCAATTTGAATTTCAAAATCTCAATTTTACCAAGTTTTCCTTCAAAAAACTCTGATTTTAAAGGTATAACTTTATAATTAGGGCTATTTTGGTCATTTTGACCACCATTTTGAATTTTAAACTATTTTCCACTGAATTTCTTGCATTTACATCATTTCAAATATCAAGGAAGCATGAGGTTAGGGTTTATATCCATTTAAATCCAATAATTTCATAATATTATTGGAAAATCTTGGAAAACCCACATATTTGAGCTAACCTTATTCTAAGTTTGGCAGGGACATTCAAATGAAGGAGCTGAAGTCTGCAATTTCCTTTTATTTCATTTGATTAGTGATGTAATAATGTAAATTTTGGAATAAGAGATTTAATTTTCTGCTTAGACTAGGATGCATATCATGTAGTTTGAATTTATGCAATATCCTGCTTATATGATTCATGCATTTTATTTCAAAAGCACTATGGATGTACACGAATGGCACGTGCACCAACTCTTAGGGAGTTGATGAACTCGGTGGAATCCATATTTATGGCCCTAGTCGGAATATGGACGAGACCCAGATCCATCATCTTTCTACTAGTCACATTGAGCCTACACTCTTAGGCTATCTTGAAAATGCACATCATATTTCAAATATCTTCAAAGCATTGTGCATTAAATCAATTAAACTCTGAACATATTCATGGCCACAGTCAGAATATGTGAAGGATTAATTTTGACTTAATGCACATTTTCCAACAAATTTCTTAGAAAACCTTTCAAAGTGCATTCTTTCATTCATGTCATTTGCATCATGAAATCATTGGTTTTCTTAAGAAAATTTCATTCTCAAGAAATCGATTTCTCAAGAAACTCTAAGAATCTTTCAAAATCGGTTTTCTCAAGTCAAGTTTTTCCACAGTTTTCCCTGGAAAATGATATTTTCTTAAGAGATTCAAAAGAGTTTTCCAATCTTTCTCCAAGATCCAAAATCGATTTCCAAGTATTTCAAAGGTAAAATTCTCAGGATTTCGATTCCCCAAGTTTTGAATTTCCTTCTCCAATGAGTTTTCCTATAAATTTTCCATCATTTTCCTAAGAAAACTCTCAAAGTCCAAGTTTTCCTAAGAAGTGTTTCCCTTTTCAAAGGTTCACATTTTTCTCAAGAATCACTTCCATTTTCCCAGGATTTTCAACCATTCATGATTTTTCCACAACTTCATGAACTTTCCCGTGATTTCAAAAACTCGTGAGTTTTTCTGAGAAATTGACTTTCAGCTTTTTCCTGAGAGAATCTTTTCAACTCCAAATATTTTCCAAGCATACATCATGCTTTCCCAAGCTGCATCTTCCAAAATCTCATAGCACATGTCTGAATTCTCTGTGCATTTAGGATAGAACATAACTTTGATAATTTCGCTAAGTCAAGCACAATTTTGGTCCTTGGTTCGATTACCCCTGTTAAAGGCGGCAGGAACGGTCGAACCTCGTACCGACAGGTCGAGCCCCATCCCATGGATTTTCCAGCAATTTTCAAAATGGAGGCGAGTATTTCAAAACATTTCCAAAATCCGGTCAAGTTTGAAGCGCGGAAGCATTTTCCTTCTCTCTCTTCCGCAAGGAAGGGAAGACGGGGAAAATTTTCGCGACGATAACAGGTTTGGCGACCGTGATGGGACAAAAATATCTCGCAACCTTTGAGAGGCCTGATCTCTACCTCCCCAGCATGATCTTTTATTGAATTGATAGAACGAGCTGAATGGCTCGAGATGAGAATAGAAAATGGAGTATATGAGAGCCTCACACTCTCAAAGAGCAATTCAGATATCAAGAAGAAGTCAAACTTCACATTCTCCGTGAATGCCCCTGGCAACAACAATGGCAAAAGCAAAAGGGGTAGCAAAAAGAACCACACCGGCAGGTCAGGGAGTCTAAATTCCAGCAAAGATGATCATACAGGACAAGAAAACAGAATCAACAAGCAGAATGACAGCTCTCCCACGAGCATCCAACTAGAATTAAGGTCCCAGGGGAGGCCAAAGCATGATGGTTGGGGATACGACCACAATTTTACTCCCTTAGAACAACCGCTCGAGCAAGTTCTGGAATATATGATCTCTAAAGGGATGATTAGACTCCCCAAGATAGCAGATCCTTTTGTGACCATGGGAAGGTTCAAAGATCAGTTCTGCAAGTTTCATCGGACAATGGGTCATGATACCGAGCATTGTTTCGTCCTTAAGAACATTGTTCAAGACTGCATTGACAAGAAGCTCCTCGTTGAAGACGAAAAGGAGGACTAGTCATCCCGACTAAGATGTTTTTTTTTTTTACAATCATTCCAGAAGATTACCATGCCGACACTTTTCCATTTCTCCTCTTGCTTTTCAAAAAAATAATGTAATCCCATTTTCTTTCCTTGATTTTTAAGCATCAATAAAGTCATCGAATTTTTTTCAATAGCTTGGCACCATCTTATTTGCTTATTTTTCTTTTTCACAATGTCTCTCTTGTGAGGAATGATCTTGAGGACGCCTATCAGTCAAGGAGCTTGTTGCCTTATTCACCATTTATCCTTCTTTTATTCAAATATCTCCTCCCTAGTTACACTGGGGCATTTTTTTGTGAAAATTTATCTTTACTTCAAAACATCCTGTATGCAGGCAGGATAAACCAATCTCTCATTTTGCATATATATGCACCCATTTGCACTCATTTGCACTTCATTTGTAATGTCATGTGCATTTTCATTTGCATTTGCATTTATTCTGCACCCAATTTCCAACATCCAATTTTCAACATCCAATTTCCAATTTCCAACATCCAATTTTCAATTTCCAGATTCCCAATTTCCAAATTTCTAACAGCCAATTTTCAATTTTCAATTTTCAATTTATAATTTATAATTCTAAATTTCCAATTTCGACCTTTGGGTTACCCAATTCTCTATTCGACCTTCGGGTCACTCAATTTCCAATTTCAACCTCTGGACAACCCACTTTATCAGATTCTCAATTCAAGCCGTCGGGTTACAATCTTGCCAACATCAGTCATTTTTCCCACCTTCAGGTTCCAACTTTCCTGGCCTTCGGGTTACAAATTCATCAAATATCTATCATTTTCAAACCTTCGGGTCACATCTCTATCAATGACAATCATTTTCTATCAAAATCCTGCTTTCGAGCTGGTCGGTCAACAAATCCTGCTTTCTAGCTGGTCGGTCAACAAATCCCGCTTTCGAGCTGGTCGGTCATAAAATCCTACTTTCTAGCTGGTCGGTCAACAAATCCCGCTTTCGAGCTGGTCGGTCATAAAATCCTGCTTTCGAGCTGGTCGGTCAACCCAAATCCTGCTTTCGAGTTGGTCGGTCAACAAATCCTGCTTTCGAGCTGGTCGGTCAACCCAAATCCTGTTTTCGAGCTGGTCGGTCTCCAAATCCTGCTTTCGAGCTGGTACTTCAATCAAAATCCTGCTTTCGAGCTGGTACTTCAATCAAAATCCTGCTTTTGAGCTGGTCGAACAATCAAAATCCTGCTTTCGAGCTGGTATTACCAAAAATCTTGCTTTTAAGCTGGTACTTCTATCAAAATCCTGCTTTCGAGCTGGTCAAACAAATAAAATCCTGCTTTCGAGCTGGTACTTCGATAAAATCCTGCTTTTGAGCTGGTAAGTCAAAACAAAACTCAACTATCGAATTGATCTTTTACTGAGTCTTTTCGGGACTCAATTTTCGTCACGGATGTGTTAAGCCGGATGTCAAATGCTCTCTTTCACC
Source organism: Nuphar pumila (assembly GCF_984573655.1). Classification (NCBI taxonomy): domain Eukaryota; kingdom Viridiplantae; phylum Streptophyta; class Magnoliopsida; order Nymphaeales; family Nymphaeaceae; genus Nuphar; species Nuphar pumila. The sequence goes on from NC_143257.1 coordinate 16,815,488, forward strand.
AAGGATTTCAAGAAAATTTTGTCAATTTGTCAATCAATCAATTGTTGATTTCAGAATCTTTATTGCACAAATCTTTATTTCGATTTACCTTCAACATTACTTCCAAAAGAGTGAAGCTTTTGTGAAAAGAGATTCAAAACTTCAAATTCTTTCTATTGGCCAACCAAAAGGATGAAGGATAAGTCCTCGATATGGCCAGAAAAGAAGATTCAATGTTATTGTAAAGTCGTAGGTGATCGATATTGATCGCAGTCAATGGCGCATCTTTAAAGATTATTCTTGTAAAATGAGGCAGTGGAAATATCCTGAGTGCTAGAAAAGAGAGCATTTACCCAAGCCCTGTCCCCTCAGAATCACCTAAGCTGCAATTAAGTATCCGCAAAAGGGATCTCTCACCTGTCGTCAAGATGAAGGCGAATTAGGTGAGTAGACCCCCGGGGCCAAAGAAGATTCGAAACATCTCCAAGATGACGGAGTTTGTGACGGATCCTTCCAGGGAAAGTCAAAAGCACTGTCGAGATGAAGGCAGATGCGATGAACCTCTCGACAATCCCTAAAAGATATTTAATTTCAGCTATCATCCAAAGATCTCCAAACCCATCATCCAAGAAGGATCGAAACAACTCCAAGATGAAGGAGCTTGTGACGTACCCTTCCAAAAGAGAGAAAGAGAGGAAAAAGAAAGAGAAAAAAAAAAGAAAGAAAAAAATCAAAACATCTCCAAAATGAAGGAGAATGTAGCCAAAACACCGGAGCGCCAAAAGAGTGCAGAAAGATTATCATGAGAGAAGCCCTCAGGATATCAAACTGCCAAATTTATCAAGAATCTTCTTTAAATTTGTGAAATTCTATTATCAATATTCTTTCATCAACTGCTTTCATAATATCAAATTCTCTTTTCTGTTCATATCAAGAAAATTGATAGCTTCCTTGAAGAAAGGCAATTGCAAGTAATTTGGGTCCAATCTCGATTCTACGAAGTGAACCTTATTTGGAGGTAATGCTTTGGGTAGAAAGTAAGGAATATCTTTGCAACAATGTGCAACATTTTCAAAAACTTTGAATCAACAACAAAATTCTCAATATTTTGAGAATATTTTCTAGCTATCCTGACGTGAAGTGAGAGCTTGATATCCGTTTTGATACATGCTGACACCAATTTTAAATCCCTCTTAAGGACTTGATTCCTTCCCTTCTTTGAGAGCATGAACTCTCAGATTTGCACACTTCCCTGTGTCCCCACTGTCCCACCATAGACAGTCCCATTTCGGTTCGAGGTCGAACCACCAATCATTTTCCGCAAAAGACAATTTCAAAAGCTATTTAGTCTCAGCAATGAGACGCCCAAAATCAATCCCTTTTCAAGCTTTAGGGACCCCATTTTCCTTCGTTTTGCAAAAACCCTGTCGGATTTATTGTGCAAGATCCGAAGGTTCCATCATGGTCTCTTCCTTCGAGGATTCCATTCATTTTCCGCCCGATCAGGATAAGGGTACAAACCTGAGCCTCAATCAAAGAGGTATTTTATCTTCCGCCCGATCAGGATAAGGGTACAAACTTGAGCCTCAATCAAAGAGGTATTACATTTTTCGCCCGATCAGGATAAGGGTATAAACCTGAGCCTCACTCAAAGAGGTATTTTATTTTCCGCCCGATCAGGATAAGGGTACAAACCTGAGCCTCATTCAAAGAGGTATTTTCCGCCCGATCAGGATAAGGGTACAAACCTGAGCCTCGATCAAAGAGGTATTCCATTTTCCGCCCGATAAGGATAAGGGTACAAACCTGAGCCTCAATCAAAGAGGTATTTCATCTTCCGCCCGATCAGGTTAAGGGTACAAACCTGAGTCTCATTTCGATGAGATATTCCATTCCCCAATCAGGTTAAGGGTCAAACCTGAGCTTCGTTCCATGCGAAGTATTTTTTTGTCCCATCCAGGTCAAGGGCATAAACCTGAATTTCACTCTCACAGAGTGAGTCTTTTCTCTTCATTCTTCGCTTCATATCTGCCATCTTCCCAGGGCTAATTTCTTCACACCCAGTCAGATCCTTCTAATTGGGGCATTTTTTTTATGTATAGCCCAAATTTGGTGTGTTTTTCTTTGCCACTAAGCTCGGCCATGAGCCGGCTTAGTAGCAAAGAGGGGCATCTGTAAACACCCCAAATTTTCACTCACCTCCCCGACAGTTCTACCAAGCATCATCATCCAGCCTCTGAAATCGCTGGAGGGCAAAATGGTCATTTTCTAAGCCCGGACCTTGCAATATTCCAAATTTCATCTAAAACTCTCAAAATTTCTCTAATTTTAACTCAGATGTTCAAAAAATTTATTCCTGACAGGAGACAGACAGCTCCAAGTCTTGGTTCAAGATTGCATTTCATAAGACATGACATTGCATATCATTGCATGAGCATTTCAAATCACTGCACTGCACTGCACAGCATGTCATTTCGAGGTCCAGTTCAAAATTTTCAATCCAGATTAGAATTTCAACTCTTTTCAAAATTGATTTCAAAACCCTGGGTCTTCAAAATTATCAATTCTTCCCATTTTACCCCAGGACTCTGAATTTCAAAATATTTTCTCAGGAAAATGATCTGGATAGTTTTCAATATGGATTTCAGCCACTTCACCTCAGATCTTGCCCTTTTGACAATCTCAAATATCTTCCTTTTACAAAATTGCCCTACAGGGGCCAACTCTTTCCAAAAATTCCTGTTTAACCAATTAGTCCAGATTTTATGAAAATTCCAAAAAGAAGTTGTTGTTTTATCCTTATTTCAATAAAGAAGCAATGTGGGACCCACACTGAGGTGGTGTCACACAAGCTTTTCTTTTGAAAAATTTGAATTTTGAAAAACCCAAAAATATAGGAGCCTTGTCCCCTGGATTGGTGCCACTTGTCTTCTCTCTCTCCTCCCATTCCCATGCCAAGTGTCAGTGTGGGGCTACCTTAAGAAGCCGCCACATGTCATCCCATTTATCTGCCATGTGTCAGTATCCTATCAGGCGCCATGTGTCATTTCAAAGAACACCAGAAGATGCCAAGTGTCATAGGTTGTCTTGTCTAGAAAAAGTGGAGTTTGTCTCCTCTGAGGTGGCGCCACTTGAAGTGTGTCTCCTGCAGGGGACACGTGTCAACCTCTCCCTCCTTCTAGAAAAGTAGCCTGACACATGTCTCTCCCTACTTTTCTCAGAAAAGTAGGAGACACGTGTCACTCCTAGCTTCCTCCAGAAAAGGTAGGCTTGTCTCCTCTAAGGTGGCGCCATTTGGAGTGTGTCTCCTGCAGAGGACACATGTCCATCTCTCATTTCCTTAGAAAAAGCACATGCCATGTGTCACCTCCTAGCTCTCTTCAGAAAAGCTAGAATTCAAATATTCAAATCTCCTCATAGGTGGCGCAGATCCTGAGCTTCTACCTTTTCATCTTGTCTGAGATGGCGCCACATGGCTTGGCCCTCCTTGTCTCCCCTCTGCCACGTATCATTCTCTACTTCTTTCAGAAAAAGCAGGTGACACATGTCTCCTTCTACCTCCTTCAAAAAAAGTAGAGGACACATGTCTTCTCCCTACTTTTCTCAGAAAAGTAGGAGACACATGTCACTTTTGGCTTTCTTCAGAAAAAGCAAACCATTCAAAATTCAAACAGAGCCTAGGTGGCGCAAATCCTGAGCTCTGATTTTTTTTCAGATGGCCTATGAGGGCGCCACATGTCCTTTCCCTCATTTTCCTCCCTCTTGCCACATGGCATTGTAGGAGCCACCCTGAGGTGGCGCCACATGTCCATCCTCCATTCCTCCAGGGCCAACCTCCATTTGAAATTCAAATTCTCCTCTGAGGTGGCGCCATTTGAGAAAGCCTCTCCAGACAATTGACACTTGTCTGCCACATGTCCAGATCTCCTTTCCTGCAGAAAAAGCAAAATTTCAAACATTTGAACTCCCCAAGAGGTGGCGCCACATGGCATGCCCCTACTGTTCCAACCTTACACCTCAGAACACCTTTTGAGGTGGCGCCATTCCAGGACTCCACTTGGCTCTATTTTGATTTTTTATTTTATTTTTAATAAAAGTAGCCCACCATGAGGTGGCGCCACCTGAGGACTCTCTACAAAAGGTGAGTTTGAATTTCAAATTCCAAGAGAGCACCCTCTGAGGTGGCGCCATCTGGGAGCTTCCTGCAGAGAAAATCAAGCAAAACAAAATTTTGAAAAATTTCAAATCCTGCTGAGGTGTCTCACTCACAAAAATCTCATTTTTTTATTTTTTCAAAAATCAAAATAGCACCCCTGAGATGGCGCCACATGGAGGGCTCAGATTGAGCCTGTTTGAAATTCAATTTTTTTCAGAAAATCTATAAAAACAAGGATCCACGCCCAGCATAAGGAAGATCATTTGGTGAACTTGAAAATTCGACCTAGCCTTCCTAAAATCTGATTTTGAACTTTGGAAAATGCGCCCCCTTTGGCTCATTGGAGAAGGTGGAGTAAAGTTCGTGCAGTGGCCAATTCGATTCAAGCATAGGTCGATTTTGGTGAATCATCCGAAGCCCGAAGCAAAGGACGAAGGAAGCTCGTGATAGCCTCCCCTTTCAAGAGCCTCTACGCTGCGTAACAAAGCAAGGTGCTCTTCTTTTCCCCTTGATTTGATGCCATGATTCGATTCGGGAGTTGTTTGAAGAAAGAGCTCATCCGAGAGATGAATTGAGCTATTCTCATAAAACGACATATATAAAAATGTTTAATTATGCTTCCTTGATGATTTTAACATTCATGCATTTAGCTAGATTTAATTTGCATTTTATTTCATTCATTTAGTGCATTTCACGAATTAATTAGGATTAATTTAGCATCCATTTCAATTCTACTTATTTTCAGTAGGTCTCTGTTTTTGTCAGTCAGTCCATACGTCATTTCATGTATTTATTTTTTATTAAAAATCCCAAAAAAATCACGGAATGCGCCCTTAGATGTCCCTAAAATTGTGCCAAAAATTCGGAGGCATTTGAATTTGTTTACTGTAGTAAACATTCAAAATGGCAAGTCGGGTTTTGTTACCCGGGATGCATTTTGAAAATCATTTACCGACTTGTAAAATCGAGATATCCCTCATGGGAGATCCGATTTTCGATCCGAAAACTGTTCTGAACTCGGGAGAATGTCTAGTTTGTAATATGATTTTCTCAGATTTTGTTTAATGTCTGACAAAAATCCGAGAGTTCGGGACACGTGTCAGAGCCTGATTTGGGCCTCTAAGATTTTGGATCAACTTAGGGATATGATTTCTCTTTGTGTATTCCTCCAAATCCAAAACTGTAAAAAGTGAAAGTTATGTCCGAGGTGTCCTATGTTTGCATCTGAAAGCCTGTGATTTTTAGAACAGTGTTAATACCTGCTTTGAATTTTTCTTTTCAGTCCTCTGTTTTGCTACATTTGTCTGTTCTGTCAATTTAGGAACAAAAAGTTATATTTTTATCCATGTTTCCGATGATCAAATGCCGACGTTATGAACATGAAAGTCGTTCATATAGATGTTGTGAGTATCTCTGATTAATTTCATGAATTTCCATGGCTGTTTTATATTTTTTTAGCATTTTACATCAGATTAGGGTGATTTTTACCCCTGTCAGAACTAAATCTCTATTATTGAACTCACCATGGCTCAAATCCCGAGGCTGTAAAAACCAAAAATGTTTCATTTTGGGTCCTTTAACAGTCTGCAAAATATCAGAAGTTTTCATGGTGTAAATCTTGCATTATCATATTAAGCATTGCATATTGTTCGGATCCATAGGCAAAATCCATCATTTTTAGGACTTCCTTTAAATTTTAGCATTTAAATCATATCATTTCGTGATTTTTAGCATTATAGGCTGTTTATCAGAGTAAGTAGATGCTCCACACCGAATTTGGTGCAATTTGGAATCCATTTGAGGTTCGGATTAGCCACAATATCAAAACAGGGTCCCGCAGGACCCAGATCCAAGCGAAAAACAAGCGAAATTCGTTATTTTGGATAAATTACAAAATGTCAAATTTTGATTTTACAGTCTTAATGTGTTTAGCAGCATGTCATCATGTCTCTTACTGCATTTCATCATCATTTGATTCAATTTGAATTTCGAAATCTCAATTTTACCAAGTTTTCCTTCAAAAAACCCTGATTTTAAAGGTGTAACTTTAATTTTAGGGGTATTTTGGTCATTTTGACCCCAATTCCGAATTTCAAACTATTTTCCACCGAATTTCCTGCATTTACACCATTTCAAATATCAAGGAAGCATGAGATTAGGGTTTATATCCAATTAAATCCAATAATTTTAGAATATTATTGGAAAATCTTCGAAAAACCCACATATTTGAGCTAACCTTATTTCAAGTTTGGCAAGGACATTCAAAAGAAGGAGCTGAAGTCTGTAAATTTCATTTTATTTCATTTATTTAGTGATGTAATAATGTAAATTTTGGAATAAGAGATTTAATTTTCTGCTTAGACTAGGATGCATATCATATAGTTTGAATTTATGCAATATCCTGCTTATATGATTCATGCATTGTTATTTCAAAAGCACTATGGATGTTCACGAATGGCACGTGCACCAACTCTTAGGGAGTTGATGAACTCGGTGGAATCCATATTTACGGCCCTAGTCGGAATATGGACGAGACCCAGATCCATCATCTTTCTACTAGTCACATTGAGCCTACACTCTTAGGCTATCTGAAAATGCACATCATATTTTCAATGTTTTCAAAATCATGTGCATTAAATCAAATAAACTCTGAACATATTCATGGCCACAGTCAGAATATGTGAAGGATTTACTTTGACTTAATACACATTTTTCCAACCAATTCCTCAGAAAATCTTTCAAAGTGCATTCATTCACTCATATCATTTGCATCATGAAATCATTGGTTTTCTCATGATTTTCTTAAGAAAATTTCATTCTCAAGAAATCGATTTCTCAAGCAACTCTGAAGATTTTCCAAAATCGGTTTTACCAAGTCAAGTTTTTCCACAGTTTTCCATGGAAAAGGTTATTTTATCAAGAGTTTCAAAAGAAGTCTCTCACCTTTCTCAAAGATCAAAATCGATTTCCAAGCATTTCAAGGCTAAGATTCCCAGAATTTCAATTTCCCAAGTTCAGTTTTTCTTCTCCAATGAGTTTTTCTATAATTTTTCCACCATTTTCCTAAGAAAATTCTCAAAGTTCGAGTTTTTCTGAGAAGTGTTTCCCTTTTCAAATGTTCACCTTTTTCTTAAGAATTCTTTCCATTTTCCCAGGATTTTCAATTATTCATGATTTTCCCACATCTTTATGAACTTTCCCGTGATTTCAAAACCCCTTTTCATCTGAGTTTCCTAAGAAATTGACTATCATCTCTTTCCTGAGAAATGCTTTTCCAACTCTAAATGTTTTCCAAGCATACATCATGTTTTTCCTACTCCCATTTTCCAAAATCGCATAGCACATGCCTGAATTCTCTGTGCATCTAGGATAGAACATAATTTCGATGATTTAACTAAGTCAAGCACAATTTTGGTCCTTGGTTCGATTATCCCTGTTAAAGGCGGTAGGAACGGTCGAACCTCGTACCGACAGATCGAGCCCCATCCCATGGATTTTTCCCGCAATTTTCAAAACGGAGGCAAGTATTTCAAAACATTTTCCAAAATCCGGTCAAGTTTGAAGCGCGGAAGCGTTCTCCCTCTCTCTTCCGCAAGGAAGGGAAGACGGGGAAAAATTTCGCGACGATAACAGGTTTGGCGACCATGATGGGACCTGTCTTTGTCTGACTTAAATTATGCTTGACTTAGTTCAATTATTGAAACTATGTTCCAAAATGTCAGCTCTTTTACTTTCAATATCATGTGAACCTAGGAGCCTAGATTCTGACCTAGCTGACATTGGTTGCATATAGACTAGGCATGGTTTGGTAGGACCAGATTGAGGAGATATTTTCATGCTCACATAGACTTAGGTCTAAATACAACTCTCCTCAATTTAGGATCTGAATGCAAACAATGTATGCTTCTTCAAAGATTTTCAAAATCTATCTCTCTAGGACTTAGAGCCTTCTATTTCTTGCATGTGATCATTTTTTCAAACCCCCATTACATATCATTAGCCGGTCTTCACGTTGCTGGGCTCTCTTTCAGAACCCTAGTTCGGGACAGAGCCTCACAACTGGGCCACCTATTTGGGTTAACACCCCCCTACTACGTACCGCGGGCCACAGTCCGAAGTATATCGGTAGGCGCTCAAGGATGTTGGAAAACCTTACCTTAGAACCAGAGTGGAAATTCTATGCCACGTACCTCGGATTTCGATTCGGGTATATCGGCATAACTGGATTGGACAAAGATGATCTGAACTTAGAGTTAGGATTAAGGTCCTACAACTGTTTTCAAAATGATGCATCTAGAGTCAGCTTCTTAGGGAGTGCTGAATGTGCATAAATGTTTATGCAGGATGTGAGTTTGTATGCTACTTTTATTTCTCTCATATTTTTTTCCAAAAATATTTTTCCAAATTTCCATATTCTCATCATTTCCCTTTATTTTCTCAAACCCTTGATGACTTTTTAAAATATCCTATTTCTTTCAAAACTCCAGGTGATTTTCCATTCTCCCTTTCTACTGGATCTCGAATTTCCAGCTGCATTTTTATCCTGCCTGCAATTTTTCAAAATCATAGGTTTTCTCTCATTGGATTTTCAATTCTTTTGTCTATTTGCAAAAAATTCTTCACCTTATTTTCCTCGTGTATACCTTGATTATTGCGGTGGAAATTGTTTACCCACTTGCCTTCTCCTTATTCTAAATCCGTTTGCGGATTATTTTTTTCAAGAGATATCTCTTTCCTTCAAAATGGTGTTTTTCTCGTGGTTGACGACCTCGCCTAGGTAACAAGGCACATTTTCTGTTGTTATTTCTCTTACAAAGAATGACAACACAATTGTCGTAACTTCAGCGGCGACTCCATCCCTAGCAATGGGATATTCTTCCAATTGTCTACCATATCGTCAATAATCATTTTCCTCCCAATTCAAAATTCCCTCAGAGTCTAATCAAGACTTCATCCTGCAGAGAGCATCCACAACATTTGATGGTTCGAACAAGGTCAGGAAGAAGAACCACATCACCACAGTACTCCTCAGCCTCAGAAGAAGAGATGGGCTCCCCGCGATCCGAGAGGAGTCAAGAGCAGCAGCAAGGGGAGGATGGCATAGACCCGCAGATGTATGCCATGTTCCAGAAAATGATGACCAAAATGATGAGTGAACAGGCTGGGACCAGTATAGAGAAGAACCCATTTAGAGAGAAGTTCCATGGACACAAGGATAAGAAGACTTCCAAGAAGCAAGTTCAGCCAGAAGAAATTTCAGATGAATCAGAATCAGAGGAAGACACCGATGAAGAATATGAAGTGCCTCCAGCACTTCAGAAACATAGCCGAGAACAAAGGAGGAGTCACAAATCAAAAGGTCAAGTTGCAGAAAAGCTTTTGCAGACACAGTTCAGGGAAATGGCCAAAGTGGTTAAAGATCTGCAAGCCCGCGACAAGGGCAAGAAAGTCTTTACCAGCGAGGACTTCTATGATGGCCTCGAAGGAGATGAAGGTCTAGAAAACCTGCCTCGTAAATTCATTAAATTCGATGGTTCTGGTGATCCCAAAGCCCAACTAGCCATGTTCTTCGCTGAATGCTCCAAATTCAAGAGAGACAATAGGGCCCTATTTCTCTGTTTTCCTCATAGCCTAGAAGGCACTGCCGCCAAGTGGTACTCCGAGCATATCAATCCAATCGAGCTGCGAGAATTCGATAAGGTGGTTAATCTATTTATCGAGCGATTTCTGTTCAATGCTGAAGCGCTACCAACGTTAAATCACCTCTGTAATCTGAAGCAGGGAGATAGTGAAAAAGCCAGAGACTTCATTCACAGATGGAGAGAGACCTGCAACAAAATGAAGGACCCAATATCAGAAGGACACGCGTTGTCGGTCATCCTGAATAATTTCTCCCAACCTTTAAGAGGCCTGATCTCTACCTCCCCAGCACGATCTTTCATTGAATTGATAGAACGAGCTGAATGGCTCGAGATGGGAATAGAAAATGGAGTATATGAGAGCCTCACACTCTCAAAGAGCAATTCAGATATCAAGAAGAAGTCAAACTTCACATTCTCCGTGAATGCCCCTGGCAACAACAATGGCAAAAGCAAAAGGGGTGGCAGAAAGAACCACACCGGCGGGTCAGGGAGTCTAAATTCCAGCAAAGATGATCATACAGGACAAGAAAACAGAATCAACAAGCAGAATGACAGCTCTCCCGCGAGCATCCAACTAGAATTAAGGCCCCAAGGGAGGCCAAAGCATGATCGTTGGGGATACGACCGCAATTTTACTCCCTTAGAACAACCGCTCGAGCAAGTTCTGGAATATATGATCGCCAAAGGGATGGTTAGACTCCCCAAGATAGCAGATCCTTCTGTAACCATGGGAAGGTTTAAAGATCAGTTCTGCAAGTTTCATCGGACAATGGGTCATGACACCGAGCATTGTTTTGTCCTTAAGAACATTGTTCAAGACTGCATTGACAAGAAGCTCCTCGTTGAAGACGAAAAGGAGGACTAGTCATCCCGACTAAGATTTTTTTTACAATCATTCTAGAAGATTACCATGCCGACACTTTTTCATTTCTCCTCTTGCTTTTCAAAAGAATAATGTAATCCCATTTTCTTTCCTTGATTTTTAAGCATCAATAAAGTCATCGAATTTTTTTTCAATAGCTTGGCACCATCTTATTTGCTTATTCTTCCTTTTCACAATGTCTCTCTTGTGAGGAATGATCTTGAGGACGCCTATCAGTCAAGGAGCTTGTTGCCTTATTCACCAATTATCCTTCTTTTATTCAAAATTTTCCTCCCTAGTTACACTGGGGCATTTTTTTATGAAAATTTATCTTTACTTCAAAACATCCTGTATGCAGGCAGGATAAACCAATCTCTCATTTTGCATATATATGCACCCATTTGCGCTCATTTGCACTTCATTTGCATTGTCATGTGCATTTGCATTCCATTTGCATTTATTCTGCACCCAATTTCCAACATCCAATTTCCAACATCCAATTTTCAATTTCCAAATTCCCAATTTCCAAATTTCTAACAGCCAATTTTCAATTTCCAATTTTCAATTTATAATTTATAATTTATAATTTCCAATTCTAAATTTCTAATTTTGACCTTTGGGTTACCCAATTCTCTATTCGACCTTCGGGTCACTCAATTTCCAATTTCAACCTCTGGACCACCCACTTTATCAGATTCTTAATTCAAGCCTTCGGGTTACAATCTTGCCAACATCAGTCATTTTCCCGCCTGCAGGTTCCAACTTTCCAGGCCTTCGGATTACAAATTCATCAAATATCTATCATTTTCAAACCTTTGGGTCACATCTCTATCTATGACAATCATTTTCAATCAAAATCCTGCTTTCGAGCTGGTCGGTCAACAAATCCTGCTTTCGAGCTGGTCGAACAATCAAAATCCTGCTTTCGAGCTGGTCGAACAATCAAAATCCTGCTTTCGAGCTGGTCGGTCAACCCAAATCCTGCTTTCGAGCTGGTCGGTCAATAAATCTTGCTTTCGAGCTGGTCGAACAATCAAAATCCTGCTTTCGAGCTGGTCGAACAATCAAAATCCTGCTTTCGAGCTGGTCGGTCAACCCAAATCCTGCTTTCGAGCTGGTCGAACAATCAAAATCCTGCTTTCGAGCTGGTCGGTCATCAAATCCTGCTTTCGAGCTGGTCGAACAATCAAAATCCTGCTTTCGAGCTGGTCGGTCATCAAATCCTGCTTTCGAGCTGGTCGGTCAACCCAAATCCTGCTTTTGAGCTGGTCGGTCAACAAATCCTGCTTTCGAGTTGGTCGAACAATCCAAATCCTTCTTTCGAGCCGGTCCTTCAATCCAAATCCTGCTTTCGAGTTGGTCGAACAATCAAAATCCTGCTTTCGAGCTAGTACTTCAATCAAAATCCTGCTTTCGAGCTGATCGAACAAACAAAATCCTGCTTTAGAGCTCGTATCCCCAAAAAATCATGCTTTCGAGCTCGTACTTTAATCAAAATCCTGCTTTCGAGCTGGTCAAACAAATAAAATCCTGCTTTCGAGCTGGTACTTCGATAAAATCCTGCTTTCGAGCTGGTAAGTCAAAACAAAACTCAACTGTCGAATTGATCTTTTACTGAGTCTTTTCAGGACTCAATTTTCGTCACGGATGTGTTAAGCCGGATGTTAAATGCTCTCTTTCACCAAGGATTTCAAGAACATTTCGTCAATGTGTCAATCAATTAATTGTTGATTTCAAAATTTTATCGCATAAATCTTTACCTTAGTTTACTTTCAGCATTACTTCCAAAAGAGTGAAGCTTTTGCAAAAAGATATTCAAACTTCAAATTCTTTCTATTTGGCCAACCAAAAGGATGAAGGATAAATCCTCGATATGGCCAGCAAAGAAAATTCAATGTTTTGCAAAGCCATAGATGATTGATATTGATAGCAGTCAATGGCCCATTTTTAAAGGCTATTCTTGTAAAATGAGGCAGTGGAAATATCCTGAGTACTAGAAAAGAGAGCATTTATCCAAGCCCTGTCTCCTCAGAATCACCTAAGCTGCAATTAAATATCCGCAAAAGGGATCTCTCACCTGTCGTCAAGATGAAGCCGAATTAGGCGAGTAGACCCCCGGGGCCAAAGAAGATTTGAAACATCTCCAAGATGACGGAGTTTGTGACGGATCCTTCCAGGGAAAGTCCAAAGCACTGTCAAGATGAAGGCAGATGCGATGAACCTCTCGACAATCCCTAAAAGATATTTAATTTCAGCTATCATCCAAAGATTTCTAACCCATGAGCCAATATCGTCCAAGAAGGATCGAAACATCTCCAAGATGAAGGAGTTTGTGACGTACCCTTCTCCAAAAGAGAGCAAGAGAGAAAAAAGAAAAAGAAAAAAAGAAGTCAAAACATCTCCAAAATGAAGGAGAATATAGCCAAAACACCAGAGAGCCAAAAGAGTGCAAAAAGATTATTATGAGAGAAGCTCTCAGGATATCAAACTGCCAAATTTATCAAGAATCTTCTTTAAATTTGTGAAATTCTATTATCAATACTCTTTCATCAATGGCTTTCATAATATCAAATTCTCTTTCCTGCTAATATCAAGGAAATTGATAACTTCCTTGAAGAAGGTCAATTGCGAGCAATTTGGATTTCAAGTCTCGATTCTACAAAGTGAACCTTGTTTGGAGGTAATGCTTTGGGTAGAAAAGAAAGAATATCTCTGCAACCATGTGCAACATTTTCAAAAATTTTGAATCAACAGCAAAATTTCCAACATTTTGACAATATTTTCTAGCTATCCTGACATGAAGTGAGAGCTTGATGTTCGTTTTCGATGCATCCTGACACCAATTTTAAATCCTTCTTAAGGACTTGATTCCTTCCCTTCTTTGAGAGCATGAACTCTCAAATTGCACACTTCCCTGTGTCCCCACTGTCCCACCATAGACAGTTCCATTTCGGTTCGAGGTCGAACCACCAATCATTTTCTCGCAAAAGGCAATTTCAAAAGCTGATTTTAGTCTCAGCAATAAGACGCCCAAAACCAAACCCTTTTCAAGCTTTAGGGACCCCATTTTCCTTCCTTTTGCAAAACCCCTGTCGGATTTACTGTGCAAAATCCGAAGGTTCCATCATGGTCTCTTCCTTCGAGGATTCCATTCATTTTCCACCCGATCAGGATAAGGGTATAAACCTGAGCCTCAATCAAAGAGGTATTCCATTTTCCGCCTGATCAGGATAAGGGTACAAACCTGAGCCTCAATCAAAGAGGTATTCCATTGTCCGCCCAATCAGGATAAGGGTATAAACCTGAGCCTCAATCAAAGAGGTATTCCATTTTCCGCTCGATTAGGATAAGGGTACAAACCTGAGCCTCAATCAAAGAGGTATTCCATTGTCCGCCCGATCAGGATAAGGGTATAAACCTGAGCCTCATTCAAAGAGGTACTTCATTTTCCACCCGATCAGGATAAGGGTACAAACCTGAGCCTCAATCAATGAGGTATTTCCATTTTCCGCCCGATCAGGATAAGGGTACAAACCTGAGCCTCCTTTGATGAGGTATTTCATTTTCCACCCGATCAGGATAAGGGTACAAACCTGAGCCTCAATCAAAGAGGTATTTCATTTTCCGCCCAATCAGGATAAGGGTATAAACCTGAGCCTCCTTTGATGAGGTATTCCATTTTCCACCCGATCAGGATAAGGGTACAAACCTGAGCCTCAATCAAAGAGGTATTTCATTTTCCGCCCAATCAGGATAAGGGTATAAACCTGAGCCTCCTTTGATGAGGTATTCCATTTTTCACCAGATCAGGATAAGGGTATAAACCTAAGCCTCAATCAAAGAGGTATTTCATCTTCCACCCGATCAGGATAAGGGTATAAACCTGAGCCTCAACCAAAGAGGTATTTCATCTTCCACCCGATCAGGATAAGGGTATAAACCTGAGCCTCAATCAAAGAGGTATTTTATCTTCCACCCGATGAGGATAAGGGTATAAACCTGAGCCTCAATCAAAGAGGTATTTCATCTTCTGCCCGATCAGGATAAGGGTATAAACGTGAGCCTCCTTCGATGAGGTATTTCATTTTTTTTGCCCGATCAGGATAAGGGTACAAACCTGAGCCTCAATCAAAGAGGTATTCCATTTCTGCCCGATCAGGTTAAGGGTACAAACCTGAGTCTAATGAGATATTTCATTCCCCAATCAGGTTAAGGGTTAAAACCTGAGCTTCGTTCCATGCGAGATATTTTTGTCCCATCCAGGTCAAGTGCATAAACCTGAACTTTGCTCTCATAGAGCAAATCTTTCCTCTTCATTCTCCATTTCATATCTACCATCTTCCTTGGGCTAATTTCTTCACACCCAGTCAAATCCTTTTAACTGGGGCATTTTTTATATATAGCCCAAATTTGGTGTGTTTTTCTTTGCCACTAAGCTCGGCCATGAGCCGGCTTAGTAGCAAAGAGGGGCATCTATAAACACCCCAAATTTTCACTCACCTCCCCGACATTTTCACCAAATATCATCATCCAGCCTCTGAAATCGCTGGAGGGCAAAATGGTCATTTTCTGAGTTCGAACCTTGTAAAAGTCCAAATTTCATCTGGAACTCTCAAAGTCTCCTTATTTTAGCTCAGATGTTCAAAATTTTATTCCTGACAGGAGACAGGCATTTCCAAGTCTTGGTTCAAGATTATATTGCATAAGACATGACATTGCATATCATTGCATGAGCATCTCATATCACTGCACTGCACTGCATGTCATTTCGAGGTCCAGAACTCTTGATTTCAAAATTTTTAATCCAGATTCGAATTTTAACTATTTTCAAAATTGATTTCAAAACCCTGGGTCTTCAAAATTATCAATTCTTTCCATTTTACCCCCAGGGCTTTGAATTTCAAAATATTTCCTCAGGAAAACAATCTGGATAAATTTCATCTTAGATTTTGCCCTTTTGTCAAACAATTTCAAACATCTTCCTTTTACAAAATCGCCCTACAGGGGCCAACTCTTTTCAAAATTTCTGTTTTACCAATTAGTCTAAATTTTTATGAAAATTCCAAAAAGAGGTTGTTGTTTTGTCCTTATTTCAATAAAAAAAGCAATGTGGGACCCACATTGAGGTGGTGTCACACAGGCTTTTCTTTTGAAAAATTTGAATTTTGAATAACCCAAAAATATAGGAGCCTTGTCCCCTGGATTGGCGCCACTTGTCCTTTCTCTCTCCTCCCATTTACCTGCCATGTGTCAGCATAGGGTTCACCTAGAGTTGGCGCCACATATCACCTTCTCTCTTCTGCCATCCTTTGACACGTGTCTTGCCGCCACATGTCATTAGACATCCTTTTCATTTTATGCCACGTGTCAATGTCTACCATCTTCACCCTGTGCCATGTGTCATTCCAAGGTCACCATGAGATGCCACGTGTCATGTGTTGTCCTGTTCAGAAAAAGTAGAACTTGTCTCCTCTGAGGTGGCACCATTTGAATTATGTCTCCTGCAAGTGACACATGTCACTCTCTCCTTTCCTCAGGAAAAGCAAGCGACACGTGTCAATCTCTGCTTCTTTCAGAAAAAGCAGAGGACACATGTCTCCCTCCTATTTTTCTCAGAAAAGTAGATGACACATGTCATCTCCAGCTTCCTTTAGAAAAAGTAGAAGACACATGTCACTCCCTGTTTTTCTCAGAAAAAGCAAGTGACACATGTCACCCTCTGCTTTTCTCAGAAAAAGCAAGTGACACATGTCACCCTCTGCTCTTTTCAGAAAAAGCAAGGGACACATGTCTCTCTCTGCTTTCTTCAGAAAAAGCAAGTGACACATGTCACTTTCTGCCTCCTTCAGAGAAAGCTAGAATTCAAATATTCAAACTTCAGGCTGAGGTGGCGCAAATCCTGAACTTCACCTTTCTATTTTGTGTGAGATGGTGCCACGTGTCCCTTTCCCTCCTTTTCCTCCCTCTTGCCACATGGCATTGTAGGAGCCACCCTGAGGTGGCGCCACATGTCCATCCTCCATTCCTCCAGGGCCAACCTCCATTTGAAATTCAAATTCTCCTCTGAGGTGGCGCCATTTGAGAAGGCCTCTCCAGACAGCTGACACTTGTCCGCCACATGTCCAGACCTCCCTGCATCAGAAAAAGTAGAAAACCCCCCTTATGAGGTGGCGCATTTTGCTTCCTCCCTTCATGTTCTCCTGCCACATGGCATCGTAGGAGCCACTCTGAGAAAATGCCACATGTCAGCCTCTCCTTTCCTGCAGAAAAGTAGAATTTGAATTCTTCTGAGGTGGCACAGTCTGCTTCCTCCACTCCTATCCCTCTGACACATGTCAAGCACCTCCAGAGATGGCGCCACATGGCATGCTCCTACTGCTTCCAACTTTACACCTCAGAACACCTTTTGAGGTGGCGCCAATCCAGAGTCCCACTTGGCTTCAAATTTTATTTTTATTTTATTTTTAATAAAAGTAGCCCACCATGAGGTGGCGCCACCTGAGGACTCCCTACAAAAAGCAAGTTTGAATTTCAAATTCCAAGAGAGCACCCTCTGAGGTGGTGCCATCTGGGAGCTTTCTGTAGAGAAAATCAAGCAAGCTGACACCACCTCAATGTGGGAACGGTTGAACCTCGTATTGACAGGTGAGTCCCATTCTACGAAATTTTCTAGCAAATTTCAAAAAATAGAGGCGAGTAATTTTCAAAACCATTTTCAAAACTTTGGTCGAGTTTGACTCGCAGAATCGTTTCTCTCTCTCTCGCAGAGGGAGGGAAAAAAATTGCGATGATAATATGTGCATTCTATGCATTCTTCAATATAACGAGCACAAGTACTGAAATATAACACTCGATGCACGCAATTGATGATATATGTGTCAAGATGTGCCATCGTGCACGTGCAAAATTAAAAGCCACATAATCTCAAGTCTTTCGCATAAGTATCAAACAGAAGCAATGATACATACATATATCTATGAAAACTCATTTCAACATTCCTAAATGATACAAAACTTAAATCCTATAACTTAGTCATGATTACAGGTCTATCAAGCTAAAACAAGTATCGAATGCTTTGAGAGCGAGCCATAACTGCAAATTTCCAAGTGAGCGTATGTCATACATCGGCAAGTTTCGCATAGCGTGACCATTTGCATAGGAAACTTTGCGATATCAACACACACAAGTGTTAAGAAAGGCAAATTGGAATATTCCCATACTTATGGGAATTACATTAGCATTTCTACGATTGGTCGTCGCACTTGAGGGAAATAACGATGCAGAAATGATAGTTTGTGATGAAACAGCTAAAACCTAAGATGAAGGAAAATATGTATATACGAGTGAGCAGCGTACTACTCACCAAACAACTCATCCTAATGCTGCCAAGACAGGACAACGATGAGGCCATGGTGGTCGCTCCAAACCAACCACGCGTTGGGCCACCCGGAAGCGACAAACACAAGGCACGAAGTGCTGACGAACCAAAACACCAACTACGACCTAGGAGGCCACAATCACGAGTTCGGACATTGCACTGCTATGCTAAATGTCCAAACTGGGTCTGCTAGATAGCGAACATGGAACAACTAAAACACACACTTATATTACCCCTTCTTTCATATATATATATATTTGATTTGATTGCTTGTTTTCGTTTGATTTTGCAAGTTGGCGGCAAGAGTGGGACAACAGTCCATGTGGTCTGGTCCTTTGGACCAGACCTTAGAGGTCCACAAGGACCCTGGTCTAAACCCAATAGGTTTAGACCAGGTGTTGCACACAAGATGCAGCCCGGTCTATGGCTCAAATAGTGACCGGCTAGGCCACTCAGGTGCTCCAGCCGATCGGGTCCAAGGAAAAAGGGGTTTGGTCCTTCAGACCAGACCTCAGAGATCTGAGGTGACCTTGGTCTGAACCCACAGGGTTCAGACCAGGTGCTGCTAAGGAGGTGCAGCCGGTCCAAGTGTTGCCACCCAGACCGACAAGGCTACCCAAGTACAACTAGCACCCGGTTGCACTACTGCCACACCAAAGCAAAACAAAAGGGGAAGGTACGGGGTCTGGTCCTTCGGACCAGGCCACCAGGCTAGAGCTGACCCTGATCTGAACCCAAAGTTCAGACTAGATCCAGCTAGAAACAATAGTCCCATAGCCAGGCACCCAGGCCGACAGGGCTACCCGGGTGCAACTAGCACCCGATTGCACTATTGTCGCGCCTAAGGGGGCAATAGGGAGCATCTGGTCGAGCCCCTGCTCAGACCAGGGTGCTCCTGCCTGGGTCTAACCCAAATGGGTATAGACCAACCAGACAACACACTAGAAAGAAAATAAAAAAAAAGAACTGCGAAAAGAACTACAGTGAACCAGGGGTGAATGATTTGACCATGGCTGGACCGGGCTACAACCGAGCCCAATCCGGAGCTCTGGCCACCAAAGGAGGGGTTCAAGAGGTGCCCCAGCCGACCTCATAACAGTGAGAGTGACTGGGGACACGACATGCACACATGAAGAAGGGGCAGTCTACACATGCATCAACAAAAGAAAACCGAAAATGCCTTTCGGTTGAAGGCAAGCAACATGTGAAAGAGAAAATTGTTGCATTTCCAAATTGCATATAAATACAAAATAAAACTGAGGATGCAATTTCAGTTGCATGCAAGTGAAAAAGGGAAAAATGAAAACCAAAAAAGCTTTTCTCAGTTGAATGGCCTTTACAAAAGAAAGACATAAGTTACAAATATATTTTTTTTTGAACTTAACATAGAACAAAAACAAAAACGTGAAAACCGAATGGGGATTTGATAGCTTAGAGCCCCGCTCCTTTCATTGACCGAAATGGAGAGATGCTCAAGCATTCTCAAACACCAAATATAATATCTAATCGGCCACGAGCCGTGCATATAATAGATGCATCCGGCCCTCTTGGTTTCATGCTTCCTACCATATGTGAATCTAAAAAAAAAATGGAAATACAAAGTTGCAAACTTCACCTTTGGTTTTCAGATTGAAGTGGAGGAGAATGAACTGGTTGAAAGCTTGAGGGTTTCCACGAATGGGTTCCACAACCCCCTTTGAGAACACACCTACACTCACACTCGATTTTGGAGAAGAAGAAGTTTGAGAGAGAGAGAGAGAGACTCCAAGAAATTCGCCAACTAGTGTCTCTCTCTCTCTCTTTCTTTAAAATTTATATATCTAATGCTATAATAAATGGGTGGCTCAGATTCAACCTTGGAAAGATGGAGGGCTAGGGTTGCTTCACACCCCTCCATACCATGGCAAGGTTGTAATTACCATGCATGGCCGCCCAACTCCCCCACTCGCTTTCCTCCTTTTGAAATCTTCCAACAACATATCATAAATGCTATGGGGCACAACCCCAAGCATCTCTTGGAATGGCACACTCCCTCTCATAATTACCTTTTCTTGAAATGGGTTTCAAGATTTAAAAAATCCCATGGGGCGCAGCCCCATGCATCCTTTGGAAGGGCGTCCCACCCTCATGATGATGCCCCATGCATCATCATGAGGTCTAAGCTATGGGTAGGGCCAATCGTGGCCCTCCCTTTGGATCTCACCCCATTCCTTACAGGAATGCCACCACCCCAGCTGGTCTTCGTGGCTAGGGTCATCCAAAATCCCAAATAGATATCGACCAAGGGCTTGGGTCAACTCCCTAGTCGGACCTATGCTCGTATATGAAGAAAATTTCAATTAAATCTTCAATTATAACTAAATCTTTGAAAGTATATTTTTAATTTACATCACTTGCAAAAATCATCTTTGATATGACCCTTACCATATCGATACACCATCCTCATTAATTCATATAAGATATTAGGGTTTTAACCTCATTTGAAAATTTCAATTCTAGGTCTGGTTAACCTTATACAATTCAAATTTCATTTAAGGTTTTTCGACAATTATTGCATCATGGATTTGCATTCATATCACTACGTACCTCTTATATATCTATATACATATACATTAGGGTTTCGTATATATATATATATATATATATATATATATATATATATATATATATATATATATATATATATATATATATATATATATATATATATATAATCATGTGCAAGAACCTCGAGACCATACAAGAATATTTTATCTCATAATCACATCATACTTTGAATTTTCTCAGAAAATTCGCAGGTCTTACATCCTTCCCTCCTTAAAAAGGATTTAGTCCTCGAAATCACAAACATCAGTTTATAAAAAGATTCAGATACTTCTCTCTCATGCTCGCTTCTGACTCCCATGTGCATTCTTTGATGCCATGGTGTTGCCAACGCACTTTAATCAATGGAATAGTTTTTGTATGCAAAACTTGATCTTGACGGTCCACTATCTTGATAGGTTGCTCAGCTAGCATTAGATCTTCTTGAACTTCCACGTCTTCATACCGAATGATGTGTGATGGGTCAGGAATGTATTTCCTTAACATCGACACATAAAAAATATTATGAATCTGGGCATATTGTTGAGGTAGCTCAACCCGATATGCTACTTCTCCAATTCTTTCTAGAATCTCGAACGGTCCAACGTATCTGGGACTCAACATTCCCTTCTTACCAAAATGAAAAATGCTCTTGGTCGATGACACTCTCACAAAGACTATGTCACCAACCTTGAAAGATAGCTCTTGTCATCTTTTATCGGCGTAACTCTTTTGTCTATCTTGCATTGCCTTCAGGCATTCTTGAATCTTATGCACTTGTTGAGTGTAGTGCTGAAAAACAATCGACGATTCACTAGATCTATCGCTGATATTGTCCCAATATGACGGTGATTGGCAGGGTCTCCCGTACAATGCTTCATACAGAGCTATTCAGATACTGGCGTGATAACTGTTACTATATGCAAATTCGACTAAACACAAGTGTGAATCCCATTCGCCATTCCAATCGAGCATACAAGCTCGTAACATATCTTCCAATGTCTGAATCGTTCTTTCTGACTGACCATTAGTCTGAGGGTGAAAATCTGTACTAAACTTCAACCTTATTCCCAAAGCTGACTACAACTATCCCCATAATCGTGACGTGAACCTGGGATCATGATCAGAAATAATCGACATCAGTATACCATGTGTTATCATCGTAAAATTTTACTTTTGCAAATCAAACTGACCTTTGAAAAAGATTTTGAAAATAACTCGCCTCCGTTTTTAAAATGCGAGATTATTCCGAAGAATGGGACTCGCCTGTCGGTACGAGGTTCAACCGTTCCTGCCACCTTTAACAGGGGTAATTGAACCAAGGATCAATCTACTGCTCAGCTCTATTCAACTTATCTAAATCATGTTCTAATTTCTAAATGCACATAGAATCAGGCATGTGCTATGAATTTTCTGAAAATGCATATTTGAAAACATGATGTTTACTTCAAAGATTGGAAAATATTTGGAAAATAAACTCTTTGAAAATCATGAATCATGATTGAGATACTGTATTTGAGAAAGTGAAAATCGATTTCTGAAGAAATATAAGGATTTTGTGAAAATCGATTTTGAGAAATGTGAAATAGCCTTGAAAAATTTGATTTCTTTGAATTCAAATTTTGAAATTGAAAATATAACTTAGAAAATTGAATTTGGAACTTGGAAAATACTTGAAATACCATTGGCAAATCCATATTTTGAGAAAATCGATTTTTGAAATAGACTTAGAAAATTTTGGGAAAACGAACTTCTTTGAATTGAGATTTGAATTGGAGTTGGCAAATGCATGAAATGAATGAATATGGATTTGAGGAATTGAGAAATACTTTTTATATTTTTGAGAAATGCAGTGCATTTTGAAGTTAGCCTAAGAGTGTAGGCTGAATGTGGCTAATGTGAAGATCATAAATCTGGGTATCATTCATATTCTGACTATGGCCATAAATACGAATTCCACCAAGTTTATAAACTTCATAAAAGCTAGTGTATGTGCCATTCGTGTAGACCAAAGTGAGTTTGAATATGCATGAATCATCATCCATCACACATTAACATTATTTAAAAAAATAAACTATATGCAATGCTGCCTAAGCTAAGCAGGAAATGTAAATTCTTATTCCAAAGTTTAATTTAGTTTACATCACTATTGAAAATTAAATACATGAAAAATAAAGTCTTCAATGTACCTGCAAAACTAGAAAACTTTGTTAGAGATGATATGTTGGCTTTTCTAGATTTATCCAGCAATATCAGGAAATTGCTGGATTTTGCTAGATATAAGCCTTTTTGCCATGATTCCCTTAAATCAAAATGATGAAATATGAAATAAATAAGGAAGATAAGATATGAAATTTCGAAATTGGGGTCAAAATGACCAAAATACCCCTAATAACAAGACTATGGCCTTGAAATTAGGGTTTTCAGAAAGATATTTGATAAAATGCAAGTTTTTAAAATTCAAATGAAAATAAATCAAACCAAATATGATATGACATGATTAAAAATATGAAAATTAGGGTTAGGGATTTCGAAATTGAGGTCAAATGACCAAATTGCTCCCGATAGCAAGACTATGGCCTTGAAATCAGGGTTTTTAGAAAATATTTTGGTAAAACTTAGGTTTTATGCACTAAATGAAATCAAATGAGCATCAAATTAAACCTAAAGCATCCTAATATGATTATGAATATGATTAAACCCTAAAAATATATGCTTATGCACAAAAATCCAAGAATATCACACATTTTGTGATTTTTGCAGTGTTTTGGAATTCTTTGGGTGCCCTGTTTTGCAATTCAAGCCATTCAAGCATCAAACGGATTTTAAAAATCCTCAAAATTGGTACCTGCACTTGTGATAACCCTAATATCAAATTAGAATTATAAAAATATTTTTTTGGCATTAAATTAATCCGAAAATAGCATCAAACCCTAAAATATGCTATTTTTGACCTAGTTCACCAACCAGTCTCAGTCCAAGACCCGAACCAGGGGTCAAACCTCCATGAAAATTTATGAAATTTTATAGAGAACAAATAGACAAGAAAACAGAACTTTTTCTTTTTACAGATATGAAAAAGATTTTAAAACCAGGGAGATCCCTATCCGACAATCCGGACTTGAATATATTGATTTTAACTTTGGTATTAACTGATACTTTCAATTTAAAATTCCGGGATAAATAGAAGTGATCATTCAAAATATTTGAGCTTTTAACACTAAATAGTTGACAGAAAAATAATAATACTCACTTTTTACATATCTTGAATCGGATCTGTGGTTTGGGATTTATAAACAACACAAGTCTGATTCGGGTTTTGGAAAACCCTAACGAGTTTTAAATTGAAAATCAAAGTTTCTGACAGAGGAAAAATACTAAACAGTAATCAACAATTCTTAAAATTTCACAGTAGCTAGATCTAATCAATATGAATCCATGTCACTTTACAGATTTAAAATCGGATATAAGATGAGAAAACTATCATAACAGCAAGTTACCTTCTTGATTTTAACAACAATTTTAAAGTTTTAAAAACCGACTTGATGTCTGATTTTTCTGACAGGGTTTCCGAAGTCCAAAATCTCTGGTTTTTTTACAGTAGTTCAATCACATATGCATTCATCACATATAAAAATATCAGAAATAAACAACAAATATTTCAATCCGAAACATCATGCTTTTTACTGTTCTAAACTAAAAAACACACAAAAATCTAAGAAACTTAAGAAATCATGCATTAACTAATGAAAAACAATAAAATAAACCATAAAACAGTAAATAAAAATTATTTATATGCTGGAAAACGTGTAATAAACATGAATAAGCAAAGAAAAAAAATAAAATACAGGGAATCCAAGGCTGGAATTTGCTTTCACCTTTGAAATCATGGATTTAACCCATTTAACGGGTAAATCTCACGTTTCGTCAGTTAAGAACATGAAAAACGTACCTCTCATCGATTCTAATGGATTAGAATCCTTGAAATCACCCTCAAACTGAGTTAGATCATCTTCTTGGGTCGATTTTGGGGTTCTTGGATGAAATCCATGAACACAAGAGTTTCCATGGTAAAATCTATTGAAAAATCATAAAAACTAATAAAATAATAATAAAATAATATTAAATAAACTCACCTTGGGGATGCAGCTGCAATGGAGGAAGGTGGAGGTTCTGGAGAGGAGAGAGAGGCCACGAAAATTTGAGAGAAAAAGAGCCCTTTTTGACCCCCTTTAGGTCCCCTATTTATAGTAATTTTTTTAGGTTTTTAAAAATCACAATTTTGAAAATTTTGGACTCTCCCAAGGGGGGTGATTTTTGTAGAGGATTACCTAGATACCCCTATCCTAAATTATCCTAAATAATGCCTAATTAACCCCTAGCTAATCCTAAAAAATCCCCAAATGTAATGCCACTTGGCATTTTTAACATTTGAGTTTTAAAACACCTTTTAAAAACCTTTAAAAACACTAGTTTTAAAAACTAACTTTCAAAATGAGTTTTCAAAATAAATTTTAACTCTTCTAAACCCCTAAGACTAATCAAGACACTGACTAACCCTAGTCTAGCCCTGACTTACTCGAATATGGCGCCACCCCGAGTGGGCCCTACTTAAGTTTTTCAAAAAAAATGATTTTAAAACCTGAAATTGAAGGAGTTTTCAAAAGGATTTTCAAAAGCAATCTTAAAATTAGAATTTTTGAAATAGCATAGGGTTCGAACCGAGTCAGAACTCTTCTGGATATGGTGCCAACTGAGTGGGCCTACATCGAGTTTTGGAAATTTTGAAATAAACACTGAAGACGGCTTTAAAAGGGGTTAAAATCAATATTTGAAATTCAAGATTTTTGAAAATAGAGTCTCAGGCGAACTAGAACTCCGGGTTAGAGTCCTGAAAACTTAGGTCTCTGAGATTTTGGGTTTTAAAAGCCAAATGAAAGGTTTTTGAAAGATTTTATCAGAAAATGGTGAAATGAGTTAAAAAAACACAGTTAGGGTTAGACTCCTAACTCGATCAGAACTCTGAAATAGAGTCCTGAACTAACTGGACTCTGCAAAATGACCTAATTTTTGAAAACAAATGGAAATAAATGAAAATGGAATAAAAACAGACTTCAAAACAGACTCCTGACTGGACTAGGACTCCGGGACAGAGTCCTGATCGGATTAAAACTCTAGATTTTTTTGGTATTTTCTGAAAAACAAATAAAAGAACTTGTCAAAACAGTGAAAACAATAATGAATACTGGAATAAAACAGAGTTCTGATTCAACTAAGACTCTAAGGACAGAGTCCTGATTGAACTAGGACTTTTAATTTTTAGATTTTTTGGGAAATCAAATGAGAGAATTTTGAAAAATAGTTAAAAACAGAATGAAATTGAATTTTGGTTCAGAGTCCTGATCTGATTAGGACTCTAAGAAAGAGTCCTGATTCGATCAAAACTATAAGAATTTTGGTTTTCTGATAAGCAAATGATGAAATTTGGGCAAAGCTTTTGAAAACCAGTGAAAATGAAGTGAGAAAATCAATTTTGGATAGAGTCCTGCTTCGATCAGGACTCTGGGGTAGAGTTCTGATTTGATCAGGACTCTGAGATAAAACCTCAGAATTTTGAAATTCTTTGATAAAAGTGTAACAAATTTGATAAATGGAAAGATTTTTTGAAAGATTTTCTCAAAATTGAAATCAGGATCAGAGTCCTGATCCAACTAGGACTCCTTGAACAGAGTCCTGCTTTGATTAAAAGTCTGAGTTTCTGACTCATTTTGAAAGATTTTGAAAGATTTGATTGAAAATGGATAAAAATACTTGTAAAAGATTAGAGTCCCAATCCAATTGAAACTCTGAAGAAGAGTCCTGATCCGACTGGACTCTTAAAGAAGTGTCCTGATCCTACTAGGACTCTGAAATTTTGGCCAAAATAGAAGATTTTGAAAGGTTTTCTTCAAAACGGGTAAAAAGGTAGTGAAAAGTAGAGTTTTGATCCGACTAAGACTCTGGAAAAAGAGTCCTGATCCAACTAGGACTCTTAAATTTTTTTTGAGATTTTTGATAAGTGAAGGAATCCAGAAGCGACACCACCTAAATGGGCCTCATCTGAGAATTAAAATCAATTGAAATTGAGTTTGAAATGAATCCAGATCGTTTTCTAAGAAAGTATTTCAAAATATAAGGTCCCGGGGGTTGGAAAATGACAGAATGTTGAATAAAAACCCAGGTTTTAAAATTGTTTTTTAAAGAAAAGTTTTAAAAACCTGAATCTGGATTGAATATTTTAAAAACATGAGTGCTCGATCTCGAAAATGAGATGCAATGACATGCAATGCTATGCAATGCAATGAAATGACATGCCGAATGCATGCAATGATATGCAATGACACATGAAATGTAAGCATTGGATAAGAGTGAAAATTTGGGGTGTTTACAGATGCCTCTCTTTGCTACTAAGCCGGTTGTAAGCCGAGCTTAGTGGCAAAGAAAACACACCAAATTTGAACCATAAAATGCCCTAGTTAGATAAATCTGATTGGGTATGAAAGAATTAATTCAAATGATGATGGTAGATATGAAATGGAGAATAAGGAGAAAATTTTACTTCAAAAAGAAATGAGATTCAGGTTTTACCCTTAACCTGGATAGGATGGGAAATACCTCGTATGGAACGAAGCTCAGGCTTAACCCTTAACCTGACCGGGTTGAAAATGAAATACCTCAACAAGGGAGGCTCAGGTTTGTACCCTTGACCTGATTGGGTGGAAAATGGAATACCTCATCAAAGGAGGCCCAGGTTTATACCCTTAACCTGATTGGGCGGAAAATGAAATACCTCATCAAAGGAGGCTCAGGTTTGTACCCTTAACCTGATCGGGCAGAAAAATGGAATACCTTATCAAAGGAGGCTCAGGTTTATACCCTTAACCTGATTGGGCGGAAAATGAAATACCTCATCAAAGGAGGCCCAGGTTTATACCCTTAACCTGATTGGGCAGAAAATGGAATACCTCATCAAAGGAGGCCCAGGTTTATACCCTTAACCTGATTGGGCAGAAAAATGGAATACCTCATCAAAGGAGGCTCAGGTTTATACCCTTAACCTGATTGGGCGGAAAAATGGAATACCTCATCAAAGGAGGCCCATGTTTATACCCTTAACCTGATTGGGCAGAAAATGGAATACCTCATCAAAGGAGGCCCAGGTTTATACCCTTAACCTGATTGGGCAGAAAATGGACGGAATCCTCTAAAGAAGAGACCGTGATGGAACCTTCGGATTTCCGCACAATGAATCCGATAGGGTTTTTGCAAAAGGAAGGAAATTGGGGTCCCTAAAGTTTGAAAAGGGATTGATTTTGGGCGCCTCACTGCTGAGACTAATTAACTTTTGAAATTGCCTTTTGCTGAAATTGGTGGCTTAACCTCAAGCCGAAATTGGACTGTCTATGGTGGGACAGTGGGGACACAGGGAAGTGTGCAAATCTGAGAGCGCGTGCGCTCAGATTATACCAAAGAAGGGAAGGAATCTTGAAAACTCCCGTAATCAAGTCCTAAAAAGGGATAACAACTGATGTCAGGATGCACCAAAGATGAACCTCAAGCTCTCGTTTCATGCCAGGATAGCTAGAAAATATTGTCAAAATGTTGAAAATTGTTGTTGATTCAAAATAATTGAAAATGATGCATATTGTTTTGAAAGTATTCCCTCTTTTCTACCTGAAGTATTACCTCGGACTGAGCTTAACTCCGTAGAATCAAGATTCGAATTCAAATTGCTTGTGATTGACTTTCTTTCAAGGAAGCTATCAATTTCCTTGATATGGACGGAAAAGAAAGTATTCTTGATATTGCGAGAGCTATTGGTGAAAGAATATTGATAAAAGAATTTCACAAAATTAAAGAAGATTCTTGATAGATTTGGAAGTCTGATATCCTGGGATTCTTTTCTCATGATGATCTTTCTGCACTCTCTTTTTAACAGAATTGAAGCTCTCTTGGATTTTTTTTTTCGGGAATTACATCATCCTTCATTTTGGAGATGTCCTGACTTTTCTCTCTCTTTTTTCTTTGAAGGGTACGTCACAAACTTCTTCATCTCAGAGATGTTCTGATCCTTCTTTTCTCTCAGGGATTATATTGACGGTTATTGGCTCTTTGGTTGGGAATCTCTTTGATGATAGCGGGAATTAAATATCCTTTAGGGTTTGTTGGTAGGTTCATCACACTCGCCTTCATCTCGACGGTGATCTCAACTTTCTCTGGAAGGATCCGTCACAAACTCCGTCATCTTAGAGATGATCCAAATCTTCTTTGGCCCCGGGGGTCGACTCGCTTAATTCGCCTTCATCTTGACGACAATTGAGAGATCCCTTTTGCAGATATTTAATTGCAACTTAGGTGATTGAGGAGATATGGAAATTGAGTTGATTTTTCTGTATCACCCAGGATATTTCGACTGCTTTATTTTTCAAGAATGGTCTTTAAAAATGTGCCATTGACTACGATCAATATCAATCACTCATGGCTTTACAACAACATTGAATTTTCTTTGCTGGCCATATCGCGGATTTATTCTTCATCCTTTTGGTTGGCCAATAAAAAGATTTTGAACTTTGAATCATTTTTCGTGAAAGCATTGTCCTTTCGGAAGTAATAGTGGAGGTATTCTGAAATAATAATTTTGTGCAATACAGATTTTTGAAATCAACAAATATTTAGTGACAAATTGGCAAAATTTTCTTGAAATCCTTTGTGAAAGCGAGCATTTGAAGCGCAACGCAACACATCCATGACAGAAATTCTCTTCTCCTTTCCCCAAAGGAGAAGATTTAGAAATTAGAATTGGGAATTACTCCTCTCTTCCCTGAAGAGGAGGTGTTTGCAAAACGAACTTTCTAAGAGAAATTAAGCTTTCGTCAAAACTTCCTAACATTAGGCTTCTCTTATGGAAAGGGGGCCGGAATTGGTGAGGTTGGTAAATTGGTCATGAAGGAACGAGTTCATCACACTCTCGCTGAAAAGAGGGTCCTTCATGATGAAATGGCCTAGTCTGAAATTATGGGGCCACAAGGAAAGCAAGTCTCCGTCGAGTCTCTCCCTATAAAAAGGGTTCCTTGTGTGAAATTTGAAATTTTGTTTTGCAAACGGTTCACAAAGACACGAGTCCCTTCAAACTCTCCCTGAAAAGGGGCTAAGTGAACGAATTGGATAGCATGCGAAAAGAGCGAGCTCCCTCGAACTCTCCCTATAAAAAGGGTCTCTCGCAAGAGAAAATAATTGAAATTGGGTATTGGGTGACTCAAAAGGGTCAAATTTTGGAAATTAGAATTTTGAAATTTGATATTTGAAATTTGAAATTGGAATTTGGAAATTGGAAATTGGAAATTGGAAATTGGAAATTGGAAATTGATAATTGGAAATTGGAAATTGGAAATTGGAAATTGGAAATTGAAAATTGGAAATTGGAAATTGGAAATTGGAAATTGGAAATTGGAAATTGGAAATTGGAAATTGGAAATTTGGAAATTGATAATTGAAAATTGGAAATTGATTGACCCGAAGGTCGAAATTGTGAATTGGTTTACTGAGAATGACATGGGTTCTATAGGGATTCAGCCTAAGAACGACATTGGTTCAATTGAGAACGGCATTGGTTCACTAGGAACGACATGGGTTCAATAGGGATTCAGCCTAAGAACGACATTGGTTCCGCAGAGGTTCGACCTACGAACTATCGATTCCATAGGAATTCAACCTAAGGATCATAGCTTAAGAAGGAATGATTCCAACTTGTGAGCTTTGAATGGACCAGGTGCTAAACTGGGTTTTTGAGGGAAGATTCGAATCGGAATTCAATTCTTCAAGGAAAACTAGATGAATTGGATTTTGAAAGACAATTCGAGTCGGAACTCAGATCTTCTAGACCAACTCGCAGGATAGTTTGAGTAGAAGTTCAAACTTGTAAAGGAAAGCTAAGCGAATTGGATTTGAAAGAAAATTCGAGTCGGAACTCTGATTTTCTAGACCGATTTTGAATTGGATTTGGAAGAAGATTCGAATCGGAACTCGACTCTTCTAGACCAATTCTAGAATCTAGAGGAAAGAAAATTATACGAATTGGATTTGTAAGAAAATTCATGTCGGAACTTGGATTTTCTAGACCAATTCTGAATTGGATTTGGAAGAAGATTCGAATTGGAACTCAACTCTTCTAGACCAATTCTAGAATCTAGAGGAAAGAAAATTATACGAATTGGATTTGTAAGAAAATTCAAGTCGGAACTCTGATTTTCTAGACCAATTCTGAATTGGATTTGGAAGAAGATTCGAATCGGAACTCGACTCGTCTAGACCAATTCTAGAATCTAGAGGAAAGAAAATTATACGAATTGGATTTGTAAGAAAATTCAAATCGGAACTTGGATTTTCTAGACCAATTCTGAATTGGATTTGGAAGAAGATTCGAATCGAAACTCGACTCTTCTAGACCAATTCTAGAATCTAGAGGAAAAAAAATTATACGAATTGGATTTGTAAGAAAATTCAAGTCGGAACTTGGATTTTCTAGACCAATTCTGAATTGGATTTGGAAGAAGATTCGAATCGGAACTCGACTCTTCTAGACCAATTCAAGACATTTAAAGGAAAGAAAAGTTGATAAGTATAAAGATGACATTTGGGACTAGTTTAACTAACACGAGCATCAAATTTTGGAAGAGTACCAGTACGAGCACTGGATTTTGAAAGATTACCAGTACGAGCACTGGATTTTAAATGGTTACCAGTACGAGCACTGGGTTTTAAATGATTACCAGTACAAGTACTGGGTTTTGAAAGTTTACCAGCACGAACACTGGATTTTTGAAAAATTACCAGCACAAACACTGGATTCTGAGGAATTACTAATGGATTTTGATGGAAAATTTTCAGTCTTCACCCTTACGACAACTTGGGCGACTGTCGGGGCCTCAGGATTTATCCCTTATCCTGAATGGGGAGTTCGAAACAAATGCAAATCGATGCAGATGAATGCAAATGAATGCATGCAAATGCAAATGAATGTAAATGGGTGCACATGCGTGTAAAATGAGAGATTTGTTTGATCCTGCCTGCATACAGGGTATTTGTAGATAAACTAAGAAATTAAAAATGCCCCAGTGTAATTGGGAAAAGAGAATATTGATCATTATTTAAAGATAATTTTGAAGGAATTACAAAGAATAGGGCATGATTTAAATATAGAATTTTTTCAAATGTCGGACATTGATAGGATCAGGCAAAGACAGTCGACTGGTATTCTTTCTCACCCTTAACAAAGAAATTCTTGTCGATATAATCTTGGACGATATTCTTAAAGACGAAACAATGTTCAATATCGTGCCCCGTTGTTTGGTGGAATTTGCAGAAGCGGTCTTTCCATTTCCCTAGGGTGACCAGAGGATTAACAATTCTTGGAAGCTTAACCATTCCTTGGCTCAGCATGTATTCAAGGACTTCTTCGAGGGGCTGATCTAGAGGAGTGAATTCGCGATCGTAACCCCAACCGTCATGCTTTTTCTTCTCTTTCTGTTGACTCAATTTTTCACTCTGCTTTAAAGATTTCTCTTTCTGACTTGTATGATTGTCTTTGTTATCCTTGCACCCCTCGCGGTGGGCCTTGACAGAATTTGTCTTTTTTGAATCTTGATCATTCCTGATGGGAGTGATGCTCTTGTAGAAATCTTTGCTCGTGAAGACCTTCTTGCCCTTGTCGCGGGCCTGCAAATCTTTAATCCTTTTTGTCATTTCCTTCAGCTGTGTTTGGACCGGATCATCCATTGCTTGATTTTTCAATTTATAGGTTGTCTCTTGCCTATGAGGAGATCTTTGAAGTGCTTGCCAAACTTCATACTCTTCATCAGTGCCACCTACCAATTCTGATTCATCAGATGCATCCTCGTGTTGGATATGTTTCTTGGATAGTTTTAAAACTTTCTTGGCTGACCGGCCTTTTGCCCTCTGCTTGACCTGGATCTTTTTTGTACTAGCTTCAGCTTGTTCTGTCAACATTTTGGTCATCATCTCTTTGAACATAGCATATATCTGGGGATCAACATCATCCTCTGCTTGCTGACCCTGACTTCTGACTGATCGGGGTGAGTCTATTTCCTCTTTTGAAGCGTCTGAGTTTGCAACGCCTTTAACTTATGAGGTTTTCTTTCCGGACCTTGTCTGAACCATCGAGTATCACGAATGCTCTCCTGAATGTTACTGATGCTCTCTGCAAGGTAGAACTGATGGTTAGGCTTTTGAAGGAAATTTGGTTGGAGGAAAATATTTGTTGAGAATTTTGATAGACAATTGAAATAATATCCCATTACTAGGGATTGAGTCGTTGCTGGAATTACGACAATTGCGTTGCTATTCTTTACAAAATAAACAACTGGAAATATGCCTTGTTACCTAGGCGAGGTCGTCAAACTAAGGTGAAATGTAGAATAAAGGAATTTTATTGAGGAGAAAAACATGATTTTATCAATAATACACTTGACAGAGGGGAGGGGGACAAACAATTTTCCACCACTCCGGATAATCAGAAGACACACGAGGGCTAGGAAAAATAGTAAGATTGACAAAGGAATCCCAGCCATGTCTGGCAGAATGGTATGCTCCAGACCACTGATTTGATGCGAGGTCGAATTCTGGCAGAACCCTTGCTAGTGGACAAATCTCTACGCGCTTCTGCTTCTGAGAGAACTGCCTGACACACCGCTCTGGATGATAGTATGCGCAGAAGAAGGGGCCAAGTAGCCTGAACCGCTTGCCATAAGCATAAGTATATCTGGGAGGCGATTCCTGATGATCAAAGTAGTCCCATACGACTTCTTCCTCCTGAAGGTTGTCGATCAAGAATCGGTATCGCGCAACTGGCAGAAGCTTTTTACCATTATATCTGAATGAGCTGGCTCGGACTGGCACATGCCGGAGGAACCAAGATTGCAATGCATAGGTTCACCCTTCGACTAGAATTGATTCTCCAAGTGTGAAGCGGGTCAACCCTCGGTATAGAAAAGCGAGTGCGGCCATGGCAATGGAGAGGCGGCTGGTCTGTCGACTTTCCCATCTTCGCAGAAGCTGAACTATTCTGATATCTATATAATTTCGTCCGTCGGGAAAAAAAGCTAATCCCACCGTGCACAGAACCATCGCATGCTGAATTCTTTCTCGAGCTGTTCGAGACAACGAACTGACTTCTGCAAATGTCCCATACTGTCTATAGATTTCGAGCAGATTCACATATTCGTTTCCATCCTTCTTTATCAATGGCCAAGACTTGCGTCCTGTCATGCGAGCTAAGGCATCCTTAGGGTCCAGACCCTTAACATTAATCAGAAACTGTTTCTCCAATGAATCTCCAGGCTGACCGACTGGCTCGGGCAATCCCATAATCTCTGAAAATTCATCCATCAGCACCGTCATCTCGCCCCATGGGAACCAGAAGGTAGAAGTGCTCAGATTCCACCGCTCTGCTAGTGCATGGATCAAATTGTCGTTGACTGTCTGCTTTCCCACTGCGGACGCCAGTTCTAACCCACAATCGTTCAAGTGGTCCGGAAACATACGAGAGAAATTCTTGAACCATAAATAGTACCACCAGGGAAAGAAGGATCCGGTGCTGAGGACTCGATGCTCGGGAAGACTTTGTCGCACCTCGTAGGAGATGTGACCCTCAGCGAAGACTGAATCAAGCTGACTAGATGCCATCAGACTGGAAAACATGGAAAATTGGAATAAGACTTGGGAAAATACAGAAAATTTAAGGGAAATGTAGGCAGAATAAAAATAAAGTAGGAAATTCGAGATCTAGAAGAAAGGAAAAATGGGAAATCACCTGGAGTTTTGAAGAAAATAGAGGAATTTCATGAAAATCGTCCAGGGTTTTAATATTTCATAAAATGGAGTATTTGAAAATCGTCCAGGGTTTAAAACATGGACAGTACATGGACATAGATTGGGGAATTTTGAGAAAATCGTCCAGTATTTTAGAAAATTGGGAAAATATGGAAAATAAAAAGGAAATGACTATTCAATTACATCTTGCACAAACAAGTATGCATATACAGTATTCCCTAAAAGCTGACTCTAGATGAACAAATTTTGAAATAGTTGTAGGACCATAATCCTAACTCTAAGGTTCAGATCAACTGTATCCAATCCAGTTATGTCTATATACTCAAGCCAAGGCTCGATGTACGTAGCATAAAATCAATTTCTCTGGTTCTAGGTTCAAGTTTTCTAACATCCTTGAGCACCTGCCGATATACGTTGGACTATGGCCCTTGGTACGTGGCAGGGGGGTTTTCACCCAAATAAGTGGCGCAGTTATGAGGCTCTGTCCCAAACTATGGTTCTGGAAGAGAGCCCAGCAACGTGAAGACCGGGACAATATAGGTGGGGTGATTTTTGAAAAACATGAGCACATGCAATCAAACAGAAGACTCTAAGTCCTAAAGAGATAGAATTTTGAAATATTTGAAGAAGCAAACATTGTTTTCATACAATTCCTAAATTGAGGAGTGTTGTATTAGACCTAAGTCTATGTGAGCATGAATAATTCTCCTCAATATGGTCCTACCAAACCATACCTAGTCTATATGCATTCCATGTCAGCTGGGTTCAAGTCTAGGCTCCTAGGTTCACATGATATCATAAAGCAAAGCTAACATTCCATGGAAATCGATTTTGACAATTTGAACTAAGTAGAGCATTAGATTGATCAGGCAAAGACCGGTCCCATCACGGTCGCCAAACCTGTTATCATCGCAAAATTTTTACTTTTTGCGAATCAAACTGACCTTTGAAAAAGATTTTGAAAATAACTCGCCTCCGTTTTTAAAATGCGGGATTATTCCGAAGAATGGGACTCGCCTGTCGGTACGAGGTTCAACCGTTCCTGCCACCTTTAACAGGGGTAATTGAACCAAGGATCAATCTACTGCTCTGCTCTATTCAACTTATCTAAATCATATTCTAATTTCTAAATGCACATAGAATCAGGCATGTGCTATGAATTTTATGAAAATGCATATTTGAAAACATGATGTTTACTTCAAAGATTACAAAATATTTGGAAAATAAACTCTTTGAAAATCATGAATCATGATTGAGATACTGAATTTGAGAAAGTGAAAATCGATTTCTGAAGAAATATAAGGATTTTGTGAAAATCGATTTTGAGAAATGTGAAATAGCCTTAGAAAATTTGATTTCTTTGAATTCAAACTTTGAAATTGAAAATATAACTTAGAAAATTGAATTTGGAACTTGGGAAATACTTGAAATACCATTGGCAAATCCATATTTTGAGAAAATTGATTTTTGAAATAGACTTAGAAAATTTTGGGAAAATGAACTTCTTTGAATTGAGATTTGAATTAGAGTTGGCAAATGCATCAAATGAATGAATATGGATTTGAGGAATTGAGAAATACTTTTTGTATTTTTGAGAAATGCAGTGCATTTTGAAGTTAGCCTAAGAGTGTAGGCTGAATGTGGCTAATGTGAAGATCATAAATCTGGGTATCATTCATATTCTGACTATGACCATAAATACGAATTCCACCAAGTTTATAAACTTCATAAAAGCTAGTGTATGTGCCATTCGTGTAGACCAAAGTGAGTTTGAATATGCATGAATCATCATCCATCACACATTAACATTATTTAAAAAAATAAACTATATGCAATGCTGCCTAAGCTAAGCAGGAAATGTAAATTCTTATTCCAAAGTTTAATTTAGTTTACATCACTATTGAAAATTAAATACATGAAAAATAAAGTCTTCAATGTACCTGCAAAACTAGAAAACTTTGTTAGAGATGATATGTTGGCTTTTCTAGATTTATCCAGCAATATCAGAAAATTGCTAGATTTTGCTAGATATAAGCCTTTTTGCTATGATTCCCTTAAATCAAAATGATGAAATATGAAATAAATAAGGAAGATAAGATATGAAATTTCGAAATTGGGGTCAAAATGACCAAAATACCCCTAATAACAAGACTATGGCCTTGAAATTAGGGTTTTCAGAAAGATATTTGATAAAATGCAAGTTTTTAAAATTCAAATGAAAATAAATCAAACCAAATATGATATGACATGATTAAAAATATAAAATTAGGGTTAGGGATTTCGAAATTGAGGTCAAATGACCAAATTTCTCCCGATAGCAAGACTATGGCCTTGAAATCAAGGTTTTTAGAAAATATTTTGGTAAAACTTAGGTTTTATGCACTAAATGAAATCAAATGAGCATCAAATTAAACCTAAAGCATCCTAATATGATTAAACCCTAAAAATATATGCTTATGCACAAAAATCCAAGAATATCACACATTTTGTGATTTTTGCAGTGTTTTGGAATTCTTCGGGTGCCCTGTTTTGCAATTCAAGCCATTCAAGCATCAAACGGATTTTAAAAATCCTCAAAATTGGTACCTGCACTTGTGATAACCCTAATATCAAATTAGAATTATAAAAATATTTTTTTGGCATTAAATTAATCCGAAAATAGCATCAAACCCTAAAAATATGCTATTTTTGACCTAGTTCACCAACCAGTCTCAGTCCAAGACCCGAACCAGGGGTCAAACCTCCATGAAAATTTATGAAATTTTATAGAGAACAAATAGACAATAAAACAGAACTTTTCCTTTTTACAGATATGAAAAAGATTTTAAAACCAGGGAGATCCCTATCCGACAATCCGGACT
The DNA here is from genome assembly GCF_984573655.1 of Nuphar pumila. Classification (NCBI taxonomy): domain Eukaryota; kingdom Viridiplantae; phylum Streptophyta; class Magnoliopsida; order Nymphaeales; family Nymphaeaceae; genus Nuphar; species Nuphar pumila. The sequence goes on from NC_143257.1 coordinate 16,852,836, forward strand.
TGAATATATTGATTTTAACTTTGGTCTTAACTGATACTTTCAATTTAAAATTCCGGGATAAATAGCAGTGCTCATTCAAAATATCTGAGCTTTTAACACTAAACAGTTGACAGAAAAATAACAATACTCACTTTTTACAGATCTTGAATCGGATCTGTGGTTTGGGATTTATAAACAACACAAGTCTGATTAGGGTTTTGGAAAACCCTAACGAGTTTTAAATTGAAAATCAGAGTTTCTGACAGAGGAAAAATAATAAACAGTAATCAACAATTCTTAAAATTTCACAGTAGCTAGATCTAATCAATGTGAATCCATTGCACTTTACAGATTTAAAATCGGATATAAGATGAGAAAACTATCATAACATCAAGTTACCTTCTTGATTTTAACAACGATTTTAAAGGTTTAAAAACCGACTTGATGTCTGATTTTTCTGATAGAGATGCTTTTTACTGTTCTAAACTAAAACACACACAGAAATCTAAGAAACTTAAGAAATCATGCATTAACTAATGAAAAACAATAAAATAAACCATAAAACAGTAAATAAAAATTATTTATATGCTGGAAAACGTGTAATAAACATGAATAAGCAAAGAAAAAAAATAAAATACAGGGAATCCATGGCTGGAATTTGCTTTCATCTTTGAAATCATGGATTTAACCCATTTAACGTGTAAATCTCATGTTTCGTCGGTTAAGAACATGAAAAACGTACCTCTCATCGATTCTAATGGATTAGAATCCTTGAAATCACCCTCAAACTGAGTTAGATCATATTTTTGGGTCGATTTTGGGGTTCTTGGATGAAATCCATGGTTAAATCCATGAACACAAGAGTTTCCATGGTGAAATCTATTGAAAAATCATAAAAACTAATAAAATAATAATAAAATAATATTAAATAAACTCACCTTGGGGCTGCAGCTGCAATGGAAGAAGGTAGAGGTTCTGGAGAGGAGAGAGAGGCCAAGAAAATTTGAGAGAAAAAGAGCCCTTTTTGACCCCCTTTAGGTCCCCTATTTATAGTAATTTTTTTAGGTTTTTAAAAATCACAATTTTGAAAATTTTGGACTCTCCCAAGGGGGGCGATTTTTGTAGAGGATTACCTATATACCCCTAGCCTAAATTATCCTAAATAATGCCTAATTAACCCCTAGCTAATCCTAAAAAATCCCCAAATGTAATGCCACTTGGCATTTTTAACATTTGAGTTTTAAAACACCTTTTAAAAACCTTTAAAAAAACTAGTTTTAAAAACTAACTTTCAAAATGAGTTTTCAAAATAAATTTTAACTCTTCTAAACCCCTAACACTAATCAAGACACTGACTAACCCTAGTCTAGCCCTGACTTACTCGAATATGGCGCCACCCCGAGTGGGCCCTACTTAAGTTTTTCAAAAAAAATGATTTTAAAACCTGAAATTGAAGGAGTTTTCAAAAGGATTTTCAAAAGCAATCTTAAAATTAGAATTTTTGAAATAGCATAGGGTTCGAACCGAGTCAGAACTCTTCTGGATATGGTGCCAACTGAGTGGGCCTACATCGAGTTTTGGAAATTTTGAAATAAACACTGAAGACGGCTTTGAAAAGGGGTTAAAATCAATATTTGAAATTCAAGATTTTTGAAAATAGAGTCTCAAGCGAACTAGAACTCCGGGTTAGAGTCCTGAAATCGTAGGACTCTGAGATTTTGGGTTTTAAAATCCAAATGAAAGGTTTTTGAAAGATTTTATCAGAAAATGGTGAAATGAGTTAAAAAAAACACAGTCAGGGTTAGACTCCTAACTCGATCAGAACTCTGAAATAGAGTCATGAACTAACTGGACTCTGCAAAATGACCTAATTTTTGAAAACAAATGGAAATAAATGAAAATGGAATAAAAACAGACTCCTGACTGGACTAGGACTCCGGGACAAAGTCCTGATCGGATTAAAACTCTAGATTTTTTTGGTATTTTCTGAAAAACAAATAAAAGAACATGTCAAAACAGTGAAAACAATAATGAATACTGGAATAAAACAGAGTTCTGATTCAACTGAGACTCTAAGGACAGAGTCCTGATTGAACTAGGACTTTTAATTTTTAGATTTTTTGGGAAATCAAATGAGAGAATTTTGAAAAACAGTTAAAAACAGAATGAAATTGAATTTTGGTTCAGAGTCCTGATCTAATTAGGACTCTAAGAAAGAGTCCTGATTCGATCAGAACTCTAAGAATTTTGGTTTTCTGATGAGCAAATGATGAAATTTGGGCAAAGCTTTTGAAAACCAGTGAAAATGAAGTGAGAAAATCAATTTTGGATAGAGTCCTGCTTCGATCAGGACTCTGGGGTAGAGTCCTGATTTGATCAGGACTCTGAGATAAAACCTCAGAATTTTTAAATTCTTTGATAAAAGTGTAACAAATTTGATAAATGGAAAGATTTTTTGAAAGATTTTCTCAAAATTGAAATCAGGATCAGAGTCCTGATCCAACTAGGACTCTCTGAACAAAGTCCTGCTTTGATTAAAAGTCTGAGTTTCTGACTCATTTTGAAAGATTTTGAAAGATTTGATTGAAAATGGATAAAAATAGTTGTAAAAGATTAGAGTCCCAATCCAATTGAAACTCTAAAGAAGAGTCCTGATCCGACTGGACTCTTGAAGAAGAGTCCTGATCCTTCTAGGAGTCTGAAATTTTGGCCAAAACAGAAGATTTTGAAAGGTTTTCTTCAAAAACAGGTAAAAAGGTAGTGAAAAGTAGAGTTTTGATCCGACTAAGACTCTGAAAAAAGAGTCCTGATCCAACTAGGACTCTTAAATTTTTTTTGAGATTTTTGATAAGTGAAGGAATCCAGAAGCGACACCACCTAAATGGGCTTCATCTGAGAATTAAAATCAATTGAAATTGAGTTTGAAATGAATTCAGATCGTTTTTTAAGAAAGTATTTCAAAATATAAGGTCCCGGGGGTTGGAAAATGACAGAATGTTGAATAAAAACCCAGGTTTTAAAATTGTTTTTGAAAGAAAAGTTTTAAAAACCCGAATCTGGATTGAATATTTTAAAAACAGGAGTGCTGGATCTCTAAAATGAGATGCAATGATATGCAATGCTATGAAATGACATGCCGAATGCATGCAATGATATGCAATGACACATGAAATGTAAGCACTGGATAAGAGTGAAAATTTGGGGTGTTTACACCATGTAACCGCATGATCTCTCTAACATACAAATCAGCTAAGCTTTTTAGAGACTGACTGATCCTAACAGGCAAGAAATGAGCAAACTTAGTGAGTCTGTTCACAACTACCCAAATCGCATCATGATTACGTCTGGTTCGCGGTAAACCTACCACAAAATCTATAGTAACATCTTCCCATTTCCACTAAGGAATCTCAATCCTCTGCATGGAACCACCAAGACGTTGGTGCTCAATCCTAATTTGCTAACAAGTCAAGCACCTCGAAACGTATGCTGCTATTTCTTGCTTCATACCGTTCTACCAATACTTCCATTGTAAGTATTTGAACATCTTTGTACCCCCAGGATGAATCCTCCAATTTTCAGAATGTCTTCCCGATCTATCAAGAAGCTCGTCTTTAATCCAAAAGCTTGTTCGAAATCAGCAATAATTCATCAGGTCAGAATAAGAGCAGAACGTAGTCAAACTGCAAAACAGTCAGAAGAACCCGCAAAGTTTGATTCAGCTCTTCAGGAACTGCCAGAATTTGCATCGATTCAGAGGCAAGATGAGCCATCATCCTTAGTTCAAGATCCGACTGAGGATATCAATATCGGATCAGAAGACGATTCTAGAATTCTCAAAATTGGCAGTGGTTTGAGCCCAGGAGAGAAAGAAAGGCTCACTAATTTCCTCAAGCAGCATGAAGAAGTATTCGCATGGACTTATGAGGATATGCCAGGTTTAGATCCGAAATTGGTGGAACATCGCCTCATTTTGAAGCCTGAGGCGAAACCAGTCAAGCAGAAGTTGAGAAAAATGGATCCTCGAATCGAGCAATAGGTCAAGGAAGGACTTGAGGATCTGCTTAAAGCAGGATTCATTCGAGCAATTGATTACCCGGATTGGTTGGCGAATATCGTAGCAGTTCCTAAGAAGAATGGGAAAGTGCGAATCTGTATCGACTTCCGTGATCTCAATAAAGCCACTCCGAAAGATGACTACCCGCTCCCAAACATTGATCTCCTAGTCGATAGCACAGCCGGGCATGCTATGTTTTCCTTTATGGACGGATACTCCGGATATAATCAAATCAAGTTGGCCGCTCGTGACCAATCCAAAACATCCTTTACCACGCCATGTGGCACTTTCTGTTACACAGTTATGCCTTTTGGGCTTAAGAATGCTGGAGCCACTTATCAGCGCGCTATGGCCGTTATTTTCCATGATTAGATACACAAAATTATGGATGCATATGTTGATGATATTCTAGTAAAATCCAAAGAAGAGGAAGATCACATCGAAGCTCTCAATCAAGTTTTCAAGCAGCTCATTCTTTACAAGCTAAGACTCAATCCACAAAAATGTGTTTTTGGAGTAGAATCTGGCAAGTTGTTAGGCTTCTTAGTCAGCAAGAAGGGGATAGAGATGGATCTTGCTAAGGCCAAGGCTATCATTGGCATGCCGCCTCCGACTAATCTCAAAGAATTGCGTAGCCTTCAAGGACGCATGCAATCAATTCGGAGATTCATTTCTAATTTGGCCATGAGATGTGAGTCTTTCAATCATTTGCTCAGAAAAGGAGTGAAGTTCGAATGGGGACCAGAGTGTCAGCAATCGTTCGAACGCATCAAGAAATATCTTCTCAATCCTCCTGTTTTAAAGCCGCCAGAATAAGGGAAACCCCTATTGCTATACATTTCAGTTAATCAAGTTGCTTGCGGCGGATTCCTGGCGCAGTACGAAGAAGGTAGCTTGATAGAACATGCCATTTACTATGTAAGCAAGACCTTTATTGATTATGAGAAGAAATACTCTCAGATAGAGAAGACATGCCTAGCTCTGGTATGGATGTGTCAGAAATTGATGCATTATCTATTGGCGTCTGAAGTCAAGATTCTATCTAAATTAAATCCTCTCAAGTACGTTCTTGAACAACCATTTCTCAGCGGACGGATCGCCAAATGGCAAGTCCTATTAATGCAATACGACTTGGAATATGTCTCTCAGCAATCTATCAAAGGCCAAGCAATTGCAGACCAATTAGCAGATTTTCCTCTAGCAGAGGATGTTAAAGCTGAGGATGATTTCTCCGATGAGCGAATCTGTAATATTCAACAATCCCCAATTTGGAATTTATTCTTCGACGGTTCCAAGAATATGGCAGGCATAGGAATCAGAATTCTGCTAATTACACCAGAGAAGGAGATGATTCCCTTTTCTCTTAAACTGGATTTTCAGTGCACTCATAATATGGCCGAGTATGAAGCTTTGATACAAGGTCTGAAAATTCTACAGGACATCAATGTCAAAAGAGTGCATGCTTATGGCGATTCTTTGTTAATCGTCAATCAAGTTCTGGCCGAATGGCAAGTGAAAGATCAGAAACTACTTCCTTACCAGAAGATTGTCTCAACTCTTGCCAACAAATTCGAAGAATTTCAACTTTTTCATATCAAAAGAGATTTCAATCAAGTTGCAGACAGTTTAGCCAATCTGGGATCCATCATGTCTTTCAGGAGTGGAGAATCTTGTCGCTCATTTGAAATTGGCAGACTTGATCAACCCGCTTTCGTCCCAGTAGAGCAGATAAACCAGACTGGGCAGAAGAAGAAGCCTTGGTATCATGATATCAAGAATTTCATTAAAACTGGTGAATTTCCTCCAGAATTATCAAAGAGAGAGCAGCGAGCAATTCAACGCATGTCTGCTCGATATTTTATTCTTGCCGACGTCCTTTATCATTGTGGATTCAGTTCTGAGTATTCCAGATGTTTGGACGAAGAAGAAGCCAAAGAAGTCGTGCAAGAAGCACATGAAGGCATTTGCGGTGGCCATGTTGGCTATCAGACTCTCGTCAAACAAATCATCCGAGCAGGATATTATTGGAGAAATATGCAACAAGATTGCTATCGTTTTGTAAAGAAGTGCGTTCAATGTCAGATGCATGCGCCTTCCATTCATGCGCCAGCGACATACTTGCAATCTGTCGTCTCGCCATGGCCATTTTCCATGTGGGCTTTCGATGTTGTAGGCCCCATCACTCCTTCAGCCTCCAATGGTCATAAATATTTTCTTGCCGCAACAGAATATTTTACTAAATGGGTAGAAGCAGTCACTCTACGCACAATAGAAGGTCGACATGTGGTTTCTTTCATCCATAAGAATATCCTTTGCCGCTTCGGTATACCGCATGATATTGTGTCGGATAATGGCAGTCATTTCAAGAATGAGAGAATGAGGACATTCTGCTCAAAATTCAGAATTCATCATCATTTTTCCGCTCCTTATTATCCTCAAGGGAATGGTCAGGCAGAGGCCACCAACAAGATTCTGATTCGAATCCTGGAGCGAACTTTAGAAACGGGCCGTGACTGGCATGAAAAGATTCATGATGCATTATGGGCATACAGAACCACCATTCGAACTCCAACGAATGCTACTCCGTCAGAACTTGTCTACGGAACTGAAGTAGTGCTGCCTCTACATGTTCAGAAACCTGCTCTGAAATTTGCATCACTTCTAGAATTACCTCTTGATCAGTATCAGCAACAGCGACTGGTACAGCTTGATTTGCTTGATGAAAGAAGGCTCAGAGCAGCAGAGCATGCTCAATCCTATTGCCAGAGGATAGCCCGACAATATGCAAAATCTGTCATTGAGAGAAAATTTCGGGTCAATGATCTAGTGCTCAGATCAACAACCTATCTCAGGCATCGCCCAGGTGGCAAATGGTCGCCAAATTGGGAAGGTCCTTATGTTGTCAAAGAGGCACTACCTTGCAATTCATATCGACTCATCAATGCTGATGGAATAGAATTACCAGATCCCATCAATGCTCGACATTTGAAAAAATTCTATACTTGAACAATTCTCTATTCTTTGTAATCCTTCCAAATTTTCTTCAATAATGATCAAAATTCTTTTCCCAGTTACACTGGGGCATTTTAAAATTTTGTTTTTATCTACAAATATTTCGTATGTAGGCAGGATAAACAAATCTCTCATTTTACGCACTTGTGCACGCCTGTGCACCCATTTACATTCATTTGCATTTGCGTGCATTCATTCGCATTCATCTGCATCAATTTGCATTAGCATCAATTACCCATTCAGGATAAGGGATAAATCCTGAGACCCCGACAGTTGTCCGAGTCATCGTGAGGATGAAGACTGAAAATTTTCCATCAAAATCAATTAGTAATTCTTCAGAATCCAGTGTTCGTGCTGGTAATTTTTCAAAAATCCAGTGTTCGTGCTGGTAAACTTTCAAAAATCCAGTGTTCGTGCTGGTAAACTTTCAAAATCCAGTGTTCGTGTTGGTAAATTTCCAAAACCCAGTGCTCGTACTGGTAACCATTTAAAATCCAGCGCTCATACTGGTAACCATTTAAAATCCAGCGCTCGTACTGGTAACCATTTAAAATCCAGCGCTCGTACTGGTAACCTTTTAAAATCCAGCGCTCGTACTGGAAACCTTTTAAAATCCAACGCTCGGACTGGAAATCTTTCAAAATCCAGCGCTCGTACTGGTAATCTTCCAAAATCCAGTATCCAAACTGGTACATTTTTTTAAACCAGTATGCATACAGGTATCTTTTCAAAATCGAACACTCGTGTCATGTCAGTCGACCTCTTGAGTTCAGTCCTCGTGCTGATCACTCATCAAATTCCCAATTTCCAATTTCCAATTATCAATTTCCAAATTTCCAAATTTCTAATTTCCAATTTTCTAATTTCAAATATCAAATTTCAAAATTCCAATTTCCAAAATTTGACCCTTTTGAGTCACCCAATACCAATTTCAATCATTTTCTCTTGCGAGAGACCCTTTGTATAGGGAGAGTTCGAGGGAGCTCGCTCTTTTCGCATGCTATCCAATTCGTTCACTTATCCCCTTTTCAGGGAGAGTTTGAAGGGACTCGTGTCTTTGTGAACCGTTTGCAAAACAAAATTCCAAATTTCACACAAGGACCCCTTTTTATAGGGAGAGACTCGACGGAGACTTGCTTTCCTTGTGGCCCCATAATTTCAGACTAGGCCATTTCATCATGAAGGACCCTCTTTTCAGGGAGAGTGTGATGAACTCGTTCCTTGATGACCAATTTACCAACCTCACCAATTCCGGCCCCCTTTCCATAAGAGAAGCCTAATGTTAGGAAGTTTTGACAAAAGCTTAATTTCTCTTCGAAAGTTCGTTTTGCAAACACCTCCTCTTCAGGGAAGAGAGGAGTAATTCCCAATTCTAATTTCTGAATCTTCTCCTTTGGGGAAAAGAGAAGAGAATTTTTGTCATGGATGTGTTAAGTTGTGCTTTAAATGCTCGATTTCACAAAAGGATTTCAAGAGAATTTTTCCAATTTGTCATTAAATATTTATTGATTTAAAAAATCTTTATTGCACAAAATTATTACTTCAGAATACCTCCACTATTACTTTCGAAAGGACGATGCTTTCGCGAAAAAGGATTCAAAGTTCAAAATCTTTCTATTGGCCAACCAAAAGGATGAAGAATAAATCCGCGATATGGCCAGCAAAGAGAATTCAATGTTGTTGCAAAGCCATGAGTGATTGATATTGATCGCAGTCAATGGCACATTTTTAAAGACCATTCTTGAAAAATAAGCAGTCGAAATATCCTGGGTGATACAGAAAAATTCACTCAATTTTCATATCTCCTCAATCACCTAAGCTGCAATTAAATATCTGCAAAAGGGATCTCTCAATTGTCGTCAAGATGAAGGCGAATTAAGCGAGTCGACCCCCGGGGCCAAAGAAGATTTGGATCATCTCCAAGATGACGGAGTTTGTGACGGATCCTTCCAGGGAAAGTTCAGATCACCGTCGAGATGAAGGCGAGTGTGATGAGCCTACCGACAAACCCTAAAAGATATTTGATTTTAGCTATCATCAAGAGATTTCCTACCAAAGAGCCAATAACTATCAAGATAATCCCTGAGAGAAAAGAAGGATCGGAACATCTCTGAGATGAAGGAGTTTGCGACGTACCCTTCCCAAAAAGAGAGAAAAGTCAGGACATCTCCAAAATGAAGGATGATGTAATTCCCAAAAAAATCCAAGAGAGCTCCAATCTGCTAAAAAGAGAGTGCAGAAAGATCATCATGAGAAAAGAATCCCAGGATATCAGACTGCCAAATCTATCAAGAATTTTCTTTAATTTTGTGAAATTCTTTTATCAATATTCTTTCACCAATAGCTCTCGCAATATTAAGAATACTTTCTTTTCCGTCCATATCAAGGAAATTGATAGCTTCCTTGAAAGAAAGTCAATCGCAAGCAATTTGAATTTGAATCTTGATTCTACGGAGTTAAGCTCAGTCGGAGGTAATACTTCATGTAGAAAAGAGAGAATACTTTCAAAACAATGCGCATCACTTTCAATTATTTTGAATCAACAATAATTTTCAACATTTTGACAATATTTTCTAGCTATCCTGGCGTGAAGCGAGAGCTTGAGGTTCATCTTTGGCGCATCCTGACATCAGTTGTTATCCCTTTTAGGACTTGATAACGGGAGTTTTTAAGATTCCTTCCCTTCTTTGATATAATCTGAGCGCACGGGCTCTCAGATTCACACACTTCCCTGTGTCCCCACTGTCCCACCATAGACAGTCCAATTTCGGCTTGAGGTTAAGCCACCAATTTCAGCAAAAGGCAATTTCAAAAGTTAATTAGTCTCAGCAATGAGGCGCCCAAAATCAATCCCTTTTCAAACTTTAGGGACCCCAATTTCCTTCCTTTTGCAAAACCCCTATCGGATTCATTGTGCGGAAATCCGAAGGTTCCATCACGGTCTCTTCTTTCGAGGATTCCGTTCATTTTCAACCCGATCAGGTTAAGGGTACAAACCTGAGCCTCCTTTGATGAGGTATTCCATTTTCTGCCCAATCAGGTTAAGGGTATAAACCTGGGCCTCCTTTGATGAGGTATTTCATTTTCTGCCCAATCAGGTTAAGGGTATAAACCTGGGCCTCCGTTGATGAGGTATTTCATTTTCTGCCCAATCAGGATAAGGGTACAAACCTGAGCCTCCTTTGATGAGGTATTTCATTTTCAACCCGATCAGGTTAAGGGTTAAACCTGAGCCTCCTTTGGTGAGGTATTCCATTTTCTGCCCAATCAGGTTAAGGGTATAAACCCGAGCCTCCTTTGATGAGGTATTCCATTTTCATTTCCCGGTCAGGTTAAGGGTCAAACCTGAGCTTCGTTTCTACACGAGGTATTTTCTGTCCCATCCAGGTTAAGGGCAAAACCTGAATCTCACTTCTTTTCGAAGTAAAATTTTCTCCTTATTCTTCATTTCATATCTACCATCATCACTTGAACTAATTCTTTCATACCCAGTCAGATTCATCTAACTGGGGCATTTTTATAATCCAAATTTGGTGTGTTTTCTTTGCCACTAAGCTCGGCTTTCAACCGGCTTAGCAGCAAAGAGGGGCATCTGTAAACACCCCAAATTTTCACCCTCATCCAGTGTTTGTCCATTTCATAAGTCATTACAGATCATTGCATGTCATTGCATGTATTCTGCATAGCATTGCATGTCATTGCATAGCATTGCAGGTCATTGCATCTCATTTTCGAGATCCAGCACTCCTATTTCAAAACATTCAATCCAGATTTGAATTTTAGAGCTTTTATTTCAAAATCATTTTCAAAACTTGGGTTTTTATTCAATACTCTGTCATTTTCCAACCCCAGGACTTTATATTTCGAAATATTTTCTCAAGGAAACATTCTGGATTCATTTCAAATTCAAATTTTAATCGATTTCAATTCATAGATGAGACCCATTGAGGTGGTGTCGCTTCTGAATTCCTCTATTCATCAAATTTCGTAAAATTTTGAAAGTTTCAGTCCGATCAGGACTCTGTCTCAGAGTCCTGATCCGGTCAGGAGTCTGTTTTGAAGTTTGTTTTACTTCCATTTTTAATCTTTTTCGTTTGTTTTCGAAATTTAGGTCATTTTACAGAGTCCAGTTAGTTCAGGATTCTATTTTAGAGTTCGGTCGAGTTAGGAGTCTAATCCTGACTGTGTTTTCTGACTTATTTCATCATTTCTTGATAAAATCTTTTGAAAATTCTTTCATTTGGCTGTTAAAATTTAAAATTTCAGAGTTCTAAGAGTTCAGGACTCTAACCCGGAGTTCCAGTTCGCATGAGACCCTATTTTCAAAAATCTTGAATTTCAAATGTCAATTTTAACCCTTTTTCAAAGCCATTTTCAGTGTTTATTTCAAAATTTCTAAAACTCGATGTGGGCCCACTCAGTTGGCACCATATCCAGAGGAATTCTAATTCAGTTAGGATCCTATATCATTTCAAAAATTTCAATTTCAAAGTTTGCTTTTGAAAATCTTTTGAAAACTCCTTCAATTTCAAGTTTTAAAATCGTTTTTTTTTTAAAACTCAAGTAGGGCCCACTCGGGGTGGTTCCATATTCGAGTCAGTCAGGGCTAGACTAGGGTTAGTGGATGTCTTGGTTAGTGTTAGAGGTTTAGAAGAGTCAAAACCATTTTGAAATAAACTCATTTTGAAAGTTAGTTTTTAAAACTAGTGTTTTTAAAGGTTTTTAAAGTTTTTTTTAAAAAAAAAAAAAAAAAAACCAAATGTAGAAAATGCCAAGTGGCATTACATTTGGGGATTTTTTAGGAGAGTCTAGGGGTTAATTAGGTATTAAATAGGATAATTTAGTCTAGGGGTAGGATAGTCTTTACACCCCAAAATCGCCCCCCTTAGAAGAGTCCAATTTTTTTAAAACATTTGATTTTTAACCTAAATTTTTTTTATAAATAGAAGGCTATAGGGGGTCGATTTTCCCAATTGGCTTTCCTTTGGATTCTTGGAGCTTCTCTCAACTCTCCAGCCCTTCCTCCATTGCAGCAACCTCAAGGTAACTATTTTTTCTAATTTTTAGTTTTTATTTAATGTTTTTCATTGTTTTAAACATGATTTAGCTATTGGTGTCATCCCCTTCATGGATTAAACCATGGATTCAACCTCAAGAACCATCAAGAATCAGCAAGAACGATCCAAGAAGGTGATCTAACCCTGTTTTGGATGATTTACAGAGATTTTAATCCATTAGAATTGATTTTAATATGATTCTTTGCATTAATAACCAATAAAATATATGATTTGCCCTTTTTAATGGGTTAAATCTATGTTTTAAAGGTGATATCAAATTTCAGCCATTGATTCCCGGTTCTTATTTTATTTTCATGGTTTATTTATGTTTTTTTTACGTTCTATAGCATAGAAATAAGTTTTATTTACTGTTTTATGGTTTATTTTATTGATTTACATTAGTTAATGCATGGTTTTTCAAGTTTCTTAAATTTCTGTGTGTTCTAGGTTTAGAACAGTAAAGATGATGTTATTTAGGATTGAAGCACTCATTGTTGATTTCTGATTTTTTTATATGTGGTGCATGCATGAGTTATTGAGTTACTGTAGAAAAATCAGAGGTTTTGGATCTAGGGAACCCTGTCAAAAAAATCAGACATCAAATCGGGTTTTTAAAGCTTTAAAATCGTGGTTAAAATCAAGAAGGTAGCTTGCGGTTATGATATTTCTCTCATCTTATATCCGATTTTAGATCTGTAAAGTGCTATGGATTCACATTGAGTAGATCTGTCTTATGTGAAATTTTTGGATTTTTTTATCACTGTTTTAGTATTTTTCCCTTTTTAGAGAATCTGTTTTTAAATTTAAAGCTCGTTAGGGTTTACCAAAACCCTAATCATTCTTGTGTTAGTCATCAATCCCAAACCACAGATCCGATTCATGATCTGTAAAAAGTGAGTATTGTTATTTTTCTGTCTACTGTTCACCATTAAAATTTCAGAGATTTTTGTTTAAGATTTCTATTTATTCCTGTATTTTCAATCTGGAATAGCTGTTTTAATCCCTGTTAAAAGTGATATATTTTAGCTCAGATTGCCGGAAGGGTTTTTCCCTAACCGGAGATGATTTTTCCGATCTGTAAATTGGGAAATCTCTGTTTTTATTTCTAGTTAGTCTATGTAAAATTTCATAAATTTCCATGGAGATTTGACCCCTGGTTCAGGTCTTGGACTGAGACTGGTTGGTGAATTAGGTCAAAAATACCATATTTTTAGGGTTTAATGCAATTTTCGGATTAATTTAATGTAAAAAAATTATTTTTATAATTCCAATTCGACATTGGGGTTATAAAAAGTGCAGGTACCAATTTTTATGGATTTTGGAATCCATTTGATGGCTGAATTAAGCAAATTGCAAAACCGGGTTCCTGAAAGATCCAAAAACACTGCTAAAATCACAGTTTTTGTGATATTATTGGATTTTCGTGCATAGGCATATATTTTTAGGGTTTAATCATGTTCATAATCATATTAGGATGCTTTAGGTTTAATTTTGTGCTCATTTGATTTCATTTAGTGCATAAAACCTAAGTTTTTACCAAAATCTATTTTTAAAAACCCTGATTTCAAGGCCATAGTCTTGCTATCAGGGGCAATTTGGTCATTTGACCTAAATTTCGAAATCCCTAACCCTAATTTCATATTTTTAATCATGTCATAGTATATTTGGTTTGAGTTTATTCCATTCAAATTTCAAAACTTGCATTTTATCAAAATATCTTTCTAAAAACTCTAATTTCAAGGCCATAGTCTTGTTATTAGGGGTATTTTGGTCATTTTGACCCCAATTTCGAAATTTCATATTTTACCTTTATTATTTCTTCATATTTTATCATTTTGATTTAAGAGAATCATGGCAAAAAGGCTTATATCTAGCAAAATCCAACAATTTCCTGATATTGTTGGATAAATCTAGAAAAGCCAACATATATTCATTAACCAAGTTTTCTAGTTTTGCAGGTACATTGAAGACTTTATTTTTCATGTATTTAAATTTCAATAGTAATGTAATTTGTAATTAAACTTTGGAATAAGAATTTATATTTCCTGCTTAGCTTAGGTTGCATTGCATATAGTTTATTTTTATAATTTTAATGTGTGATGGATGATGATTCATGCATATTCAAACTCACCATGGTCTACACGAATGGCACATACACTAGCTTTTATGAAGTTTATAAACTTGGTGGAATTTGTATTTATGGCCATAGTTAGAATACGAATGATACTTAGATTTATGATCTTCACATTAGCCACATTCAGCCTACACTCTTAGGCTAACTTAAAAAATGCACTGCATTTCTCAAAAATACTTAAAGTATTTCTCAAATCCATATTCATTCATTTCATGCATTTGCCAATTCCAATCTCAATTCAAAGAAGTTCATTTTCTCAAAATCTCCTAAGTCTTATAGCAAAATCGATTTTCCCAAAAGCATTGAATTTTAAAGAATATTTCAAGTGTTTTTCTCAAGTTCATAAACTCAATTTTCCAAAGTTATGCAGTCAATTTCAAAGTTTGAAGTTAGAGAAATCAGAATTTTTCTAAGTCTTATTCAAAAGAATATGGATTTGCCAATGATATTTCAAGTATTTCCCAAGTTCCAAATTCAAATTTTCTAAGTTAGAATTTCAATTTCCAAGTTTGAATTCAGAGAAACCAAGTCTCTCAGAATCGATTTTCACCAAATGTCAAGGAGTCCTCAAAATCGATTTTTATTTCTCTCAGAAGTATATTTGAAATCCCAATTCACGATTTTCCAAGATTTACATTTTATATTTCAATCATTCAAAGCAAACATCATGTTTTCAAAATGTGCATTTTTCTGAAAATTCATAGCACATGCCTGATTCTATGTGCATTTAGAAATTAGAATATGATTCAGACAAGTTGAATAGAGTAGAGCATAAGATTGATCCTTGGTTCAATTACCCCTGTTAAAGGTGGCAGGAACGGTTGAACCTCGTACCGACAGGCGAGTCCCATTCTACGGAATTTCCCCGCATTTTAAAAACGGAGGCGAGTTATTTTCAAAAACTTTTCAAAGGTCAGTTTGATTTGCAAAAGAAAAATTTTTGCGATGATAACAGGTTTGGCGACCGTGATGGGACCTGTCTTCGCCTGATCAATCTAATGCTCTACTTAGTTCAAATTGTCCAAATCGATTTCCATGGAATGTCAGCTTTGCTTTATGATATCATGTGAACCTAGGAGCCTAGACTTGAACCCAGCTGACATGGAATGCATATAGACTAGGTATGGTTTGGTAGGACCATATTGAGGAGAATTATTCATGCTCACATAGACTTAGGTCTAATACAACACTCCTCAATTTAGGAATTGTATGAAAACAATGTTTGCTTCTTCAAATATTTCAAAATCTTTATCTCTTTAGGTTTTAGAGCCTTCTGATTTGATTGCATGAGCTCATGTTTTCAAAAACCACCCCCACCTATATTGTCCCGGTCTTCACGTTGCTGGGCTCTCTTCCAGAACCATAGTTCGGGACAGAGCCTCACAACTGGGCCACTTATTTGGGTGAAAACCCCCCTGCCACGTACCAAAGGCCATAGTCCAACGTATATCGGCAGGTGCTCAAGGATGTTGGAAAACTTGAACCTAGAACCGGAGAATTTGATTTTATGCCACGTACATCGAGCCTTCGCTTGAGTATATAGGCATAACTAGATTGGATACAGTTGATATGAACCTTAGAGTTAGGATTAAGGTCCCACAGCCATTTCAAAATTTGTGCATCTAGAGTAAGCTTTTAGGGAATGTTGTTTGTGCATACTTGTTTATGCAGAATTTGATTGAATATGTTATTTCCTTTTTATTTTCCATATTTTTCCCAATTTTCTAAAATACTGGACGATTTTCTCAAAATTCCCCAATCTATGTCCATGTACTGTCCATGTTTTAAATCTTGGACGATTTTCCAAAATACTTCATTTTCCATTTATTTCTTTATATTTCATCAAACCCTGGACGATTTTCCAAATTTCCCTTCATTTCCTTCAAAACTCCAGGTGATTTCCCATCTTTCCTGTCTTCTGGATCTCGAATTTCCTGCTTTATTTTTATCCTGCCTGCATTTTCCTCAAAATTCCTGTATTTTCCAAGTCTTACTCCAATTTCCATGTCTTCCAGTCCGATGGCATCCAGTCAGCTTGATTCAGTCTTCCCTGAGGGTCACATCTCCTACGAGGTGCGACAAAGTCTTCCCGAACATCGAGTCCTCAGCACCGGATCCTTCTTTCCCCGGTGGTATTATTCATGGTTCAAGAACTTCTCTCGTATGTTTCCGGACCATCTGGACGAGTGTGGATTGGAACTGGCGTCTGCAGTGGGAAAGCAAACAGTCAACGACAACTTGATTCATGCACTAGCAGAGCGGTGGAATCCGAGCACTTCTACCTTCTGGTTCCCGTGGGGTGAGATGACAGTATTGATGGATGAATTTTCAGAGATTATGGGATTGCCCGAGCCAGCCGGTCAGCCTGGAGATCCATTGGAGAAACAGTTTCTGATTAATGTTAAGGGTCTGGACCCTAAGGATGCCTTAGCTCGCATGACAGGACGCAAGTCTTGGCCATTGATAGAGGAGGATGGAAACGAATATGTGGATCTGCTCGAAATCTACCGACAGTATGGGACATTCGTAGAAGTCAGCTCGTTGTCCAGGACAGCTCGAGAGAGAATTCAGCACGCGATGGTTCTGTGCACGGTGGGATTAGCTTTCTTTCCCGATGGACGAAATTACATGGATATCAGAATAGTTCAGCTTCTAAGGAGATGGGGAAGTCGACAGACCAGCCGCCTCTCAATAGCCATGGCCGCACTCGCTTTCCTATACCGAGGGTTGACTCGTTTCGCACTCGGAGAGTCGATCCTAGTCGAAGGGTGCACCTACGCCTTACAGTCTTGGTTCCTCCGGCGTGTGCCAGTCCGAGCCAGTTCATTCAGATACAATAGTGAAAAGCTTCTTCCAGTTGCGCGATACCGGTTCTTGATCGACAACCTTCAGGAGGAAGAAGTCGTATGGGACTACTTTGATCGTCAGGAATCACCTCCCAGATATACTTATGCATATGGCAAGCGATTCAGACTACTTGGCCCGTTCTTCTGCGCATACTATCATCCCGAGCGGTGTGTCAGGCAGTTCTCTCAGAGGCAGAAGCGCGTAGAGATTCGTCCACTAGCGGGGGTTCTGCCAGAATTCGATCTCGCATCAGATCAGTGGTCCGGAGCATACCATTCTGCCAGACATGGTTGGGATTCCTTTGTCAGTCTTACCATTTTTCCTGGTCCTCGTGTATCTTCTGATTATCCGGAGTGGTGGAAAATTGTTCGTCCCCCTCCCCTCTGTCAAGTGTATTATTGATAAAATCATGTTTTTCCCCTCAATAAAATTCCTTTACATTTCACTTTGGTTTGACTACCTCGCCTAGGTAATAAGGCATATTTTCAGTTGTTTATCTTGCAAAGAATAACAACGCAATTGTCGTAATCCCAGCGACGACTCAATCCCTAGTAATGGGATATTATTTCAATTGTCTACCAAAATTCTCAACAAATATTTTCCTCCAAACCAAATTTCCTTCAGAAGCCTAACCATCAGTTCTGACCTCAAGAGAGCATCAACAACATCCAAGAGAACATTTGCAATACCTGATGGTCGATACAAGATCCAGAAAGAAAACCACATCAGTTAAAGGTGTCGCATATTCAGTAGCTTCAGAAGAAGAGATGGACTCACCTCGATCAATCCAGAGTCAGGGTCAGCAGGCGGATGATGGCATCGATCCCCAAATGTATATCATGTTCAAAAAGATGATGACCAAGATGCTGACAGAGCAAGCTGAGGCCAGTACTGAGCAAATTCAAACTAAACAGAAAGATAAGGGTCAGGCCGTCAAGAATGTGAAGATCAGCAAAAAGCAGAGTCGTCACGAGGAAAGATCTGATGAGTCAGAATCAGCTGACGATGCTGACAAGGAATGTGAAAATAAATATGAATTCAGAAGGTCGACTCAGGGTCAGGGGTCAGCTTACAAATCCAAGAATCAGTCTGTTGACGACCCTACGCAGTCACAACTGAAAGATGTGATGAAAATGGTTAAGGATCTGCAGGCCCGCGACAAGGGCAAGAAAATCTTCACCAGCGAAGACTTCTATGATGGATTGGATGGGGATGATGATCTCGATAACCTCCCCAAGAAATTCATTAAGTTTGATGGTTCGGGTGACCCAAAGGCGCACCTCGCCCTTTTCTTTGCAGAGTGTTCCAAGTTCAGGAGGAATAACAGAGCCTTATTTCTTTGTTTCCCTCGCAGTTTGGAGGGTATTGCAGCAAAATGGTATTCAGAGCATATTAATCCCATAGAGCTGAAAGAGTTTGATAAAGTGGTCAATTTGTTTATTGAGCGCTTTTTATTCAACGCTGAGGCACTCCCGACCCTCAGCCACCTCTGTGGCCTGAAACAGAGAGAAAATGAAAAGGCCCGAGATTTTATCCACCGCTGGAGGTCGGCTTGTAATAAAATGAGAGATCCCATATCAGAGGGGCATGCTTTGTCCTTAATTCTAAGCAATTTCTCGCAGCCTCTGAAAGGCCTCATCTCCACCGCACCATCCAGAACCTTTATTGAATTAACAGAGCGAGCCGAATGGCTCGAATTAAGTATGGAGAATGGCTTCTATGAAGGTTTCACTTTCACCAAGAACAGCTGTAAGACCCATAATTTTTCAGTATCTTTCTGAAGAAATTCACGAGGCATTTTCAAGTAAAAATAGCATCTGAACCCAAAATACGAATCAGATCGATTTGTACGAGCCAGTTATACTTAGGATATTCGTCGAATTGCGAATATATGCTCAAACACTCTGGAAGCCATAACTTCCTAACTAAACGAAATCAATAGATTCGTACGAGCCAACTTTCTTAGTTACGTCAATACGAAGGGAATGGCGTACTCAGAATTTTTCCGAAAAAATCGCCGGAAACCCGAAATTCTTGCGGGACCCACGGAAATATTGGTGGGACCCACAGAAATATTCCTCAAAAAATATCTGGTGGGACCCACAAAAATATCCCATGGAATATCCAAGTGGGCCCCACACCAAGGAACCTCTTGGAATTAAAAAGAAGCCAAGGGGGTAGAAGGGGGATAAAAATTCTCAAGAGGAGGTGGGCTTGGGCTATAAATAGCCCTCCCCACTCTCTCTCTTCTCATAAAAATCGACCCCCCCTCTCTCTCTTGCCTTCTCTCTCTCTCCTAAACCTCCCCTACCTAGCCTAGCCCACCTGAGCCCACCTGACCTGGTCTAAGCCTGCCTGACTTAGCCTGAGCCTGCCTGACCTGGTCCTAACCCACCTGACCTGGGTCTGAACCCACTTGACCTAGTCCAAACCCAGTTGACTTGACTTGAACCTAGTTGGGTTTAAAGTCAAAGTCAAAGTCCTTTTTAGTCCTGATTCCGGTTTGGGTTTCTGAACCCAGACTTAGCCTACTTGAGCTGAGTTCGAACCCGCTGAACCCAGTTGACTTGGATTGAACCCTGTTTGGTTCAAACCACTTAGGTTGAGTAGCTTGACCTGCTCTACCTCTTTCTCAACTAAGTCAGCTTCATCTGACTTAGTCTGACCTCTCGAAGGAAGGCTCGAAGCCAAAGAAGCAACCCGGAGCCGTTTCTTCCACGATTTGAAGTAAGTTCGCTTCGTTGATCCATCTCTCTCAAGTATTTGATTGTTTGTATATAGAATATACTTTCTGAAGTAGTATCTTGCTTTAGTTCTTGGTTGAGCCCTCTAGGACGCTTCGGTGTTCACGCGCTCGCCTCGTAACTATCGTCGGATATATATGTTCGAATGCGCAGTATATGCGTTCTTCAAAAATAGTATCTCACCCTAGTTCTTGGTTGAGCCCTCTAGGACACTTCGGTGTTCACTCGCTCGCCTCGTAACTATCGTTGGATACAGATCTAGGTGTATATCTGTTGATTCTGCCGACGCGTCTTATATCGCACAGGCTATGTAATTTACCTTTGCCGTCGCGTCGTATGATGCCAAGGCTCCCTGTTTTCTGCACTTCCGATTACTGCACTTCCGATTATGTATTTACTTACGCCGTCGCGTCGAACGATGCCAAGGCTCCTGCTTTCTGCAATGTATTTACTTACGCCGTCGCGTCGAACGATGCCAAGGCTTCTGCTTTGTTATATATGTAGAATATTTCGTTCAGTTACACACCCTGAACAATAGTATATGCATTTCTTTACGCCGCCGCTGTATAAAGCACAGGCTTCTGCTTATACTACATATATAGCGCATAAATGAGCGTTCAAATGGAGATCAACTCCAAATCGCCCATGCGATTCCTTGACCGCTCCTCGTTCAAGATTCTGCTTGACGAATGAAGCCCCTATTGGAAAGGCTTCACTTTTTGACAAAATGCTCTTTACGTAAAAACTAAGTCAATTACGTATGGCCTGGTTATGGCCAAGGGTTCCTGCAACCTTGATGGATGCAAAGTACGCACAACGGTGCGCATCCATTTCTCGAACTAAGCGTGGCGATTTCCTACCAAAGAGGGGAGATGCCGCTGAAATGGATAAAAGAAACGCACGCTTTCTCCATAAAAGAGAGGGAGTGCTGCTGAAATTTCTGAAGAAGCTAAGAATAGCTCAGAAAGAACGTAGCAGGATACTCTGACATATAGCAGAGTGCTACCCAGTTCATGGTTTGCCCTCTACAACGTAGAAGGGTTCGTCGCACCACTGCCGGTAGAGCAGGGAGGTGCTGACGAAATGGTTGGCAGAAGAACTGCCGGAACCAGTTGAACGGCATAATGATGTCCGTTGATGGAACGATGCCAGAACGGCTCGTATCCCTGTGCCTGCAAGGGCACCTTGCTCGTAAGGGCCGCTGAGCCGGAGTAGAGGTTGCGCCTTGGCTAGGTTTGGACTCGTTGCGTAAAAATACGCCGAGTAGTCGATATATTTAGATCGAGTCATATGCATGCTCATTGAGAACGGTTACACAACCAGACTCGTAAGGGCCGAAGAGCCAGAGTGTGTTGTTTCCACCCAAAGAGGTGTGATGCTCGTGGTGGCCGAAGTGCCAAAGAGCGGTGTTCTGCATGCATATGAATAAGACTTAAGGTCGCACATACCCCGCGGTTGAAGATCGTGTTAGGGGTACCCCCTCAGTAATGACTGTGTTGGGGAAGACTGAATGGGGTCGGGTACATACTCCCGTAGTGCTGAAAGCACGGGCTGCCTAAATGGCATGCAGATTCTGTCCAAGTAATTGTAAGACTGACAGACCCCTTCAGGAATTATGCTCACTGTGGAATGACAGTGATGGTACAGCCTTGAGTGACATGTATTTTACTTTGGACCTGATAGAGTCCACGATGGCCTCAGTCACTCATGGGTTTTGGGGTCGTGGTTATCCTTAAGATCTAAGGATTGAACCCAACTACTGCAAGTAGAGGATGCATCCGAATATGGGCCTAGTAGGATTCTCCCAGTTGAAACACACTGCCCTACTATGGATAGGGTCAACAGGCCTCTGGGGTATCTAAAATACATAGAATAATCAACCCCCAGAACGTCGCGTTGATGCCCGGACAATAGCTCTACTTGCGTACCAAAGGCGGGAGCGGTTAATTATCAAACAATGCATTAGTTCTAGGTACAGCGATGCTTTGAATGTATGAGTGGATGACGTGTTGAGTCAGTCCTGCATAACCTTTGTGAAGGTGTCATGTTCGGTATACTACTGGACCGATTGGGCAAAGACCCGTGTTGTATCCGCACGACTAAGCGAAGCTCGAAGAGTTGTCCTTAGATGCGTGGGATACGGATGTGCCAAGTATGAAGACTTGAGCTAGACATCACTTTGAGACCCGGTAGAGGTCATGGCTAAGTCATGGAGACTTAAGCGGCTATTCAAATCACAGCCCTGAAAAGGCTTGTTCTAAGTCATGAGGACTTGAGCGGATGCTCAACTCATAGCCCTGAGGAGGCTCTTGCGAAATACGCTAAGTCTTAGAGGCTTGAGCGTCGTTATTGCGCATTGCGTCCCTGAGTGGTCATTATTGTATTTGAGTTGAATGGATGTATGACTGCATGCTTACCAGACCATCAGTGGCTCTGACCTCGTTTTATGGGGATTTCAGGTGTTGGACCTGCGTGACGATATGCGGAGCAAGGCGGCATCGAGTTCCAGGGTTTCTCTAGACAGATTTTGTACTGCTTCCTTTTATTGAACCTATACTGCTTTTCTAAGCAGTAGTGTTGTAATAAACATGTGGTTTTCGATAAAATGGAACACTTTGGTGGTCAATGAGTTGCTTGGCCACATACCTGCAACGTGCTCGGAGCTTTCTAAAACCGACGACTCATTATCGTCTTATTCCGCTGCTAAAAGCTTTTCTAAGTTCCGCTGCAAAGAAAAAAAAAAAGAAATTCATGAAAATTTTAACTTAGCTTTGTTTTGGAAATCCGGGGCGTTACAACAGCGGCCAGAACGAGTCAAAGAAGAAGACTCACTTTACTAATTCTGTCAATAATAATAAATGGAATCATCGCAAGGGGCAGAATAGAGACTTCTGTTATGGGGCAGGAGGTTCAAACAGGAATGATCAGAAAGGGAAGTCAATCCCGCAATTCAATAAGCCGCTTCAGCTGGAGCAGGGACCAAAACCCCGAGAAAAAGTGAAGCATGAAGGATGAAGCTATGACAGAAAATTCACTCCATTAGATCAATCACTCGAGACTGTGCTCGAGTACATGTTGACCAAGGAGATGGTCAAGTTGCCAAGGCTGGCCGATCCTCCCGTTCCTATGGGAAAATTCAAAGACCAATTCTGCAAGTTCCACAGAACAGTGGGGCACAATACTGAGAACTGCTTTGTTCTGAAGAATATTGTTCAGGACCTTATTGATAAAAATCTTCTGGTAGAAGGCGCGGAAGATGAAAATATAGATATTCTAAAAGAGCCATTTCCTCGTCATTCTACAGTAGTCATCACCGAACAGTCGTTTCAACCACAGGAGCATATCAGGCCATGCTCTGAAAATGACATGCAAGCTCAGCATCAAGTCCTGGTATTGCAGCAGGCTCGGTCCAAGGCCCAGAAGATGGACCTTATTTCAGCTTTCGGCAAATTGAAAGTGTCTGACAAGTCCGCTGGGATATCTCCCGAGGTTGCCAGAAGTATGCCATGGCTCCCTAAGCATCTCATTAAGTCCACCACAAAGAAAAGCGAGACATCAACTCTAAAGCCTATTACAGCATTATCAAATGTCTCAATTTTGGACTTAACTCAAGCCTCCGCCAAGCATCAGTAGGTGTTGAATGATCTGCTACAAAAAATCAAGGTGAAACCAAGCACAACTCCTGAAGACATGGCCCATATAGTCAATCAGGCCATGACTAATGCTCCAGTTACTTTCTCCGATGAGGATCTCCCTAAACCTCATGTATTTCACAACAATGCCTTGTATGTTGTGGTTCGAACCAGAGGGATGACAGTTCCTCATGTGCTGATCGATGGAGGCAGCAGCCTCAATATATGTCCGGAAATGACCGCCAAAGCTTTGGGCATAAAAGAAGAATACATTCCAGATCCAATCACCATTTATGGGTTCGACAATCATGGCCAAACAGCGAAAGGAAAAATATTCCTAGAGATCTTCATTGACTACTCGGTCCATTCAATTCTCTTTCACGTGGTCAATGTGCCTCCCACTTATAATCTACTTCTCGGGAGACCATGGATGCACAACACAAACGCAGTACCGTCTACTCTGCATCAATGCATCAAGTGGTCAAAAGGTGGTATGATCACGACAGTCTTAGGCGAAGATCCGGAGCAGAGGCTAGCACAGCCCATGGTTCCCAGGCCCTCTTTCACTACTGATATCCCTAGCATTAGGGGTATTGAAGAGGTCAGCTTCGAAGAGGATTCAGGAATAATGCAGACGGCAGAGCAACCCGAGCATACAGTGGCTGCGACCCGATGGGGAGGTCCACAGTTCTTCAAGATTGGAGGACGAATTGATTACAGCACTCTTAAGGGTCATCCCCTATTCTTCCAATGTATGAAGGCTAAAAAAGGATTTGATTTACTAGTAAAGCATGGCTACCAGCCTTTTCGAGGCCTAGGCAAAAATGAAGATGGTCGTCTTGAACCAGTGATTCCTCAGCACTGCCCTAAAAGAGCCGAATTGGGCTTTAATGGTCGAAGATCTCAGAAAGGGACTGTTTTCATTAAGGGAGCACATTAGAAGAATTCCTTTGTCTTTCTTTTTCTATTTTGTTATCGGGATGATATCCCATTTCATTTTCATCATTGTCATTTTGATTAATTCTATCTTTCAATAAAGTTGCCAGTTTTCTTTGTCTATCTTGGTGCCATTTGTCTCTTTATTCCTCAGTATTAAATCTTCACAAAATTGAAATCATTTTGCTATTTTATCTTTCCAATTATTTTCAATAAAAGCAATTTATTTCATGATGAGCAATTTCCCTAAATCATATTATCCTACAATTTTCAGAATGTCTTCCCGATCTATCAAGAAGCTCGTCTTTAATCCAAAAGCTTGTTCAAAATCAGCAATAATTCATCAGGTCAGAATAAGAGCAGAATGTAGTCAAACTGCAAAACAGTCAGAAGAACCCGCAGAGTTCGATTCAGCTCTTCAGGAACTGCCAGAATTTGCATCAATTCAGAGGCAAGATGAGCCATCATCCTTAGTTCAAGATCCGACTGAGGATATCAATATCGGATCAGAAGACGATCCTAGAATTCTCAAAATTGGCAGTGGTTTGAGCCCAGGAGAGAAAGAAAGGCTCACTAATTTCCTCAAGCAGCATGAAGAAGTATTCGCATGGACTTATGAGGATATGCCAGGTTTAGATCCGAAATTGATGGAACATCGCCTCGTTTTGAAGCCTGAGGCGAAACCAGTCAAGCAGAAGTTGAGAAAAATGGATCCTCGAATCGAGCAACAGGTCAAGGAAGGACTTGAGGATCTGCTTAAAGCATGATTCATTCGAGCAATTGATTACCCGGATTGGTTGGCGAATATCGTAGCAGTTCCTAAGAAGAATGGGAAAGTGCGAATCTGTATCGACTTCCGTGATCTCAATAAAGCCACTCCGAAAGATGACTACCCGCTCCCAAACATTGATCTCCTAGTCGATAGCACATCCGGGCATGCTATGTTTTCCTTTATGGACGGATACTCCGGATATAATCAAATCAAGTTGGCCGCTCGTGACCAATCCAAAACATCCTTTACCACGCCATGGGGCACTTTCTGTTACACGGTTATGCCTTTTGGGCTTAAGAATGCTGGAGCCACTTATCAGCGCGCTATGGCCGTTATTTTCCATGATCAGATGCACAAAATCATGGATGCATATGTTGATGATATTCTAGTAAAATCCAAAGAAGAGGAAGATCACATCGAAGCTCTCAATCAAGTTTTCAAGTGGCTCATTCTTTACAAGCTAAGACTCAATCCACAAAAATGTGTTTTTGGAGTCGAATCTGGCAAGTTGTTAGGCTTCTTAGTCAGCAAGAAGGGGATAGAGATGGATCTTGCTAAGGCCAAGGCTATCATTGGCATGCCGCCTCCGACTAATCTCAAAGAATTGCGTAGCCTTCAAGGACGCATGCAATCAATTCGGAGATTCATTTCTAATTTGGCCATGAGATGTGAGCCTTTCAATCATTTGCTCAGAAAAGGAGTGAAGTTCGAATGGGGACCAGAGTGTCAGCAATCGTTCGAACGCATCAAGAAATATCTTCTCAATCCTCCTGTTTTAAAGCCGCCAGAATTAGGGAAACCCCTATTGCTATACATTTCAGTTAATCAAGTTGCTTGCGGCGGATTCCTGGCGCAGTACGAAGAAGGTAGCTTGATAGAACATGCCATTTACTATGTAAGCAAGACCTTTATTGATTATGAGAAGAAATACTCTCAGATAGAGAAGACATGCCTAGCTCTGGTATGGATGTGTCAGAAATTGAGGCATTATCTATTGGCGTCTGAAGTCAAGATTCTATCTAAATTAAATCCTCTCAAGTACGTTCTTGAACAACCATTTCTCAGCGGATGGATCGCCAAATGGCAAGTCCTATTAATGCAATACGACTTGGAATATGTCTCTCAGCAATCTATCAAAGGCCAAGCAATTGCAGACCAATTAGTAGATTTTCCTCTAGCAGAGGATGTTAAAGCTGAGGATGATTTCCCCGATGAGCGGATCTGCAATATTCAACAATCCCCAATTTGGAATTTATTCTTCGACGGTTCCAAGAATATGGCAGGCATAGGAATCAGAATTCTGCTAATTACACCAGAGAAGGAGATGATTCCCTTTTCTCTTAAACTGGATTTTCAGTGCACTCATAATATGGCCGAGTATGAAGCTTTGATACAAGGTCTGAAAATTCTACAGGACTTCAATGTCAAAAGAGTGCATGCTTATGGCGATTCTTTGTTAATCGTCAATCAAGTTCTGGCCGAATGGCAAGTGAAAGATCAGAAACTACTTCCTTACCAGAAGATTGTCTCAGCTCTTGCCAACAAATTTGAAGAATTTCAACTTTTTCATATCAAAAGAGATTTCAATCAAGTTGCAGACAGTTTAGCCAATCTGGGATCCATCATGTCTTTCAGGAGTGGAGAATCTTGTCGCTCATTTGAAATTGGCAGACTTGATCAACCCGCTTTCGTCCCAGTAGAGCAGATAAACCAGACTGAGCAGAAGAAGAAGCCTTGGTATCATGATATCAAGAATTTCATTAAAACTGGTGAATTTCCTCCAGAATTATCAAAGAGAGAGCAGCGAGCAATTCAACGCATGTCTGCTCGATATTTTATTCTTGCCGACGTCCTTTATCGTCGTGGATTCAGTTCTGAGTATTCCAGATGTTTGGACGAAGAAGAAGCCAAAGAAGTCGTGCAAGAAGCACATGAAGGCATTTGCGGTGGCCATGTTGGCTATCAGACTCTCGTCAAACAAATCATCCGAGCAGGATATTATTGGAGAAATATGCAACAAGATTGCTATCGTTTTGTAAAGAAGTGCGTTCAATGTCAGATGCATGCGCCTTCCATTCATGCGCCAGCGACATACTTGCAATCTGTCGTCTCGCCATGGCCATTTTCCATGTGGGCTTTCGATGTTGTAGGCCCCATCACTCCTTCAGCCTCCAATGGTCATAAATATTTTCTTGTCGCAACAGAATATTTTACTAAATGGGTAGAAGCAGTCACTCTACGCACAATAGAAGGTCGACATGTGGTTTCTTTCATCTATAAGAATATCCTTTGCCGCTTCGGTATACCGCATGATATTGTGTCGGATAATGGCAGTCATTTCAAGAATGAGGACATTCTGCTCAAAATTCAGAATTCATCATCATTTTTCCGCTCCTTATTATCCTCAAGGGAATGGTCAAACAGAGGCCACCAACAAGATTCTGATTCGAATCCTAGAGCGAACTTTAGAAACGGGTCGTGACTGGCATGAAAAGATTCATGATGCATTATGGGCATACAAAACCACCATTCGAACTCCAACGAATGCTACTCCGTCAGAACTTGTCTACGGAACTGAAGTAGTGCTGCCTCTACATGTTCAGAAACCTGCTCTGAAATTTGCATCACTTCTAGAATTACCTCTTGATCAGTATCAGCAACAGCGACTGGTATAGCTTGATTTGCTTGATGAAAGAAGGCTCAGAG
Organism: Nuphar pumila; assembly: GCF_984573655.1. Classification (NCBI taxonomy): domain Eukaryota; kingdom Viridiplantae; phylum Streptophyta; class Magnoliopsida; order Nymphaeales; family Nymphaeaceae; genus Nuphar; species Nuphar pumila. The sequence continues at coordinate 16,880,709 of NC_143257.1, forward strand.
CAGCAGAGCATGCTCAATCCTATCGCCAGAGGATAGCCCGACAATATGCAAAATCTGTCATTGAGAAAAAATTTCGGGTCAATGATCTAGTGCTCAGATCAACAACCTATCTCAGGCATCGCCCAGGTGGCAAATGGTCGCCAAATTGGGAAGGTCCTTATGTTGTCAAAGAGGCACTACCTCGCAATTCATATCGACTCATCAATGCTGATGGAATAGAATTACCAGATCCCATCAATGCTCGACATTTGAAAAAATTCTATACTTGAACAATTCTCTATTCTTTGTAATCCTTCCAAATTTTCTTCAATAATGATCAAAATTCTTTTCCCAGTTACACTGGGGCATTTTAAAATTTTGTTTTTATCTACAAATATTCCGTATGCAGGCAGGATAAACAAATCTCTCATTTCACGCACTTGTGCACGCCTGTGCACCAATTTACATTCATTTGCATTTGCGTGCATTCATTCGTATTCATCTGCATCAATTTGCATTAGCATCGATTACCCATTCAGGATAAGGGATAAATCCTGAGACCCCGACAGTTGTTCGAGTCGTCGTGAGGGTGAAGACTGAAAATTTTCCATCAAAATCAATTAGTAATTCTTCAAAAATCCAGTGTTCGTGCTGGTAATTTTTCAACAATCCAGTGTTCGTGTTGGTAAACTTTCAAAAATTCAGTGTTCGTGCTGGTAAACTTTCAAAATCCAGTGTTCGTGTTGGTAAATTTCCAAAACCCAGTGCTCGTACTGGTAACCATTTAAAATCCAGCGCTCATACTGGTAACCATTTAAAATCCAGCGCTCGTACTGGTAACCATTTAAAATCCAGCGCTCGTACTGGTAACCTTTTAAAATCCAGCGCTCGTACTGGAAACCTTTTAAAATCCAGCGCTCGTACTGGAAATCTTTCAAAATCCAACGCTCGTACTGGTAATCTTCCAAAATCCAGTATCCAAACTGGTACATTTTTTTAAACCAGTATGCATACAGGTATCTTTTCAAAATCGAACACTCGTGTCATGTCAGTCGACCTCTTGAGTTCAATCCTCGTGCTGATCACTCATCAAATTCCCAATTTCCAAATTTCCAATTTCCAATTTCCAATTATCAATTTCCAAATTTCCAAATTTCTAATTTCCAATTTTCCAATTTCAAATATCAAATTTCAAAATTCCAATTTCCAAAATTTGACCCTTTTGAGTCACCCAATACCAATTTCAATCATTTTCTCTTGCGAGAGACCCTTTGTATAGGGAGAGTTCGAGGGAGCTCGCTCTTTTCGCATGCTATCCAATTCGTTCACTTAGCCCCTTTTCAGAGAGAGTTTGAAGGGACTCGTGTCTTTGTGAACCGTTTGCAAAACAAAATTCCAAATTTCACACAAGGAACCCTTTTTATAGGGAGAGACTCGACGGAGACTTGCTTTCCTTGTGGCCCCATAATTTCAGACTAGGCCATTTCATCATGAAGGACCCTCTTTTCAGGGAGAGTGTGATGAACTCGTTCCTTCATGACCAATTTACCAACCTCACCAATTCCGGCCCCCTTTCCATAAGAGAATCCTAATGTTAGGAAGTTTTGACGAAAGCTTAATTTCTCTTCGAAAGTTCGTTTTGCAAACACCTCCTCTTCAGGGAAGAGAGGAGTAATTCCCAATTCTAATTTCTGAATCTTCTCCTTTGGGGAAAGGAGAAGAGAATTTTTGTCATGGATGTGTTGCGTTGTGCTTCAAATGCTCGATTTCACAAAAGGATTTCAAGAAAATTTTTCCAATTTGTCATTAAATATTTGTTGATTTAAAAAATCTTTATTGCACAAAATTATTACTTCAGAATACCTCCACTATTACTTCCGAAAGGACGATGCTTTCGCGAAAAAGGATTCAAAGTTCAAAATCTTTCTATTGGCCAACCAAAAGGATGAAGAATAAATCCGCGATATGGCCAGCAAAGAGAATTCAATGTTGTTGCAAAGCCATGAGTGATTGATATTGATCGCAGTCAATGGCACATTTTTAAAGACCATTCTTGAAAAATAAGCAGTCGAAATATCCTGGGTGATACAGAAAAATTCACTCAATTTTCATATCTCCTCAATCACCTAAGCTGCAATTAAATATCTGCAAAAGGGATCTCTCAATTGTCGTCAAGATGAAGGCGAATTAAGCGAGTCGACCCCCGGGGCCAAAGAAGATTTGGATCATCTCCAAGATGACGGAGTTTGTGACGGATCCTTCCAGGGAAAGTTCAGATCACCGTCGAGATGAAGGCGAGTGTGATGAGCCTACCGACAAACCCTAAAAGATATTTGATTTTAGCTATCATCAAGAGATTTCCTACCAAAGAGCCAATAACTATCAAGATAATCCCTGAGAGAAAAGAAGGATCGGAACATCTCTGAGATGAAGGAGTTTGCGACGTACCCTTCCCAAAAAGAGAGAAAAGTCAGGACATCTCCAAAATGAAGGATGATGTAATTCCCAAAAAAATCCAAGAGAGCTCCAATCTGCTAAAAAGAGAGTGCAGAAAGATCATCATGAGAAAAGAATCCCAGGATATCAGACTGCCAAATCTATCAAGAATTTTCTTTAATTTTGTAAAATTCTTTTATCAATATTCTTTCACCAATAGCTCTCGCAATATTAAGAATACTTTCTTTTTCGTCCATATCAAGGAAATTGATAGCTTCCTTGAAAGAAAGTCAATCGCAAGCAATTTGAATTTGAATCTTGATTCTACGGAGTTAAGCTCAGTCAGAGGTAATACTTCAGGTAGAAAAGAGAGAATACTTTCAAAACAATGCGCATCACTTTCAATTATTTTGAATCAACAATAATTTTCAACATTTTGACAATATTTTCTAGTTATCCTGGCGTGAAGCGAGAGCTTGAGGTTCATCTTTGGCGCATCCTGACATCAGTTGTTATCCCTTTTAGGACTTGATAACGGGAGTTTTCAAGATTCCTTCCCTTCTTTGATATAATCTGAGCGCACGGGCTCTCAGATTCACACACTTCCCTGTGTCCCCACTGTCCCACCATAGACAGTCCAATTTCGGCTTGAGGTTAAGCCACCAATTTCAGCAAAAGGCAATTTCAAAAGTTAATTAGTCTCAGCAATGAGGCGCCCAAAATCAATCCCTTTTCAAACTTTAGGGACCCCAATTTCCTTCCTTTTGCAAAACCCCTATCAGATTCATTGTGCGGAAATCCGAAGGTTCCATCACGGTCTCTTCTTTCGAGGATTCCGTTCATTTTCAACCCGATCAGGTTAAGGGTACAAACCTGAGCCTCCTTTGATGAGGTATTCCATTTTCTGCCCAATCAGGTTAAGGGTATAAACCTGGGCCTCCTTTGATGAGGTATTTCATTTTCTGCCCAATCAGGTTAAGGGTATAAACCTGGGCCTCCTTTGATGAGGTATTTCATTTTCTGCCCAATCAGGATAAGGGTACAAACCTGAGCCTCCTTTGATGAGGTATTTCATTTTCAACCCGATCAGGTTAAGGGTTAAACCTGAGCCTCCTTTGGTGAGGTATTCCATTTTCTGCCCAATCAGTTTAAGGGTATAAACCCGAGCCTCCTTTGATGAGGTATTCCATTTTCATTTCCCGGTCAGGTTAAGGGTCAAACCTGAGCTTCGTTTCTACACGAGGTATTTTCTGTCCCATCCAGGTTAAGGGCAAAACCTGAATCTCACTTCTTTTCGAAGTAAAATTTTCTCCTTATTCTTCATTTCATATCTACCATCATCACTTGAACTAATTCTTTCATACCCAGTCAGATTCATCTAACTGGGGCATTTTTATAATCCAAATTTGGTGTGTTTTCTTTGCCACTAAGCTCGGCTTTCAACCGGCTTAGCAACAAAGAGGGGCATCTGTAAACACCCCAAATTTTCACCCTCATCCAGTGTTTGTCCATTTCATAAGTCATTACAGATCATTGCATGTCATTGCATGTATTCTGCATAGCATTGCATGTCATTGCAGGTCATTGCATCTCATTTTCGAGATCCAGCACTCCTATTTCAAAACATTCAATCCAGATTTGAATTTTAGAGCTTTTATTTCAAAATCATTTTCAAAACTTGGGTTTTTATTCAATACTCTGTCATTTTCCAACCCCAGGACTTTATATTTCGAAATATTTTCTCAAGGAAACATTCTGGATTCATTTCAAATTCAAATTTTAATCGATTTCAATTCATAGATGAGACCCATTGAGGTGGTGTCGCTTCTGAATTCCTCTATTCATCAAATTTCGTAAAATTTTGAAAGTTTCAGTCCGATCAGGACTCTGTCTCAGAGTCCTGATCCGGTCAGGAGTCTGTTTTGAAGTTTGTTTTACTTCCATTTTTAATCTTTTTCGTTTGTTTTCGAAATTTAGGTCATTTTACAGAGTCCAGTTAGTTCAGGATTCTATTTTAGAGTTCGGTCGAGTTAGGAGTCTAATCCTGACTGTGTTTTCTGACTTATTTCATCATTTCTTGATAAAATCTTTTGAAAATTCTTTCATTTGGCTGTTAAAATTTAAAATTTCAGTGTCCTAAGAGTTCAGGACTCTAACCCGGAGTTCCAGTTCGCATGAGACCCTATTTTCAAAAATCTTGAATTTCAAATGTCAATTTTAACCCTTTTTCAAAGCCATTTTCAGTGTTTATTTCAAAATTTCTAAAACTCGATGTGGGCCCACTCAGTTGGCACCATATCCAGAGGAATTCTAATTCAGTTAGGATCCTATATCATTTCAAAAATTTCAATTTCAAAGTTTGCTTTTGAAAAGCTTTTGAAAACTCCTTCAATTTCAAGTTTTAAAATCGTTTTTTTTTAAAAACTCAAGTAGGGCCCACTCGGGGTGGTGCCATATTCGAGTCAGTCAGGGCTAGACTAGGGTTAGTGGATGTCTTGGTTAGTGTTAGAGGTTTAGAAGAGTCAAAACCATTTTGAAAAAAACTCATTTTGAAAGTTAGTTTTTAAAACTAGTGTTTTTAAAGGTTTTTAAAGGTTTTTTAAAAAAAAAAAAACCAAATGTAGAAAATGCCAAGTGGCATTACATTTGAGGATTTTTTAGGAGTGTCTAGGGGTTAATTAAGTATTAAATAGGATAATTTAGGCTAGGGGTAGGATAGTCTTTACACCCCAAAATCGCCCCCCTTAGAAGAGTCCAATTTTTTTAAAACATTTGATTTTTAACCTAATTTTTTTTTATAAATAGAAGGCTATAGGGGGTCGATTTTCCCAATTGGCTTTCCTTTGGATTCTTGGAGCTTCTCTCTCCTCTCCAGCCCTTCCTCCATTGCATCAACCTCAAGGTAACTATTTTTTCTAATTTTTAGTTTTTATTTAATGTTTTTCATTGTTTTAAACATGATTTAGCTATTGGTGTCATCCCCTTCATGGATTAAACCATGGATTCAACCTCAAGAACCATCAAGAATCAGCAAGAACGATCCAAGAAGGTGATCTAACCCTGTTTTGGATGATTTACAGATATTTTAATCCATTAGAATTGATTTTAATATGATTCTTTGCATTAATAACCAATAAAATATATGATTTGCCTTTTTTAATGGGTTAAATCTATGTTTTAAAGGTGATATCAAATTCCAGCCATTGATTCCCTGTTCTTATTTTATTTTCATGGTTTATTTATGTTTTTTTTACGTTCTATAGCATAGAAATAAGTTTTATTTACTGTTTTATGGTTTATTTTATTGATTTACATTAGTTAATGCATGGTTTTTCAAGTTTCTTAAATTTCTGTGTTCTAGGTTTAGAACAATAAAGATGATGTTATTTCGGATTGAAGAACTCATTGTTTATTTCCGATTTTTTTATATGCGGTGCATGAATGAGTTATTGAGTTACTGTAGAAAAATCAGAGGTTTTGGATCTCGGAAACCCTGTCAAAAAAATCAGACATCAAATCGAGTTTTTAAAGCTTTAAAATCGTGGTTAAAATCAAGAAGGTAACTTTCTGTTATGATATTTCTCTCATCTTATATCCGATTTTAGATCTGTAAAGTGATATGGATTTATATTGAGTAGATATGTTTTCTGTGAAATTTTCGGATTTTTTTATCACTGTTTAGTATTTTTCTCCTTTTAGAGAATCTGTTTTTAAATTTAAAGCTCGTTAGGGTTTACCAAAACCCTAATCAGACTTGTGTTAGTCATCAATCCAAAACCACAGATCCGATTCATGATCTGTAAAAAGTGAGTATTGTTATTTTTCTGTCTACTGTTCACCATTAAAATTTCATAGATTTTAGTTTTGGATTGCTATTTATTCCTGTATTTTCAATCTGGAATAGCTGTTTTAATCCCTGTTAAAAGTGATATATTTTAGCTCAGATTGCCGGAAGGGTTTTCCCTAACCGGAGATGATTTTTCCAATCTGTAAATTGGGAAATCTCTGTTTTTCTTTCTAGTTAGTCTCTGTAAAAGTTCATAAATTTCCATGGATATTTGACCCCTGGTTCAGGTCTTGGACTGAGACTGGTTGGTGAATTAGGTCAAAAATAGCATATTTTTAGGGTTTAATGCAATTTTCGGATTAATTTAATGTAAAAAAATTATTTTTATAATTTCAATTCGACATTAGGGTTATAACAAGTGCAGGTACCAATTTTTATGGATTTTGGAATCCATTTGATGGCTGAATTAAGCAAATTGCAAAACCGGGTTCCTGAAAGATCCAAAAACACTGCTAAAATCACAGTTTTTGTGATATTATTGGATTTTCGTGCATAGGCATATATTTTTAGGGTTTAATCTTGTTCATAATCATATTAGGATGCTTTAGGTTTAATTTTGTGCTCATTTGATTTCATTTAGTGCATAAAACCTAAGTTTTTACCAAAATCTATTTCTAAAAACCCTGATTTCAAGGCCATAGTCTTGCTATCAGGGGCAATTTGGTCATTTGACCTAAATTTCGAAATCCCTAACCCTAATTTCATATTTTTAATCATGTCATAGTATATTTGGTTTGAGTTTATTCCATTCAAATTTCAAAACTTGCATTTTATCAAAATATCTTTCTAAAAACTCTAATTTCAAGGCCATAGTCTTGTTATTAGGGGTATTTTGGTCATTTTGACCCCAATTTCGAAATTTCATATTTTACCTTTATTATTTCTTCATATTTTATCATTTTGATTTAAGAGAATCATGGCAAAAAGGCTTATATCTAGCAAAATCCAACAATTTCCTGATATTGTTGGATAAATCTAGAAAAGCCAACATATATTCATTAACCAAGTTTTCTAGTTTTGCAGGTACATTGAAGACTTTATTTTTCATGTATTTAAATTTCAATAGTAATGTAATTTGTAATTAAACTTTGGAATAAGAATTTATATTTCCTGCTTAGCTTAGGTTGCATTGCATATAGTTTATTTTTATAATTTTAATGTGTGATGGATGATGATTCATGCATATTCAAACTCACCATGGTCTACACGAATGGCACATACACTAGCTTTTATGAAGTTTATAAACTTGGTGGAATTTGTATTTATGACCATAGTCAGAATATGAATGATACTTAGATTTATGATCTTCACATTAGCCACATTCAGCCTACACTCTTAGGCTAACTTCAAAAATGCACTGCATTTCTCAAAAATACAAAAAGTATTTCTCAAATCCATATTCATTCATTTCATGCATTTGCCAATTCCAATCTCAATTCAAAGAAGTTCATTTTCTCAAAATCTCCTAAGTCTTATAGCAAAATCGATTTTCCCAAAAGCATTGAATTTCAAAGAATATTTCAAGTGTTTTTCTCAAGTTCATAAACTCAATTTTCCAAAGTTATGCAGTCAATTTCAAAGTTTGAAGTTAGAGAAATCAGAATTTTTCTAAGTCTTATTCAAAAGAATATGGATTTGCCAATGATATTTCAAGTATTTCCCAAGTTCCAAATTCAAATTTTCTAAGTTAGAATTTCAATTTCCAAGTTTGAATTCAGAGAAACCAAGTCTCTCAGAATCGATTTTCACCAAATGTCAAGGAGTCCTCAAAATCGATTTTTATTTCTCTCAGAAGTATATTTGAAATCCCAATTCACGATTTTCCAAGATTTACATTTTATATTTCAATCATTCAAAGCAAACATCATGTTTTCAAAATGTGCACATTTCTGAAAATTCATAGCACATGCCTGATTCTATGTGCATTTAGAAATTAGAATATGATTCAGACAAGTTGAATAGAGTAGAGCATAAGATTGATCCTTGGTTCAATTACCCCTGTTAAAGGTGGCAGGAACGGTTGAACCTCGTACCGACAGGCGAGTCCCATTCTACGGAATTTTCCCGCATTTTAAAAACGGAGGCGAGTTATTTTCAAAAACTTTTCAAAGGTCAGTTTGATTTGCAAAAGAAAAATTTTTGCGATGATAACAAATACATTCCTCATTATGGTCATTGAATGTATTATATAATAATCTATATTTAAATTCAGGTGAAGAATAAAATACATTTGGTGCTTTTATAGAATTTAAAATGAAATTAACTCTCAATATACCCTGACTATGGCCATTGGTATATATTTTGAATTAATTTTAAGTTAAATTCTAATAAAAGAAGAAGATATTTAAGGAAAATATGATGAATTTTGAAAATGGATCCAGTGTGGATCCGGTGTTATTTTGTAAAAGATAAAAATCCTAAGTTTTATCCACACCCTGACTATGGCCATTGATGTGGATCATCAACTTAGGATTGATTTACCTCTTACGAAATGGTGCACGTGCCATTCGTGTTTCACCAACGTGAGAATTTGAAAAAAAAAAGGTAAAGATGCATGAAAAACAAGTAATTCATGATATCTACAATGCTCATTCATTCTAGCTAAAACTGGAAAATGTAAATTCTCATTAAGATCTAACTATTACAATACATGAAGTTGAATTTACAACTCCAAATAATGATATTTTCCACATATTCCCTGCAAAACACTTGGTTAGTATGGAAAAATAGAAGAGAAATGGCATATATCACATGGATTTCAGAGATGCAAGTGATGAGACACTCATATACCTACCTTTGTGCTTAACTCCTAATGAAACAACATGGATGATCTAAGGTATGGAAGGATAACCGAGTGTTATATATATATATATACATATATATATATATACATATATATATATATATATATACATATATATATATATATATATATATATATATATATATATATATATATATAACATGGATATAAAGTAGGAGAGTGACAGATGTATATATAGTGACACCATAGGTGATGGAAGGTGATGGTCTGTTGCAAGAGACTTGATGACATACTATGATGATGAAGATATGAAAATGTATTAAAGGATGTTAAAATTGGATGGTGCTGGAGGAAGTAAAAGTACTGTGTGTGAATGTAACAAATGCAGCTAGGTGAAAAGGTGATGTTGGGTGCCATGGTGGATCACAGGCTAGTGAGTTATTATGGATATGAGGGGTTGCTGAAAAGAGGCAATGGAAGAAGCAGGACTTTGGGAGCACACTTGTAATCTTGCAATAGGGAGTTCAATAGTTAAATAACTTAGCTTACTTTTACAGCATGTCTGGATCATTCCAAACAAGACAGAGAACTTCTCTTTTTCCAGCAAGAGCAGGTTAATGGATCCTTTGGTGGTAAACCAGCTAGCCATGACTTATCTTCAGCCAACATGATAATAGATCCCTGGAGCAGTGCGGCAACTTGGTTCGCTAATGGGTTTCTGCAAATTTGTTTCAGAAAACAGGTGCAACAGGTAAAGGGACAACAGATGCTAAGTGTGGGTGGGCTGTGGTAGTGACGTCAATACTAAGGTAGCAGTAAAAAGGTGGCTGGACATGACATGCTGATGATGCAGGGGATGCTGCAGTAGGCATTGGTGTAGAGGGCCAATTGCACAGTGTGGCTGGGGTATAACAGCTAATATATATATATAGATTTGCAGCAGGGTAGAGATGGGATGAAATGCAACTATTATTGTGGTTGCAGTTTTGAAGGGCGAAGTGATGGGACAGCGAAAAAAAAATGATTGGAATGAGATGGTGAGAGAAAAGAAAAAAGAAAAAAGAAAAAGAAAAGAAAAAAAAATATAACACTATGATGATGTTATCCATAATTACTCAGGTGAAATTTAGAGTGTATAGGGAATAACCATGAAAAATGTCAATACCTGAAACCAATGGAGTTAGATAATAACTAACAATGTCCATATGTGTTGTATAGGAAATGCTTTAAACATGCTAATAAGGACAATAGGGAGTTTTGCTGAACGTATATACCAGGGGATTAGCATAGAGGAAGATAACCGAAAGCAGTGGGATAGACAGTATGTGCCTAATTTACACAGAGAGGAACATTATGCCCTGTATATGCTGATCATCTAATTCAACTATTGGTATAAGAAGACGAGATAATGCTACTAATATGCAACACCAATAAAATGTTTTCAAATGACTCTAACGGATTGAGTTTATTCAGCAGTATGAAGCTTTATCATTCAAGATCACCAGGGGTATGCTGAACCAGACAGAAATATATTGAACTGAAAACATGAACATTTACAGGCCTTTCACCAGTGGATCTGTATTTTAAGACAGCCATTAACTACCAGAATAAAGTGGAGAGTATGATGAACAAATGATACCATTATAAGGCCATCAGACTGTGAAATTGTATAGAATTGCTATTTGGGAAATAAAACTTCAGTGAGAGATAATGCAACGAAAAAAAAAAATAGTGAAGACATTGCAGGGAAACATAATGGATGGCAGAAAATATAGATATTGCTTCTAGTAATTTTAAGATTAACTCCTGACAGAAAATTATTCCAATGAACTCAGACTTTATGGATATGGAGACTACCGATCTTCAAAGAAGAAACAGAGAGATGTCGCAGAAGGCTCTGTGGGTTAAGACCCAAAATAGGCTGATAGAGGATTATGAAGAGGTAGATTGAGAATGTACTGCGGTGATGTAATATCACACGTGAGATAAAGATAAGTGGGTGATTAGTGCATGGGATATGCAGTGGTGTGGTACATGTAACAAGTGGATGTACATGAATAGCAGGACATATGCTTGTGAAGTGATATGCTATATATATAAAAACAGGAAATTGATTTTAAGCCATCAGAATACCTGGTTTTGGTTCGGCAGATTTCAAGTTTCACAACGACCCAGAAGTCCTGATTGTGAGTCCACAAGGCATCTTCTGAATACCCTTTACTCCAGCGTTCCCTGAATAATCTGGTTCTCCTCTCGAATTGCTCATTTCACAAACATGCCAGTAAAAGAGTTACTGATGGTTGCAATACTTGCTGCCAATTGTCTTATGAAGGCATAACATCCTTAGTGAGCAGAAAACAAAACATTGGATAACCAAAGGATTCACTCCAATAATGGGTATGAAATCAGTGTAATAGTTAGATGAAGGCAGATGATGATAATGGTTGAACATATATATATTTAGGAATTGAAGTAAATCACACAACATACATGGATACATGATTCGAATTTCTAATCCTCTCTGAATTCACTTAAACCTCACAGATTTACCCCAAATCTATGTCCGTGATACTTTTGAAATCTAGATAATTTTATACTTGATCCTGCAAACTCATCATGACCAACGTCAGATGACTTTAGCACTTTTCTGGACATCTTGACAGGTTTCTGAAATTATCCCCCCTCCCCAACGTGTTTCAGCCATAGAAAGAAAGAAAAAATTATTATAAATGCTACCTGGAATATATAAAGACTACCAACGATACAGGTGAATTGCAGATACCGATGACATTATTGCTTTACAAAATGAGAGATGCACTCAGACATTATGAGCTAATCTTTACCTATGCAATAAAACAAAAGGAAAACATCACACTTGATTATAAGCACATATGTTGAGACAAATACCTGCACAGGGATGCGCCGACTATTGTAGATATGAGGCATGCTCTAGACGTAACTTCAGAATGAAAGGATTACCGTGTGAATTTGTAAAAGAAAGCTTACAAGCTCGGGTGCGATACCTGTGTTTTCTGGCGACAGGGCATGTTATGGGAACACAACCTGATTCAGGTATGTAACGCAATACAGGAGATATCGATATAGCATATAATGATCATATCGAATGAAGATTGCGCTATATCGAATGGACTGGTAACCAAGTGAAAGGGGATACCACGCAGCTGTTATGAGCAATGCCTCATATTATCGAAATCAAACAGGAAATTCAAATCAATGAATGATCCAGGCAATACGGGAATTCTAAGATCAATAGGGCATCCAGTTAAGCCGATTACTAAAATAAAAAAAAAAAAATACAAAGGTGGAAAACTGACTGAATCATGTATTTAATACAATGAAACTCAGAGGAAATTGCCACAAGAGGAGAAAGGAAATATAAAAGTAAATGTCGGAATGGGGCTATTCCTTTTTTTGTAGCATGTTTGTAAATCGGATCTTGCCATGAGCAAACCGATATTACATGGATGCTTTTAATAAAAAAAAAAAAAGAAGGAGAAAAAAAAAGGAAAATCAGAAGTAAAACAGAGGGAGAAGGGAAAGAGTAAACCTGGATGGATCGATGATGCCATTGCGAGGCATCCTCGATCATCAATACATAGGGAACAATTTCAATAAAAAGAAAACATCGAACATCTACAGAATTAGACATTGGAGGTTAAAACTGTAGATGATGGAGGAGAATATAAGGTAAATCAGGCTTTAGATATACATTGAAATTAAAAGAAATTCATAAGAAAAGAGAAGAGAAAAGAAGGAAATAAAACAAAAATAAAAGGGGTTTCTTACCTTAGTTTTGGAGGAACCCTGAGGGAGGAAAGAAAAATCTTCTTCTGTGGAGGGGGAAGGAACACCAGGGGAAGAAGGGATCAAGTAGAAGAGAAAGATGCGCATGGAAGGGTAGGAGACGGATGCGTGAAGGAGAAGAAGGTGGAGGGGTAGAACACGACCCTTCGTAGAGGCTTTGGAGGTCTCTTCTTAAAGAGAGGCTCGAATCCTCCAGAAGATGAAGCAGTTGAGGATGGAAGGTCATCGATCGGGAGAGAGGCGATGGAGGGTGCGAACGGGAGTGGCCGTTGCAATTTTTTTGAAATTCCCAAGAGGGGTCTCCTTTTCAGAACTTTTCTAAAAAATGGTTTTCATTTTCAAAAGGAGGTTTTAAAAGAGGGTTTTTAAAAAAATAGTTTTCAAGAAAAGGTTTCAATTTGCATATTTTTCTGAATTTTTGGAATTTTTCTATTGTTTTCCTTTTTCGATTTTCTTATTTTTTTTGTTCTTTTCTTTTGAAACGTATATTTGTAAAAACAAAACTCTAAAACTAAGAAAATTAATACTAATTTTACAAAATTTCAAAATATTCATAAAAGAAAGGTTTTTCTGAAAAATCAGGGTTATGTTGGGGAAAATTTCTTCAGAAGGATGGGTTTGGACCCAGGTTTTGAGAAAATGTTCGAGTTTTGACACTCGAATCGAGGAATACAATGTGATGGATCCAAACGGATGTCGGATGGACTGTCCGAGCTATTTTAAAACTATTTTTGATATTTTCTATAATTTTAATTTTAAAATTTGGACAATGAGACTCAAATTTGGATTTGGATGATGGATCCAGATCCGAAATCAATTTAAACATATAAAATGAATTTAATTTCAGTAAAACTTGAGAAATGAACTGGAATTTAGATTTAAAAATGACTCATTTGCTCAAAAAAATGAATTTAGGGGCAAAAAGGGAATATTTAAAAGATTTTGAAAAATTTGGGGTGTTCACAGACATGAAATGATGAGAAATGACATGAAATGCTATGCGAAATGCATACCCTGAATGAAGAATTTTGGATATTGGACTTTAATTGACATTTGTACCAGTTCAAAGAGCGTTAAAACTGATAAAATTTGCAAAATGGTTCAAGAAATGGTTTTTGGGTTCTACCGAACCAGAGTGACACTGAAAATTGGGGTTTGAGCTGGATTGAACTGAAATGAACTGGATTGAGCTGGGTTCTAGGGTTTCAGAACTCAACTGGGCCGACAAGACACTGACTCAACTGACCTTTCTGACTGAATTTTAAAGAAAAGCTGCCATTTTTAGAGAAATGGTATGGAATGGTCACTGGAGTGAAGTGAATTACGAATCTGAGTTGGGTTTGAGCTAGAACAAAGGTCAGTAATACTCAGATGAACTAAAATCAAAGCTCGAACATTGGCTCAACTGACTGAACTCAGAACAATTTCAGCTGAAAGAGCTGAAACGGGCTAAAATGGGCTCCTGAACACTTGAAAATGGTTTTGAACTGAAACTGGAGCACTTGAACTCCTGGTGAGCTTAAGCTAGACTCAAACAGAATATGAATGAATGAGAATGACTGACTCAGAGACAATTGACTTGGATTTGAGTGAGAAATGAGCTCATTTATAAAGAAATGATCCCATTTTGGCAGGAATGGTCAGAAATGAAAATGGTTTGTTCATCATGAGCTTAGGTGAGCTAGAAATGACTGACATTCTCAACTGTTCTGAATTGACCAATGAGCTTGGTTGACTCCGAATGACTGGGGTTCGGGATGACCTAGGGGTAAAATGGTAATTTTCCTAATGAAAGTGGGAAAAATGGTAGTTTTCTGAAACAGACTCGAGGTTGGACTCCTACACTGACCTACCAGGGTTGGCACTGCACAAGGGGTGTGTTTCAGAATGGATAAGGAAAATTTGGGGTGTTTACATATGCCCCTCTTTGCTACTTAGCCGGCTTGAGGACGAACTTAGTGGCAAAGAAAAACACACAAAATTTGGGCTATAAAAATGCCTCAGTTAGAAGGATCTGACTGGATACGAAGAAATTTGCCCTGATAAAAATGATAGGTATGAAATGGAGAATAAAGAAGAGAGATTTACTTCAAAGAACTAAGATTCAGGTTTTGCCCTTAACTTGAATGGGACGAGAAATACCTCGTGTAAAAATGAGGCTTAGGATTGACCCTTAACCTGACCGGAAGATGAAATACCTCATCAAAATGAGGCTCAGGTTTAACCCTTAACCTGAGCGGAGGATGAAACACTTCATCAAAATGAGGCTTAGGTTTAACCCTTAGCCTGACCGAGAGATAAAAATGATGAGTTGGATGGCGAATAAGACAACTCTCTTGAAGAATAATAAGGCAACTCTTTCGACAACGCGAAAGATGAATTCTTTCAACAATGCGAAAGATAACAAAGGTGATCCAAAAGAACAAGGTGATTCTTTTAACAACGGGAAAGATAACAAGGTGATCCAAAGGCGCAAGGCGATTCTTTTGACAACGCAAAAGATGAATTCTTTCGACAATGTGAAAGATGACAAAGGCGATCCAAAGGAACAATGCGATTCTTTCAACAACGTGAAAGATGACAAGGTGATTCAAAGAAACAAGGTGATTCTTTCAACAACGCGAAAGATGACAAGGCGATCCAAAGGAACAAGGCGATTCTTTTGACAATGCAAAAGATGAATTCTTTCGACAACGCGAAAGATGACAAAGGTGATCCAAAGGAACAAAGCGATTCTTTCAACAACACGAAAGATGACAGGGCGATCCAAAAGTGCAAAACGATTCTTTTGACAACGCAAAAGATGAATTCTTTCGACAACGCGAAAGATGAATTCTTTTGACAACGCGAAAGATGACAAAGGCTATCCAAAGGAACAAGGTGATTCTTTCAACAACGCGAAAGATGACAGGGCAATCCAAAGGAGCAGGGTGATTCTTTCAACAACGCGAAAGATGACAAAGACTATCCTTTCGGAGAGAAGGCTAATCTTTCAACAACGCGAAAGACGATAAAGGTTACTCTCTCAAGGAGGTAAAAGGTGATATTAGGATGTGTCAAGATGGACATCGAGCTCTTCACTTCATGTCAAGATAGTAAGAAAATATTGCCAAAATGTTAAAAATTGTTTGTTGATTCAAAATGCTTGAAACTGATGTATATTGGTATGAAAATCTTTCCTCTTTTCTACCCAAAGTATTACCTCCAATTGGGCTAACTCCGTAGAATCAAGATTCAAATTCAAATTGCTTGCGATTGACTTTCTTTCAAGGAAGCTATCAATTTCCTTGATATGAACAGAAAAGAGAGTATTCTTGATATTGTGAAAACAATTGGTGAAAGAATATTGATAATAGAATTTCACAAATTTTAAAGAGGACTCTTGGCATATTTGGCAGTCTGATATCCTGGAATTCTTTTCTCATGATGAGCTTTCTGAGAATTGAAGCTCTCTTGGGTTCTTGGGGATTACATCATCCTTCATTTTGGAGATGTCCTGACTTTTCTCTCTCTCTTTTTTTTTGGAAGGGTACGTCACAAACTCCTTCATCTCAGAGATGTTCCGATCCTTTTTTTCTCTTAGGGATTATATTGACGGTTATTGGCTCTTTGGTTGGAAATTTTTTTATGATAGCAGAAATTAAATACCCTTTAGGGTTTTGTCGAGTGGTTCATCGTAGTCGCCTTCATCTTGACGGTGATCTGAACTTTCCCTGGAAGGATCCGTCACAAACACCTTCATCTTGGAGATGATCCAAATCTTCTTTGGCCTCGGGGGTCTAACTCACATAATTCGTCTTCATCTTGACGACAATTGAGAGATCCCTTTTGCAGATATTTAATTATAGCTTAAATGATTGAGGAGATATGAAAATTGAGTGGTTTTTCTTTTTGTATCACCCAGGATATTTCGACTGCCTTATTTTCCAAGAATGATCTTTAAAAATGTGCCATTGACTGCGATCAATATCAATCACTTATGGCTTTGCGACAACATTGAATTTTTTTTGCTGGCCATACCGAGGATTTATTCTTCATCTATTTGGTTGGCCAATTAAAAGATTTTGAATTTTGAATCCTTTTTTACAAAAGCTTCATCCTTTTGGAAGTAATACTAAAGGTAATTTTGAGGTAATTCTTTTGTGCAATAAAGGTTTTGAAATCAACAAATATTTAATGACAAAATGACAAAATATTCTTGGAATCTTTGGTAAAAGAAATTGCTTGATATCCGAGTTGACACATCAGTGGGATTCTGGATGAAAGTCCAACACGAACCTGAACTTTGAAGGTAAATCCAATACAAAATTGGAATTCTGAAGGTAAGTCCTAGCACAATGCTGGATTTTGAAGGTAAGTCCAACTCAGAACTGGATTTGGTAAAAGGACCAGCATAAACTGGATTTGTAAGGACGAATGCTAAACCGGATTGGGAAGGACCAATTTGAAAAATTGGGTTTGGGAAGGATCAGTGCTAAGTCAGGCTTTGGTAGAAAGATTTGAATCAGAATTCAAATCTTCAAGGGAAAACTAAATGAATTGGGTTTTGAAAGAAAATTCGAGTCGAAACTTGGATCTTTTAGACCAATTACTAAATTTGCTGAAAAGTTCAAGTAGAAGTTCAAACCTTTAAAGAAAAGCTAAGCGAATTGGATTTGAAAGAAAATTTAAGTCGGAACTCTAATTTTCTAGACCAATTCTAGACATTTAAATTGGATTTGGAAGAAAATTCGAATCGAAACTCTAATTTTCTAGACCGATTCTAGACATTTGAATTGGATTTGAAAGAAAATTTGAGTCGAAACTCTAATTTTCTAGACCAATTCAGAAGGAAAAGAAATTCAGGTCGAAACTCGAATCTTTGAAGGAAAACTAGATCCAATTTGGAAGGAAAAGAAATTCGAGTCAGAACTCGAATCCTAAAGAAAAATTGGGTCAATTAGAAGGAAAGGACATTCGAGTCGGAACTCGAAGTCTAAAGGAAAATTAAAAAATTCAGAAGGAAAGAAAGTTTGAGTCGGAACTCGAACCTTAAAGGAAAAACTAGACCAATTTGGTTTTAAGGAAAAGAAATTTGAGTCAGAACTCGAATCGAGAAGGAAAACTAGATCAATTTAGAAGGCAAGGAAATTCGAGTCGGAACTTGAATCCCTGAAGGAAAACTAGACCAATGTGGACACTGAATTTTAAAGTGTACTAGTGTGAACATCGAATTTTAAAAATGAACCAGTACAAGCACTGTGTTTTGAAAAATTACCAGTACAGACACTGGGTTTTAGAAAATTACCAGTACGAACACTGGGTTTTGAAAGTTTACCAGTATGAACACTGGATTTTTGAAAGATTACCAGCATAAACGCTGGATTTTGAAAAATTACCAGTATGAATACTGGATTTTGAAAAATTACCAGCACAAACACTGGATTTTGAAAAATTACCAGCACAAACACTGGATTTTGAAAAATTACCAGCACGAACACTGAATTTTGAAAAATTACTAGTACGAACACTGGGTTTTGGAGAATTACCAGCATGAACACTGGATTTTAAAAAATTACCAGAGTGAACACTGGGTTTTTGAAAAATTACCAGTATGAACATTGGGTTTTGAAAAATTACCAATTGATTATGATGGGAGATTTTCAGTCTTCACCTTCACGACAACTTGGACAACTGTCAGGGCCTCAGGATTTATCCCTTATCCTGAATGAGTAGTTCAGGTTTATCCCTTATCCTGAAGGAGAAATGAATTTGATGCAAGTGAATGTGAATGAATGCATGCAAATGCAAATGAATGCAAATGTATGCAAAATGATGTAAATAGATGTACATGCATGCAAAATGAGAGATTTGTTTGACCATGCCTGCATACAGGATGTTTTGAAGACAATTTTTAAAATAATGCCTCAGTGTAATAGGGGAAAGAAATTTGGATAAAAGTAAGATAATTGACGTTCGAAGAATGCTCTTCGAAGATGACAAAGCGACTGACTTTTGATCGATTCAAGAGAGACTCTGAAGAATATCACTCCTCACAGAAGGACATGGTGTAGAGGAGAGCAAGCTTATGAGAAAAATTGATAATTTTATTGATGCATTGAAGGAAAAATGACAAATCAAGGAAAAATAGACAGGATTACATCATCCTTTGAAGGCAAAACGAGAAATGGAAAAACATTAACATTGTCGACTTTTTGAGTAATTAAGGGAAAATGACTAGTTCTTTGTTTCATCTTCAACGAGAAGATTCTTATCAATGCAATCTTGGACAATGTTCTTGAAGATGAAACAATAGTCAGTATTGTGTCCTACTGCCCGATGAAATTTGCAGAATTGGTCCATGAACCTTCCCATGATCGTGGGAGGATCTATGGCTCTTGGGAGATTTACCATTTCTTTGGTCAACATATATTCGAGGATTTCATCGAGAGGCTGCTCAAGAGGAGTAAACTGATGATCGTCACCCCAACCATCCCGCTTTATCTTTTCTTTCTGCTGACTCAAATTTTCATTCTTCTTTGAAGACTTTTCTTTCTGACTTGTATGATTGTTCTTGCTATTTTTATAGTCGTTGCGGCCGACATTGGCAGAGAAGGTGAAATTTGTCTTTTTCTTTGAATCTTGATTATTCTTAATGAGGGTGATGCCATCATAGACCTCGGTCTCTATTCCCATCTCGAGCCACTCGGCTCGTTCAGTAAGCTCAATGAAAGATTTGAAAGGCGAGGTGGAGATAAGACCTCTCAAAGGTTGTGAGAAATTGTTCAGAATAATCTGGAGTGTGTACTCCTCTGAGATGGGATTTCTCATTTTATTGCAAGTGCCCCTCCATCTGCGGATGAAGTTTCTGGCTTTCTCATTATCTCTTTGCTTTGCATTGTAGAGATGGTTCAACGTTGACAGCACTTCGGTGTTGAAAAGGAATCGTTCAATGAACAGATTGACCACTTTATCGAATTCCTTCAACTCGATGGGATTAATGTGTTTTGAGTACCATTTAGCAGTCGTTTCCTCCAGACTATGAGGGAAACAAAGGAAGAGAGCTCGATTGTTCTGCTTGAATCAATTGCATTCCGCAAAGAACATAATCAGGTGAGCCTTGGGATCGCCAGTCCCATCAAATTTGATAAATTTTCGGGGGAGATCCTCCAGGTTGTCATCCTCGTCTAAACCATCATAGAAATATTTGCTTGTGAAAATCCTTTTGCCCTTGTCGCGGGCTTGCAGATCCTTAACCATTTTGACCATATCTCTGAGTTGTGACTGGTCAAGGTCATTAACAGACTGGTCCTTGGACTTATTGGCTGACCCCTGCTCCTGAGTCATCTTTCGAAATACTTGTTGAGCCTCACACTCTTCATCGGTGTCATCCACTGACTCTGCTTCATTGGATATGTCTTTATGTTAGATACGCCTCTTGGATATCTTCAGTTGTTTCTTCAATGTTCGGCCCTTGATCTTTTCCTTGGTAGGAATCTTTTTTAAACTGGCCCCTGCTTGCTTATTTAACATTTTCTTTATCATTCTCTGAAACAAAGCGTACATCTGAGGATCAACATCATCATTGGTTTGTTGACTCTGGTTCCTAGCAGATCGCGGCGAATCCATCTCTTGCTCGCTGCTACTATTAGGGTGTTGAAGCGACATTGTTTTCTTTTTGGATCTGGTTTGAACCATTTCACGATGCCGAAACTCTCTGTAAGACAAATGGGATGATTAGAATAAGGGAAAATTCTTGAAGGCAATGACTTGGGGAATAGAAGAAAAATAATGGATGAAGATCTGAAATTAGGTTGACAATTTGAAGAATATCCCTTTATCAGGGATTGGATTATTGCTGGGATCGCGACAATTGCGTTGTTATTTCATGAGTGGAACTAAACAACCGGGATATGCCTTGTTACCTAGGCAAGGTCGTTAACCACGAAGAAAAAGACATCTTTGAAGGAATATAACAAAGTAATGTATAATTGGTAATGAGCTTCCCTGTAAACTTGAGAGATTATCTGAGAAGGAAGACAAGAAGAATTTTTCAGGGAAAAACATTCATCACAAAGGGCATATTGCACGAGAGTTCAGAAAATGATATTATGAAGAAAATGACATCCAAATATAAGGAAAACTGATGATTTTATTGATGTCTTAGAGGAAGGATGACAAATTTAAAGAAAGCAACTGGGGACTACATTTATTCAAAGAAGCAAAACAGAAATGATAGAAATGAGAAAGCATTGGCATTTGTCATCTTCATGAATGATCAGGGAAAGGCTCGGTCAGAACGGCTGACTAGTCCTCATCTTTAACGGAGAGATTCTTGTCAACACAGTCTTGAACGATATTTTTGAAGACGAAGCATCGCTCAGTATCATGCCTTGTAGCTCGGTAGAATTTGCAGAAGCGATCTTTTCATTTCCCTAGGGCGACTGGAGGATTAGCAATTCTTGGAAGTTTAACCATTCCTTTGCTCAGCATGTATTCAAGGACCTTTTCGAGGGGTTGATCTAGAGGAGTGAGCTTGTAGTCACGCTCCCAGTCTTCATGCTTTGGCTTTTTTTGACTGCTTGTTTTCTGCTGGGAGCAGGATTGAAGGGGTTTAGCTAGGACAGTCGGTTGGTCTGCTATTTTGTTTTCCCCCAGAATGTCCTTATCAATGCGATCCTGGACGATATTCTTGAGGACAAAACAATTTTATGTATCGTGTCTTATTGCACAGTGAAACTTGCAAAATTGTTCTTTGAATCTACCCATGATTGTCGGGGGATCAGCGACTTTTGGTAAATGAACCATGCCTTTTGCGAGCAAATTTTCTAAAACAGTCTCGAGCTTCTGATCCAGAGGGGTGAACTTTCGATCAGTGCTCCAGTATTTGTGTTTGGTTTTTCCTGCTCTTTCCCTTTATGCTGGGGACTGGACTGGAGAGGTCGGGCATTCTGCTTGTCCATTTTATCCTTTTGACCTGCGTGGTCCTCTCTGCCTGGATTTGGGTTTCCTGATCTGCCAGTATGATTTTTCTGCCACCCCTTTTGCTTTTTCCATTGTTGTTGCCCTCGATGTTCACTGAGATTGTGACTGGTGTCATCTCCTCGACTGGCTCCTTTCTAATGCTTGACTCGGGTAGGTCCAATAGCATCTTTGTCATCATTTTTTGAAACATCCTATACATGACTGTATCAATGTCATCTTCACTTGTTTGGTCCTGCTTCTTGACTGGCTTCGGAGAACTCATCTCTTTGACACTGCTTGGTGTTGTTCTCTTTCTCGACCTTGTTTGAACTATGGTGAAATGCCAATGCTTTATGCAGAATAAAGGAATGGTTTAGACTGAAGGATTTTTGGGAAAAATAGAGATGATGAAGGAAATATTGAGGATTATGAAAGAGATGAAAATTTTGAATAGAATTTAGAAGACAAAATTTGAACATTTGAAAAATTGCAGGCAGGATCAAAATAAGGATGAAAATTCAAGATCCAGAGGAAAGGTAGGAAAAGGAAAATCGCTTGGACTTTTTGAGGAAAAATATGAGGTTTTTGAAAATTGTTCAGGGTTTTGAGAAAACTGCTGGAAAAATAAATGAGAAATGATGTAAATGACAAATAAAAGGGAAATGAGAAATAAAGGAGAATGTATTCAATCACATCTTGCATAAAAAATTATGCACATACAACATTCCCTAAGAAGCTGACTCTAAAATGCATCAATTTTAAAAGAGTTATAGGACCCTAATCCTAACTCTAAGCTCAGATCAGTTGTGTCTAATCATGCTATGCTGATATATTCGAGTCAAAACCCGAAGTACATGGCATAAAAATTTATCTTCGGTTCTAGGCTTGTGTTTTCCCAACATCCTTGAGCACCTGTCGATATACGTTGGACTATGGCCCTTGGTACGTGGCAGGGGGCGTTAGCCCAAATAAGTGGCTCAGTTGTGAGGCGTTGTCCCAAACTATGGTTCTGGAAGAGAGCCCAGCAACGTGAAGACCGGGTAGACATAGGTGGGATGGTTTTGAAAACATGAGCACATGCAAGCAAACAGATGGCTCTAAGTCCTAAAGAGAGAATTTTGAAAATTTTGAAGAAGCAAACATTGTTTTCATACAAATTCTAGATTGAGGAGTGTTGTATTTCAAACCTAAGTCTAAGTGAGTATGAATAATTCTTCTCAATTGGTCCTACCAAACCATACCTAGTCTACATGCAATTCATGTCAGCTAGGTTCAAGCCTAGGCTCCTAGGTTCACATGATATCAGAAAATAAAAACTGGCATTCCATAAAACACGATTTTGATAATTTGAACTAAGTCAAGCACACAATTGATCAAATAAAGACAGGTCTCATCACGATCGCCAAACCTGTTATCATCGCAAAATCCCCCCCCCCCTCCCTCTGCGAGAGTGAGAGAATTATTCTGCGAGTCAAACTTGACCAAAGTTTTGAAAATTGGTTTTGAAAATTACTCGCCTCTGTTTTGAAAATTTGCAAGAAAATTCCGTGGAATGCGATTCGCCTGTCGCTACGAGGTTCAACCGTTCTTGGCGCCTTTGCCAAGGGTAATTGAACCAAGGATCAATTGTGCGCTTTAACTTGACTCAGATATCTAAATCATTCTCTATTTTCCTAGAATTCACAAAGAATCAGGCATGTGCTATGGATTTTTGAAAATATGCAAATTTGAGAAACATGATGTTTGCCTTAAAAAAATTGAGATATGCTTGGAAAGTGACTGGAAAAGTGCTTGGAAATAGAATTCCTGGGAAAATCATTGAAATTCATTAGAAATCAGAAATTTTCTTTGGAAAATGAATTCTCAGGAAAACTTGGACTTTGAGAAAATTGATTTTGAGATTTAGATTGCTTTTTTCTGAGGAAATGGATTTGAGAATCTTGAGAAAATTAGGAAGTTTATTGGAAAACGATTTTTGAAATGGAAAGTAGATTCTCAGGAAAATAAGAACTCTAAGAAAATCAATTTTTGAGATTGGAATAGTTGTTTCTAAGAAAATCCATTTCTGAATAGGATTTGGGAATTCTAGAAAAATCAATTTCAGAAATAATTCAAAGTTTTTGAGAAAATCGATTTTGGAGCTTTGAAACTTGAAATTGAGAATATTAAAATATTGGGAAAATCATGATTTTGAACTTGGAAAATACTTTGAAATCTCATTTGAAAAATCAAAATTCTGAGAAAATCAAATCTTGAGAAAGACTTGGAAATTTTTAGCGAAATCGATTTCTCTAAAATGGAATTGGGAAAAGAGTTTGAAAATGATGCGAATTGAATGAATGAATATGAATTTGAAAGATATTTCATTGAGGAATTTAGAAATCCTTTTGAAACTTTGAGAAATGCAGTGCATTTTTGAAGTTAGCATAAGAGTGTAGGTTGAATGTGGCTAATACGAAGATCACAAATCTTGGTTTTCTTCGTATTCTGACTATGGCCATAAATACGAATCCCACCAAATTCATGAACTCCCTAAGAGCTTGTGCACGTGCCATTCGTGTCAACCATAGTGATTTTGGAAAATGTTCATATGCATCATACATCAGATATTGAAAATTGCAGAAATTAAACTATATGCAATGCAGTCCTATTCTAAGTTGAAAAGTAACTCTTATTCTAAATTATTACATCCGATATTACATTGAATAAAAGAAAATAAAAATCTTCTTCCTGGATATTCCTGCAAAACTAGAAAACAATGTTAGCACAAAAATATAGGTTTTTCTGAATTTATCCGAAAATATTGGAAATTATCGGATATTATTCAGATATAAACCAAAATTCATAACCCCCTTGATATAAACATGAGAAATAAGGAATAAATTCGAAAATAAACATGGACATTCGAAATTGGGGTCAAAGGTCAAAATGACCAAAATGCCCCTGATGACCTTGAAATCAGGGTTTTCTTAAAGAATTTTTATAAAATTTGGGAATTTGAAAATCAAATGAAATAAAATCAAACATAATATGATGAAATATGATGATATGCACGAAAAAATGGAAATTTGAAGTTTGGAATTTCAAAATTTAGGTCAAAATAACCAAAATGCCCCTGATAACAAGACTACGGCCTTGAAACCAGGGTTTTCTAAAATAAATTTTGCAAAAATGGGAAATTGAAATGTAAATGACATTGAAATTAACCCTAATATGACATGACATGCTTATTTACATGATAAAAACCCTAAAATGGCAAAAATATCACAAAATATCAAATTTGACTCGATTTTCGCTTGTGAATTTAAAAATAAACTAACACACAAAGCAAATGAACTTAGATTTGAGCCAAATTTGGCATGAACACCTAGAATAACCTTTAAAATAGAATGAAGCTCGAAATTCATTTTTTTTGTTATTTTTTAATGTGGAAAATAGCTAATAATGCTAAAAAATCAAGATTTTGCCTAAAATGCTAATTCTAAATTGGATTTCGGATACTAAAGTTCCATAAAAATTTCCCAAATTTTATGGGGTGACAGAGGACAATTAGGAAAAAGATTTTTTCCTTTTACATATTCTAGTTTTGATCTATGGTCGGAGCTGGACAGCTCCGGCAAGTCGGATCAGAATCCGGCGACTCTAGGATTTAGGGTAGACTGACAGGTTTTGGAAAACATTTTGGGAAAAATAGCAGACAGTTGAGAAAATGGCTGAAATTCTGCGAAAATGTCTCTGACAAACAAAGGAAGATTTCCTTTTTTCACAATATTGGGATTCAGGTTATGGTTTGAGAGAAAACAGAGGATTACCAGAGACCTGGGTCTCTGACATTGTCAGACATTGGAATCTGACAGACGAGAAAATTAATTCCAAAAACAAATACGTAGACTATTCTAAAAAATTTCAAATTTTGGAAAACGACAGAGGGGAGGGTTAGGAACAACTTTTATGTTGGAAGTTTTGGCATACAACCTATAGGTTGAACAGACACAGTGGGTTAAGGTCGGTCTAGACCCTGACAAGGAAAAAGTGGGATTTTCCCATGGGTTTGCAAAAAGTGATTTTTATCAGAACCTAAATCTTGTTGAAAAAATCTAAAAATTTATATAAAAAAACAAACGTTCTAATAGGGACTCACTGTATTTTTTTGAGGGAAATTTGGATCTTCCATCTAGGAGATCTCAGAGGTTTTTGTCTGCTAAAACAGAACTTGGAATTTCTGGAAGGTCCAAAACTCGATTTAGGTTTTTATTTTTTTAATGGAGTTTCGAATTTCAAATTAATGCAATTTTCTTACAGGAATTTAAAGACACATAAGCCTAATGATCATGAAATTTACAGGATTTATGAATGAAAAAAATCACATAAAATATCATCTAAACTTTGCATGCGAATGGATTTTATAGACTCTAACTTGGATAACAATGAAATCTATACAAAAATACATGAAATAATCAACAAACTAACCTAAATACACATTTTCTAACATAAAATATCATGAAATATATAGCTAAAAATAAAATTCAATGGGGAATATGATCCATTTTGATATTGGTTCTCAGAATGAGAGACCCAATCCACCGAATGGATGGATCTCACCATTTATTTAGCCTACACACATAAGATATGTGTTTTTCGTATTTCTTTTTTTTTATTACTCACGACCATGGAAGAAATCTTTATATCATCTTAGATCCGGTTTTGAAATGGTTGCACATCACCTTCATGAAGATGAAACTTGGGGTGCTCCTATCAAGGTGCGGCAAAAGGGAAACCGCATAAAAAAAAGACAAATATGGGATTCTAATCAATCAAAGGGGTTTCACCTTGTATCCTTGCTGCAACAAAGAAGGATGCAGCCTTGGTGAATGTTGCTGATGAAAAGAGATCTGCTACCAAGTAGGGGTCGGAGGTGGAGCTTGGATCGGCTAAAGGAATCTGGAAATCGTTGCAGCAAAGGGAAGTTGAGAATGACTGCACTAACGGAGATGATTTGTTTCAGTGGTACAACCTTGGAGGAGGTTGCAGCGATGAGGAAGCTGTCTTGGTTGCTGGGTGCTGACTGGAGCTGCTTCAAAGTTGGAGGAGGTGACGATCACCCAAGAGGGAAGCTGCAACAGTGATGACACCGGCTGGAGGTTGGTGTGGCTCGGGTTCTTGTTTGCAATAAGTGGAGAAGGTGCAGCCGGCTAGAGCAATGGAGATGATGGGGTCACCTTGAAGATGCTAAAAATGGCAGCAATGGTGTGGGGTAGCCTTGAAGATATTGGATTGGCTGCAACAAGGAGACTGTCAAGGAAGGGAGGCTGCCTTGGCTGAGAGAGAGAGAGGGAGTTAGAAAGGAAGAGGCGTGAATTGGGAGAGAAGAAAAAGCTCAAAAGCCCCAGCCGTATGGTGATTGTTAGTTTTTTTTTTTAGACAAATAGGATAGGAAAAACTGGGGTTTAATGAAATGGACTTAGGTTTTAATGAGAGGGTCTAATGAGAAAGGAAAGAAGAAAACGTGAATGGGTCCCATGAAAAAAAGAAAAAAGAAAAAAAAAAAGCAAATAGCATAAAAAGATTTCTTTTTTTTATTTAAAAAGAACATATAAATGGAGAAGCCATCTCAGAGTGGGCTCATTTTCTAATTTTGAAATTCATTTTGAGGATCATAGGGGTAGAATAGTCTTTTCAGAAAAGATTTTTGACAAAATTAGCTATTTTTGGCAATTTTTGAAATGAGCTCAGAATTTGAAGTTCAATATCCCGTTGCGAATCAAATCCAGTTTGGAATTTGAAAATTTGAGTTTGAAAGAAATCCAAATTATTTTTCTCAAGAAAATATTTCTAAATTTAGAATCCTGGGGGTAAAAAAGTCAATTTTGAAAACCCAGGGTTTGAAATTGATTTATGAAAACTTTTAAAACTTAATCTGGATTGGAATTTTCAAAACTAGAGTTTTGGATCTCGAAAATGAAATTAAATGTGATGAAATGACATGAAATGATGAGAAATGACATGAAATGCTATGCGAAATGGAGACCCTGAATAAAGAATTTTGGATATTGGACTTTAATTAACATTTGTACCAGTTCAAAGAGCGTTAAAATTGATAAAATTTGCAAAATGGTTCAAGAAATGGTTTTCGGATTCTACCGGACCATAGTGACACTGAAAATTGGGGTTTGAGCTGGATTAAACTGAAATGAACTGGATTGAGCTGGGTTCTAGGGTTTCAGAACTCAACTGGACTGACAAGACATTGAATCAACTGACCTCTCTAACTGAATTTTCAAGAAAAGCGGCCATTTTTAGAGAAATGGTACAGAATGGTCACTGGAGTGAAGTGAATTACGAATCTGAGTTGGGTTGAGCTAGAACAAAGGTCAGTAATACTGAGATGAACTAAAATCAAAGCTTGAACACTAGCTCAACTGACTGAACTCAACTCAATTTAAGCTGAAAGAGGTGAAACATGCTAAAATGGGCTCCTGGACACTTGGAAATGGTTTTGAATTGAAACTGGAGCACTTGAACTCTTGGTGAGCTTAAGCTAGACTCAAGGGAATATGACTGACTGGGAATGACTAACTCAGAGACAATTGGCTTGGATTTGAGTGAGAAATGAGCTCATTTATAAAGAAATGATCCCATTTTGGCAGGAATGGTCAGAAATGAAAATGGTTTGTTCATCATGAGCTTAGGTGAGATAGAAATGACTGACATTCTCAATAGTTCTGAATTGACCAATGAGCTTGGTTGACTCCGAATGACTGGGGTTCGGGATGACCTAGGGGTAAAATGATAATTTTCCTAATAAAAGTGGGTAAAATGGTAGTTTTTTGAAACAGACTCAGGGTTGGACATCTACACTAATCTAACAGGGTTGGCACTGCATGAGAGGTATGTTTAAGAATGGATAAAGAAAATTTGGGGTGTTTACATCGAGCCCCTGCTCGAACCAGGGTGCTCCTGGCTAGGTCTGACCCAGATGGGTATAGACCAACCAAACAACACACTAGGAAAAAATAAAAAACAAGAACTGCGAAAAGAACTGCAGCGAACTGGGAGTGAAAGAGGTGGCCATGGCTGGACTGGGCTACAACCGAGCCTAGTCCGGAGCTCTGGCCACCAAAGGGGGGTTCAAGAGGTGCCCTAGCCGATTTCATAACAGTGAGAGGGGCTGGGGACACAACATGCACACACTGAGAAGGGGCAGTCTACACATGCATCAACAAAAGAAAACCGAAAATGCCTTTTGGTTGAAGGCATGCCACATGTGAAAGAGAAAAATGTTGCATTTCCAGATTGCATATAAATACAAAATAAAACTAAGGATGCAATTTCAGTTGCATGCAAGCGAAAAAGGGAAAAATGAAAACCAAAAATGTGTTTCTCGGTTGAATGGCCTTTACAAAAGAAAGACATAAGTTACAAATACATTTTTTTTTTAACTTAACATAGAACAAAAACAAAAACAAAAACGTGAAAACCGAATGGGGAATTGATAGCTTAGAGCCCCGCTCTATTCATGGACCGAAATGGAGGGATGCTCAAGCATTCTCAAACACCAAATATAATATCTAATCCGCCACGATCCATGCATACAATAGATGCATCCGACCCTCTTGGCTTCATGCTTCCTACCATATGCGAATTTCAAAAAAATGGAAATACAAAGTTGCAAACTTCACCTTCGGTTTTTGGATTGAAGTGGAGGAGAATGAACCGGTTGAAAGCTTAAGGGTTTTCATGAATGAGTTACACAACCCCCTTTGAGAATACACCTACACTCACTCGATTTTGGAGAAGAAGAAGTATGGGAGTGGGAGAGAAAGAGACTCCAAGAAATTCGCCAACTAGTGGCTCTCTCTCTCTCTCTTTCTTCAAAGTTTATATATCTAATGCCATAATAAATGGGTGGCTCAGATTCAACCTTGGAAAGATGGAGGGCTAGGGTTGCTTCACGCCCCTCCATACCATGGCAAGGTTGTAATTGCCATGCATGGCCGCCCAACTTCCCCACTCATTTTTCTCCTTTTGAAATCTTTCAACAGCATATGATAAATGCTATGGGGCGCAACCCCAAGCATCTCTTGAAATGGCGCACTCCCTCTCATAATTACCTTTTCTTGAAATGGGTTTCAAGATTTTGAAAATCCCATGGGGCACAGCCCCATGCATCCCTTGGAAGGGCACCCTACC
Source organism: Nuphar pumila (assembly GCF_984573655.1). Taxonomy (NCBI): domain Eukaryota; kingdom Viridiplantae; phylum Streptophyta; class Magnoliopsida; order Nymphaeales; family Nymphaeaceae; genus Nuphar; species Nuphar pumila. The sequence goes on from NC_143257.1 coordinate 16,910,693, forward strand.
CTCATGATGATGCCCCATGCATCATCATGAGGTCTAAGCTATGGGTAGGGCCAATTGTGGCCCTCCCTTTGGATCTCACCCCATTCCTTACAGAAATGCCACCGCCCCGGCTGGTCAACTTGACCAGTTGGTCTTCGTGGCTAGGGTCATCCAAAATCCCAAATAAATGTCGACCAAGGGCTTGGATCAACTCCCTAGTCGGACTTATGCTCATATATGAAGAAAATTTCAATTAAATCTTCAATTATAACTAAATCTTTCATAGTATATTTTTAATTTACATCACTTGCAAAAATCATCTCTGATATGACCCTTACCATATCGATACACCATCCTCATTAATTCACATAAGATATTAGGGTTTTAACCTCATTTGAAAATTTCAATTCTAGGTCTGGTTAACCTTATACAATTCAAATTTCATTTAGGGTTTTTCGACAATTATTGCATCGTGGATTTGCATTCATATCACTATGTGCATCTTATATATCTATATACGTATACATTAGGGTTTCATATATATATAATCATGTGCAAGAACCTCAAGACCATACAAGAATATTTTATCTCAGAATCACATCATACTTTGAATTTTCTAAGAAAATTTGTGGGTCTTACATTTTATTGGCAGTTCATTAAAGATTTCAGCAAAATCTCTTGACCGCTTTGCACTTTATTATCCAAGGACCAACCCCTTGATTTTGATGCTGAGTGTATGAAGGTATTTGAGATACTAAAAATGCCTTGACTACTGTTTCAATTTTGAGATCTTCTGATTGGACATTACCATTCGAGATTATGTGTGATGCATCCGATTATGCCATGGGAGCCATTTTAGGACAACAGATAAATAGAAAGCCCTACGTAATCTACTATGCAAGCAAAACTCTATCAAATGCTCAGATGAATTACACGACGACAGAAAAGGAGCTGCTAGCTGTAGTGTTCGCATTGGACAAGTTTAGGTCCTATCTTCTTGGCTCCAAGGTGGTTGTCTATTCTGATCATGCTGCATTAAAATATCTTCTTAGCAAGAAAGACACCAAACCTAGACTCATTTGGTGGGTTTTGCTACTACAAGAGTTTGATCTCGAGATTAGAAAGGTAGCGAGAATGTAGTAGCAGACTATCTTTCTAGACTGGTCGTGGATTCCACTTAGGATTAGAGACTGATCAGTGACACATTTCTGGATAAGCAGATCATGGCAGTAGGCACATCACAGTTACCTTGCACCACAACAAAGCAGTGGATTAGCGATGACCTCATTCCGTCGCTAATTCATTGCTAACCGGCTTAGCGACGGATTAGCGATGAAGAGGCGACGGACAACTGACGTTGCGAATTTGTCGATGCTAACTGGCGGTGGAAAATTTTCGTCGCCAGTTCCGTCGCTAATTGCGACGGAATAACGAACGATGGATTTCGTCGCAAATCCACGGGTACTAAACGACGACCTCAGCTTGGCGACGTATTTACATCCGTCGCTAAGCCGTCACTAAATTATATGTATAGCAACGGATATATCCGTCGCAAACTTGAAAAAAAAATAAAAAAAAAAATTATTTGAAAATTAAATATTGAGAACGCTATAATTTATATTTCCTGTATAATTTATATTTCCTGTAAATAAAAAATAAAGTACACATAAAATTTCATATAAGAGGAATCTACAACAATTAATCGTTCCACTTTAAAATTAACAAGCTTAATTGTTTACAATTCAACAATTACAATTTCGAAACAAAAAAAAATAGAACTTCTTCAACACATTAATCTAATCATCGCCAAGATTTTGTGCGTCTTCTTGTTCATTGCCTTGATCTGTCTCTTCAGCTCCGCTACGCTGATTATCGCTAGCAACCTACACAAGAAAAGAACAGTCAGTATTGATAAACAAAATATATTGAAATAAATTATACACTATATGTGATTCTATCATGTGCTCATATGTGTTCTAAGGCAGTAAAAAAACTTTATATGTGATTCTATCATGCTCATATGTGCTCTAAGGCAGGCAAAAAACTGTATATGTGATTCTATCATGAATGATATGTGTTCTAAGGAAGTAAAAAAACTCTATATGTGATTATATCATGCTCATATGTGTTCTAAGGCAGCTAGAAAAACTCTATATGTGATTCTACCATGCTCATATATGCTCTAAGGCAGGCAAAAAGCTATATATGTGATTCAATCATGCTCATATGTGTTCTAATGCAGTCAAAAAATTGAATATGTAATTCTAGCATGCTCATATGTGTTCTAAGGTAGTCAAAAAAACTCTATATGTGATTCTATCATGCTCATATGTGCTCTAAGGCAGGCAAAGCAAAAAACTTTGTATGTGATTCTATCATGAATGATATGTGTTCTAAGGCAGTAAAAAAACTATATATGTGATTCTAGCATGCTCATATGTGTTTTAAGACAGTCAAAAAACTGAATGTGTGATTATATCATGCTCATATGTGTTCTAAGGCAGTTAAAAAACTGAATACGTGATTATAGCATGCTTATATGTGTTCTAAGGCAGTCAAAAAAACTTTATATGTGATTCTATCATGCTCATATGTGCTCTAAGGCAGGCAAAAAACTTTATATGTAATTATAGTATGCTCATATGTGCTCTAAGGCAGGCAAAAAACTCTATATTTGATTCTACTATGCTCATATGTGCTCTAAGGCAGACAAAAAGTTATATATGTGATTCGATCATGCTCATATGTGTTCTAAGGCAGTCAAAAAACTGAATATGTGATTATAGCATGCTCATATGTGTTCTAAGGCAGTCAGAAAAAATCTATAGGTGATTCTACCATGCTCATATGTGCTCTAAGGCAGAAAAATAGTTATATATGTGATTCGATCATGCTCATATGTGTTCTACGGCAGTCAAAAAACTGAATATGTGATTATAACATGCTCATATGTGTTCTAAGGCAGTCAACAAAAACTGAATATGTTAAGGCAATCAAAGTTACATGAAATCTAACGACATGCAATATATTGCATGAAACTTTCATACCTGAGAGGGACCTGCAATCTAAGTTCCTCTGTTCAGCAAAAAACTGTTGAACTCATCTCGGAGAACGTCAGCGACGGTTTCATGAAAGCAGTTACGCATTGTGTCCTTAACGATCTGGCGTACATCATCACCGGAAAGAATAGGCTGCTGCTTGAAGCTTTTGGTGGTGGAAAAAGTCTGTGAGCCGTAACTGGAAGAAGCAATAGCAAGTGAAGTGTTCATATTACTCCCAAACCCGAACACACGACCCTTTTTGGGTTCACCTGCTGCAGTCACCCATGCTGCTGGATCAAATGATGGATGTTAAGTAGCGTCATCGCCATATCGCTCTACCATCTGTTGCTCGTATGCCTCCTACAAAATAATTTTTAAAGTATGCATTAATAATTAATGATAACATTATAATAACTTTTATATTGCAATGATTATTAATAGAATAAATACATACCGTTGTCGTTCTCGTCTTCTCTGATACGAAGTCTCCCATGGTCTTTCGTTTATGTGTTTCAACAAACACATCCTTATATGGTACAATGCCTCCTTTTTCTGCTTCTTGCGAAGTTAAATGATAAAAGATTTAGTTAACAAGTTTGCAACAATACTTATAAAATTAATATTATATATTAATGAGTTACTATTTTCTTCAGGTGGCTCCCAAATGTCTTAGATTCACCTATGTGTAGATGGGCTTCAAGCATTTTCGCTAGATTTTGTGCAGCCTTCGCAGAGCGATTTCAAAATACATCCCCCACCCACTTATCGCACATTCCATCCCAATAATCTCTCCTGATAGTAATAGGTCCATGGCCCTTCCACTGTAGTGGATCATCTATTCTGCCAGATGCTTTTTTTGCTGCAGTTTTCATATTGTGCAGCATGTCTGCAAATTGATTGGCAGTCACCTTCTGTCACACCTTCCTTGCATAATTTTCATCCACCGTAGTTGCGAAGCGATTCGAAGCCTATAAATATTTTCAGAAAGTTAGTAGACATGACTAAAAAAAATTTAAATAGGAAACACATTAACTATGAGAAACAACTGTATACTGTGAATGATGACCACAATCTATCCATCACCTCTTTTGGATACTCTTTCCATTAAGCGACTGGTCCTGGTAGATGTTGAAGAAGTGAATTCATAATCTCACATACTACTTCTTGTGGCTCAAACCTCGTGCTGCACATGAATTGGTACACAATAAATATCAATATAAAATATTTATAAGAAATGCAATAATTAAAAACGAAATACTTACGATCGATTATCGATATACATTATTCGAATGAGTCTTCTTGTGCCAGACTGAGAAGACCTTGCTTTCTGTGTTGGCTCCTGACTTGTGTGATCAACTGGTGTAGGTGGGTCGTGTACAGGCGAAACATCAACTATAAAAAAATACGTTAGAAATTCTCATAATACGCATTTCAACTAATCAAGCATCCAATTAGTTAAATGATATACCTATCACAGGAGCCCGTGAAGATGAAGGTTGTGCCTGGCTACTACTGGATGAGCGACCAATGTAACCTCCACGAACCATATTCTAACAAATAACATATGTCATACAATACATTCAAATAATTCGCATCAAGTATTACAATACATTCAAATCATTCGCATCAAGTATTGCAATAAATTCAAATGATTCGCAACAAGTATTACAATACATTCAAATAATTCAAATCATTCACATCAAGTACAATACAACTCATTCATTCGCATCAAGTATTACAATACATTCAAGTCATTCACATCAAGTATTACAATACATTCAAGTCATTCACATCAAATATTGCAATGCATTCAAATCATTCATATCAGGTACTGCAATGCATTCAAAAAATTCGCATCATGTATTACAATACATTCAAATCATTCACATCAAGTATTACAATACATTCAAATAAAGTCATTCATTCACATCAAGTATTGAAATGCATTCAAATCATTTATATCAGGTACTGCAATGCATTCAAATCATTCACATCAAGCATTGTAATGCATTCAAATCATTCGCATCAAGTATTACAATGCATTCAAATAATTCAAATCATTCACATCAAGTATTTCAATATAACTCATTAATTTGCATCAAGTATTACACTACATTCAAATAATTCAAATCATTCACATCAAGTATTGCAATACATTCAAATAGAGGTTTGTATTACAAGATTTTGCTCACTAGCTTGAGAATTCTTCCTCATCACTTGTTTGACTTTCATATTCTTCTTCTTCTTTATTGTTTATCCATCCACTTGGTATATCATTTGGATCACATTCTTCTATGAATGTTTCATCGGCCAATGGAGATATGGCATGCATATCATGCGCAACATCATGACCATAAGTGAAGTCATAGATATCATCTGATTGATAGTAATCATTGTCTTCAGCTAACTTATCTTCCTGTAACTGATCATACTCAGGGTATAGTTTGGACTTCACCTTGCAAACTGCCCACCATTCATTTCTATTTGACTTTTTTATACTCGGATATGAAGTATAATAAACTTGTTGAGCTTGCGAGGCTAATATGAATGGTTCATATATTTCAAACCTGGATTTATGATTCACCTACACAATGCCTGAAGCTTTGTCGAGTCTTGTTGCAGTTGGATCAAATCAATGACACTTGAATAAAGTTACCCTGTTATTTATGCCTAAGTAAGTCAACTTCATTATTTCCTCTATAACATCGTAGTAATTATGTTCATTTTCACCGTAGCTGCTACCCTTAACACACACACCACTATTCATCGTTGATTTGTTTATACCGTAATCTTTTGTATGGAATCGATAACCATTTACGATGTACCCGTTGTAGCATTGCACAACTTTGGTTGGACCATTTTCTAAATCACATATTCCTTGATCTTTAACATCACCATAGCGGACCTACACACAGACATAAAGAATGATTGTGATCACGACCAATTAAGTAACTTAGTGTTGTTTACAAGTACAAAATTTATGTTAGCTTCTTTACCAACTGTTTCAACCACTCTACAAACTTAGTTTTACGTTCTTTTTGTACTTTTGCATCAGTGAGATGTGAAACTTCTCTTTGCAACTCCAGATCAAATCGTCTGCAAACCATAAATACTTATATTACCGAGCCATATATCCACGTATAAAACATAAAAGGATTTATAATTATGTTGCGTCTACATATATTTAGTCGATGTATGGGTCGATCGCTGAGCAATTAAAAAAAATATAGATGTGTGCTGCATCTTGCTCTTGATCTGTCAAGAGCCTTGATCGGCAACTACCAAATGCATGCCCAAGTGGTTGAAATATTGACAGCTTGTCAGCTACAGTTACTTGTTCTCCATCATCGTTACGGGGCGGGCATGTGTAACGTGTTGGAATATGAGGTTCGAAGTACATAGATGAGAAATTTGAAATCTCTTCTAAAGTGTACGCCTCACAAATAGAGCCTTCTACTCTTGCTTTATTACGAACCTTTTTTTTTAGGTCGAACATGCATCTGACAAGAATATACATTTCAAATTTTAAATATCTGTCATTAAAGAGACAAATATAAAAAAACATATACCTTTCAAATGGGTACATCCATCGATATTGCACAGGGCCACCAACCCTTAGTTCATATGGCAGATGTATGATCAAATGTTCCATAACATCGAAAAATGCTGGCGGAAATATCTTTTCTAACAGACAAACAGTGGTGATGACAGAGTCCTCGAGATTCTTTACATCTGATACAACGACCTCCGATGCGCACAATGTTCTGAAAAATCCGCTCAACTCAGACAATACCCCCCATATAGGTTTGTCTAACATATCATGGAATGCTAGGGGTATCAATCGTTGCATAAAGATATGACAATCATGGCTCTTCAACCCATATAACTGTCCATCGTCAATCTTCACAGCCCGAGCAATGTTAGAGACATATCCATCTGGAAATCTCAATTGTCTCAACCATTGACATACATGTTATATTTGATCATATCCAAGCACGTACTTTTCCTTTGGTTTCAGTACTTTGCCATTATACTCTTTGAGTTCCAATTTTGGTCTTTTACATATTACCTCTAAATCCATACGGGCCTTCGGATTATCCTTTATTTTCCCTTTAACATTCATTATTGTATTGAACATATTATCAAACACATTTTTTTCCACATGCATCACATCCAAATTATGTCGTATCAATAAGGTCGGCCAATACGGTAGTTCCAAAAAAATAGATTTCTTCGTCCAATTGTGATCCTTCCCAAATCCACGGAAGGGTGTAGGACTATGGGCATCTGTTAATACATTTGGAAAGTATCGCAATCTTCTTAGAATCTCTATGCCAGACAATCTTGTGGATAGACCTTCCATTTCAGTTGTGCCTGCTTTAAACGCATTCTTTTGTCGTCGGAACGACTGGTTGTTGGGTAGAAATCGATGATGGCACTCAAACCAGTAAGGCTTCCTTCCATGCGTCAATCTAAAAGCTTTGGAATCCTCCATGCAGTACGGACATGCCAACCTCCCATGTGTGCTCCAACCAGATAGCATACCATATGCAGAGAAGTCACTGATTGTCCATAGAACAACGACCTTCATGTTGAAATTTTGTTTTTTGTAGGCATCATACGTGGTAACACCGTCATCCCACAGTACTTTTAGTTCATCAATCAATGGCCTTAAATATACATCAAGATTTTGGCCAGGTGAGGTTGGACCAGGGATCAACAGAGACAAGAAAAGATTTGGACGTTTTATACACAAGTTTGGTGGAAGGTTGTATGGAGTTACAAATACTGGCCAGCATGAGTATGGAGTTGATCGACCCCCAAATGGATTAAATCCATCTGTACATAGACCGAGTCTAACATATTCGCACTTCCATTGCAAAGTTCTGATGAGTACGATCAAAGTGCTTCCAAGCTTCAGCGTCAACAAGATGCGTGATCTTGTTTTCATCGTGTCGAACTTTATTTGCATGCCATCTCATGTGTTTAGTTGTCCTTGAAGACATATACAATCGCTGCAATCTAGGAGTGATAGGAAAGTAGCGGAGCGACTTGTATGAAACTTCCTTTAATCTCGTGCTACCATTGCCTCTTGTCTTTGGCTTGAACCGAGGATGCCCACATAACGGGCATGATATGTTGTTTTTATGCTCCTTGAAATACAACATGCAGTGATTTGGACAAGCATCAATCTTTTTATAACCCATACCTAGAGCGTTGACCATAACTTTCACACGATAGAAATTTTGTGGCAATTTCTCATCTTTGGGCAACATACTCTTCACAATCATGCACAAACGGTTAAAACATGATTGACTCAAATTATACTCGGACTTCAAATTCATTAGTTGAAGAACTGCAGACAAGATAGTGTGACTCTCGCAACCGTTCCAAAGTGACTCATCAGCATCTCTAAGTAAATCATAAAATCTACTAGCTGCATCATTTGGTGATTCTTCATCTACGACAGTTCTTACATCACTAGAACTCATAGCAGAACCCAGTTCTGTAACTGCGGCATCAAATATCAAATTCATATATGGATTATCGTGCACCACATTCACTCGTGCATCGAAATTGTTTTTGAATTCTTCTCCATGAAATGTCCAGTTCTGATAATCACTCACAAAACCCTTCCTGTATAGGTGATGTCTAACGCCATGAGGTTCTACAAATCGATTATTTTTACAAATCTTGCAGGGACACCTAATCCGACCTGTGGGATCCACTGTACTGACACTTGCCATTGCAAATTCAATAAAACTTTCAACATCATTCATATATTCATGCGATAACTCATTGTCCACTATCCTATGGTACATCCATTCACGGTTTGCAGTCATTTTCTTATGATGTTACGAATAATAACCTAACGAATTAAAAGAGAACCATCAGAATGCTATGATGAAGAAAATATCAAATTTATCATGCAATATATGATGTCATACAATAACAAGAATTATGATGCATGCATTGATAACTTAATATTTTCATGTGCAAACTATTAATGACACGATACAATCATTTGAAACATGCTTTTATTATACAATTTCACATGGAAAACACATTAAATTGAAAGTAACTACATGCAAACATGAATACAATTACATCAAACATTGCAATACATCATAATCATTCATATTAAACAAATGACAAACATGTACCTGCAGCAAACACATTTCAATATTCCACTAACTACTACCATGCCTAGCATGGACTCCGTACTCCAAAAATAAGAACACTTCCATATTCATACATTAAAATCATGCTCAACATGATCTCCGAACTCCAACAAAGCAACCCTAAATATCAACAACTAAGTGAATGTGTGAAAAATAAAGTGTTACATCTAATAAATTAAATAACATGTGATATGCTTGCATCACTTACTCACCACGGGTATTTACCCGATTTGCATTATTTTTTTCACTTACTTACCACGGGTGGCTGAGCACAAGCAGATTTCGTTGAGAAATCTGCAAAAAGTAATGTTTTAAAATGAAGTCACCACAAAAAAAAAAACCTAGGCAAAATAAATCATTTTGCATAGCCCTTGAGAAGCCCAGTACCTAATGACCTACTGAAACCGCAGGGGATCGACCCCCTACAGGAACACAGAGGTCGACCCCCTGACGAAAATCGCAGGGGGTTGAGCCCTGCATTTCGGTAGGGGAGTCGACCCCTCGCCGGAACAGCAGGGGGTCGACCCCCTGCCTGTCCCGGCAGGGGGTTGACCCCTTTCCGGAACATAGGGGGTTAACCCCCTGCCTTTTCGGCAGGGGGTCGGGGTCGATCCTCTGCCTGTTTCATCAGAGGGTTAACCCCCTGCCTTTCCGGCAAGGGGTTAACACCTTGCCTTTTCAACCCCTTGTCGGAACGGGGGTCGACTCCATGCTTGTTCCGGCAGAGGGTTAACACCCTGCCTTTCCGGCAAGGGGTTAACCCCCTGCCGGAACAGGCAGGGGGTTAACCCCCGTGTCGGAAAGGCAGGGGGTTAACCTCCTGCCGAAACGGGGGTCGACCCCCTGCCTGTTCCGACAGGGGGTTAACCCCCGGCCGAAACCGACAAGGGGTTAACCCTCGGCCGAAACTGACAGGGGGTTAATGTGAACACCCCAAATTTTTCAAAAGTTTGTAAATATTTCCTTTTCGCCCTTTGCCCCCATTTTGTGGGTAATTAAGTCAGTTTTAAATCTAAATACCAGTTTATTTCTCAGGTTTTACTGAAATTAAATCTATTTTATATATCTGACTCGATTTCGGATCCGGATCCTTTGTCAAAATCCAAATCTGAGCTTTGTCATCCGATTTATAAACCAAATTCTCAAAATTACCAAAATAACCTTTTAAAAGGCTCAGACAGTTCGTTTGGTATCCGTTTGGGTCCATCGTGTTATATTCCTCGATTCGAGGTTTAAAGCTCGAATATTTTCTCAAAACTAGGGTCCAAACCCATTTTCTGAAGAAATTTCCCCAAAATAACCTTGATTTTTTAGAAAACCCTTCTTTTTGTAAATATTTTTCAAAAATTATAAAAGGTTTTTAAAAGAAAATCTCTTATTTTCCTTAGTTTCATAGTTTTATTTCAAAAAATACAAAAAATTAGAAAATACAAATATATATATATACAAAAATACAAAGAAAAGAAAAAGAAAAAAATATAGTTTTGAAGACCTCTTTTTGAAAAACAATCTTTTTACTACAACTAGTTTTTTTTTTTTTGAAAAGAACTTTTGAAAAGAACCGGCCTTTTGAAAAATCTTTAAAAACAGGGATTCGTAAAATAAAAGATTTTTAACAAAAATTCCTTTTTAAAGGTTACATAAACCCTCTCTCTATTTCTCTCGCACACTCTCCGCCCTCCAGAAGCTTCCTTCATGAAGCTTCCTCCATCGACTTCCTTCTCTTCCGCCCATCCTCCTTCGGCTTTGCCTGAACCTTCCATCACCAACAAGCCCCATTCTCGACCCTTCCTCTCGTCCCTACATAAGCAACCGCAGATCCCTTCTCCAGATCACCCATTTTCACCCTGCCATCGTCTTCTTCTTCCCCTCCTCTCACGATCCATCTTCACCTCAAACCCTTTGTCGTCTCTCTACTCTCTTTCCCTTTGCATGATCCCTCTTTTCTCTGTTGGTAAAGAAGTTTCAATCGAACCAGTAGTAGCGGAAAACCACCTGCAGCCCCAGGTAAGTAGTCGTTCTTCCCCCTCCCCCTTTTCTCTTATAATTTATCCATGAATTTCTTGATTTTTGCAGATTTCTAATACCTGTCTTAATTCGATTCTTTTTTTTTGTCTGCATCTCTTATTTGCATTCTAGGTTCTCATATTCGTTTCAGCTTTGAAGTTATATGGACCCCTCAGTTTTATTTTGCATTTCTTTAAATGCTGGTAGATGATGATACCTCATGATGGCATCATCGATTCACCTGGGCTTCGAGTCTTTGAGTTTATATTACTTTCCCCTTTTAGTTTTGATTTTCAGTTCTCCGTTTATAGCCTAATTCCCTTTTTTATTTTGATCTCTTGTCCATATTTGGATTTCTATAGTAATGTTTTACTTCTTATTTTCTTTTATTTCAATGATCGTCTTCATACATCTTCATACTCTTTTCTTTCTTCCCTTTTAATCTCTTTCACGAATCTCTATTATTTTCCCTTTATTGTTTAAAGATAACATCATTGTAGAGTCGGTCTACATATAGCAGTGTTGGTCTACACATTGTGATATCAACGGAATATTCATTCCAACATTCCTTTTTTTTATTAAATTTCTCTGGTTTTCAGTCGAACGTCTGTGTATACCCGATTGTTTTTTTTTTATTAGTTGTTTACATGAGATTTCTTATTTGCGTTTTCTTTGATTTCTCACATTCATTCTAATCTCCAATTTACAGTGGATTCCCCTGTTTCTTTTAGGATATCAGCACTTCCCCCCCATTCACATTTGATTTCTCATGCCATTTTAAAATCATCCTACATTTCCTTTTGGTCTTTGATTCCCTGCTTACATTTTTTTCTTTTTCTGAATCTCTTGCTGTTTTCTTATTGTTTGTTTGATAACTCTAATTATCTATGGAGTTCTGACCTCATGTTCTCTCTCTTGATCCACGCCTGTTCCTCTTTGCTTCCTCAATTTTATGCATTTAAGCACTCCAGCGTCTGGTTTCTGCATAATATTATCTGTATGCAATAGTCCCTCGTTAGGCATATGGCACACACTTTATCCGCCCCTCCTCCTTTTTTTTAGAAAGGGCTCCCTCTGCATCCAGCTAGTGCGATGCACGCACGCACATTCGAAGGAGCTATTGCTTTGCGATGGCTGCCTCAACAAGAAATCCACCTCTGCAATCTCTTCTCTGCCATCCGACAACTTCACTTCAAACCCTGCAATGCTAGGCTGCGGTTGAGCCTTTGAGCAGGTCTCTGAAAGTTGGGATGATTTAGTTGAATATTCTGACCAGTTCATGGTTGCATCCGATAAATCCTCCCAACGCCTCCGAGTCTTAATCATGTTATTGGCTCACTACCAGATGCTGATCGTGATGACAAAAATGTCATCTCAGTGGTTGATATCCTGGATGACTCTGCCCATAATCCTTGTAATTTTAGATTTCATGAATACTATCAGTCTCAATGGTGGTGTGAATGGATCTAGCCATAAAAGTGATGGGTCATCACCTACGGTTGAATAGGTTAGCAGCGTAGGTGATCATTTTTGAAGACTTGGATTTGGAATTTCAGAAATCTGTTGCCAGAAGACTGCTGGAAAGTGGAAAATCTAAGGTTATTTTTTTTTATTGTCTTTGAATATGGCCAGTATCTAGATCCTTTTTTTTTCTTTTCTTTTGGAATTTCTTTTGTATTTCTGTTCATTGCTTTTTGATTGACTGTTGGCTTTTGTAAATTGTTTATTTTCATCATCTTACCGCAGAGAGTTTCTCTTGAATTCTATGGTGAATTTGTCTCGATGTGCATAGTTACTGTTTTGGATGGAGTACTAATTGGCATTCTTTCCTGAATGTTTATTTGTTGGTTAGTTGATGAAAAACATTCATAAGTTTTATGCCTCTACTTTTTCCATTATACAACTCCTTGGTATAATTGTTGTAATGTCACAGGTTGTATGGCAGGTTTTCATTATTTTCATCCCTGTGATCGCAGCATGTCTTTGGTTACAATAATACTACATACCAGTTACTGTTTTTTTTGTATATATATTCTGTTAATTCCTGTATATTAATGTTATTGGTCATCAAACCTGGGCTTCATCTATTCCATTCACTATGATTCCATAAATGCCAGCATATTAGTACAGTCTGATTCCAACATTTCTTATCTACTATTCATACTTGCTACAGTATGTTCCATCAACATGCTCATGAGTATATTACTGCGTATTTCATTGCTGATAAAATATCTCATTACTGATCAAGTATTTTATTGGTGTCATAATGTATACGTTCTATCAACTTGTTGTTGGACATTTCATCAACCAGATGACGTGTGTAATGTTGTCAAGAATCTTGTCAATTAGTGGTTGTGTGCTTGAACGATGTGTTCACTTTCACTCATGCACTAATTATTATATAGTATATTCTCACCATCTCTGTTCTTTTTTTTTTTTTTAAACATTCGATTATTAAGCTGTTGTGGCCATGATCAAACCTGTTTTAATGGGACTTTCATTGCTGAGTTAGTGTTTTCTGATCTGTTGCTGCAGTTATGTCTTGAATTCTGTCAGTGATGAATTTAATCTAAAGAGAATAGTTTTGTGATTTGACAGAGTCTTGAAGTTTCACCATAGGACTCTAGTTTCTGGAATCTATCATAGGGTCTTGTTGATACTGATCAACCATCAGGGATTTTTTTTTTTTTTGCAGTTCGTGAGTAAGAATAATTATAGATTGAAGTTGTTATTTTTTTTTTATAACCAAAATGTATAAAGCAACATCGTTTAAGTGTTTGGTAGAACCCTAACTGATTACTGCTAACATTAGATAAATATCTGATGTTTTGTTGACAATACTGATCATACTAGCTAGTGAGCTGAATTCATCATCTAGATGTATGAGTATAATGTCTGACTGTGAATTAAACATAGAGATACTCTAACTCATCAATTAGACTCATATTTTCTTGACTTCTACTTTCCTGTAGTAGTCAACCTCGCAGCTGTCCATCGTTGCTTTTATTCATTCAATAAACCTCTTAGCAATGTACAAATTTAACACACATGTCCTCAGGGGCCAGCTGAATAGTAAAAGTGGTATATAAATCTTGTTGTGATCAGAATGAATGGGATAAAGGAATATCAATATTCATTTCACCCAAAATACCAGCAGCATTCACCTTCTCCTACGTGTTTCATCATGATCATAAGCTTACTTGTATTCTCAAAATATATTTTCATACCTTTTAGCGAGAACATCTCCATTTGTGTATAGATACATGCATTACATGTCACACATATATGATTTTAGTTCTTATATAGGGTTTTCAATCATAGGCATATAGGTGTATATATGCCTTCATATGCATTTTTTTTTTCATATACATTTAGGCATGCATGATCCCATATGCATATGCATACAGCTAAGTGCACCTCACATGCATTTTTCAGTTCACCCTTTGACTTCTTAATATCATGGGATATTTCCATCTCTCTCTCTATGTATATATATATATATACGTATATATAGGTGCTCCTTTCATTTAGCTCAGAATATACATCTCTATTCATGTAATATGGGCATCTCTTTTCATGAGTATTTTCCCTTTTAATACAAATGCTTGTCTATATATCTTTTTAATCAATGTGTATGTATTTCCCTCATTGACATGCATAAATATGTTTCTTTTACTAGAGGTAAATACCATACTAAGCTATAATGTGTCAATTTTGCCAGGGTACATTCCATATCCTTAGCCTATTGCTTTATATTAACTTTGTTTTGCAGGGATGTATAAAAAATGTTGATCTTCTTTCTCAGATTAGAATTCTATCATCTCCGATCCCCTTTCAATGCTTGTAATAGCTAGATATAATAAAAAAAATCATATTCTTTGTCTTAGAATAGAATGCATAGCATGTACATATCTTCTAGAATTGCTTGATTCATGACATTTTCCTCTTTTCCAAAAAATTCACAAATGGTGAAACACGAATGGCACATGCACCATTCTAATAAGAGGTAATTAGTCCTAAGCAAATGACTCACATTGATGGTCATAGTCAAAATATGGGCAATGCTTAGGATTCTTATCTTTTATGAAATAACATTGGATCCACACTGGATCTCTTTCTAAAAATCATCATATTTTTTTTAATATTTTCTTCTTTTATCAGGGTTTAAATTAAAATTAACTCAAAATATATATCAATGGTCATAGTCAGGATATATTGAGAGATTAGTTTCATTTGAAACTCTATAAAAGCACCAAAATATGTTTCATTCTTCATCTGAATTTAGATATGATTATTATATAATACATTCAATGACCATAGTGAGGGATGTATTATATCCTCAATCTTATTTTTAATTCACTTAAAGAATGAAATAAGATTTTTCAAATCCAATTTCAAATTCTTTAAATTCATTTATCATTTAGGATAAAACTGTATCATATTTTCATTTTTTTTTTAAATCCAAGTGATCTTGAATATCTTTCTTCAAAATTCTATTTCAAATCATCAATTCTATCTCATTTTTGAAATCCGATTTCAAAGTCCAATTTGACTTTGAAATTTCGAATTCATTTTATATTCAAAACTTCAATCAAATTTAAAGTTCAAATTAACTTTGAAATTCTTGATTCATCTTTTATTTCCAAATTCAAGCTTGAAATTCAAAGTCCAATTTGACTTTGAAATTCATTTATATATTCAAAATTCAAATTCTAATTCTAATCAAATTTCAAATCTCAAATCAACTTTGAAATTCCAAGTTCATTTTTCAAAATTCAAATTCAAATTCAATTCAATGTCTCAAATTCAATTTCAAAGTTCAACTTATCTTTGAACTCTCTGATTCATCTTCTAAAAAAATTAAAACTTCAGAAATCCAATTCTAAAATTAGAATCCAACTCCATTTAGGGATCCAGATTTCCAAATCCAATCTCCATTTTGGATCCCAGATTTTGGATCCAATTCCATTTAGGATCCTAGAAATCAACTTCATTTTGGATCCCAGACTTCGAATCCAATTCCACTTAGGATTCTAAAATTCAACCCCATCTTTTGGATCTCAGATTTCAAATCCAATTCCATTTAGGATCCAGAATCCAATTCCATCTTGGATTCCAGATCTTCGATCCAATTC
This sequence comes from Nuphar pumila, assembly GCF_984573655.1. NCBI lineage: Eukaryota > Viridiplantae > Streptophyta > Magnoliopsida > Nymphaeales > Nymphaeaceae > Nuphar > Nuphar pumila. The sequence continues at coordinate 16,927,037 of NC_143257.1, forward strand.
CATTTAGGATCCAGAATCCAACTCTATCTTGGATCTTAGACTTCAGATCCAAATTCCATTTAGGATTCCAGATTTCGAATCCAACTCCATCTTAGATCTCAGACTTCAGATCCAAATTCCATTCCAGATTTTGGATCCAACTCCATTTTTGGATCTCAGACTTCGGATCCAAATCCATTTAAGATGCCAGATTCCAAATCCCAGTTTATCTTAATTCCCAAATTCCAAAAACCAATTCCATTTTCATATCCCATCTAGATCTCTTAAAACCAATTCTATTTTTCAAACTCAAATTTTGGATTTCTCAAGTCCCATCCTGATGTCAAATTTCAAAAATTAGAATGTAATTCCATTTCAAATTTAATCTCCTCTCCTAAATCCAGATTCAAAGTCCAAATTTTGACTTTGAAACTTCCTTTCTTTTCTTTTTATCTCAGCTTCAAATCATTCTTTTCAAAGTCTAGATTTATTCTCCCAAACTCTTATTATTTTCAAAAACTTAGAACTTCAAAATATATTTCCTAATCTATCTCAAGTTCTAAGTTAAAATTCAACTATTCAACAATCATTTCTTCATTCCATCATCCCATTTTTCACTTGGAAAATCTCAGATTTTCAAATCATTCTTTTCAAAAGAGTATACATTCTTGCATTGCACAAGCATGATTCTTTGTGCATTTATACTTAGAATAAATTCTTAGATAATCTTTTAGCAAAGCAAAAAGGCATAAATTCGACCCTTGGTTTGATTACCTCTGGTAAAGGCGCCAAGAACGGTCGAATCTCGTACCGACGAGCGAATCCCATCTCCCAATTTTTCTCGCAAATATTTCAAAAAGGAGGTGAGTTATTTTTCTAAATATTTTTCAAATCAAGGTCAAGTGAGACCTTCACAAAAAGAGTTCCTCTCTTTTCTTTCTTTTCTTTTCTCTTTTCTTTTCTTTTCTCTTTTCTTTTCTTTTTTGTCTTTTATTTTTTCCCTTCAAAAAGGAGAAAATAGAGGTTAGAAAGGAAAAGAGAAGGAAGAGAGAGAATATACTAGAGGAAAAATTTTGCGATGATCACAGTTAACCCCATGCCTTTCTCTGGGCTAACGTTGAGAGAGGGCGTACCTTTCTCCGAGCGAACGGCGGAAGCGGTGACAGCGGGCGAACGACGAACGTCAGGAGCGGGCGAACAGCGGGAGCGGGCGAACGGCGGGAGCAGGAGCAGGGAAAGAAGAAAAGGAAAAGAGGTTTGGGATTAGGTATATCGATAATTAGCGACGGATTAATTCTGTCGCTACTTCATCGTACACAAAATTTACAAGCATAGCGACAGAATATATTTTGTTGCCCATTCCGCCGCAACATAGCGACGGAAATTTGTCTATCGCAAATCCGTCGCTAATTAGCGACGGATTTTGCAAGGGGATACATTTCGTCACTATTTTCGTAAATTTCATTGATTATAGCGACAAATATATTTCTCTCATTAATCTGTCGCTAATGAGCGACGGAATTATTCCGTCGCTAAATTCTGTCGCTAATGACCTATTTTCTTGTAGTGTTGGTTCACCGATATTGTGAATTGTCTGGTGATGAGGCAGATCCCTATGCATTGAACTAAGAATGAGAGAGATCGATTTCTATCACAGGTGAGACATTATTATTGGGTTGAACCAGAGTTATTCAGATATTGTGCTTACTAGATCATCAGGAGGTGCATACCAGAGGAAGAATATGAGTCCATCCTTAAATTTTGTCATTCCCCAGCTTGTGGAGGTTATTTTAGTAGCAGGAAGATGATTGCAAAGGTTTTGCAGTCTGAATTTTATTAGGCGACACTCCACAAAGATGCATATGAGTTTTGTAGGAAGTGTCTTAGATGTCAGCAGACAGGGAACATGTTCAAAAGGAATATGATGCCCTTGCTTCCGATTTGATAGTTGAGATTTTTGATGTGTGGGGCATTGATTTCATGGGCCCTTTTCTGTCTTCATTTGGCAATGTATACATCTTAGTGGCAGTTGATTATGTGTCCAAGTGGGTCGAGGTTGTAGCCACCAAGACCAATGATCATAGAGTAGTGCTTAAATTCTTTAAGCACAATACTTTTAGTCAATTTGGTGTGCCACGAACGATGATTAGTGATTGTGTGTGATCATCGCAAAATTTTTCCTCTCTTGTGGTTCTCTCTCACTTCCTTCTCTTTTCCTTTTCTAACCTCTATTTTCCTCCTTTTTAAAGGGAGAAGAATAAAAAGATAGAAAAGAAAGAGAGAAGAGAAAAGAAAGAAAGAGAGAGAGAATAGGAACTATTTTGCGCGGTCTCACTTTGACCTTGAAAAAGTTTTAAAAGATTACTCGCCTCTGTTTTTGAAATATTTGCGGGAAAACTGGGAGACGGGATCTGCTCGTCGGTACGAGGTTCAACCGTTCCTGGCGCCTTTACTAGGGGTAATCGAACCAAGGATCGAATCTATGCCTTTTGCTTTGCCTAAATATAATCTAAGAATTTATTCTAACTCTAAATGCACGAAGAATCATGCTTGTGTAATGCAAGGATGTATGCTCTTTTTGAAAAGAATGTTTTGGAAATTTCCAAGTATTCTGAGATGAATTTGAAATAACTGAATCTAACCTTAGAACTTGAGATAGATCAGAGAAGTTCTAAGTCTTTGGAAGGATAAATCAGAGTTTGGAAGGATAAATCTTGATTTTGAGAAAGCATGCTTTGAAGTTTTGAAATGAAAGGAAGTGAAGTTTCAAAGTCGGAAACGGACTTTGAATTTGATCTTGAATTTAGGAAAGGAAATGAATGCTTGAAATGGAATTGAATTTGGATTTTTAAGTTTGGAATGGATCTGAGATAATCAAATGGTATTTTAAGAATAGAAATGGATTTAGGGAGTTCAGATGAGATCTGAAAATGGAATTGGATTTGAAATATAGAATTGGGAATGGAATTGGATCTAAAGATAGATTTAAGATATAAGATCTGAGATCCGATATAAAATTGGGTTCTGGATCCTAAGATGGATTCGGATCTGAAGTCTGAGATCCAAATGTAGAAATTGGATTCTGGATCCTAAAATAGAATTGGGTCTTAAGTCTGAGATCCAATGTAGAGTTAGACTCCGGATCCTAAGATGGATTTGGATCTGAAGTCTGAGATCCAAGGTGAAATTGGATTTTGGATCCTATAAGAAAATTGGATCTGAAGTCTGAGGTCCAATATGAGTGTTGAATCCTGGATCCTAAAATGGATTTGGAGTTAAATTCAGAAGATGAATCGAGAACTTCCAAGTTTAAATTGAACTTGAAAAATGAAATTTAGAATTTGAATATACAAACGAATTTCAAAGTCAAATTAGATCTTGAATTTTTGAATTTGGAATTTAGAAGATGAATCAAGAGTCTCAAAGTTAAAATTGAACTTTGAGTTTGATTAGAGTTTTGAATATAAAATGAATTTGGAATTTCAAAGTCAAATTGAACTTTTGAAATCTGATTTGAATTTGAATGTAAAAATGACTTTGAAATCTCAAAGTTAAATTGAACTTTGAGATTGAAAATGAAATTGAATTTGAAAATGAAAGGAGGAATTGGATTTTATAAGAATTGAAGATAGATTGAGGAAGATATTTACATCACTTGGAGTTTTTGAAAAAGGAATTTTGAAAATATGATGCAGTTCTATTCTAAGTGATGAATGAATTTGAATTTTTGAATTTGAATTTTGAAAAGCTATTCTATTGTTTAAATGAATAAAAATGAAGTTGAAGACATAATACATCCCTGACTATGGTCATTGAATGTATTATGTAGTAACTACATTTAAATTCAAGTGAAGAATGAAATACATTTTTGGTGCTTTTACAGAATTTAAAATGAAATTAAATCTCAATATACTCTGACTATGGCCATTGGTATATATTTTGAGTTAATTTTAAGTTAAATTCTAATAAAAGGAGAAAATATTTAAGGAAACATGATGAGTTTTGAAAATGGATCCAGTGTTACTTCGTAAAAGATAAAAATCCTAAGTTTTGTCCACACCCTGACTATGGCCATTAATGTGCATCATCAATTTAGGATTGATTTACCTCTTACGAAGTGCACGTGTCATTCGTGTTTCTCCATTGTGGAAATTTGGGAAATAAAGAAAAATATGAAACTAAACAATTCATGATATTTATAATGCTCATTTATTCTATCTAAAAGCTTGAAAATGCAGGGTTTTTCGTTAATATCTAACTTATTACAACATTTATCGGGATTAAAATTACAAAATTTCAAGAATAACATATCTCATATGTTTCCCGCAAAATTAAAGGTGGCAATAAACAAATGTAGAAAAGACACATTATGCTAAAGAACTAATATGTACACTCCTGGCTAAGAGCTAACTGAGGGTATACATGAGTGACATTCCAACTGTATGGAGAATCAGATACAATATGGCCTGCTAAACCAACGGGGAGGTTGTTTATCAAGGTATCTATATCAATGCTTAAGCCTATTTATGTAGACACCAGAAGTTGAACACATGCTGGAACTGGGGCTAATATATGATCAACACCTATTGTGAAAATCAGCATTTAATGAGGGAAGTCGGACATTGAGATTCATTATTCTGACGATTAATAGGAATACCATAAAAATTCAATGTGATCAACAGCTAAGCTTAATTATTTCAAATGTAAAATACATAATTACAGGGCACTATTTCACCCTATGACCATATGATACTGACTATACAACGTCTACTGTAAATGAAAGTTTTACTGCCATATAATAACCGCAGTAACCTATATTAAAATTGTCAAGATGTTTTGATAAAAACATATAGGGAATGCTAATGGGCCAATATCCTAACTGGTAGCATATAAGTTTCAGCAGACACCTTGGTGCTAAGAGTATTAGGCTGGCATAGGTTCGGCTGGTGATGGAACTTCATGCTGGAAGTTTCAGCTACTGTGGCTGAAGATGAGGTAGCAAATAAGTGATGGGCAGAGGTGCTAGAAGTGCTTTAGCAGCTCTGATGGTGTGCAGATAATGTGCTGAATCCGAAGATGGAGAAGATATGCTAAAATGAACATGGGATGTTTCATGTTATTGCAGACAATCACAATCAAGAGTTGAAATTTTTAACAGATATTCTCAATAAGACCAATCAACTCGAATGAACTTACCGATATGGGGAGCGGCGTGAACCGGTGTCGTGAAAGTGAATGGTGCAGGTGATCAGACTTAGGAGCTACAACAAGGAGCGGAAATGTAGGCGAGTACACAGGCTGATATATAATATATCCTGAAAAATAGGCAGTATATAGTAAACCTGTAAATATAGTATACACATGACAGAAATACAGGCGCAAGTAATAATAAAGAGAAAAAGGAAAGAAAGAGAAAAAAATGCATTGGTTATACTGCATTCGTGATCTTGGAATTAACAATCCTGCCTAAAATCAGTATTAACAACACCACTTGGTTTGGCAAGATTCTTCTGCATATCGGATCCCATAACACCCAAGAAAAAGAAATGAATGGAAGACAGATCACTGACAATGGGCGGAAATTATAAGGATAACAAAAGCATGGTGACAAATGGGCCTCAACAGGTAGTCGATGTCAATAGATGACACACGGCAGCGCAAAGTGACTCAGCAAAATGATTCCTGCAAAAAGTTTGCAAAGGAGGCCATACGATGCAACCTGTATATTAAATACGTCAGCAACCATGAGATTTCAAGGGGACCGAATTATCAATGAATTTGGCAATCGTGCGTAGGTCATGTACAAAATTACTTATGCAGATACAAATATGAAACATCGTAAATATGATTAGACGCAAAGCACGGATTATACAGATACATGGTGGTTATTTTGCCAAATTGTCCCTTCAAAAGGCCTTAAATGGCAAGCAGAACTTTCCAGGACATATGGGTGATGTCATGCCGTGAGAGGAACATAACTCAAAAATTGATTCTGAACCAACAGAATATATGCATTTGGTCACTAATCAATACGTCCACCTGTATCATGCCTAAAATCGAACTCTGAACTGGCGAATGAGAGCTTTCTCTGACCTCGGATGCTTACTCCAACGTGACAGCTCGCAATCAATGTATTGATGACTTTCTGGAATGACCCAAAACAGGGGATGATGCCTTACTGGTTTAAAACATGGAACTACCAATGCTGATGAAGTCCTATAGCTGATGACACAAAGAAGCTTATACATGCAGCACAAAGAAACCAAGTGATAATAAAAAGTGAATGTATACAGGGGTTAATGTGATTCGATAACGCAGAACACATAAAATAAAAATGACAAATTACCAGAAGTAATCATATCAAACATGAACAAAGAAAAGCCTTCAGTAACGATACTATTAATTATAAAAGAGTAGGAAAAGAAGTAAGGTGGAAAGAAGAAAAAAACAACAACAACGAGGAATTAACCCCTTTGTGGCAGAGTGCAGGCTAGCATTACCATCGGGAAGCTGGTCATGGCATGTAGTTTGTTACTGGGACCCATTCATGGAGTCGGCTTTGCATAATAAGAAGACAAAATAATTGAAAAGAGGCACATAAGCAATGTTAATCATTCAGATCGCATCAACCTGATCAGCATGATATATCTTAAACTGCAAACCGACTGAAAGAGATCGACAAATTCCAGAGCCTCATTCACAGGATTGTAGTCTTGGGGATGCCTATCGCTTAAAAACACATCCAGTTGCTCTAATTTGTAAATCACCAAGACAAAAAAAAAAACTTATGACAGATATATGACAACGAGAGGCAGAACTTGCATATAGCAAATGACAAAAGGAGATAGAAAAGAGAGAAAAAAAAAAACAACAAGGGGAAGCTGCGTCTGGACTAACATAAACAGCTTACATAGAAGAATCCCCATAAGATTCATCAGAAAGCAGAAAATGCTAAAGATCAAAAGAGGAAATATAAGTGTGATGAGCTATCTGGAATGGGACCAGAAATTGGACATCTAATCATAAATTGGCGAAAATATATTAAATGCAGAAGATTGTTGAAACATAGTCGTTCCTTTTGCTATAGCACTGGGATGAGTCAATGTCATATGAGCAACATCGATGTCATCAGGAGTGCACCAAAGAAGAAAAAAAAAAACGACGAAGGAGAAAAGAGAGACAAGAAGAAAAGAAAGAAAGAAAACAAAAGAAGGAAGAAAAAAAGGAAAAGAGAAAAGCAAGTGAAAGAGGGAAAACTCACCGGATAGCTTTGAGCTGCGAGGAATAGGAAGAGCAATGGAGAGGTTAATGGTGGATGTTTTACGAGAGCGATGGAGTCCAAAAAAAAAAAGTTTGGTCCCCTCCCTTCCTCCTGCATGCTCTTTTTAAAGAGCCGAAGGAAGGGTCTGGAAGGTTTGTTATGTATCGATGGTTGAGAAGGAAAAGGATGCGTCTGTTGGAGATCAACAGAGGAGAGATGAAGGTCGTACATGGAGGAGGAAGGTTCTGGAGGAAGAAATCGGTTGGAGATGGGCGGCGATGGAGGGCCGAAAATGGGGAAGCTTCCTGAAGGTTGAGAGCGTGCGAGGGTTTTGGTGAAAGAGGATTTTTCCAGCGAAATCGGGAGAGAGAGAGAGAGAGCCACCCTTTTTAGGGTTTTCCTCCGTTTTTTCAAAATAACCCTTTTAACTTTTTAAATTTTTTCGAGACGAGGCTCTTTCATCGGATTTTTTTTTTTCAATAAGGTATATTTTATCAAAAGGGCGATTTTTCAAAAGACGATTTTTAAGATATACATATATTATTATTTTTTTTGTATTTTCTTTTTGGTTTTCTTATTTTTTTGGCGTTTTTAAGATAAAACTCTAAAATTTATGAGAAAACAAAAGGATTTTCAAAATATTTTGTAAAATTTGAAAATATTTACAGAAGAAGGGTTTTTCAAGAGTTTTAACGTTGTTCTTTGGAAGAATCCTTCAAAAAAATGGTTTAGAAATGAAAATCGAGTCTGGATTCCAACGAATCCGAGAAATTTATGGGAATTTTATCAAAAATTGATCCGATTGTTTCAAAAGACAGAGGTCAGGGGCAAAGAAGGAATTTTTTGGAATTTTTTGAAAAATTTGGGGTGTTCACACTGTGGCAAGCATTTTAGGAATATACAGGTTGCTTCTCTTATGAGAAAATACTTTGTCAATCATAGATTCGCCACCCCTTATCATCCTCAGACCAATGAACATGTGGAGGTTTCAAATAGGAAAATAAAGAGGATTTTAGAGAAGACAGTCTGCCCAGACCGCAGGGATTGGTCATAATGCTTGGATGATGCTTTATGGGCATATAGGACTGCATTCAAAACCTCTATTGGCATGTCACCGTATCGATTAGTCTTTGAGAAAGCATGCCACATACTTGTAGAATTGAAACATAGGGCTTACTGGGCAATTAAAAAGTTCAATTTTGAAATGACCCAGTCTGGCAGAGAGTGTTCTTTACAACTCAATGAGTTAGAAGAGCTTAGGAATGATGCATATAAGAATGCCAAGATATATAAGGATCTCACTAAGGCATTTCATGATAAACACATTGTTAGGAAAGTGTTTGAGCCCGGGCAGAAAGTTTGGTTGTTCAATTCTCGTCTGCAGTTATTCCTAAGGAAATTGAAGTCACGATGTGATAGACCATACATGGTAATGAAAGTAGTTTTGCATGGAGCAGTGACTCTGTTAGATCTACGTACCGAAGGCATATTCAAAGTCAATGGGCAAAGACTTAAGCCCTACATTTTTTATGTCTCGCATGATAGAGAATGCGAGGTCTGGGATCTCGCAAAGGAGTATGATTTGAGCAGATGTGTTGTATCATATGTATATAGTAGGAGTAGAATTTTTTTATTTTTTTTATTATTTAGTTGCATTGATTTTATTTTTGATGCAAGTATGATTTTTCATATAATGTTCAGTAGATGAGTTGCAGGATTACCAAGCATAGGACAATGTTACAGAAGCATGCCATTGGCCAAATCAGCAGAAAACTATGCATTTGTATATGCATAGTGGTGGTGCGAAGTCAAGGCAATTATCAGCTCAAAAATCTTTGCACATAATCAGGTTGTATCTTTCTTTTCTCCCATATTTAATTTATTATTCTTTGGTGTGCATCTATATTGTATGTTTATATTTTTTGTATGCCACTAGGGACAGTGTATTTCAAACATGGGGGAAGGGTATAGTTGCACACTAAAAAAAAATTCTATTCAAGTAGCTAAAACACATAAAATTAGGCTGCTAAGAAACAAGTTGTAAGCATATACAAATGTTTTTACATAATCTGACATTTTAGAAATTTTTTTAAGCCCCATGTGAATTTTTTTTTCTGAACTAATATAAAAAGGAGTACTTATTTATGTAAAATTCAAAGAAAAGATAGTATTTGAATGTTAGAATTGTTTTGAATCACTAAGTATAAGTATGCATAGTATGTTTTCAAAGAATTAAGCAAATGAAAAATATAAAGAAATATGAGCTTAAAAGAAAAAGAGCATACGTTTAGGTGTTGATGTCTTCGTATTCCCCAGTAGCTGAGCTTAAACATAAGTTGAAGTGTTTAAGTCTCATGATGAAAAGAATAACGAAAGAAATCGCTTCTATGTCTAGTCAATATCTATGGCCTATTTGATTCGAGCAAGTAGAGCCCAAAGGGTGTTTACACCTGGTGCCTTAAAGCCACCTGGTTTGGGAGCCACCTACTTGAAAGCTCGTTATACGGACTTTATAGAAAAGCCTAATAGATATAGACATTGCACATGACAAGAAGAAGACTATACGTAGACTATTAAAATGGAAGGTCTAGTGACTCGAGCAATTAAGTCTGAGGGATACTCTGTATCTGGTGCCCTAAGGTCGTCTAGCCTAGGAGTCACTGACCCAAAGCTCGCTACACGGGTCACAAAAACCAAAAAATTAAAATATTGTTCAAGTGAAAAAATAGAAATATGAAAATTGAAAATCAAAAGAAAAAGAATGAGAGCTTATTGAAAAATTCATTTCTTATAAGTAATTGTGGAAAACTATGCAGAAAATATACAAGTGATGATAAATAAGCAACATGATAATACTTGATTTTTTGAGGAAAAAACATAGATAACTGCAATTCTTAGAAAAGTGAAGGGAAAAAGTTTTTACTGTGGAGGCATGAAAATTCTAAATGTGTTAGGAGAATGTAAACTACATGAAATACTTGCTTAGACTAATTTCTTAATTGCCTAATACTTTTTGAAAAAGAATTTTTTTTCATGCATGACATAGATGTTTGTGGGTAGCATCACTGCAAACCCTCATGAGACTTTACTCGTCCACTGAGGTAATCTAGGGGTTTAAAGGGCTTGTTGCATGAGCTAAATGCAACAGTGATTCCTACGAAAGTGAGTTAGGAATTTTATTTTACATGTATTGTTTATTTTTAGTTCATAGCATATTAATTTTCTTTTTTAGTTTGTTAAGAGACTAACAAACATTCAAGCATGAAGGTATTTGATGATGCATGAAATGCATATCATTTCTATACATTATTCACATACTTTTGTGTAATTTCAAGGATTAAAACCCATGTATTGGTGTATTTAGGTGCGAAAGAGCTATTGTTCGAATTTCGCTCGAATCAGAGTTAAATTGAGAAAGATAATGCATTTTTATGGTTTTAGAGCAAATTTCGAGGCCATTCAGACCTAGATCTGACCTAGTAGCTCAAGTATGGATAATGGGCTGGACCCAAACCCTAAAGATCCATAATCCCACATGGTCCATAGTGTAATCCTTGAAGACTTTTCCAAAACCCCCCTCTTTATAATGAATTTAGGTAGTTACTTGTAAAAATGAACTAATTTTAGTATTTAGCTAGAATTAAAATTACTTGTAGGTAGTATTTAGAAATAAGAACTAAATTAGGATATAAATAGTCTCAAAAATTAGGGCTGAGCATTTTTTGCTTTGGAATTCACTCCCAGCAGCCTCTCTCTCTTCCTCTTTCTCTCTCTCTCTCTCTCGTGCCCTTCTATGCATGTTCTCTTCTTCCTTCTATATTTCGTCTCATCCTTCTTCTTGTTTCATGTGTGGTGTTGGTTCTTTGTATTTGTTGTGTTTGCAGGTGCTGCAGTTGTGTGGAGATTTACTTCATGTTGGTGTGCCGTCTACACCAACGAAGATTGGCCATACTTCTTCTCCCAATCGGCCTTCACTCTTCCTCTAACCATCAATCATTTCCAACTCAAATTGATCTCCTACATGAGTGCAGTCATTTGCAGACAAAGTAATCTCTTGAAAGCACATGGGTGAGCTCTTCAAAGCAGACTACTGCTCTTCCTCCCTCCAACCTTGTCGGATGAACCCAAAGGTGTATCTTTTTCTCATCCCTTCTTTAGCTAGATTGAGTCAATAGAGATCCAGATGTATGTTTCATTTATTGAATTTTTTAATCTATATATTTGCATCATATTAAAATCTTATTCTTGTTCTATTCTAGATTGAGTATAGCATTAGTTTTAGGTATCATTCTATTTATTTTGTTAGTTTTGTCGAGTTGTAAAAAAAAAGAAGAAAAAAAAAGAATCGGCTAGACTCAATCTAGCTGATTTTGGGTTTTGTAAAATTTAGGTAAGGTATTTGTTTTATAGCAGTAGTAGCGTCTGAAGATTTTTTTTTATTATAAGATTGAGTCTAGTTTAAATTTAGGTTTTGAATTTGTTTCATGTTTTGTGTTTTAGCTAATTGGGAAAATCGGCTAGACATAGTCTAGCCGATTTTGATGTTTTACAAACTTTACATTTGAATAATTTTTTTTTAGCATTTTGAAGGTCTAAAATCTCAATGTTCAGCAATATAAGATTGAGTCTGTGTCAAGGTTGAGAGTGTTTACTTTTGGTTTTATTTTAATAGATTTATCTTGTTTGAGTAGATTAAATTGATAGTTGATTTTTTTGGTATTGTAGTGAAATTCAAAGTTCACTAATGGCTGCCGTTTTTCTCATAGAGGAGGCCAGCCATTGCTGTACCTTGAAATGTTTAAGTTTAGTAAGTTTAGAATTTTGATTAGTGGCTTAAACTATGTCCAATGTATTAGGTCATAGTAAGTTCCTGAGTCAATAGCTAGCTAATTTGTTTTCTAAATTTTATTTTTAGTCATAGTTCATGATTTTTCAGTTTAGTCCAATTTAACCCCTGCCTTTAGTTAGCCATTAATTCGGGTAGATTATAATTAGAAGTTGTTATTAATGTATGATTTGAATAAAATTTGTTTTTATAAAGGGTAAGTTGGGAATTGCCAATCAATAGGCGAATTTGGTTAGTGTTGGTGGTTTTTAAAACTTGAGAAAACAAAAAGGGAAAGAGTTGGGCCTCCTTGGAGACGCCAACTCAGAGGATTTGCTGCTATTGTAAATTAGGTAAGTGGACTTGAATTTCAAATCCCTTACCTAATTTTAATTTAATTTATTTTGATAAAGTTTTCCCTTTTTAATTAAAATTCTTACCAAAATATGTTGGCCCAATTGGGCTGGCATTTTTGCTCCTAAATGTTTTTCATTTTTCCTCCAAGGTAATACCGTGTGGACCCCACCTTTGCTCCAAACCAGTCTCACCCTTCCTTCTTTCCTCTTTAGCAGCTAGGTTAACTTAATCATATCATTTTCATATTCTATCCATTTAAGTAAGTGACATAGGTGTTTTAGTGTATTGCATGATATTTAATAAATTAGTTGCATATTAGTTAAGTTATTTAGGTAGTGATCTTTCATGTAATATCCTATCTTTTAGTCATTAATAAGTAGATCCCATGTGTGTGATGATTCATCTTAGGTTGCATTCATATGAGGTTAGTCATGATAACATATATTGGTAAATTGATCTACTTGTTGGTTTAGTTGTTCGATCAAAGTTAAGTAAGTTAATTTCTTTAAGCTAACGTAAGTTGATTTTTAGATTTGATTTGTAGTATCCTTAAATCTTGTTTGTTGTGTTCAAACAGTAGGTAGGTTAGGTTCTTCTCTGCTATTGCATGTGCTTAAGTTAGTAGTGCAAGAATGGACTGACTTGTAATTAATTCTTTGAATTGAATTTTTAAACCCTAAATTACAGTCTTTGGCAGTCATTATTTCATATAGATTTTTTCAGAGTTTTAAAGCAAAATTAGTTTCATTCTCTTAATTCATGTGTTGACTATTTGCATACCAAAAATCAGCTCAATCAGAGTTGATTTGGTCAGGTTTTAAAAGGTTTTTCAAAAACTGGTTTTTCAGGATTTCTAATTTCGGGACAGGTTAAATTACAGATTTTTCTCGATTTTGAAACATGTATATCCAAAGCTCCTGGATGAATTTTTGCATTCTGTAAAATCTTTCAGATTTCTGCACATGTCAAAATCAAACAAAACAATTTTCAGCAATTTTGGACCTTGTTTGCCTTTCCAAATTGCCTATTTTCAAAACTTTGTCAGAAATCCATTCTTGCATTTCAATGAGGGCAAAATAGACATTTTCTTAGTTAAATAATTTGCTGTAATTTTTTTAGTTTGTTGTTGAGTACTATGTCAGTCACTTAGTTTAGTTTGACATAGATTAATTGCTTTTCTTAGACTTTATATTTTAGTATATTTTTAATTGAAATGCAATTTAATGGTAGCATCTATTTATAGAAATAATTCTAGTCGTATTTTTTATTTTAGGTACTAACTTGTTATTTTAATTTTGTTTAGGTTTACAAGCATACTACAGGTTAGAAGGACTGTTTACATTCAGAATGTGGATGCCACCATGAGCGAAAAGATGAAAATGCCCATGGACTTGGAGGAAGCTTGCACATCTTAGTTTAGAAATTTACTATTTTCTAGTTTGAATTTCTTTAATTTAGTGTGCGAGTTAACTTGTAATGTGTATTGTAGACCTCTTGAAATATTAATAAATTGAATTATTTAGAGTTGATCTTGATTATTGTCCCATTCCCTGTGGATTCGACCTGTACTTACCACCTTTATGGAAAGTCAGTTTTTATACATTTGGTTGTCGATTTTCCAAAGTTTTTATTGAAATTTATCTTTCAAAACACATCATTACAAAAACACAACCAACTGAAGAACACAAAGACCCACCCATGGAGCAATTGACTTCTTCTAGGCCCAAGGAAAGTGGCCATGACCCACGACCTGAGCCTTCTCCTTCTCCTTCATACATTTCTAAAGCCCCATTTCCTGAGGCCTTAAACATGACATGTATTTTTAGCAAGCAGGGTGCCAAAATGCAAGAAATGCTCGACATCTTCAAGCATGTTCATATAAACCTTCTCCTCCTTGATGCCATCCTACAGGTGCCAGCTTATGCAAAGTTTCTTAAAGAACTTTGTACACAGAAAAGAAAATCTAGATCTTTGCCTAAGAAAATTTTTCTGACTGAACAAGTGAGCTCAGTACTTTTGCACCAAGCACCACCTAAACTTAAAGATTCTGGGGCACCGATCATCTCATGTATTTTTGGAAACTGGAATATTGAGCATGCTTTACTCGATCTTGAAGTTAGTGTGAAGATTTTGCTAGGTTCTCTATATGACACGTTTGGGATTGGGGATTTAAAACCCACTATGACCATTCTTCAGTTGGTTGATAGGTCCACCAAGCTTCCTTGAGGAATCTTGAAAGATGTTTTAGTAAAGGTCAAGGATTTTTATTTTCCTATAGATTTCTTTACTCTAGATATGAAAGGCACCAACATCACCTATCAAACCTCTATCATTCTAAGCAGACCATTCTTGGCCACTGCCAATGCATGTATAAACTGTAGATCAGGGGACATAGATCTTTTCTTTGATAATAAAAAAATTAGAACAAACATCTTTGATACTACCATGGGAAATTCAAGAAATGATGAATGCTTCTCTATTAAGCATTCTGATCCACAGTTGGATAAGGGCATATTGAAATGTTCATTTTTTTGCTCTACAACACATCCACACACACTTTACACTGAATTACAATTAGGTGTGAATGCTAATAATCTTTCAAATTAGAAAAAGAGCTACTACAGGGTGACAAAGGGTCGATTTGGAGGTAACATAGTTGAAAGGGCAAAAGCTGAAACAATATTTGTGAGACCTCCAGATTGAGCATGACCATCCATCCATTGACCTCATGGTCAATAGAGGAAAACCAGAGATTCGGCTGGCTGAAGACGTAAAACTTAGCGCTTGGTGGGAGGCAACCCACACTAGTATTATAAATTAGTAGTTTTGTTGTTTTACTGCTTTATTGCTTTATTTCTTTTGTTTTTTATGTCGTGAGCGTAAATGATAGATCATGCATACACAACATGATGAATCTATGTATAGGATAGTTTGGAGCTTCACAACACAAGACATCTTATCTCCAGCTTTTTTATCTGGTCGTACATTTTTCTTCTCTTGCTTCCCTATGTCTTTACATGTATTCATATATTCATGTAGTTTCATTCAAGCATGGGGGAGTGTCATTGAGGACAGTAACATTTAAGCATAGAGGAATGTATGATATACCTAAAAATTTTTGTTATGAATAAATTTCTTGGAAAAACTCATAAAATTGGGCATTTTTAAAGCAAAGGTTTAACAATATATGATGATTTTTTGCATATCTTTTAATTTTTGAGATGAATTTTAAGCCCCATGAAATTTTTTTCCAAAATTAATTTAGACGAAAAGGTTACTTATGTGGTATTTGAAGCAAATATTTGTTTATAACTGTGAAAATTTATTATGATTTACATGAATACAAATGCATTAATTTTTCGAAAACAAGCACATGTTATCAAAGTAAGAAAAAAAAAAGAGCATACAAATAATATTTTGACACTTCTAGTTGTAGTGCATTTAAAAGCAAGGTTCAAGCACAAGTTAAAGTGCTTGCACTAATATGATTGAAATCCTAATCATTGAGAACAGACATGAGTTGAAGTGTTTGTACTCAAGAGAATAGGGTAGCTAGAATATCAAAACTCTCTGTGGCATTATCATAAAAAGCCTTTTGGATTTGAGTAATTAATCTTGAGGGGTGTTCTACACCTGGTGCCCTAAAGCCATAGAGTTTGGGAGTCATCGGCCCAAAGCTAGCTAGAAGAATCCATTAGAAAGCCTGGTTAGTAGAGACATTGCTTAAGCAGAGAGAAAAACTATATGTAACTATGAAAATTCAGGATGTAGTGACTCAAGTGACTAAGTCTGAGGGACGCGTTATGTCTAGTGCTCTAAGGTTGTCTAATATGGGAGTCACTGGCCTAAAGCTTGTTACATGGGTCACGAAATCTGAAAATTTACATAGTGCTCAATGAAAGAAAAGTAAAATAAAAAGCGCTTAAAAAAAAAGAAAAAACATTGCTTGAAATTTTTTACAAAACAGGGTAAGCGTGTTTATGTAATGATAAATAGAGGATGACAAGAGTAAGCAAGTTTTTCTAAAAATAAAACATAGCTAATCCAAAAATCTATAAAGATAGAAAGAAATTTTTTTATTATGGAGGCATGGAGAATTCAAGACATGGAAAAGAATGTGAAATATCTAAAATACATTTGTTAAAAAGAGCTTTTTACTTGCCAAGTATTTAGGAAAATTTATAAAGTTATGCATGATACAGATGTTTGTGGGTATCATCACTGAAAACCCTAACGGGACCTTACACATCCACTGGGGCAACCCAGGGGTTTGAAGGGCTTGTTGCATATGCTAAATGCAACCGTGTTTCCTACAAAAGTGACATTTTAAGAAGAGAGTTTTCACCTTAGTTTGGGATTAGTGTTTGCTCGAAGACTAACAAACAATAAACATGGAGGAATTTGATAATGCATGAATATGCAATCTTTTTATTACATAAATCATGCATTTAAGAGTATTTTATTGATTTACATTTCATGCTTATGATGTTTTCGAGTTAAAGAAGTCTTGGTTCGAATCTTGCGGAATTCAGAGTTAAATCGAGGAAGTTATGGCTGTTTTATGATTTTGGACCGGATCCCAAGGCAATTCAGACCATGATCCAATCCAAAACACCTCAATTGGATCTTGGATCCAATTCTAAAATGTCCAGCAAACATTTAAACCAAACCCACTTAAAAGTTTTAGAAAACCCCTTTTTGAAAATGGTGCATAGCAATTAGTTTCATTTTAATCCTTGTTTTGGAATTTTATAAAAAATAGGACCTAAAGGTAATTTTTGGTAAAATCAATATAAATAGTTAAATTAGGATTGGAGTGAAAGGACTTCAGCCCATTTCATGCCAGCCACCCTTTCCATCTCCTTCTCTTTGTTTTCCAAACTCTCCTTTGCTTCCTCTTATTCTTCTTCTTTCTCTCTCCTTTCTCCTTTCTTCTTCTACTTCTTCTTCTTCTTTTCCCTTTCTTCTATCTATTTCAAGCCATGGAGCATGCTTTGGAAATCCCTTCTAAAGAGTGTTGGATACACTAAATTCATTGGAGGCCACTCTTCTTTATCCTCATTCAACGAATTCATTGGATTTATGAATCTAGTGAGTTTTCTTTATCTCTCTCTCATTGTGAATTAAAGTAGCTTAGTTGTTCTTGTTTTTTTCTTTGATTTCTTTTGTTCATTGTGAAATTTGTTATTGAAATCTATTTTTTGTTATAATTTTCTTTTTGTTCTTAAGAAAATCCAAAAATAAGATGGGAATATATGCTTGATTGATTTCAGTTCAATTAGAGCATTAGATCAATCCATCTAATAGACTAGATTTTAATTTCTATAGTATTTGCAATTTGATTCTTTGTAGTTTTTGTAGAATTAAATTAGTTAAATAGTTAGATCTGATTCCACAAATTTGGAATTGATCATTCTTTGATCTAATACAATAGATCAAAGTATGAAATTCTACAATTATGAAATTTCGTTTTTCCTAATTTTCTATATCTTTTTGTTTTTAGTATATCTGGAGATTTCGGAATCCAAATCATGATTCATAAATTGGATTTGATTTGTGCTTGATTCTAGTTTCTCTCTACAAAAAATTCAACATGATTGGAGTCCGATTGATGGGCTGTTCTGAGTTTTTTCTGGCTGCATATTCTGGCATCTCTATTTTCTGCAACTTTCATTTCCTGCATTTTTCTTAGTTTTTGTTTTTTGATTATTTGGAGTTTTCAGAATCAAAATCTAGTTATGTAAAATGGATTGGGTTGATGAATGAGTGTAGTTTTGTCTGTGAAAATTTCATTCATTTTCAATATGTTTTACTAGACTAAATCTATTAAATTCTGGAAGCTGTCAGAAGTTTGACAACAATTTCCAGAGTTTTGAAGTTGTAGTTTTTTTATTAATAAATCAAGTTCTACTTTAAATTTTTCAATTCTGTAAATTGGATTATCTTCATTCGTGTGTTGAGATCATATCTAAAAAAATTGAGAAGAAATTGAATCCAATTACTGTCCCATTCTATCGAATTACAGAAACCTATTTTGATAGGAATTTTTGCAATAGTAATGGTAGAATTGTAAATTCAAGTAGAAGTTCAATTTAGATTAGATTTTTGCATTTTCATATGTTTTTGTTCTAGTTTTTGCAGGAAATGATGTTGTTTTCTGATTCCACATTGAAGAACCAGTGGATTTGAAGTTCAAGTGAAGAAGTAAAGGCAAAGGAGTTGCAATTTTAGTTTCGTTTCACATTTTTAATTCGTAGTTGATTAGGGTCATTCTTGGCCACATTCAAAGTTGTAATTAATTTCAATTTTGACTATTTGGGGTCTGTAATAACTCATTAATTTTTAATTTGTAATAACTCTTAAGTAGTTCAACTTTTCCTTTTTAAAGGCAATAAATAAGTAGCTTTATGCAAAATACGAAGTTGTATCAACCTGTTCCTTGTGTTTGATCCTGGTTCTCACTACTTGTGAGAGTTAGGTTTTAAATTTGGTAACCAACTTTTATAAACATTTTTCATAAAAATATCTTTTAAAAATACACTTTAAAAGGGCATACCAAGCATCAGAGACTTGGTGGTCTATTACAGCCTATAAAAATTCTGTAGTGGAAATGAGAAGAGATCACTATGGATTTTGTTTTGGGACTACCCAAGACTTGTCATCAGCATATTGCCATTTGGGTAATCGTAGATAAATTAACCAAGTCAGTGCATTTCTTGCCTATTCATGTGACTCAGACTCCTGAGAGTCTTGCAAATCTTTACATTAAGGAAGTAGTTCGTTTGCACGATGTACATATATTGATTATATTTGATCATGATACTCTCTTTACTTCATGTTTTTGGGGCCAGTTTCAGCAGGCCTTGGTTACAAAGTTGTAGTTTAGCATAATGTTTCATCCTCAAACGGATGGTCTGTCTAAGAGAACCATTCAAACCCTTGAGGATATGCTTCGAGCCTGCACCTTAGATTGGAGAGGTGATTGAGATAGTCATGTTATTCTCGCAGAGTTTGCATAAAACAATAATTATTATGCAAGCATTGGCATGGCACAATATGAAACACTCTATGGGAGGCCATGTAGATCGTTTGTTTATTGGGATGATGTTGGCAATCGTAGGGTTGAGTCACCTATGGCAGTTCAACATTATATAAATCAGGTGCAGATTATTTGTGATTGTTTGCATACAACACAAAGCCATCAGAAGAGCTATGTTGATCATTGTCATAGAGAGCTTACTTTTGACGTAGATAACCTTGTGTTCGTCAAGATCTCCACTACCAAGAGTTTATTTCATTTTGGCAAGAAGGGTAAATTCAGTCCAAGGTATGTTGGTCATTTCAGAGTCTTAGAAAGGTTTGACAAGGCAGCCTATTGCATAGAGTTACCACTATAGTATTCGAAGATTCATGATATATTCATGTATCCATGTTAAGGAAGTATGTTCATGACCCTTCTCATATCATTCAATATGAGAATGTGGATATTCAAGAGGATCTATCCATTATCGAGAGGCTGATTCAGATTGTTGATAGGAAGTAACAGGTTCTATGAACCAAGACCATTCTTTTTGTTAAAGTCCTTTGGCAGCATCACAGTACCGAGGAGTGCACATGGGAACCTGAAGCAGGTATGCGAGAAAAGTATCCTCAATTATTTGTATCCAAATAAAAATTCTGAGGAACCTGTAAATTTTTTAGATTTTAAATAAATAAAGAATTCAGCTTTATCATTGAATTAGAAATGTATTTCTACTTTTTAATTACAAGTATTGGTATTATACATGCTCAATTACTTAGTTCTGGCTAACAAGGGTAAAATTGGTACTTTTAGAACTATTTCAGATATAATTTTAATGTATAAAAATAGAAGTATTTTTATTTTTGGAGTTCGGATTCTATGCTAGTCATGGTAGTAGTTAACGGGATATTGGAGTGTGTTTGCTAGAGATACATGTTTGACATTGTTTTGATATGAATGATTTGAACGTATTGCAATGTTTGATGTGAATGTATTCATGCTTGCATGAAATTATTTTCAATTTGATTATGACTTCCATGTGAAATTATATTATGAAAGCATACTTCAAATGAATGTATCGTGTTATGAATGGGTTTGCACATGAAAATGAATGATAAGTTATCAATGCTTCAAATATGCTTCAAATGAATGGTTTTGCACATGAAAATATTAAGTTATCAATGCATACATCATAGTTCTTATGATTGAATAACATTATATATATATATATATATATATATATATATATATATATATATATATATATATATATATATATATATATATATATATGTGTGTGTGTGTGTGTGTGTGTGTGTGTGTGTGTGTGATATATATATATAACAAATCATTGCATTCACCATGAATGCATGATAAATTAGATATTTTCTTCATCATAGCATTCTTATTATTCTCTTTTAACTTGTTAGGATAATATCCATATCATCATAGGATAAAATGGCTGCAAACCGTGAATGGATGTACTGTAGAATAGTTGACAATGAGGTATCGCTTGAATATATAGATGGTGTTGACAATTTTTTTGAATTTGCAATGGCAAGTGTCAGTACAGTGGATCCCACAGGTCAGATTAGGTGCCCCTGCACGATATGTAAAAACAATCAATTTATAGAACCTTATGGCGTTAGACATCACTATACATGAAAGGTTTTGTGAGTGATTATCAGAATTGGATACTTCATGGTGAAGAATTTTGGAATAATTTTGATGCACGGGTGGATGTGGTGCACGATAATCCATATATGGATTTGATATTTGATAGCGCAAGACCAAAACTGGGTTCTGCTATGGGTCATAGTGATGTACCAACTCGGGTAGAGGAAGAAGCAGCAAACGATGCAGCTCGTAGATTTTATGATTTACTTAGAGATGTTGATGAGCCACTTTGGAATGGTTGCGAGAGTCACACTATCTTGTCTGCAGTTCTTCAACTAATGAATTTGAAGTCAAAGTATAATTTGAGCCAATCATATTTTGATCGTCTGTGCTCTATTGTGAAGAGTATGTTGCCCAAAGATGAAAAATTGTCACAAAATTTATATCGTCCGAAGGTTATAGTCAACGCTTTAGGTATGGGGTATCAAAAGATAAATGCTTATCCAAATCACTGCATGTTGCATTTTAAAGATCAAGAAAATAGCAGATCATGTCCGTCATGTGGGCATCCTCGGTTCAAGCCAAAGACAAAGGGCAATGGTAGCACGAGGTCAAAAGAAGTGTCATACAAGTCACTCTGCTACTTCCCTCTCACCCCTAGATTGCAACAATTGTATATGTCTTCGAGGACAGCTATACACATGAGATGACATGCAAATAAAGTTTGACATGATGAAGACAAGATCACGCATCCTGTTGATGCGGAAGCTTGGAAGCAGTTTGATCGTTCTCATCATACCTTTGCAATGAAAGTGAGAAATGTTAGGCTTGGTTTAAGTATAGATGAATTTAATCCATTTAGGGGTAGATCAACCCCATACTCGTGTTGGTCAGTATTTGTCACCCCATGCAACCTTCCTCCAAGCTTGTGTATGAAGCATCAAAAATTTTTCTTGTCTCTATTGATCCCTGTCCCAACATCTCTGGGCCAAAATCTTGATGAATATTTAAGGCCATTGATTAATGAACTGAAAATACTGTGGGATGACGGTGTTCTCACGTACGATGCTCACAAAAAATAAAACTTCAATATGAAGGCTATTGTTCTATAGACAATTAATGACTTCCCTACTGGTTGGACTTTTTGGAGTTGATATTTTTAAACAATATTTTTCAATGAAATACATGGGAAAATCGTCAACCAAAGATATAAAAACTGACTTTCCACCGAAGTGGCGAGTACGGGTCGAATCCACAGGGAACGGGATATTTCTGAACTAATTCCAAAATAAAACTTTATTCATAAAAACAAAGTTTACAACTATGTCAATGTTTACAAGTTACATTAAATAACATTCTAAACTATGAAAATAAAATAAAATCGGAGGCTAATTCTTCTGCAGGTCTCCAGGGGCATTTCTGTCTTTTCACATCAAGTGCAGTCGCACAGTATAATTGAAGTACACCTGTGAACTTGTTCTAACTTAACAACCTACACAATAAAAACACAAAATCAGTAACTAAATCAAAAATTAATCTAAATTACATCTATAACTAATTCTAAACTATTTCTACATTAAACTACAGTTAATTTAAATATATAAAACTAAAATTATACTAACTAAGTGAACTAACTAAACTAAGCAACTCTAATTACTCTAAGTACTGTTAATATACTGACTGCAATGCTAGAAAATAGTAAAACTACACGAAATCAGACAAATAGTTAAAAGACTGTTTTGTCCCTAAAGAAGGCAAAAATGGATTCTGACAGCTTTTCACAAAACGACTGTTTGAGGAGTCAAACGAATTCAAAAATTAGTCAAATCACTTCTGTTCTATAAAAGACAGATCCAAGAATCTGACACATTTTACAGAAATGAAAAATAAGTTCTGGATCTCCAGAACGAAGCGTTTCAAAATCAGGATAATTTGGGAAATCGCTGGACCCGAAATTTCAAAATCAGAAAAAGCTGTTTTCATAATATGCTTAAAAAGCAGACCAAATCAACTCGGATCGAGCTGAAATTTGGTCTACAGACTGTTAACACACCAATGTAAAGAATAGAAAAATAATTTTCAGGAAATTCACGAAAAATCCATATGAAATAACTAGTGCACGATCGGGTAAAAATTAGGGTTTTGGTTCAGTGCACTATTCATCCCTTTGAATCCATAATTGACATTTGGACATTGAATTACGTACAAAAACAGTCCTAAATGAACCTATCCTACTGTTAAAATATAGAAAACAATAACAATTACATTACATTATAAAATTTAAGAACTAACCTAACCTAAACTCACTAATACTCTAAATAAGATATCTAAATTAATCTAAACTCTAATTAAACCTAATATATACCATCTAATATCACTAACTAAATTAACTATCTATTCTAATATTAATTCTAACTTACTAAAACAACTACTCACCTACGGTTATGTTAACTAACTACCTAGGGTTAGGAACTAACTAAATTACACACTAACTATGTTAACTAACTATCTAGGGTTAATTAATTAACTACGGTTAGGCACTAACTATTGTTAACCTAATAACTAGGATTATTTTACTAACTAAGGTTAACTAAATCTAAGGTTAGTCTAACTAGGGATCGGTTATGGATAGGGTAGGGTTAATACCTATGGTTAGCTAAGGTCGACTAGGGTTAATTAGTCTAACTAACTAAGGTTTAATCTAACTAGGGTTAGAGGTTAACTAAGATTAGTCTCCTAGGGTTACCTAATTATCTAATGATTAGGGTTTATTAACTAAGGTTGCTAGGGTCGGATGGGATAAAGTAGGGGTCGGTTAAGGTTTAGAATAGGGGGTCGATTGGGATAAGTAGGTCGGTTAGGGTTAAGAGAGTGTAACTAGGGGTCGGCTATTGGGATTAGGTAGGGTTAACTAAGGTCAAATGAGGTAAACTAGGGTTGACTAGGGCTCGGCTCAACTAACTAACTAGGTTAGTTACATTGGTTAAACTAGGGCGAACTAGTTAACTAAACTAAGGTTAGGGTTAAATATCTAACTATGGTTATTAACTAACTAGGGTTAGATAAGGTCGGTTAGACTAGGGTCGGTTAGGTTTACTTAACTAGGGTTAGTCTAGGTGGCGGTTTTGAATAAGGCATTGACTACACACCAACCTAGAGTCATTAACTAATCCAACTAAGGTAGGGTTAATCTAAATTAATTACTACATTAAATATACACTACAATTAGAATCTACCTAATTAGACCTACACGAATTTACAAAACTAATTTAATTCAATAACTTACCCTAATTAAATACACACGATTTCCTAAAATCTAATGCTAATGCTATATTACTACTTTAAGTAACACCTAATTAAGACTAAGTCAATCTAAGCAATACTAAATAGGGCTTTAAATAGGAAACCACAAATTTGGTATGAAACCAACTCCTCCTCTTCTTGCCTTAATTACTCTTTGAAAAAGGATAATCTTCAAAAACCGTCCAGCCTATTGCTTCACACGTTTTTCCATATTGGCATTAAAAGCAAGTCATTTATTTTGAAATCCTTTCCAAAATCACATTCCATGAATTTTTGGGGTTGAATACAATAAATAGCATTCTTAATTATCCTTCCCAATTCGTGTGAACTATTTTAGAAAACCTTTTGAAATTCCAAGCATTAAATCTTCTTTTTGAAAACATTCCCAAAGCATCCCACACGATTTTTTTGGGTTGGCTTTAAATGAGTCTTTATAAGTTCAAAACTTCCCAAAATTCGTGTAAATGCTTTTGAAAGGACCTTTGGAATTCCAAAGGGTTTCCATAAAATCGTGTAACTCTCTTTAAAGGGCCTTTGGAATTCCAAAGGGTTTTCAACCTTGAAAAGGTAACCCATTTATAGTTGGATTGGGAAATGAAGCTTTCCTCTTAATTGCAATTCAAGATTTTAGAGGGATTGATCTTCTACCAAAAAACGCATTCCAATTCAATGACCTCAATGCCCTTTGACTAAAATAAAAGTATCTAATCTATTCTAATATTAACCTAGCTAAGTTAGGAAATATCAACATAATTCAAAGGGTAATAAAGACTAATGAAGCACGAAAATGCATAACTATCTATTTTACCTCTATACGAAAATTAAAAATATTAAGTTAAGACTAATTTAACCAAAACGAAATTCAAGGAAATAAAAATGCTAATTAACCTATAATTAAATATATTATCAAAACACCAAACATTAACTAATATACTATTTCCTACATAACTTTAACTACATGAAATGAAACACACATTACCTTAAATCTACACTAACACATCAACTAAAATATATGAAACAAATAGCTATAATCAAAATCTAAATTATCCTAAATTAACAAACTATTAAAACTAAACCTTGCTGGACCTCTAATGGCCGACACCCTACATTCGGAGAAGACGACTACACTTACACACAAGACTAAAACGAAAATGTAAACTAATGAAACATCAATAATAAAGTATATTTACACTACCTAATACACGACTAATCTGGAATTTTTATAACTATGAATAACTATAACTAATCTACTTAACATGCTGAAACTCAAATCAAAACAGAAAATGCTAAATTAACAACCTAAGATAATCGGCTAACCTAAATACAAAACAGAAATTCAGAAATGGCAAACGATATTACATGATTAAGACTAACTATAAACGATAACTAAAACACCTTACCAATTTGTCAAAATACATTAAAACAGAAAATGCTACAGCTGATTGAACGACATACCTAAAAACTAGAAAAACAACAATCGATACTTACTTTTATCAAAATCTAAAAATGCCTAAGACATCAAATGAAATTTACCCGATTCCTAAAGTACTAAACTCGACTAACACAAGGTATATGGGACTGGGAAACACTGGAAAACGCTGACATACAAAAATCTCATTTCAAACACACGCACACCATACTAGATCCAACGTTGGATTAAAAACATTATTTTTAATAAACCAAACCCCTAAACATTCTACATGCTGGTTTATGCATGCCATTTTCTACACTATGGCTGACGAAAAATACAGAAAAATGCACACACATAACTCACACACATGATAGGTTTTAACTAGAAGCAATGGGTGAGAAGACCTACCTTTTGGGCGATCCGAAGAGTGGGGGGATGAAGAAGAGCGGACTTTGCTTGGCTTTGCACCGTTTGGGACCTCGTTGATGCTGGAAATACGCCATGGTACCATGTCCTACAGCTGCAACACGTTGGAAATCCACCGAAGATGAAATGTGAACCGATTCTCGATCGGGGGGCGTAGAAGACCGAATGGAGGTAGAGCCGGCCCTTCTCGTTGGAGTGTTTCGCACTTCCACCCAAGAAAAGTGTTTCCCACCTCTGCTGCACCTGCAAAACACAGCACACATGGAGATTAGCCAACATGGAAGCTAAAGAAATGAAAGGATTTGAAAGGGAGACAAGTTAGAAGGCTTGGATCTCAAGCTTTTCTCCATGTCTTCAATGGAGATGGAAGGAGGTGAGGGTTGAGAAGAGGCTGGAGTTAGAATCGTGCCCCTAGGGCACGAAAACCAAGGCAAAGACAAGGTGGAATGGGTGCCCCCTCTCCCTTTTGACGTTTTGGCTTCTTTTGGCCATTTTACAAAAACAGGTTTAAAATAAAAGTATTTACTGGGCGCCTCATGTAGGAGGGGTTTTTTAGAAAATGTTTTTAGAAAACTTAAGTGGGCTGGAGCTGGGTTGAATCCACGTAATTTGGTCCAGATCCAAAGTCCAAATGGGCGTCTGGATCCAAATCTCTCAAATCGGATCCGATATTTGACCCGTTACACTGTAAATGCCATAATTCCTTCAAATTAACTCCGATTTTGATGAAATTCAAACCAGAGCTCCCTAACATCATTATGCACCTAAGTGTATGCTTTAAACCTATAGATGATGCATTTATGCAGTGAAAATGTATTAATAAAATGTGATATTTATGCATCATCAAATACCCCCATGCTAGAATAATTGCTAGTCCCTAGCAATACACTCTAACATGCAATAAAAATATGGACTACCCAATAATCATGAAAGCTCTTATTAAATAAAAATAAAAAATACTGAAGAAATAAAAACTAACTCCCTTTCGTAGGAATCACGGTTGCATTTAGCACATGCAACAAGCCCTTTAAACCCCTGGGTTACCCCAGTGGACGAGTAAGGTCTCGTGAGGGTTTGCAGAGATGCTACCCACAAACATCAAAATCATGCATGAATAATTTTTCAGAAATAATAGGCAATTAAGAACTTTTTGCAAACAAATATTTCATGTAATCTACATTTTCAAAACAAATTCAGAAATTTCTATGCCACCATAGTAAAAATCATTTTTCTTTCACTTCTCTAAACTTGTAATTATTTATGAATCTTTTTCAGAAAATCAAGTATTATCATGTTTTACTCATTTATCCCCACCTGTATATTTTCTGCACAGTAATTCAATAATTATTCTTAAGCATTGAATTTCTCTCTTTAAGATCATTCTTTTTCTTTTTATATTCATTTTTCACTCTTTTTCAATCTTCTAAATTGAGCACTATTTCGAATATCAAGTCTCATGACCCGTGTAGCGAGCTTTAGGTCAGTGACTCCCAAGCCGGTCGGTCTTAGGGCACTAGATACAAAGTATCCCTCGGACTTAATTGCTCGAGTCACTAAACCTTCAATTCTAATAGTTACGTATAGTTTTCCTCTCATCATGTGCAATGTCTATATCTCTTAGGCTTTCTATGCAGTCCATGTAGCAAGCTTTCGAATCGATGACTCCCAAACCAGCTGGCTTTAGGGCACTAGGTGTAAAACACCCTTCAGACTCTACTTACTCGAACCACAAAGGCCACAGATATCGACTAGATAAGAGAATGA